>NW_027508866.1:14877500-16090000 GCF_051911475.1 Siphateles boraxobius
AGAGAGAGAGAGAGAGAGAGAGAGAGAGAGAGAGAGAGAGAGAGAGAGAGAGAGAGGTTCTGCATGCCAAGGGGCCGTTTGAAAATTACCAACATAATAGAAAAGCAGATTGATGGATGTAGTTAAGGGACGTTTAAATTTTTACAAGAAATAAAATTTCCACAATAAAATAAAATGTAATTTGTTATATAATATATGTGATGCATGTTTATATCAAATATATATATATATATATAGGGTCGTTCGGATTTAAAGTGTGTCTTCTGTGTAATACTATGTGATTTTTATTATTTTAAAACTGCTGTAGGAAAGGAAATGCACAAATACATTTTAAAGTTCATGTTAATGTGAGCATGGTCAGATTTCTACAGATAATATATAAGAGTTTCACATCATGTTCATTTAAAGGTAGACCGGTTTAAACTAGTCCCAGAATCAAACAATTCCCACTTGAACATCTCAAACATTTGTTTAAAGTCCTCAAAGTATAAATGTGAAAAAGTAAAAAAAGACTGTCCATAATTTTGCTGATTTTATTTTTTTAAATCTATAATCTACAGGTATTTTTTAATTTACTTTGTAATGTTACTTATTATAAATAGCCAAAATAGCTTATTTAGCAATATTTTTCCACTACATGTTCAGACTTTAAAAGCTCAACACTAGATGTCACCATTTAACAAAAATATGCCCAGAATTTCTGCAGATCACCCAGTCAAATGTAATTCCATAAAACCACTGGAATATACCTATTCAGTATTTTACAATTATTCTGTTATGTTTCATAATACTTAAATCTTATTATCACATACCTTACAACAGTAAACAATGCATATTTTTTTACTCTTCTTTTAATCTATCTAACACTAGAGGGAGTGATTGCTTTTGAAAGTCACTTGCCCCTCGCCAGACAAAATGTGAATTCGATTCATTTCCGACATTTAGAATTTTCTTATAACTATTTTTTTCAAACTCATCCTATGCCGTTTATCTGAGTCGCACTCATTTTATTTATAGTGTTTATTGTAATACTTTCGATTTTAGAAAATACATCTTATGCTCGCTCTCCTCACAAATCAACTGGTTCTTATTTTTGACTGGCATGTAGGCTTTGATGACTAGTGCATCTTTGAGCCTACATTCAGCATGAGGAAAATATTTAAGTACTGTTCAAATCTGATAGGCCTATACTGGAATTGATAACTTGTAACTTGTAATGGAGTCATTTTCACTAGTAATGTATCTCTATTTTAAGTAAAAAAGGGGTGTATACTTTCTACCCAAAATTTGGGTTTGAATAAGTTTAGAATTTAAGTTGTTATAATTTTTGATTCTTTTAATGGTTGTGGAGATGTAGGCTGATGTTTTTGGGTGTGGCTCATATTTACGTTTGTTTTGTGAATGCAATGTCCAAACTTGGTAGTTATTACACATGGAAAAAAAGGCAGCCTGTGAAAACATGCCAGATTTTGGGTCATTGATCTCAAGGTGAACACATTAACAGTGTCTGATATATAGTTTTTAAATATCTTGGATCTGTTCATTACTTGTATTCATTTTGAAATGTGAGAGACGACAGATGACAATTGTTTGTCCCAAGTTCATGACAAGGAGCTCTGGGGCCATAGTGGATCAAAAGAAACCGAAATGACTTTTAGGGGAGCCTCAAGGGCGACTATATCAGGGCAATGTGCTATGAAACTCTTACAGTGCAATAGTGCAATATAAATATAGATCTACATAAATAATCTTGCATATTTAATATTCACCGGGGGCTAGAAGCAGGGACTTGCCTACTTGCTGTGAGGCAACAGCGCTAACCACTGAGCCCCTTTCAGATCCCAAAACAAGCAATGCTATCAGATGCAAATATTCGTGCTTCAAGTCAAGGCTCCAGATGCTCCCAGGATAAAAAACAAAACAAAAAAAAAATAAAAAAAACCTTTTAGCTAATGTTAGACTCAGTACCTTAAACCAATCATGAAGATACATATTCTCCAGAACGAGTCTCTTTGTGGTTGAGAGTCCAAACAAGCGCAACTCATGTATTCTATGCAAAATACAAGAGAGATGTCTGATTATTAGCTTATACTTTACATTGGCTCTCTTTAAAGCTATTGGTCTTTTTTTGTATGATTTAGAATTTAAATTGTCCTTCTTTCTTCATATGCAGATCTCACCTTGTGAGAATAAGAATGCATTACCTGGTTATTTTGATTGATTGCACTCAAATCTAATATCCTATCATTTGAAATTATATAATTTGCTGTATCATGTTTATCGAGGTCTGTATATATAGCCACGCAAAGCAGTGTTTGACACTTTAAAGCGAATGAGACACACTGAGGGGTATATTGAGGTAAGCACAATTTTTATGTCTTAAATTACATGAACAGTTGGAAGGTCTTAAAGTGACAGTGCCAAATATACCTACTGCTGTCTGTGTCATTAATGTTAATCAAACAAGAAAAGAAAAAGAGAAAATCACTCTCTGCTCTGAATAACTTTGTTGAAAATTCAAAACGAATGTAGAAAGAGCACAGAAAAGTGAATTTGTCTTTTGTTAGAGAATGAACATCCAGAAGATCAATAAAAGCGTCCATGTTTTGTCAGTGTTCAGTAGTCGAACACTATAATGGGTAAATGAGGAATCCACTGAAAGTGCTGAGGTTATCTGGACTGTCATAGATGGTGTAACGTGGCCGGAGCTTCATGCAAACTACATCACCCACTTCCAGCTGCAGGACAGCTCCATTTGATGCATATCGGTGCTGATCGTGGTTAAGCCATTGACCCACTGACACAATATTCTGCCCATTTTTATATAAACTTGCACCCGTTGACTGGCTGATTTGAACAGCACATACAGTGAATCTGAAGTAGTAGACTCCTTTTACTGGTGCCGTGAAGAGACCTGCCATTGACAAAACTGTCAGATCAAATGTAAAATGGGTCTGATAAAAAAAGGAAAGACATTGGCTATAGCTTAAAGTACCTGTTATTGAGTTGTAGTTATTACCAATATTTGTGAAGACATAGTTGAATGCCAGTGTGATCTCAGTAGTGTGGGGGCCTAAATTGCCACGGATCCCTAAATCAGCTGAAAATGCCACTTTAGGTTGTTCTGTGGACAAACGTTCAGAGTGCGTTAAAAACACACGTTCAGAGTTATATTTATTGTGTATTAAATACGGATCGTAAATACCTTAAATGTTTAAATAAAAAGGTTTACCTGCATTTTCTCTCTTTAATGCTTCCAGCTGGTTTCACTGACCTTCATTTGCTCATTTAGCCCTAAAATTATTCAAACCATTAATTCTAGCTGAAAATATATCTATTTAATATTATTTCATGGAGCATAGGATGCAATTCCTACAGTGTGTGAAATGAAGCTCTTCATTATTTATTTCCTCCCATACCGGAACATATCAAGCTTCTTAATAAGGCTTTTGAATTTTAATTTTCACCGATTTTGTTACATTATTCCAATTTGAAAACTGGGCGGCATTCTAAATACACGTTTGAGTACCTGCATTCTCTTTCTTCAGCTCCAGTATTTGTTCTGCCATTTCTATAAATGAGATTCATTATTCATTTCTATTCATTATGAGTCTACTTATTTAAATGACTTATGTAATGTTGCTTTGTATTGTATAGTGTTTATCGAAAATGTTTATTTAAAGATAAGTATCAGAAAAAGCAGATACTAACTTGAATTGTCGTTCATCACCATTTCCAACTTGACTCTGAGCTCCACCATCATGTCTCTTACATCTCTCACCTCATTCCAGATGTTTGGCTGGTTGTTTCCTTCTTGCAGATCAGTTTGTCCTTCAGTGAGTGACAGACAGCACAGCATCAGCAGAGCAATACTCACCTTCATCCTGATAGTCAGAGACAGAAACTCTTAGGTTTATGAAAATAACACTTTTGGACTTTAAGGTAGTTAATCATTACAGTTTATTATTGACACAGATATTTCGCATCCAATTGAATTGCAGAAAGTAACCGGAAGTGTAAAGTTCTGTTTCTGTTTCTTAAAAGGGCTTTTGAGTTTGTAACTGCGTGGCTGAATTCTACAGACTTTAAGTAAAAAAATGACAATATAGAATAATTTCTCTAAATCGACCAAAAGAAAAATCTAAATAAATATGATGTTTATCTTTTCCTATTTGTTTTCTTCCTATTTAAATTTCACAAAACAATTAGACCTATTGTAAATGGCTTTATCAAATTTGAAATGTATTAGGAATGCTTAAAGCTGAAAGCATATTCCTCCCCAGCTTATATCTGAACTCCATCATAGTTTCTCTCACAACACAATTGTATTTCCAGAATTTTTGCCGTAATTTTGGCACCTCAGAGCAACAGAGCGAGGAATTATTTTCAGAAAGACAAAAAACTCTAAGGTTGCGTTAAAACAACACACAGTATCATTTTTTTGTTTGTTTGTTTGATTGGTTTGGTTTCTGGATGTTAATCATCACTATTGACTCACATGTTTCTCATCTGTGTCAATACAAATACAGAATCAAAATTAATCCAAAGTCTAGATGTTCTGTTCGTTTCTTGAGTTTCTGTCTGGATAGATTCAAATAAATTATTAAATTATT
This sequence comes from Siphateles boraxobius, assembly GCF_051911475.1. Lineage (NCBI taxonomy): Eukaryota > Metazoa > Chordata > Actinopteri > Cypriniformes > Leuciscidae > Siphateles > Siphateles boraxobius. Next base: position 14,882,114 of record NW_027508866.1, read on the forward strand.
TTAAGTAAAACAATGATATAGTGTAACATAAGAAGCAGAGATGTAGAAATGAATCACAGTCATTATAAAATGAAAATAAAAGTAAAACGACCCTGCAGTGGGCAGAAATAATCTGGTTTAGTGTCACTAGGTGTCGCCCTTTTACTACAAATGATGGTCAGTCTGTCACTCTTGGGAGTTTGGGATTGGCAGAAGATGGTGTATTGGATGCTCTTAACACTTATCTTGTATTTACTTATGGATATTATTTGTTTGATTTACACTTGTGCTATACACACATGTAGGGATTCAAATCAGATGCATATTCTTAGTGACACAATTATTATTATTTTTTAAATGAAAATGAATTGGGTTAAATGACAACTTGCTATTCACTTGGAATGCAAACTGTCTTTTAAAATATAATAATATTATATTTTAAATTATATAAAAAATATCTTAATATGAAATATTAATTTAAAACATTTAGTTCTACTTCATGTTAAATAAATACTTTATTTAACAGAAATAAAAAGAAAGAAAGAAAGAAAGAAAGAAAGAAAGAAAGAAAGACATTTTCATTTATATTTCAGGGTTAAAGTACCTCAGTAAGATTAAAGGGTTAGTTCACCCAAAAAATTAAATTCTGTCATTTTTACTCACCCTCATGTCGTTCCAAAATTCGTAAGACTTTTATTCATCTTCGGAACACAAACAACACATTCACATACAAACATTCATCATCCGTTCAGTTGTGGTAAATGGAAGCTCAAGCATCTTTGCTTATCGTGCAAGAAACCAGTGAGGTTTATTCTCATTTTACGCAGCACGTTTGAGCTTCAGAACGAACCAATGAGGTGTGTTCTCGCACGACAAGCAGGTTCACTGATCAATGTGTATATGTGAATAAAAGCCTAAATTAAATATGTTCATATAAAGTGACGAGTCTCTTCAGAAAATGGACTAAACCATTTGGATTAGTTTTTCGATCTTTTTGCAAGTGAAAGTTGCGTAGCTATCAACTTAGGAACAAACAGCTCTCAGATTTCATCAAAAAGATCTTAATTTGTGTTCCGAAGATGATCGAAAGACTTACTGGTTTGGAATGACATGAGGGTGAGTAATTAATGACATAATTTATTTTTTTGGGTGAACAATCCCTTTAAGCTCCAAAGCCTGCAGAGAGGTTTTAGTAGCAGGCCATTTCATGAAAATGGGAATAGCTTTATGCCACCCTTGCCTGTTTGGCTATTATCAGGTCTGTCAAATGTCTAAAAAGAGTCTGCCTAATGCTGTGCCAGTGTCATCACAGTGCTGCAGTCAAGTGCACTTTTCTGCCTGCCTGACGCCCTCGAGACACAAGCACAGCTCTTTAAAATGCAGGGAGTGTTGCCAGGACTGACTGCAGCAAAATACTCTAAAACTCTTTATGTTTCTTCATTTTGTGTCCCACTTTGTCAGCCAATTACACATTATTGTGCAGAAGCCTCTTCTGGGCCCAAAACCTCAGGTTTATTTCTCTGGAATGGAAAGGGCTGCTTTTTTGTTTGTTTTTTGTTTACCTTATTTAAATTAAAATAACTTCTTCATATTCTTTTATACTTAAACCACTTGTAGCATCCAGACAGACAGACAGACAGTAGAGAGAGAGAGAGAGAGAGAGAGAGAGAGAGAGAGAGAGAGAGAGAGAGAGAGAGAGAGAGAGAGAGAGAGAGAGAGAGAGAGAGAGAGAGAGAGAGAGAGAGAGAGAGGTGATTGTAAGCATTATACAGGTTCTGAGGGGAAAGAAAAATAATAATTGCACAATCACTGGATTTCCAATTAAAAACTTTTGATGTGTTCTCCTAACCCAATCAAAACCAAATAGGCAGATATTATTGAAGCTTTAGTCTTCTGTTAAATCACAAAGTAGCAATGCACTTTTTTATAAAGAAAGATTTACCATTGGTTTCACAGATGTGGATATATATGTAAATAATTACTGAAACAAACATTTAAGTTTGAAAGGTATAGAAAGTAAATTGACTGCATATTAAGGTGGCATCTAAAAGTACACAAATTAGTTTACTGTGAATTTCTGAGATGTGTTTGAATTATATTTTGAATCCAGTGCTTCATTTATGAGATGTGAGGCATTTTGCAATTTGTATACTCAAGACTTTAGGATATCAGCCATAGAAAATCATCATATACTCCATATTCTGTATGGCTGTTTAATCTTGTGAAAAATTTGGAAAACTTTCTTGATATTTGTAATGGTAATTTTACAGACTTTAGTACCATGTTTTAAAGATGTTGGGTTTAAAATATTATTCATGTTGTTAGGTGAATGGAAAATAATAAAATTACATATATTATTATTATTATTATTATTATTATTATTATTATTATTGTTAGGAGAAGAAGAAGAAGAAGAAGAAGAAGAAGAAGAAGAAGAAGAAGAAGAAGAAAAAGAAGATTGCAATACTTTATTGTTCTGACTTTGCAGTAACAACTTTTCTTTAATAATTGTATATTGCCTGTTCTTTCACTAAATGATGTGATCATATCAAAGTTGTATCGATATAAAGAGCAAAGTCATTTGGGAAGGCTAGTAGCCTAGTTATTATTGAAAGATGTTATATAGGAATGGAACATATATAAATATATATGGAATAAATAAATACATGTGTCAGACTGGGTTGCATTTTTTGCGAATATTTCATTAACTTAATTTATACTTTGTGCTGTTTTTAACACACAAAAACTAAAATTCTATTAAAAATAAAATATACACCTGTAGTTACACAACTCAAACAGCAGATGAGCGCAAGTGAGCCACTCTGAAACCCCTCCTCCCGGGCGGGTCTTCCCTGGTTAGACCCTCCCGCTTCCCGTCGCATATCCTCCCATTTTTTCCCCCTTCTCCAGGCCCCACCCGACCATCTGCCACAGGCCTGACATTTCCTGCACTCCAGCTGCCAGCCCCGAGTTTATTCTCTTCCTGCTTTTCTGTAGCTAACAGGATGAACGGATCCCATTCATCCATCGCCCCCCTCCCTTCTCTTTTCCTTTATTCAATCTCCCGGGAAACAAGCAACTTTGAGGCAAAAAAGAATACCGCATAAACCCGCATGCTGTTCTCGCGCCAAGCGTAAAGGTATTGTTTGAGTTTAAAGGGACACAATGCAAACACTTTTGACTCATGGAAAAACAGAGGTTTTTCTAACCTCAACGACATAACAACATGACAAATGATAAACACTATCTATCTATCTATCTATCCATCTATCTATCTATCTATCTATCTTCTTTTATTTTATTTTATTTATTTATTAAAGAGAGAACGTTTGGTTATTGGGGAGTTAATACAAGATGGATCAGGTTTTCTTCACATTTTGTTGAAATTCTAGGTCAGTCCCACCCCCTCACTTTTGGCATACAGAGTAAGTCCACTGCTCAATACCTTTTAAGGGAAGAAAAGAGTCAGAGAGAAACATGAGCACAGACAGAACTAATAATGTTATACATTAACTCTGTGTGGATGAAAACACAGAAGTGAATGTAACAAGAAAATGTGTCTCTTTTTTGTGTTATCATACAAATGGAATGTCAATGTTATCTGCTGTTGTACGTGTCCTTGAGAAAGACAAAAGTGAAAAACTGTCCCGTGAGCAAAGCTTTGCTGAACATACACTGCTTTACATTCTTTTCTTGTTTTGAGTGTACATGTGATGATTATTAGAGTCTGCTGATGTCTGGAATGATCATGTGGTTCTAGTTTATACCACTGAGTGTTGAAACTCAATTAGTTTGGGATTTTTCTTCTGTTTGTCTTTCCCTCCACTTTTTTAGCAGTCAGTAGGGGGAGCTATTGAACTATGGATGAGTGCTGTTTGTGTCTCCCCATGAAAGTTTCGGCCATTTCACAGATGTTTTATAACTTAAACTCCTATCCTCTATGTTAATAATATACCACAGTACTTGCATCAAGTGATAGGTATTTTATTTAAAATCATTCATTATCCTGCCCAACCCCTCCCCCCATTTGAATCATGCTTAGTCACTCACTAACAGGCACACTGACACATATTTGGCTTGGAAGAATGAAAGAAAGGAGGTTTAAGGGGGGGCTCTAAAAGGGACAGACATGTTGACTGCCATAGCACTTTGTACAGCAGTTGTGGATTAGTTAATTCAGCCATCTGTCTCATTCTCTCTTTCAACAATTGTGTGTGTGTGTGTGTGTGTGTGTGTGTGTGTGTGTGTGTGTGTGTGTGTGTGTGTGTGTGTGTGTGTACAACTATCTTTGTGAGGACCAGTTTGAGTTTTAGACCATTGGAGTGAGGACAAAGAGAGTAAAGTGAGGACATTTTGGCCGGTCCTCACTTTCTGAGACCCCTTTAAAGGCCTGTTTGAGGGTCAAGACTTGGTTTTAGGGATAAGGTTATAATTAGGTTAAGGGTAGGTTTAGGGTAAGGGTTCGGGTTAAGCACTTAGTTGTGATGAGTAAGGTTAGGGTAAGCGGCTAGAGATTGCATTGTGTCAATGAATGTCCTCATAAAGATAGATGTTCAAGTGTGTGTGTGTGTGTGTGTGTGTGTGTGTGTGTGTGTGTGTGTGTGAGATAGAGGGGTGGGTTCCCCCCTTATAAGAATGCCAATAGATGCAGCTGCTTGTTTTTGACCCCTGTATTGTCAGGTTATTCCTAACAGCTGTCAGATTGTGTCTGGGTGAGAATGGGTAAAATGTCACAAGGAAACTACTGGAAAAGAATAATAAGTTCTGGTCTTTTGTTTTCTTATCCAAGTAGCTTTTTGCTGTTGGTAAACAAGCCATGTGTAGGCCTTGTCACATGTCTTAAAGGGATAGTTCGTCATCCTAAAAAGAAAGGAAAAATATTTTTTTCCCAATGCTGTTCCAAAACTGTATGACTTAGTTTCTTCTGTGGAATACAAAGAAGAAATGTTGGGAAATGTCTCTTTTTTTTTTATTATTATTTTTTTTTGTATCCATACTATGGGCACTAATGTTATTTGGGTCTCCAACGTTCTTCAAAATATCTTAATCTTAATTTTTAGGTGAACTATACCTTTAAGTAATATTCAAAATATCTATCTGGTGAGTGTTGTGAGTTGGACTAAACAAAACCTGAATGCTCTTATATAACCATTTTGGTCTCATGAAAATCAACCTCCATTTGTTATCCATCAGGCTTCGAATAAGTGTTTGCATTCAGGGTCACATATTTTGCAAATAAAATACAGTATTTGCATTCACAATGTTGCGCCCAGCTGTGTTAGAAGAGGGTTAGGCCTATACGTGATTTTGTTTTATTATCATATGTTATGTGTAAAACATTTTACTCTGTTAAAATGTGGCCTTTTATATGACTAATAGCATTGTTTGCCTTAAAATAAATAGTTTTAAAAATGGGGCTCTGGATGTCTGAGAGTCCACCACAATCTGCTCTTTCATTCCTTTGCAGTTTTATTGTGAGGACAGTTGGGGGCACTCCAGTATCATAGTATGTCTGTATACGCTGATAAAGGTGTGTTTGTCCTGTGTCTCCTGTTTGTTCCTGTTATTCAGTAAAGACCTTGGAAAAAGAGTCCTGCTGTTTAGAGTCTGTAAACTCTCTTATCAGTGTAGGCCACTGCCATATTATGTGGGATGTGGGAGGATGGGAGCAAGATTAGGACAACCATACTGGGATGGATGGAAGTGTTTTGGGTATGAGGTGAAGGCTACTTGTTTAGTTTATCGGCTTAGGCCCAAAAGAGAGAAACCATTTATCTTAAAGCTTCTTAGAGCAAGTTACAACTCAAACTGGTAAAGACTGATTGTGTGTGAGAGGAGAGAGCAGGAAAGGAGGGAGGAAAAAAGCATGAAAGCATCTAATCCACTTATTCTGCTGGAGATGTGGGACTACACTGGTAATCTGGGACTCTGTATGAGAGCTTTGTCTGAGCGTGAAGAACAAGAGGGTCTCATGTTTCTCTGCAGAGACACTGCAATGTCCTTTATGTAATGCTGCATGTCCTTTCATCTCTCTTTGCTTCTATCCATATTCATTTCCCTCATAGAAAGTGTGTGTACACTTAAACCACATTTGAATTGCCTTTCAGTAGATAACAGAAATACAAACTAAGTGACATGTATACAGAGTGATACTTTGTTTTTTTATAAACTTTAAAAATATATATTTTAAGTCTGCTGGTTCCAAAGTTGTACTTGTTTATCTATTTATTTATTTATTCTAATAAAAAGCATGTTATGCTCAAGTTCATGCAGGTGAAAGTTTATCACATTAAAACAATAATAACTTTAATAATATAAGTAATAATATTGTAAAAAAAAAAAATTTGTAAACTGTTTTTCTTTACATGGATGTCTTTAAAAAAGTAAATTTCTGTCTGATGCAATGGCATTTATACTTTTTTTGAGTCTTGAATTACTTTTTGAGGCTACCTTATTTTATATTAAGATATAAACTAATGCATGCATGTTTGTGTATGTTTAACAACACAGTTTTGCACACAAACTACACAGCCTTTCTGCTACTGCAGTCCACATGTTTCTGCCAGCTTTCTAAAGCCCCATGAGTGTTTTTCTGAGTGACTGAGCACATCTGTTTCTAATCAAGCCATCCTACCCCACATTCCTGTGTGAGAGTTATGACTTCTTGTCTCCCACACTTTCATAAGCAAAAAATGGCATGCAACTTGACTGTGTATATGATGAATTCAAGTTGCTTATAATTTAACTGGAAGAATGTTTCCTTTGACCCCCCCCCCCTTCCCCTCCCCCCTTCCCGGTTGATGAGTCATAGTTTTTCCTTCCTCTTCACAATTACTGACCAGTTGAGAAAACAGAAAAGGAGAAAGAGAAGTGCTGTTGACTAACCTGTGTTGTTGTTGGTTTTTAAGCGTTTAACATTATAGACCATTTAGGTGTAGTTTCCTGTCTTGACCAGTAGAGGTTAGTGTTGTTTTGTGAAGAGCATAAGCGATTATTATTGTGTGTGTGTGTGTGTGTGTGTGTGTGTGTGTGTGTGTGTGTGTGTGTGTGTGTGTGTGTGTGCACGCGCGCATGTGTGTTGGTAGGTCAGCTGTAGTAATGCGGTGTGTCCTGTAGTAGTCACCATTGCTGAGAAAAAATGCACTAGGAGCTGTCACTGTAAATGAAGATTTTCACGATTTTAGCCAGGTGGTGCTCTTGTTGCTTGGAGTTTAAACGGAATCAGTCAGGTTAAAAGCATCTAACCTGTTCAGATATCAGATATTATTTTCCCTCCTTTCAGAAGTTAAATAGACACATGGTGGGCGCTGTTTAGCATTATCTCTTTTGTTCCTCTCACTTTTGGTTTATTAAGGCTAGATTCCTTGACTTGAAACACAATGAAATTATCTTTAGTTAATTATTCTGAAGGTAAAATGATATATATATATATATATATATATATATATATATATATATATATATATATATATATATATATATATATATATATAGGCTATTTTCACCTTTTTTACGTTTACAAGATTCAATTTTTTTCAAAGTTTAATGTAATATAAGTTTAAATGAATTAAACATCCAAATTGATTGTAGGGCAGCATTTTTCTTTAGTGTATGTATTTGTGCTTCACGTGGAGCCTCATTCTTGAATCTGGGGAAATATGCCCACTAGATGGGGTATAGGACCTATACTGTAAGAAAGTGCCGATGTCATGTGGAAGAGACCATCAGAGAAATGTTGTGGGGGAGTTTTGCCTGAAAGTGTGTCAGTAGGGGAAGAATATCAGTGTAGAACAGCCATTGAAAGCGAGCAATGAGAGAAAAGGGGAGAGGGAGTGCTTGCTTCAAATTTGATTGTGCTTTGTAAAGCAGGGCGGGAACATTGTTTGTCCTGTTTCCAGGTTATGAGGCCAAAGCATAAATCTATTGCTATTTAAGTCATGGCTTTAAGCACATGGGATATGCATGTAATATAATAATTTTATGTGTATGGCTCCATAAAAGCTTTTAAATATTAATCATTTTGGTGAAGATTTCTTCTCTAATTCATCGAGGAGGAGAAAGTTTTATCGTGTAACCTATTTATGATCAAAAGCTATATAAAAGCCTCACTGTGAGAATTTATTGCTGTCTGTTCTGAAACATTCATAATCCTGTGACTGTGGTTCTATTGGGATTTTCATTTTATTGTATGTATGCATGTATGTATGCATGTATGTATGTATATATATATATATATATATATATATATATATATGTGTGTGTTTGTGTGTGTTGTTTATTGTTATTATATATATGTATATAATTAATTGTATGTATATATATATATATATATATATATATATATATATATTTACAATGGACTATCTATATATGAATATACAGTATAGTATAGCATGGATGAAGGCCGTCAGGTAAAGGAGGATAATGATGTGCCATCTGTTTTCATTACAGTATTAGAGTAGCTTTCAGCCTCCTTGCAGTCACATGATCACTAATCATCATGTTTGTGTTTATGGCCTCCCTAAGATATCTGGATGGCAGACATGATGGGGTGAATGGGCCTGATGAGCCAGATTGGAGTCTTTATCAGATTACTGACCCTATTAAACGATCTGCACAGCGCAGTGCCGGATGCAGCATTGGCTGTGATCGTATCTCAACCTTGCGAGAGGTCAGCGTATTAGAGATTTCGGTAACACTTTAAAATAAGGACTCAGTTGTTTACATTAGTTAATTAATTAACCAACATGAACTAACAACAATCAATATATTCTTACAGCAATAGTTAATCTTTGTTAATGTTACTTAATTAAAAAAATGTCATGTTAGTTCACAGTGAATTAATTCATGTTAACAGATAGAACTTTTGTTCTTAAAAATGTATGATTAAATGCTGAGATTAACATGAACTTAGATAATAGATTCTTGAAGTATTTTTCAGTGGTAGTTCATGTTAACTAGCTAACTTATGTTAACAAATGAAACCTTTCTGAAAAAATGTTACTGATATTTCTTAAAATTAAAAATTATTATAACCATTAATAATAATATTAAAATAATAGTAGTAGTAGTAGTAGTTGTTGTAATTTTCAGTCCATAAACACTCTTAGTATTTAATCGAGTTAGGGGAGATTTTGTCCAAAATCTACATAGATGATAGACCCGGTTTCACAGACAAAGTTTAGATTAAGACAGAATTAGGCCTTAGTTCAATTAGGGCATTTAAGTAGCTTTTTTAAAGGGCCGTAGGAAAAAAAAAACATTACTGATGTGCATTTTGAGACAAAATAATGGCACTGACACATTTTAAGATATGCCAGTGCAATTTGCTTTCAGTTCAAACAGTTCAAACATGCATATTAGTCTGCGACTAGGCTTAATCCTTGTCTGTGAAACAGGGAGATGGATAGATAACATATACAGTCTCTCCATAGATATTCATTTAAAATCTTCGGCAGTGTTCCTGTGCTTTCTTTATCAGCCAGAATTCGTGGACACTGGCTTGTTTTGCACATAAACAAAGTGCTATTCTTGGGTTAAATAGATGTAATCCTAGGCAGGATCTGAATCTTAACTCCTTTTCTATGAGAGAGCGTGCGTTTTGTTGCAATAATGGCCACATTAAAGCTACAGGCTGAAATGCTAATGTATTCCAAACTGCATCCTCCTCCTGGACACACTTCCCTTCTCTCACAAAATCCGGATGCCTTTCTATCCCTCCCCCAGCTTTGTATCAGAGAACAAAGGCTGAGCGTGTGTGTTTTTCCTGGTAAGAAAATGTCCCCACAAAAAGATGGCAATATCCAAAATCCTTATCCTTGTGAGGACACTTTTTGGTCCACTTGAGGACAATTCTCAATCTAGAATTGTCCAATCTAGGGGATACAATTTACAGTTTGTATAGTATAAAAATTATTATGCCTATGGAATGTTCCCATAAAACATGTATGTCCCAAAAACTCAACATTGTGTGAATAAAGTCTATAGGTTATATACTGTGGCAAAATGCCATCAGTTTCTAAATGAAAGGGACACACACACACACACACACACACACACACACACACACACACACACACACACACACACACACACACACACACACACACACACACACACACACACACACACACACACACACAATCATAATAGCATTGTGTTCACACAAGTACTTAATTCAAAATTTTTGCAGAAAATACCTGCCTTACTCCAGTACTGATCTGAGTAATACTTTAGAGTAGACTCGAAAGTTTAATCTCAAACTTCAATATAATGTTCCCATATTTAGTATTGTGTTTAAAATGTCTCTTTACAGTTTTTTTTATTCGCTTTGGTACTATTTTCACAAGTAAGGTGTACATTTTCAAAACTCTTAATACAAAAATCAAAACTGATCACACTTGTAACGCAGCTAGTCATTCTTTCAAAACCTGATATAATGCTTTTAGTCAGTTGCACATGTTTTCAGTCCACATAATCATTGTTTCAAACACAAATTATTGTAATATGTAATGAGAACATTTGGTTTAATCACCGAAACACAACAGTATGATCTTCTTTCAGTTTAGTACTTTTAACAATCAGTTCATCCAACAGCAAACAATGCAAGATACATGTTTCAAATCGGCCTTAGAAGTGCTAAAATTAATATGCTACAGTACTATAAAAGACAGATTGCACAGTTTTCACATTAGGCAATACACTTACATTACCCAACATTTACATAATCTGTAATTTCCAAAATATCCATCCTATGTGTATATCAAGTGAAGGATCAATGAAGACATCCTCTACAATCATTTGAGCAAATTAGTTTTTATTTTTCAGATATAATTGTAACATCGGTATACTTTCTATAATGAAATGTAACGTAATGAGAACAAAACATAACATGTAGTGCACACATTACATTAATTTGGATCAAGCCTGTCTTGAGCATTTGGCCATAGATTCTCGTCCACATCACAATGAATGTTATCATTGTTCATGCACCTTGGGAAAAACCTTTTGGCGTGACGAATCCATGCTTGACATTGGTCTACACTGATGTCATCACATGCTTCATCCATGGCCTGAAAGAGGGTGGCACGCTCAAGGGGTCGGCGATCATAGACCTTCCACCTCCATGCTGAAAAAAATTCCTCAATAGGGTTGAGGAAAGGAGAGTATGGAGGCAGGTAGAGGGTCATGAATCGGGGATGGGCCTGAAACCATGCTTGAACTACCTCTGCATGGTGGAACCTGACATTGTCCCACACAATTACATAGGTGACCCTTTCACCTTGACAGGCCGGCTCAATTTCATTGAGAAACTCAATAAGATGTGCAGCATTATAGGAGCCAAGTAATGGCCTATACGTCCTACGACACCATCTTCAGAGATAGCTACGCACATGGAGATGTTTCCTCCACGTTGTCCTGGCACTTGAACTGTGGCCCGTTGGCCGATGATGTTCCGTCCACGGCGACGAGTTTTGGCCAGGTTAAAGCCCGCTTCATCAACAAAAATGTACTTGTGATGGTTCACATCAGCGTCAAGCACCATAACCCTCTAAAAAATATATTTTGGTTAGTTCTTTTTACAGTGTTGTTCCATATACATATGACATAAGTGATGCATCAAATAGTAACAGTAATACAATATATAGTGCTGTACCTGAACATACTCAGCCCTTAGTTGTTTCACCCGGTCATTGTTTCTCTCAAAAGGCACCAGGTAAATTTGTTTCATTGATACCTGGTGCCTCTTCAAAAGGCGGCCTACTGTTGGTAGGCTGATGGATGCCACATTGGCAAAGGTGTCATTGTTCTCCTCAATTGCCTGCTTTATTTCTGACAGCCGTATATCATTCCTGGCTCTCACCATTTCCACCACTGCCAACTCTTGCTGATCGGTCAGCACACGGCCGCGGCCACCACTATGGGGTTTTCTGTCAATTCTAAGCATAGAACAGAGTATACTGTCAATAAATCATACTGTACCAATACTGTAACATGTCTGATGAATTACATGCATTACAATTTACTGTAAATGTAATACTGTAGTATACGTCCTCCACACTTACCGGTTTTCTTGGCGAAAAGTTCGGATGATAGAATTGACAGTTGATCTTTTTAGATTTGGATCAACCTCTGCCATAGTAAGGCCTCGGTTCACCACATGATCAACGATGATGGCCCGGACTTCATTAGAGACAACAGTTCTGCCTCCCTCTCTCTGATGACCAACCCTTTGACGGGCTCCATGCCCACCTCTCTCACCTCTCTGACCTCTTTGCCCACCTCTCTCACCTCTCTGACCTCTTTGCCCACCTCTCTCACCTCTCTGACCTCTTTGCCCACCTCTCTCACCTCTCTGCCCACCTCTCTGACCTCTCTGCCCACCTCACTGACCTCTCTGCCCACCTCACTGACCTCTCTGACCACCTCTCTGACGGATTCCTTGTCCACGAGCTCTTCCAATTCCTTGCGGTCTATCCTGCTCCATGTTGAAAGAAATAGCTAGTGTTTACACCCCCACTTTTACAGTATATACTGTAGTGACCAATTGTGGTTACCACGGTGTGAAATCAATTAGCAATAACGAGTATTCATCATGTGTGGTTACACGTAATTTATATGTTTGTACAAACACACATTTTATTTCTGTAGTTCTCAAAATCCATATACTGTATATTGCTGAAATGAAAATCTATAGGTGTACCAAATGATTCATTGATTAACCATTAAGATCAGTTGGATTAAATAATAGACAAATGTATTAAACTGAACAAAAAGAGATGCAAATCAAAAGTTTGATAATAAGAGCTTTATGACAGGCAGTTACTGTGAATGAAACAGTTATGTAGATGAAACACTTATTTTGTGTTGTGAAAAGGATACTTTGTGATTTTGTGAATTGTACTAACACAATTGAAAACATGATAAAATGTTTGAAAAAAGTGCACTTTTGATGATCTGTTGTGATATTAGCACTAAGAGTTTTGAAAATGTACACCTTACTTGTGAAAATAGTACCAAAGCGAATAAAAAAAAACTGTAACTTTGTGACCTACTTTTATATCTCTATCTTCAGGGCAGAGTGATTTAAGTTTTATTCCCCAGGTATCCCATGCATTATACCAGAGAGTTTGTGCAAAATTCAATTAGTGTTTTGCTTTTTTTCCTGCTCGCATCCTAACACACTGTTCCTCACAGGGACGGAGTGCAAATGGAACTTGTACGCAGTCAGATCCAAGAATAGAAATTCTAGAGGCGACTCAGACTCATACAAGTTTACAGACATTATATTTACTCTCTTCTCCTTCTTCAAAATAAGGTACATAGTGCCATAGGCAAGTCAGTTTCACTAAAGAACAGCGGATAGAGGTACAGAGAGAATTAATGTTCAGGATCGCAGTGTCTTTGTCCTGGATCTGTCACAGTGTTGGGTTTGTGTTCCCCTGATGTCCACTAGATGTCCTCCTTTCCCACGGTGTCCTTCACTTATGAACTACATTTCCCACGATCCTTGTCTCATCATTGCACTCAGCTGTTTCTTATCACTGATCATTGCACTCAGCCAATTCCCCATTATCATTGTCGATTCCCTGTGTATATAACCCTGTCTGTTTCAGTATGTGTCACGGAGTCCTTGTATTATGTCCCCACACTTCCGTTATTTGTATCATACTGGTTCTCGTTTGTATTTTATGTTTTGGATTGCCTTATTGGACTTTTGACCCCTGCCTGGATGACTAAGAGTTTGGATTGCCCTTTTTTATTAAACTACTGCTTTTGGATTTTCTGCCTCCAGTGTGTGTTCCGTGACAGAAGGACTCCGTCACACAAGATCCAGCGGTATGTTTCTCAATATCTCTTCCCCAGCCACCGAGCGGGAGAGAAGGGAGTTTTTTAAGGGGACCCGATTAGTTAAGTTTCGTGGAACCCGTGGAGGTCGCAGTGGAGGAGGTGGTCGAGAGCCTGTTCACGTCCCGTCTGCCCAGTCAGAGACTGTTCACGTCCCGTCTACCCAGTCAGAGACTGTTCACGTCCCGTCTGCCCAGTCAGAGAATCTTCACGTTCCGTCTGCCCAGCGAGAGACTGTTCACGTTCCGTCTGCCCAGCGAGAGACTGTTCACGTCACGTCTGCCCAGCGAGAGACTGTTCACGTCACGTCTGCCCAGCGAGAGACTGTTCACGTCACGTCTGCCCAGCGAGAGACTGTTCACGTCACGTCTGCCCAGCGAGAGACTGTTCACGTCACGTCTGCCCAGCGAGAGACTGTTCACGTCACGTCTGCCCAGCGAGAGACTGTTCACGTCACGTCTGCCCAGCGAGAGACTGTTCACGTCACGTCTGCCCAGCGAGAGACTGTTCACGTTCCGTCCGCCTTCCTGGGCCGGGACTATCTGGAGCGTCTGGCTCGGATCCTGGACATGCCCGTGTCTGCTGTTCCAGAGCCGGAACCAGTGTCTGCTGTTCCAGAGCCGGAGCCGGAGGCAGAGCCAATGGCCGTTCCAGAGCCGGAGGCAGAGCCAGTGCCCATTCCAGAGCCGGAGGCAGAGCCATTGCCGGTTCCAGAGCCGGAGGCAGAGCCATTGCCGGTTCCAGAGCCGGAGGCAGAGCCAATGCCTGTTCCAGAGCCGGAGGCAGAGCCAGTATCCGTTCCAGCGCCGGAGGCAGAGCCAGTGCCGTCTGCCTTCTTGGATCTGGACTATCTGGAGCGTCTGGTTCGGATCCTGGACATGCCCATGTCTGCTGTTCCAGAGCCGGAGCTAGTGTCTGCTGTTCCAGAGCTGGAGGCAGAGCCATTGCCCGTTCCAGATCCGGAGGCAGAGCCAATGCTTGTTCCAGAGCCTATGCCTGTTCCAGAGCCGGAGGCAGAGCCAATGCCTGTTCCAGAGCCTATGCCTGTTCCAGAGCCGGAGACTGAGCCAATGCCTGTTCCAGAGCCGAAGGCTGAGCCAATGCCTGTTCCAGAGCCGGAGGCTGAGCCAATGCCTGTTCCAGAGCCGGAGGCTGAGCCAATGCCTGTTCCAGAGCCAGTGTCTGTTCCAGAGCCAGTGTCTGTTCCAGAGCCAGTGTCTGTTCCAGAGCCAGTGTCTGTTCCAGAGCCAGTGTCTGTTCCAGAGCCAGTGTCTGTTCCAGAGCCAGTGTCTGTTCCAGAGCCAGTGTCTGTTCCAGAGCCAGTGTCTGTTCCAGAGCCAGTGTCTGTTCCAGAGCCAGTGTCTGTTCCAGAGCCAGTGTCTGTTCCAGAGCCAGTGTCTGTTCCAGAGCCAGTGTCTGTTCCAGAGCCAGTGTCTGTTCCAGAGCCAGTGTCTGTTCCAGAGCCAGTGTCTGTTCCAGAGCCAGTGTCTGTTCCAGAGCCAGTGTCTGTTCCAGAGCCAGTGTCTGTTCCAGAGCCAGTGTCTGTTCCAGAGCCAGTGTCTGTTCCAGAGCCAGTGTCTGTTCCAGAGCCAGTGCCTGTTTCTGTGTTTGTGTCTGTTTTTGTGACTATTACAGTTCTTGTGGCTGTTCCTGAGCCGGTGTCTGCTGTTCCTGAGCCGGTGTCTGCTGTTCCTGAGCCGGTGTCTGCTGTTCCTGAGCCGGTGTCTGCTGTTCCTGAGCCGGTGTCTGCTGTTCCTGAGCCGGTGTCTGCTGTTCCTGAGCCGGTGTCTGCTGTTCCTGAGCCGGTGTCTGCTGTTCCTGAGCCGGTGTCTGCTGTTCCTGAGCCGGTGTCTGCTGTTCCTGAGCCGGTGTCTGCTGTTCCTGAGCCGGTGTCTGCTGTTCCTGAGCCGGTGTCTGCTGTTCCTGAGCCGGTGTCTGCTGTTCCTGAGCCGGTGTCTGCTGTTCCTGAGCCGGTGTCTGCTGTTCCTGAGCCGGTGTCTGCTGTTCCTGAGCCGGTGTCTGCTGTTCCTGAGCCGGTGTCTGCTGTTCCTGAGCCGGTGTCTGCTGTTCCTGAGCCGGTGTCTGCTGTTCCTGAGCCGGTGTCTGCTGTTCCTGAGCCGGTGTCTGCTGTTCCTGAGCCGGTGTCTGCTGTTCCTGAGCCGGTGTCTGCTGTTCCTGAGCCGGTGTCTGCTGTTCCTGAGCCGGTGTCTGCTGTTCCTGAGCCGGTGTCTGCTGTTCCTGAGCCGGTGTCTGCTGTTCCTGAGCCGGTGTCTGCTGTTCCTGAGCCGGTGTCTGCTGTTCCTGAGCCGGTGTCTGCTGTTCCTGAGCCGGTGTCTGCTGTTCCTGAGCCGGTGTCTGCTGTTCCTGAGCCGGTGTCTGCTGTTCCTGAGCCGGTGTCTGCTGTTCCTGAGCCGGTGTCTGCTGTTCCTGAGCCGGTGTCTGCTGTTCCTGAGCCGGTGTCTGCTGTTCCTGAGCCGGTGTCTGCTGTTCCTGAG
The DNA here is from genome assembly GCF_051911475.1 of Siphateles boraxobius. Taxonomy (NCBI): domain Eukaryota; kingdom Metazoa; phylum Chordata; class Actinopteri; order Cypriniformes; family Leuciscidae; genus Siphateles; species Siphateles boraxobius. The sequence continues at coordinate 14,898,436 of NW_027508866.1, forward strand.
CCGGTGTCTGCTGTTCCTGAGCCGGTGTCTGCTCCGCCCTGGCCGCCCGAGGGGTCTTCGCCGCCCTGGCCGCCCGAGGGGTCTTCGCCGCCCTGGCCGCCCGAGGGGTCTTCGCCGCCCTGGCCGCCCGAGGGGTCTTCGCCGCCCTGGCCGCCCGAGGGGTCTTCGCCGCCCTGGCCGCCCGAGGGGTCTTCGCCGCCCTGGCCGCCCGAGGGGTCTTCGCCGCCCTGGCCGCCCGAGGGGTCTTCGCCGCCCTGGCCGCCCGAGGGGTCTTCGCCGCCCTGGCCGCCCGAGGGGTCTTCGCCGCCCTGGCCGCCCGAGGGGTCTTCGCCGCCCTGGCCGCCCGAGGGGCCGCCCTGGCCGCCCGAGGGGTCTTCGCCGCCCTGGCCGCCCGAGGGGCCGCCCTGGCCGCCCGAGGGGTCTTCGCCGCCCTGGCCGCCCGAGGGGTCTTCGCCGCCCTGGCCGCCCGAGGGGTCTTCGCCGCCCTGGCCGCCCGAGGGGTCTTCGCCGCCCTGGCCGCCCGAGGGGCCGCCCTGGCCGCCCGAGGGGTCTTTGCCGCCCTGGCCGCCCGAGAGGTCTTCTTCGCCCTGGCCGCCCGATGGACTTTACGTCTCGCCCTGGCCGCCCGATGGACTTTGCGTCTCGCCCTGGCCTCCCGATGAACTGTGCGTTTCGCCCTGGCATCCCGATAGACTTTGTGTTTACCCCTGGATGCCCGATAGATTTTTTGTTTTGCCCCGGTCCCCGGTTAAACCCTCACTCCTTGTTCCTGTCTCCCTTCATGGACCTGGCCCACCTTCCCTCCCCCTGATCCTCCACCGTTCCACCTCCCTCCTGAACCTCTTGTATTATATTGTGTTGTGTTTTCTGTGTTTCTTGTTGTTGTCATGGAGCGTCTGGTAGCCGCTCCGTAGAGGGGGGGTTATGTCACAGTGTTGGGTTTGTGTTCCCCTGATGTCCACTAGATGTCCTCCTTTCCCACGGTGTCCTTCACTTATGAACTACATTTCCCACGATCCTTGTCTCATCATTGCACTCAGCTGTTTCTTATCACTGATCATTGCACTCAGCCAATTCCCCATTATCATTGTCGATTCCCTGTGTATATAACCCTGTCTGTTTCAGTATGTGTCACGGAGTCCTTGTATTATGTCCCCACACTTCCGTTATTTGTATCATACTGGTTCTCGTTTGTATTTTATGTTTTGGATTGCCTTATTGGACTTTTGACCCCTGCCTGGATGACTAAGAGTTTGGATTGCCCTTTTTTATTAAACTACTGCTTTTGGATTTTCTGCCTCCAGTGTGTGTTCCGTGACAGGATCACTCAAACTGTGTTTAAGAACAGATGGACCATTAGTGCACTCAGGCTTTACATCTGCACACATCAAACCTGGACTAAATATAGTCAGGGGATTGAAGGTGACGTCACATATCTCTTATATGACCGGTGTGACCTGTAAAATTGTGCATGAGACCACACGCATGTGCACTGTCACCACTGCCATAAACGCATATGGGCAAGCCTTATGCAGATATATTTTTAATGGCGTATTGAAACTGCAATACTGCCAGGCCCCACTAGTGTGCAGCACTAGTGATCACCTTTTTATTCTCCCCTCCTCACTCTTTTTCCTTTTGTCCTCTGATTCTATTCTATTCTCCCCTCTCCTCACCTGACATGTTTTTTCATCTGTAGCCCTTTTTCCCTTTCTAATGCTTTCACTGACGTCACTGTATTTTCTTTTCTTTGTTACACTGTAATCATTTTTATGATTCAAACTTTTGATGCTGTTGTGTGATTGTGGTTCTCCATGTATATCTGACCTAAATCAGACATCTGCTCCATCAGCTTTGGCTGCGTGACAGATTCTTGTCACACACATACAGCCAGCAAACTGTTAACCTTGGCAGTCAGGCGAGCCACTGCGGTTTTCCTTTCGAATGTCTCCACTAAACACCGTGTTAGCTTTCATGCAATCAGTCGGCTGTCAATCATCATCTCTTTTACCCTACGTAACCACCCCACCATACAATTCGCACATGGACCCATAGGATGGCATATCAAGGGTTAAAGACACCAACCCCACCCTTTCAGAATCTCACTGCGACCTATATAATCCAAAATGGCTGCTAGAGCTTCATACATGAAAATGTATCTCACCCCTCCCTTTCTTGTTTTCCATCCTTCTCCTTCTCTTCTTATTCTCTTCCTGCGTTCGTTAATTACTGGGTTTTGACTCAAAATCATTTTAATGTGCTTTACATTTAGTGGTCAGGAGCAGTTCTTTTTTCAGTGTAGCTCTGCAGGGTGAGGGTTTTGATTTAAATGGATATATGAGGATGCTGTCAGCTGATTTGAAGCCCCGTGGTCTCTGTCAGGAGCATGGTGTTAACAGCAGGCGCATTCGCTTAATGTGGGTGTGTGGTTCTGGACTGGTGTGTGATGATCAGTGTGTCTCACCGTGAGTTTCACTGCAGGGATGAGCTCTATTAATCCTTCGTCTCTGAGCTTAACACAGATCAGATCAGCAGCTTGGGTTATTTGTTTCTTTTTCTGGCACGTGTCGTTGGAAGTTCTGCTTCACAATGGCAAAAATGTGTGTCAGGGAGTTTTTAGCATCATTACTCCCCCTGTCAACTTCCATCGTCTGAACGAATGTTGTATTTATTTATGAATTGGTTGTATTTGCTTTGTGTTTGCATGAAAGTCACTGGACAAATGTAATTTTATTCCTTATGAAACTTAAGTCAATCTCAGTCTAACAACTAGAAAGTAGGCCTCTTTGGTCTCGTCTCTGCCTGAATAGATTTATTTTTGTATTGGTAATAGACGATTATCTCATATTAGTTTTACAGCAAACTTCGAGAGTTGAGTGACTTCTGAACAGGGGCGTCATGCAAGCCAAAATTCTGGGGGGGCACAATCTGAGACGTTGGAATTGTGTTCTGACGGGTGATATGGATCATGTTAGGGCTCGGGGTTTCTCCCCCTGAAAATTTTTAAATTCTGGCTGCTAAACATACCATTTCAATGCAGTTTGGGAGGGACAGAAATACCTTAACGGAGCTAGCAGCAGCCCTCCTCTATCTGAGGACTAAGTTAAAGTATCTATTTTGTAAGTTTATGTAAAAGACAGGTTGATGAAAGTAAGCTCAAATTCAAAAGCTTTTGAAGTCTACTTCATTAAAGCATGTTTACACACACACTTACTGTACACTTAGGCCTACTACACATGATTTTAAAAACAGTACCATTGCAGTTTTTTTGTTATGATTTTAAATTGGTATATGTGACCTAAGAACGATCTTACATTAAAGGTACATAAAGGTGCTGAGGTCTGACTTTATAGTGCTCTTAAATTAAGTTATTTTAATATTAATATGTGATGAAGGACTTTGAAAGAAGTTTGACAGATTTCAGTGCTGAATAAGGTTAACACTACCCCGTTTATTTGAAAATGGTTAATATTTGACAGAAATGTAAAAAAGTAATCAAATCAAATGTAATATGTAACATTACTTTAGTAAAATCATTGAAATACTGTAGTTACACTGCTCATTTTTATATTTTAAATAAGGAACTTGTAAATAGTAATTTATGAGCTAACAGAAAAGCTAGTAACTTGTAACTTGTACATTTAACCTACTATGGCTTATTGGCTTTGTATGGCAGGCAGTAACGTTAGCCAACTAGTTTACGGTTAGACTAGGCTAGCTATCGATAACGTTACAGTGACACAACTTAAGTGAATGCTCTGAATTGCAGCTAATATCAAATCCATAACTTTTTGATCAAGTTAAAATTTCCAGGTTAACCACAAATAATCCCACAACCTTTTAATGTCATCCGATAACTAATTCAATGCAGATTTGTTGCTTTGCCCACTTACCACTTCAAGACCATCTGTAAAACATTGCCAGCTCCACGTGCGAGTTGCTTGAACATACACAGCAAAGATTCTAGAGCGCTACGCACTGGCGCTCTAGATTTGATATACACAGACACTATATTAGGAAAAAGGGGCGGGCTGATGCTGACCGATTTATTACACATCAAGAAGAATACATTTGAGCCCTTATAGGCTCTGGTATTATGAAGCATAATAAAGTTGTGACAAAAGAATTACCAGGGATGAAAAATCTGAGGCCTCACTTTGAATGGCGCGACGCCACTGCTTCTGAGAAATGGTTAGTTATGGCTGTGCTTTGATAATAAATATCCATTTTATTAAAACATAAGAGGAAGATGATCTTATGACTGTTGGCATCTTAAGATATTCAAATATTTTCATATAGTTAATGTCTCATTTATTTTTTTGCTACTGGTGGTAGAGCTGCAAACTCTTCAGCGGAACTGAACTGTGTAGGTATTGTATGTCAGATTGATGTGATAATTATTGAATTGGTTGTAGCTTAGAAACGAGTCAATCAGATTATTTGCTCTTCACAGGCTCAAAGAGACTGACATGTCAACTTAAAATTACTTTGATAGCTAGTTCTGTGATCCTAAAATATAAATGATTGATACTCAATGAATTCATATTGGCACAACCCCCATTTTCAGACAACGGAATCCCTTCTTTGTGCTTCAGGTTGGCTTATAGCTGTTGAATATTAAGATTTGATATTTGAATGGCTACAAAAACTTTCATTTAACCACCCCCTAAGAAATGTTCATGCTTGAAGTCACAGCCAGATCAGACTGTCTCCCTTAAACTGCCAGCCCCCTGCTTCAGTCATCACTTCAAGGCATTATTCTGCCTGAGGGCACAGACAGCCAATCAGCTTTGAGAACTAGATATAGCTGCTAGCTGATTGGAAGAGGGTTGTGGGAGTCTCCAGGTAAAACTCTTTGCTCACCCTTGTGAAAAAAAAAACATCCCTACCACTGTTGTCTTCCCCTTTTGTTGATGTCAGCAACATAGACAATTTAGATACATAGATAGATACACACATAGATACATACATGTAGATAGATACATACCTACATATTATTTAATCTTTTCTGATAAGCATAGAAAGTCTGGTCGTCTGAAGTGACGTCTTCATCCCTGTTAAATTACAGTCACCCTCATTAGCCTTTATGAAAGCAATCTCAAACATACGCTGCAGATTACATGCCTGTGTGTAAAACATGTACAGTGTGGAATCACACTTGCATGGCTGTTTAGAGCAGAACCAGAGAGAGAGAGCCGTATTATCTCCACACCCTGCCCTTCATCTGTCAGTCTGTCACAACTCTATTAGCTTCAGGCTAACCCCACAAAATGGCTTCCGTCACCTCATAACCACCTCATGTTCACATTCGAATATGGAGAAATGGATGGGATAACGGTGGTTGTTTGTGCATAGAACGACTACGAAATACTTACCACCTTTTTTCAGGTCTGCTAAAGATGTTTGGCCTACTGTATTGTAGCTAAATGAATAGCATATGAGCAAAACCCTTGTGAAAAGAAGAACACTTTAACATACTTTTAAAAACGGGTACATATTACGGAAATAATACGCTTTAAAATAATATGAATGTGTACTCTCTTTAAGTAGCCCTTTCTATCATCATTATTAATGCATTATCTGCAAGTACATTTAAAAACAATTCTTTTAAGATCTGAAGTACACTATGGCTACAAAATATAATTTTTATTGCATTAGATATAAACCCTGTGGCATTTAGAAAGAAAGTTAGCACAAACACCTTTTTAAAGCATAATATTTTACTGAAATATTAACATTTTATGTTAAGTCTGAGTATTTGGACACTGGTTAACAAATGTTTATGTGATGAACTACACCTGTGGTTACTCTGCTATAGGACATTATACATCTAAAATTAACTATGAGACCAGTTGGGTAGTTGCAGAAATAGTTATAAATTTGATGTTATATGATCCGTAAGTATAGTGCAAGTGTCCAAATACTTCAACTGTATTGAGGCTGAAAATGAATCACTGGTTATGTGGGCAGCGGATTTCCAATAATAGGTGACATTATACGGTTTGATGTTTGTTGTGTAAGGATTCACCACCTTACTTCCTACACATAATTCATGAGTAAATCTCTCAAGGAAAAAAAAGAAAAGAAAAACACCCACATTCTGCTAATTGAAAGTGAAGGGGGTGTGTGGTTTAATGTGTGAATCTGGGACAGTTGTCCTGTTTCATAGTCAGTGCTGATGTGATTGGTATGATGATGGGTTGTGAGATCACATCCTCCTAAAGCCTTCAGGCCGCGTGTATCTGTATGATCATCTGTATCTGTTGCGATACTTTTGTCCGACCCAGCTGTGTGTATCAAACTGACTCGCTGACTGACAGAACTAGATCATACTATATTGTCTCTCCCTTTTTCTATGCCAGCTTGTATCGACTGTGACATCAGACCAGTCAGGGGCTCGACCCACAATCAGATGTGGGGGGGAGAAGGGGGGCGGGGGGGGGGGGGACGGGGGGAGGGGGGTATAATCAGGCTGAATAAAAAAATAAATAGTGGAGGGTAGGCCCTGCACAAACAACAACACATTTGACCGACTGAACGGTCATCTGCCTCTTAAGCCCTTCCCACACTCGCCCCCTCACACTCTCACAGCTGTTTATGCCACCATTATAAAAAAACACTATAGCACACACATCCAAAATAGCCAGAGATATCAGTTAGATAACACGTTTAATTGAAAAGGAACAGTTGGGGAAAAAATTAGCACTTGCATTCTTGTTATAAAAGATGCAGATAAAAATAACATGCAATCTGATTGCAAACCGTTTCCTTCCACTGTTCACCCTACAAAATGTCGTCATCCCTTCTTTGTCCGTTGCCATAGCTACCTTGCTCCTTCATGATGAGGTTCCTCTCCCCCAGCCTGTGTGTGTGTGTGTGTGTGTGTGTGCGTGTGATTGTGTGTTCTTGCTGCAGGCATCTCTCCATGTGTGCTATCATACATACTTTGATACCTGCTAGAAAGACGAACTAAAGAATGAAAATAAAAGCATGCAAGGAACCGGGCGGGATTGATTCAGAAGGAATGTGAACAGAAGGACTAATAGGGGGATGGGGGAGAATGACAGTAATCTTCTTACATTGATGCCACTCTGTGTGCTACTATAAATATGATATAGTTTTGGCACGAAGCTAAAATAAAAGACAATACTCTGAACGGATGATAGACTCAGTGGGTTGCGTACAGTTATTTTCTGTACATTTACTACTCCACTGACCTGCAAAATGCTCACAGTTGCTGCTCAGGTGGGTTAAGGTCAGGCTGTAAGCCTGCGGTAGAGAAATGCAGACAGGTTTAGGGATGCGAGGTTGCTATGGAAACGGCCACGGTTGATGGAAGTGGGGGGACAGACCGGTTTTATGAACCCATGCTCTGCGGAGCCTCTGCGGTCTATGAATATTATATAGGACAAGGACTCACTCCACTGACGAGAATCTATAAATATAGACAGCTTTTGAAAGGAACGATGTATAGCAGAAAAAGGAAGGTGTTTGGCAGTAGGGAGAGAGAGAAAAAAAGATGGTGGGGGTTTAGTGGGAAAAGCTGACGTCATGTTGAATCCCTTTGGTAAGCGTTAAGTGGGGCAATGAAGCATTGCTTTTCTTAGAAGACTTCATACATCTTTCACACTCCTTGCAATCTGCTGCAGGGCCTAAAGCAAGGAAAGGACCGATTTCTGAGGGTTCTTGTTATTTTAGTTACAATCTTGGTGATTTTGGGGTGATTTTCTTTGTGGTTGTGTTTGATTCTGTTATTTTTCTCCTGAAATAACACATTGGATTTGATATATTTGTCACTATCACATTTGCTTTTACATTATACATTCACAAAGCTGAGATTAAGAGAAAGACAGTCACTCCATCTCCCTCCTTTTAGGGTCTCAAAATGTCGTTTTTGGATGCTCAAAATCCCTGTGTTGGTGGGAGGGCTCGGCTGACTGCCTTGTTTCCATGACAACAGCAGCTGCAGAGGGTTTTTTGTGGCTGTCGACTCTATATTCAGTGTGTCTGAGCAGGGTGGGGGGAGGAAAGGAATGGAGGGGTGGGGTGCGGGAGCTCGTTCGCCTGGCAGATGGAGTTCTTTTATTCCTTGCTTGCGTTTTCTCACTGAATGACTTCAGTGCTGTCTCACAAAGCAAAGAGAAGCCACAAATCTGTGTCCAGAAACACCAAACCCTTCCGGTTTTGTGAGCAAATGCCAGTTCTTTTAAATGGATGCATTAGAGCCATCTGACAGTGATGAGGAAGATGTTTTTGACGCGCACATGATTTGGAAGATCCAACCTGCCGGTAATGAAGGATATTACTGGTCGGCTGACCTTTTAACAGATAATTGTCTGCAGTGTTTTAAGAGGAAATGACCTTTCCCTGATGGAATGACCAGTAGCACTATGTAATGGCAGCTGAAAAGACCATCTGCCCTGCTAGTGTGTAGCGATGCTTCTGTTCGTGTGGGGCATTTACTGGCAATCCACGTGGTCTGGGCTCTGATCAATGACCTTGTTTATGCTGGTTAACAGGCAGCTCTGATTGAACCGCCTAAACAGTGCCTTTCAGTCTTGCAAGATAGTAAAATAAGAGATGAGTGAGCTTTTTGATTGTCATTAGATATCAATTTATTTTTGTGATGTAAAATGAAAAGCAAGTTAAAATAGGTATAATATTTCTATAATTATTTTAGGGTCAGTGAGATTTAAAAACATTTTGTTTTTATTATTATTATTATCCTCCGGTTTCACAAATGAGGCTTAAGCCGAGTCCCAGACTAAAACATTTGAGCTGTTTTAAATGAAAGCAACTTGCACTGACACAAATGTAAGTGCCATTTTTTGTCTTAAGATAAACACCAGTAATGTTTCCCCCCCCCCCCCCCCCCCTTCCTTTAAGGCACATTTATAACAGCTACTTAAATGTCCTAATTGAACTAAGGCCTAATCCTGGCTTAATCAAAGCCCTGTCTGTCAAACCAGGCCTTATACTTTTATTCGACAAGGATGCATTAAATTGATCAAATTTATAGTTATTGTAGGTTTTTATGTTTACATTATATTTATAGTAGACTTTAAGAATGTTACAAAAGATCTCTATCTCAAATAGATGCTGTTCTTTTGAACTTTCTATCCATCAAAGAATCATGAAAAGCCAAATGTATCACTGTTTCCACAAACATATTAAGCATCACTGTTTTCAACACTGGTAGAAATAATACATTTCTTGAGCATTGAATCAGCATAATAAAATGTTTTTTGAAGGATCATGTGGCACTAAAGACTGGAGTAATGATGTTAAAAATTCAGCTTTGCCATTTCAGGAATAAATACATTTTTATAATATATTAAAATAGAAAACTGATATTTCACATTTTTAATCCTATTTCACAATATTACTGTTTTTACTGTATTTTCAAACAATGTATGATCATAAAAGATACATGTATAAATATATAATAATACACACACATTTATTTATTTATTTATTAAATTGAGTTTTCTGTAGAATATATTTGCTCTCTGGCAGCAGGAGTGATATGTCTTTCATGCAGCTCTGAGTGTGATGTTGTGGACTTTGCTGATTGGCTGCATAATCTCCGTGGCAGAGAAGAAATGGAGAGTTTAGCTCTGAAGAAGCAGCTGCTGTCTTGGAGAGTTGCCCGTCTGAAGCAGTGCGTTAATGCTGTCATGTCCCAATACAGCGTCTTAGACAGATCATATAGGGACAGCTTCCTACATCTATAATGCCTTCAATTGGATATCACATAAAATGATGCGAGATAGACTGTACTTAGAACTTAGTTAATAGGAAGCCATATAAATGGCCCCTAATCCAGCCATTGTCTCTTCCCTTTATAGTGGTTTATTTGAGGTTCAAATTGTGTCCTTTGATGCAACAAAAGAGATTGTAATTTTTAAATAAAACCTGCATCATTATATTGTGTATTTCACAGTTGAACACTTCAGTTGACCTCTATGAGGTCATGGATTTGTTTGCTGCGTGTATGGATGCTGTATTGTGCACATTTCCCCTGACTGATTCTGATTCCGCTGTTTCTCAGAATATGGGAGTCCTTCTCTCATCACCAAGGCAACCGCTGCAGTTGTGCGAGTTATCGGCCATTTTGTGGGGGAGAGGAAGCTGCTTTGCTGAGAGCAGGTCTGCTTTAATAAAATGGAGGTTTAAGCCTTTAAAGTAACTCATCTAATTTGACAATGTTCTCGGCTGTGGTCGATACAATCTATAATGTGATTGTGTCAGTGAATCCAAGAACACATGACCTTCAGTTTAAACTGCTCTCTGGACTGCAGTCAGCTTTTCTAGTTACATCAATAAAATCACTTTAACATAGAAACTAACAGGTTTGTAAGTGGCGGACACTTCGCCCATGACATTTCGATGCTGTTATATAATAGCTGGTGAGTCAGTGAATACATGTCTGTGATTTCTGAAGCTGAAAATGAGAGCGGCAATTCTTCTCACAATTAATTTAGACAAAACAGCAATTAAACTAAATGTCCCCTGAATGTACTAATAGCAGATTGGGTTAATGGTTTTTAAAGTAATTACATATTTCAAATGTTTTATGCTTGCTGTAATATGAGCAGGTGTTTGGGATCTTGCTTCAGAATATATCAAGCTGTTTGATTCATCTTTTGTTTATCCAATTTTCTGGACTTTTTCCAGCGATTCCTTCATAGTATACGGTCACGGTGAGGAGTCGTGTTTCTCTGCCATTTGGAGTGCCTCATTACGCGTATATGTCTGCTATATATGGATACACGAGAACAGAGATGATGTCCTACTTCTGAAATCTCTGCAGAGCTCGCTCTTCCTGACGCCAGCAATCTTATTCTTTCTGAACTGAATCAATAATGATTCTTAAATTGGGACATGTGCATTGAAGTTGCAGATATGAACATTTGGGAATTATTTTTGGGCATCAGTGAAGCACATCCTGGGAAATGGGGTCGGTAATTTTTTAAAAATGTTTTAGAAAGAAATTTCAAAAATCAAGGCTGCATTTATTTTATACAAACACAGTGAAACCAGTTATGGGGTGAAATACTATTAGAATGTGAAATATTATTAGAATGTAAAATAACAGTTTTTTCAGCATCATTACTCAAGTCTTGACTGTCACATGATCCTTCATAAATCATTATAATATGCTGATTTTGTGCTTAAGAAACATTTATTATCAATGTTGAAAACAGTTGTGCTGTTAAATATTTAAAAGAAATAGCATTTATTTGATATAGAAATCTTTTGTAACATTCTAAAAGTCCTTTCTACAACATTTGATCAATTTAAAGCATCCTTGCTGAATAAAAGTATTAATTTCTTTCAAAAACTCTTACCGACCCCAAACTTTTGAGCTGTATACCTTGTTTACATGTCAACAGACCAAGAAACTTAAAAAATACAGTTCAGCCATGACTGTGAGTTCTGACAAAATTTTATTTCAAATGTAAGTGTTCCAATAATAAAGTAAAACATAAATCAACAGCGATATAAATATTAGCTTGTAAAATAAAAAGGGTAACATGAGGTGCTAAGCATTTCTTAAAAGGAATCACAGTCAAATACAGAAAGTTAGCCAAGCAGCAGACAGACATTTATATATATAGATAAGATATTCATAGTCAAACAGACAGGATTGGCATTCCAGTATCATTATTCACTGATTGGAATTACAAGCACAGGGGGGGGGGGGGGGGTACTCTAATGACAGTAAGTATCGTCTGTTATCTTTCAAGGTTTAAGGTGATTGAAGAAAAAGAAAGAATGTGTAATCGAAGGGGAAAAACACAAAAATATGCACATAGTCCACAAGCCTTAAGCTACGATTGCGTGTCTTCAGAAGTTTCGTAGTATATACAGTTTGGTTAGTCAATGATCTTGAACACTACACTGGATCTTTTTTTTTTTCTATCGTCTTTTTTGTTGCTTTTTTAAAAAATACTGAAACATTCCTGTAACAGCCAGCCCTTGTGGCTCTAATGTTTGTACAGACAGGTTACACATTTTATATACACTGTGGTGGTGGTGGTGGTGGTTGGTGCAGAATCCTTCCATCTAAGATCCATTCAAGTACAGTGTCGCGCTGAAGTTAGTCATTAGTCTTTCCACATATTCATTGTTTTCTTTCACTTTGGTTGACTTCATGTTTTACACCGACTCAAACTCTTAGCACATTCACTTTGACCCAAATCAATCTGTGATCTTGACCTTACAAAGGCTGAGATTATCTTTTCTGATCTTTAAAAAACACTGTTTACATTACTTGCTATTCCAAAGGATTTTTATATACCACGCTAACCGGAAATAATTGCAAAGAATAGTCAAACCTAACATTCAGCTCTGCTTAACTGGCTATTAATGAGAAGACTGAATCTATATTTGAATACCATGCCAACAGTCCAGTGTCTCACCATCTGGTTTTAGACAAATGTAAATGTATTCTCTTACTCTAAAAACAACATCCTCTTTGCACTGCATAGTTCAGCTCAAAACTCATTTCAGTCAAGGTAAGAGTTGTGGCACATTATGTTAAAAAGCCTAACAGCGTTTCATTTTGTAACCACAAGAAGCATCTACTTTGCTTTGAAAAGAACACAAAGAAGCCTAAAACATGACATTTTGGGGGGGAGGGGCATGGGGGGGGATAAGGGATAGAAGAAGAAATGCATGTTTTCTTCTTGTTTTAGTAATGCTATTTACAGGACAGAGTTATCTGTCGAAGAACGAGCTTCAGAAATCTGAACGCATCTCCTTTCGTTCAGTCATTTTACAGTGACAGGAAATGCTTGATTTTTTGCGGGGTTATTGAGTAATATCGTAATAGAATTCAAAATCCAATAAATAATAATAATAAAAAAAGGTCAATCTATAACAAACAAATGAAAACCTCAAAGACATAAACATTGAATCTTAATCTTTTGATTCTTTGACCAAACCTGTGGACACGTTTTGTGAGGAGAGATGCTCAGATCCCGGCAACATATCTCTGCAGCTCTGATAGTGCTTCCACGCGTGCCTTACTTCTTGTCTTTCTTGGTGGGCTTCTTCTTGCTGGCGGGCGTCTGAGCTGCTTTGGGGACTTCGGCGGGGGGCAGGGCCTGAGGAGGGGGAAGGGCCTGCTGGGGTACCTGTTGCTGAGGGTTGGCAGTGAGGGTGGCGGTACTGCCCGGGATGTACACGTTCTGGCGGTACTCTGGGCCGTACTGTAGATTGTAGCGAGGGCCGAGAGTTGCAGTGGCTTCACTTGCTTCTGAGAGCAACGGTAGGGTGAGAAAGAAAGAAAAAGGGCAAGAAGAAATAGTAGGAGGTATAGAAGAACAGGAGAGAGATGGGAAAGGTTAGAGATGGGTTGGTTCAGTACAGAGCTCATAATTCAGTCACTCAGGAACCGCATTGCAGCTCCTTCAGTGACCTGCTTCTGCGTGCCCATCCCCCATGCATTATGAATGCCGTAACATCGACATGCATCTCATACTCAGCAACACTCTTTCAGGAACAGGATACATGTGTACTGTATATACAAGTAAAGAACAAACTATTTTCACAGTTCATGTAAAATGCATTGCAAATGGAAGTGACATTGTCCTCTAATGGCAGTGAGGCAGGTCTACCTTTGTTCTCACAGAATAAATCTGATTCCCACCCTCCAAATTCACAAGTCAAAGCTGTGGTCAATTTAACATGGACCCACCATTGTAAAAAAACAAATGCACTTAATTGTTTTGAATGTGCATTTTTAGTTTACTCTTATAGGTGTATATAAGGCCACTTAAATGTACTTCATAGAGTAGACATTCATGTTTCTTAACACTCTTAAGTACACTTTTAAAAAGCAATAATGTCAAATTAAACCTACATTTTAATACATACATCATGTTTTATAGAAGGATACTTATTACTTGTTGACAAATAAAGCACATGTAAAGTATTTGATTATAATTTGTTTTAAGAACATACCATACATTTAAAGGTGATATATTTTATAATGTGTAAATGCAAATGTATGTCACAATTTTCAACAGAAATGGCACTGAAGTGTACTGTATTTTAGTTTACCATAAATGCTTGTCATTGCATTCAACAGTACACTTTAACCATATTTCAAAGACAATTGAAGTAATTACTAAATTACATATAATGTTGTACTTAAGTGACTTGAGGGACAAACAAGGGACTAAAATTCAGCTAATGGCATCTAATATGAATTTAAATTATAATATATTTTCATTTCATTGCAATTTACAATGCTATTAAGTGTCTGAAAACATTGCATTCAGTTGCTTAAGTAAATTATTTTAAAGTATTTCATTTCCATAATAAGTACTCTTTTTAAAAGTTCACTAAAGTGTCATTGTGTTACTAAATATCTATAAATAAAAGTACTAAGTACATTTACATGGCCTTTCTTTGATTTAATCAGACTAAAACAATTAGTCTTTTAAATATCATGAAAACGTTTTATTCTGACTAAAATCATACCAGCCCGGTGTGAATTTGAACTAACAGATCTAGATAATGTGATAGTATAGCTCGGCTTAGCATGTGTATATATATGTGATCATACTCTTGAGATTCTGTTTCTTAGAAAGACTGCATTCATCTTGGCTAGAGAAGAACATCAGCACAGTGTTGTTGTGTTGACTGCAGCTGCTGAGAGGGAGAAAGTCTCCTTTGTCTCTTTACACTCAATTAGTTTGACTCTATAACAGTCAATAAATCCATTGTACCCTAGAAAATGCTCTCTCTCTCTCTCTCTCTCTCTCTCTCTCTCTCTCTCTCTCTCTCTCTCTCTCTCTCTCTCTCTCTCTCTCTCTCTCTCTCTCTCTCTCCTTACATCACCCTTACGCTCTTCAGAATCTGATCTAGAGGACTGGTGGATCAAATACAGTTTATGTGGATAGGCTTTCCTCCTTTACACACCAGCATATGTTGTGTTTTGGATGCTGGTGGGCTGACTTGCCCCCGGCGGGTTTCTTAATTAGCTTAACCAGCAAGATTAAAATGAAAATTTAGCTTGTAAAGCTGATCAGCCAGAAGGACATTTTCTTCTTACAAGCTAAGTTCAGCTGACTCAAAAGTTAAATTGCATATGTGAAATATAGCAAAGGTTAAATGTGCTAATGCTTTCTCCCCATGTTCTTATTCGCTATTTTTCTGATGCAGTTTTCTAAGAGAAGGGGTTATAAGTCAGATTGAGATTCACCGTTCGCTGCCGCCATCAGAGCCTGGAGCTGTTCAGCTTCGGTAGGGGGGTTGGGCCACGGTCCTGTTCCCGCTATCACACCAGGGCCGGCACCTGCCTCGTCAGGACGCACTCCAGCCCTACACGAGAGAGAACGGGGTTAGTGACTCGAAATGTGCTCAGAGATTTTATCTCTCGAACACACATATGACAACAGCAGCCACCAAGTTTGCTAGCATAAAGGTTCATTAGCTGAGACAGCCATTTTGTGTGACAGGGCAGGACAGTGCAGTGCAGTGCAGTTCAGTCAGAAAATGGAGGCCAAATTCGACAGAGCCGAGGTAAGCATGATGTAAAAAGACAAATGAGCTGATCAGAATACAGATTTTTGTCTGTTTACACCATGTGGCCTGAGAACACATACACTTTGCCCTTTGATTAAATCACAACAAGCTTTTTTAAAGGGATAGTTCACCCCGAAATTAAACTTTCCCCATTTCCTCAACCTCATGTTTTTCCAAACCTGTAGGAATTCCAAACAGTGAAATTCAATGGGGTCCGGTGTTTGAAATATCTTGTTTAAAAAAAAAAATTTTTTTTTAAAAAGGGCATACAGGTTTGGAACGACGTAAGGGTGAGTAAATGATGACAGCATTTTCATTTTGGGGTGAACTATACCTTTATTACTTGTTATTAGAGGCTGCTCAGTTTCAAAATGTCACATGAATAAAAAGCTGTTTTTTTTTTACTCTCTCTGCCCACACAAATGGATAGCGCGGTCTGTACATGAGGACAGAAATATTTCTCTACTCTTTAGGGACAGACTTCACAAACTTGGATCTACAAAGCCAAAATAAACCAAATTGGAACAAACAAGTTTAGCACAGGTAAACACAGTGCGACGACAACCCGCAGAGCAAGATGCAACGAACAGCTATCAGCGATACACATACATCCAAAAGCCTTATCCTTTAATGAACGGAACTGCATGTATTTTGCGTTTACATCTATATGTTGGAACAGACTGGACACAGCATGTCGCTGGAAGGTGCAGGACACATAATCTGAACGACCTAAACACAGCACTAGAAGGCCACACACCAGGTGAAGCCAAACGCTACCACACACTAGCCTTGTCTTCGCCTTCACTCTACCTGGACTTCTCGTATGGAGTCCATCTCTGCTGCAGGGTGTGGAACCTGTGTTGACTGAGAGATAAGCACAGGAGCATGCAGCTGTCACTCAATCGCCCCACGTCCAGTGAGGACGAGACTGACCAGAGCACATGGATAGTTGTTTCCTTGAGGTTAAAACCTTATTTCCGGTACTATAAAGACGTTGCGTCTCACAGGTAGTTGGTTAGGCTTTGTATGTTTTAATCTGATGATAGCTGTCATAAATACTATATTTGGTGCTCCTGCAAGAATTTTTTTTCACGTGATTTTCTTTGCAGGGTTTTATTTTTGCAGGATTTTCTCCACAGGATTCTTTTACAGGGTTTTCTTTTCAGGATTTATTTACAGGATTATGGAAGAGTGGTGACTTGACATTGGGATCTTTAACATGAATAATGGCAATAATGACAGTATTTTGGACTAAATGTAGGGATGAAAACACAAAGGAAGGAAAAAATCTAAATATTTTTATCTATGAATATTATCTCCTTAACTCTTCTTGCTGACTAACTTCAGAAGATAGCGACCACTCAAAGTCTGCATGGGCACTCAAATGTTTACGGGTTATCCCTGTTTTTTATTTTATTTTATTATGCTCCATTATCTCATTCCAATCAGACAGATTAAATTAAGAATTATTACTAAACATAGAGGTTAATACCACGTGGATAATCTCAAATGCTATTTATAGGTTTTTTGCGAGACAAGTAAATTGAATCCAACACTCACCCGCTTGGTCCGGGCCTCTGGTTTGGAGGAAATCGCCAATCAGAGTTAGGTGGCTTTTGCTGAAAATAAGAAGAAAATATTTTTGTCAAAATCTTGTTTGGCACAGAGATTCATATGCACTAGTTGTATGTTCTGGAGAGCAAGTCCTTCCATCCCGTCATAGGAGGTTGTAGTTCTGAAACTGAAACTGAAATTTGTATTATTGACATCAAAGTACAACATCCTCTGTTTCTCCTCAGGACTGTTTGAAAATGCACCTTTGCCAGAACATAAAGAAAAAAATTTAGGCCAGTAGTGAGAAACAGAGCAACAAAGAAGAACATAGGGTTGGAAATAGGTTGAGGGAGAGTGTGTGTGAATAATTGAAACTTCGATCATGTCGCCGTCATGCATGAGTGCGTGTGCATGAGGAAAATACACACAAGTCTGTATTAAACAAAATATGAGCTCACCTGTGGGTGGATTGTGGATAAAATCCCCCCTCACCATATTTTTTTTTCCATTTCCTTTGTAACCCACACAATTATGCTGCAACATCGGGTTGAGCCATTGTGTTGCAAGATGTTATTCAAGGTCCAATGCCACAATGATCCTCTAAACTCTGGTGCAGAATTCACAAAAGAAAGTCTGCTGTTTTGGACTGCATAGCATGCATACAGCTTCATCCAACTGCTTCTATTTCTAAATTATAATGATTACAAAAGTCAGCTTCACCTTACGGCAGAACACTTGACTATTTTTAATCATAACCCTTCTCAGATTCATATTGTTGAATTATCTGCTGTGTCATTGGGCCTGAAAATAGCTCTGAACATGGCCTGATTATTAATTCACTTGGCATTACAAAGTGCTTTGTCCAAAAAGTGAGTCATAGAGACTGAAGCCTGCGTCAGTAGTAATTTATGGACAAATTATGGTTACCAGAAATGATTTTAAAATTTTGTTACAGTAAAATTCAGATGGCAAACACATGAAGCTTATTAGTCAAATTACTCAGACAACAGTAAATACATTTATAATTCAAAAGATTACTATTTCAAATAAATGCAGTTCTTTTGAACTTTAAATTGTCAAAGAACCTTGAAAAAAAAAATCAAAAATATTTCTTGAGCACCAAATCAGCATATTAAAATGATTTCTGAAGGATCATGTGACACTGAAGACTGGAGTAATGATGCTGAAAAATCAGCTTTGCCATCACTGGACTGAATTACATTTGAACATATTGAAATAGAAAACAGTTATTTAAAATGACTCTGCATTTACTGAAGATGAGTAAAATAGAGTAGTCTTGGTGAGCATACGAGATTTCTTTCAAATACATTTAAAAATCTTACCAACCTCAAACTTTTAAACGCTAGTGCATAATATTTCCTGAAACCCTCACCTCCATGAGTGAGTGAGTGAAGAGTCTTTTTGACAGTCGCATGCTTAGAGTGCTCTGTGGCGCCTTAACAAACACAAAGTCACTTCTGCTGGAGATGGTGGAGAAACCAGGTGCATATGTTTGTTTGTGGAAATCCCGAGAGCCCCCCACGACCTCCATGTATCTAACAGGACCGTCGGTATTTAGCTGCAGGTGGAGGTCATTGTGTTGGTGCTCACAAGGTTTGTGCTTGAAACCAAGTTTTTGCTTGAGGCACATAATGTAACCATGGTGGCCGAGCCAGCGCACTGCTAAAACAATGACAGCCAGGAATGAGACCGCAACAATGAATGATAAAGTGATTATAAGATACAAAGTGAGGTCAGGCCCAGTTGGTCTTTTGGAGTTAGAGCTCATGCGTTCAGAAGAGGCGTCTGAGGCTTTTTCAGCCAGGGTGACGTTAACTACCACACTAGCGGAGAGAGAAGACCTGCCGTTATCTTTTACAATCACAGTGAGACTAAAGACAGATTTGTTGGCCTCTGCTGTAAGTTTACGGGCTGTACGCAGCTCTCCGGTACGTGCACCTATGTGAAACATTTCAGCATCAAGGCCTGAGATTCTGTAGAATAACCAGGCATTGTGGCCACTATCACCATCCACAAACGTGATGCGATTGACTAGGTATCCAATACCGAGTGTGCTAGGTACTACAAACTGCAGTGTCCCATCAGATGGGGGTGCAGGGTATATAAGGACAGGAGGGTGATCATTCTGATCTTTAATAAACACATGCACTGTGGTGTTGGAGTTTTGACCAGGAGTTCCTCTATCAAGAACCTGCACCACGAATTTAAACGCATTCAGTTGCTCATAGTCAAACTTTCTCATGGCATATATCTGCCCACTATCTGGGTTAATATACACATATGAAGACACAGACATACCAAGAGCCTCACTCTCCAGAATCGAGAAAGAAACTGCAGAATTCTCCCCCACATCTGGGTCTGATGCAGACACGGACAGAAGGGGAGCATTTGGGGCATTGTTTTCAGCTATGTCTACTGAGTAAGAAGGCTGTGAAAAGACTGGGGGGTTATCATTAACATCTGAAAGACGTAACACAAAAGATTCCTGTGAGGAACGAGGTGGGGAACCAGAGTCTGTGGCGATCATAGTGATGGTGTATTCAGCCAAAGCCTCTCTGTCCAGCTGGCCATCGGTCATTAAAGTGAAAAGACCCTTATATGGCGAACTCATCTTGAAAGGCAACCCATAAGGGATGTGCACACTCACTTCGCCATTTTTCCCTGTGTCTTCATCTTTAACTTTGATGAGGGCTATGACAGTGCCTGAACTCACATCTTCAGAGATTACAGGAGAAACCACATTAATGCTGATAGCAGGGGTGTTGTCATTCACGTCAATAATCTCGATTTTGATGTTGCACGAGCCCTCCATGGGAGGTATTCCTTTGTCCCTAGCAAGAATAGTGACGTCATACACGTTAGCGAGCTCGTGATCGACTAGTCCTGTAACTCTAATCTCGCCAGTCATTGAATCAACGCTAAAGAGTTTCAAAACGTTATCAGGGGTGTATTTATCAAACATGTAAGATATTTCACCATTTTGACCATGATCGGCATCGGAGGCATTAAGAGCTGTAACTAATGATCTATGAGGTGAATTTTCTAAAAGCGTGACTCTTTTTGTAGGATTATGAAAGTGTGGCGCATTGTCATTGACATCTAAAATATTTATCAAAATGGCACTATTTCCAGACTTTTCTGCACTTCCACCATCAACTGCAGTTAAAATTAAGCTAAATTCACTCGTCTTTTCTCTGTCAAGAGGCTTGTTTAAGACTAAAATTGGGATTTTACTTCCGTCACTTTTAGTTTCTACTTTTAGGATAAAACAATCGTTTTGACTAAGAAAATAAGCACGCAGTGAATTCACACCCACATCAGGGTCATGCGCACTTTCTAAGCGGAACATTGTGCCGGGCGCCGCCGCTTCTGAAACTTCCAATGAAGTGTCTCGGCTTTGGAAAAGTGGCGCGTTGTCGTTAACATCCACAATTTCTATCGTAACGCTGTGCATTTCCAAAGGATTTTGAAGAGAAATCTGGATCCGAATGTGACAATGTAAACTTCCTCCGCACATACTTTCTCTGTCCATTGTTTGCTTGACCACCAAAGCTCCAGATGTCAGGTCTACGTCAACATATTTATCATTAGATTCCGAGATTATTCGCATCTCCCTTAGAAGTATCACTTGAACGTCCATTCCTAAATCTTTAGTCAAGTATCCAACAACAGTTCCTGGTTTAGATTCCTCCGCTGTGGAATATAAAAGTTCCGAAGCGTGCGTTCCAAAACACAAAGCATTAAGAACAATCCAAACTGCAACCCAGTCCAAAGATCTCTGAAAAAGCTCTTTACTCTCCATTTTTTACATTGGTATTTTCAGTAGTAGCTATAGATTCCTTCGAGATTTTAATTTATGCATTTCCTAGATGCGTTTATCTTAGACGTTTTAGAAACGTTTTGTATTCATCTCCACCAATGTAAGTTTCTAAAATAACAATACAGCTCTTGCGAGCAACAAGTGTGGGGGTCTTGGAAAGGAGTGAAAAGGGGCGGGGTTAAAATCTTGCTTTTCTATTGGAGGAAAGTTACTTTGCTCAGACAAAGGCACGCCTGGTGCTGTCCAAGGTGCTGAAGGCAGCGCAACTATATCACTGTTACGTAATATACTGATTGAATAAACATATTTAAATTACATTGTTTGACTTGAAACGAGTGTGTCTCACCTGTTGGCTCTCGAACGTCCACGCGCTGTCTGGTAATGACGCATCAAGCACGTTTAGCGTGTCTGTAAAGTTGGTGGTGCTGCTGGGCTTAACGAGGGTGAGATCACTGAATTCTGACATTGGAGAGAGATAGGAGCCAAATGACTGACTCTGAGAAATCATGTCTCCTCCCAGAACCTCCACATACTTAATGGGCCCGTCAGTGTTGAGCTGGATCTGTAGTTTTCTGTTGGGGTTCTTGTATCCAGAATCAGTTCGACTGATACAGCAGCTTGAGCCGCCTCTACTGCCTCGCGCACATTTCACCAGTAGGATGAAAAATGTCACCAAAGACAACAAAGACACAGCGGCTAAAGAGATGATCAGGTATAAAGTAATTTTTCCACTTTTTTTACTAGGCTCTACGTTTTTCTTATAATAGTCTGAAATGGGCTCGTGAAATCCGTCCTCTATCAGTATATCCACCGTAACCGTAGTGGAAAGCTCCGGGCTTCCATTATCCTTTATCTCTATCATCAGTCTCTGAGAGGAGTCATCCTGCTCTGAAACAGCGCGTTTAGTCCTCACCTCTCCCGTATGTAAATTCACACTGAACAGTGACGCGTCCGTGGCCTCCGCGAGCCTGTAGAAGAGCCAGGCGTTATGACCCGAGTCCGCGTCCACTGCTGTTACCTTAGTAACGAGATGTCCAGTTTTAGCAGAACGGGGCATCCTCTGATGAGGGACAGACCCCATGGATGTGGACGGGTAAATGACAGCAGGAGCGTTATCATTCTGGTCCAAAATAAAAACATACACTGTGGCGTTGCTGCTCAGAGACGGAGAGCCATGATCTTTAGCCTGTACGATGACCTCAAACACTTTTATTTTTTCGAAGTCAAACGAATGCATGCTAAATATGCTTCCATTGTCAGAGTTTATGTACAAATACGACGATATTGGGGTATCCCAAGCTTTAGGGTTCTCAATAGAGTATGATATTTTGCCATTTACGCCGACATCAACGTCTTGGGCGGATAATGAACAGATAATAGAGCCTGGATTGTTATTCTCTCGTATGTACACATGATACACGCTATCAGAGAACTTCGGGGAATTGTCGTTAACATCGAGAATTTTAACTGGAATTATTGTTTTGCTACTTAAATTCGGCGAGCCTGAGTCAAATGCAGTGATTTCCACGTTATACTCCGGGAACGTTTCGCGGTCTAAAACACCGTTAGTGACCAACGAATATTCATTTGAGAAAGAAGGTTTTAAAATAAATGGAAGGCCAGACTGTGTCTGTAGTCTGATTTTTCCATTGTCACCTGAGTCAATGTCCCGTGCGCTTATTAACGCTACAACTGTCCCGCTTGGTGCGTCCTCGCGCAAAGGACTCGGTTTAGACGTAAGCAATATCTGCGGCGGATTGTCGTTAATATCCGAGACTTCTATTTTTACCGTGCAATGGCCCTCCATTTCGGGGATACCTCTGTCTCTGGCACGTATCTCAAGGTTGTACATAGGAGTGGTTTCATAATCCAACTCCCCGTTTAGAAACATTTCCCCTGTTTTCTCATCGATGTGAAACAACGAGCGCAACGCATCAGACACGTGCTCCCCTAAGGAATATTTTATCTCTCCATTTGGGCCTTCGTCCAAGTCTTTTGCCTCGACTTTTAGAAATGTCGTACCTTGTTTACTGTTTTCAGCAATAGCTACTTTGTAAACATTTTTCTCAAATACGGGGTTGTTGTCATTGATATCCAGCACCGTGACATTAATTCGTGACGTTCCAGATCTAACCGGGTTCCCTCCGTCTATGGCAGTTAACATCAGCTGATGCATCGGTTTCTTCTCGCGGTCCAAAGGTTTATCTAGTACTAATTCAGGTACCTTTCGGCCATCACCAAGATCTTTTATTTTTAAACTGAAACATTCGTCTTTACTCAAAGTATACGATTTCAAAGAGTTACTGCCTACATCTGGGTCTACTGCGCTCTCCAAAGGAAAGCGCATACCAGGAACAGTAGATTCTGCTATTTTTAAAACGCTGTCCGTTGACTGAAAATGCGGGTAATTGTCATTAATATCCTGTATTTCGACTTCCACTCTATAAAGTTGTAAAGGGTCCTCGATAACTATTTGAAGAGGCAACAGACAATTTGCGTTTTCTCCACAAAGGATCTCTCTGTCGATTCTCTCATTAACCACTATCTCTCCTCTGCGTGAATCTAAGCTGAAATACTGCTCACCTGATTCAGAGGCTATTCTTAATTTACGGTCATACAGCTCAGATATTTTCAGACCTAAATCTTTTGCAATATTTCCAACAACAGCGCCCACATTTAATTCCTCTGGAATTGAGTAGCGAGTCTGTCCTTCTGTCGTACTCCACAAAAGAAGAAAGAGAAAAAAGAAAAGCAAATAATGCCTCCACCATCTGAATGGCTCCCTCTTTGTCATTTTGATTTGCAATCCAGACAATTCACCGTGCTGATAAAAAAACAGGGATCCCAATACACGATGACAATTTAGATTGTCCATTATGTCTAAAAGATATGGTAGAATCCATTTTATCGGAGCGATTAGAGCACCCCTCGCCTCCGTTTGCACTGAACGTTGTGGTGTCAGTGGGGGAGGGAGTAGATCTCTTTGTGCAATTCTGCATGTGATTGGTGTAGGCATAAACCCCAATAACCAATAGCAAGAGAACTGCCTATTAAAGGCACAGCATCTGCACCTGCTGTGAAACTGAGTATGAGATCATTGGTCGGTTGTATTTATGCTCTCTGTAAAAATCACAAATGATATATTTCCATATTAATTATTTAAGCTAATGTTTTGGTATTATTATTAATATTTTCATGCAAAAATGTGAAAATGTCAGCATTATGTTTTATAACCAGATGACGTTTTGTGAAAAAAAGCACAGAGGGGTGATGTTTTTTATTATTTTTTATTTATTATTTTGTTATCACAAAAATAAAACACGAATCACAGTGGGTATTTCGTACAGGTGCATTTATGGAATAATTATGAACTTTAATGTAACATTGTAACATTGTAATGTATCGGAATATTTTGAAAAATTATAATTTTAATACATTTTTACATTTTAATTCTTAATTCAAGATTTTCACTCCTGTGCCTTGCCATTTCCTCACTGGGAAGCGCTCATACACAAACATATTATTTTGAGCAGATTACCTCTGTACTTCTCGTTGGTTTCATTTGGATTTCATAATTAATTTCACATTTCAATATTTCAATACAATTCTATATATATAATTCTTATCGTGACTGAGGCACATACACTACGTTTCGGTTCATTTTTGTGACGCGCACCGAAAGGGGACAGAGACGGCAGAAAGCGCATCCTGTTTGCTTGTTTGTAACGATTTGTTGTCATGATGAGTGTATACAAATAAAAGAAGACCCTTTACAGTTTCTAATGTATCTTACTCTTGTATGTATGACCAAAAACTACAGGGTACTTTAAGTTATTTCCACTGTTATGAGAAAAATAAAAACCCAGCTCCTTTGCGCTAATTCAACATTCCAGAATTAAACCAGATTTTAGAAAAATGCATAGCGCCACTCGGCCAGGTGTGCCAAAACAATTATTTATAAACTTCAAAAATATTTCATACAAAATGATCACAAAACCCAATAGCACAACAAGCTGTCAACATAAAAAAAGACTATGTGCCTAACATCGCTTGAGTCAGCATGAGCATGCATGGGAATTCCGGGTTAATCCTAAAACCGTGACTCCTGTAGTGTCATTCTCAATTGTAATATTTATTTTTGTTTTGAGTTTTTTGTGAGGGTCCTGTAAAATACAATGACATGCTGCTCTGAATCATTTTCACTTTTCTTTAACAGCTGTAGTTTTGATATTGAAATAGACTATTATGTGACTTGTACTTTGTGACATGTTGAAAAGCAATGCATGGATCAAAGCCACTGAAACGTACAGTGTCATCCCTCATCACACAAGCGGGAGCGCAGACAGTGAAAGTCCACTTCTGATTTTATTGTTGTTTAAACGTGCATGCTGAAGCATTATAATTAGTGAGTTATATACACTTTATAATATATATTTTGCATGGTCTATTGGTTAAGTAGCACATTTTTAAATATTTTAGCAGAGGTAGGGATATTTAGACCAGAGGGTGGAACACCCCCCCCCCCCCCCCAAATCAAATCGCCCCACACCCATCCCTCTCTATAAATATACATTTATTATTTTTCTCAGCTCACCTGTTGGCTCTCGAACGTCCACGCGCTGTCTGGTAATGACGCATCAAGCACGTTTAGCGTGTCTGTAAAGTTTGTGGTGCTGCTGGGCTTAACGAGGGTGAGATCACTGAATTCTGACATTGGAGAGAGATATGAGCCAAAGGACTGACTCTGAGACATCATGTCTCCTCCAAGAACCTCCACATACTTAATGGGCCCGTCAGTGTTGAGCTGGATCTGCAGGTTTCTGTTGGGGTTCTTGTATCCAGAATCAATTCGCCTGATACAGCAGCTTGAGCCGCCTCTACTGCCTCGCGCACATTTCACCAGCAAGATGAAAAATGTCATCATACACAACAAGGACACAGAAGCCAAAGAGATGATCAGATATAAAGTAATTTTGCCGCTTTTCTCGTTGGGCTCTATAGTTTTCTCTTTATAGTCTGAAATGGGCTCATGAAACCCGTCCTCTATCAGTATATCCACTGTGACTGTGGTAGACTGGATCGGTTCTCCATTATCCTTTATCTCTATCATCAGTCTCTGAGAGGAATCATCCTGCTCTGAAACAGCGCGTTTAGTCCTCACCTCTCCCGTATGTAAATTCACACTGAACAGTGACGCGTCCGTGGCCTCCGCGAGTCTGTAGAAGAGCCAGGCGTTATGACCCGAGTCCGCGTCCACTGCTGTTACCTTAGTAACGAGATGTCCTGTTTTAGCAGAACGGGGCATCCTCTGATGAGGGACAGACCCCATGGATGTGGACGGGTAAATGACAGCAGGAGCGTTATCGTTCCCGTCCAGAATAAACACATGAACAGATGCGTTACTGCTCAGAGATGGAGAGCCATGATCTTTAGCCTGAACTAGAACACTGAACAATTTTACCTTTTCATAATCAAATGTGCTCATGCAGTAAATGGTTCCATTCTCAGAGTTGATATAAAAATAAGATGATGCTGGAACGTGATTAGAACTTAAATCCAGGATTGAATACGTAAGTAGAGCGTTTTTATCCTGGTCAATATCAGATGCAGACACAGAAAACAATGAAGTGCCTGCAAGATTATTTTCGTTAATGTAAACGTTATATGATGTCTGTGAGAATACTGGAGGGTTGTCATTTACATCAAGCACTTTAATATTTAAAGTCCTCACAGTTTTTAATGGTGGTACACCAGAGTCTATGGCAAGTATTTCTACACTATACTCTGAATGAACCTCACGGTCAATAAATGAGTCAGTTATCAAAGAATAATAATTATGAGATGGTTTCAATTTAAATGGAACATCCGGGGAGACAATTAGCTCGACTTTGCCATTATTACCGGAGTCCAAATCTTTGACGGTAATCAGAGCCACCACAGTTCCCACCGTTGCATTTTCAGGCACAGGGCTCGGTAAAGATGTCAGTATAATCTCTGGAGGGTTGTCATTCTCATCTATGATATCTATCTGAACCGATGACTGTCCCTCGAGCTCTGGATTCCCTTTGTCTTTAGCACAGACATCAAACGAGTACGTTTTTTTTGTCTCGTAATCTAATTTTCCAATGACTTTTATTTCACCGGTTTCTGGGTTTACAGTAAACGCATTTCTTACAAGTTCAGGCGTGTGCGCACCGAATGAATACTGTATTTCACCATTCGGACCTTCATCCAAATCGGTTGCTTTGATTTTGATCACACTTGAACCAACAACGGCGCTTTCAAGAACAGATGCTTTGTACGCAGCAACTTCAAATTTTGGTTCGTTGTCGTTTATATCTTGAACAATTATTTGCAATAAAGATGTGCCAGATTTTACCGGATTACCACCATCTAGAGCTGTTAATATTAGCTTGTGTACTGATTGTTTCTCTCTATCTAAAGGTTTTTCAACCACAAGTTCTGGTACCATTCTTCCATCTTTTAAAGTTTTTATATTAAGACGGAAAAAATTGTTATTACTCAGAGAATAAGTTTTTAGGCTATTGCTGCCAACATCGAGGTCCTCGGCATTTTCAAGGGGAAATCGTGCGCCGGCAGCAGTCAGTTCATATATTTTTAATGTGGCATCTTTAGTATGAAAGTTTGGCGCATTGTCATTAATGTCTTGTATTTCTATCTCTACGCTATGCATCTGTAATGGATTCTCAATAACGATCTGCAGTGGCATCAGACAACTGGCGCTTTGTCCACATAGCGTTTCTCTGTCTATTCTGCCATTTACTACCAGATCACCCTTCCCTGAATCCACACTGAAATACTGTCTATTTGATTCAGATGCTATCCGCAACTTACGCTCGGCGATATCTGAGATGTCAAACCCTAGATCCTTCGCGATATTCCCAACGATAGAGCCTTCCTTTAACTCTTCAGGTATTGTGTAGCGAATCTGAGCTCCAACTGTATTCCACAAAAGAGAGAAAGCGAACAGCCAAAGCGCTGCCCATTTCCACCCTCTGATCCTCCGGTGCCTCATTTCTCTGTTGCGCTTGATATTCCCATCAACAAATCTTGATCTTATATCCATAGAAAATCAGAATGCTGTTCTCCATTTTCAAATAATTACGTCTATTCAACGCATCCTCGTTGTGGTGATCAGCCGCATAAAGCGTTCCTGTTTCCTCTCGCTCTATACAGCTCTCATCATTGTACCTACTCCTGCTCTGGCTGGGGGAGGGAGTAGATCCCTTTGTATAGTCTGAAGCACGATTGGTACAGAGCTCAACGCTCACTCGTCCAATAGATGCTCTGCTGTTTCTTAAAAGCTTAACCAGCCCTTTGTAGTGTGTTACGGCATCTAGCGGAGAACTGTGAGCTAAAATGTGCAATACTAGTATTATTCTAGTTTCTTAGCTACTTAGAGAGGCAATATGTTTCTGTACGCAAAACGACTTTTAAATGACAAATGTTTATGTACGCAAAACGACTTTTAAATGACAGAGTATGCTCATTGAACATATAGGGGGATGAGCAAGTGTAGATTCAGTATAAAACATTTTAAAAAATTGAATGTGCTATTTAAAACTTTTTACATATTTTATTTAGGATTTTGCTTTTTCTATTTCTATGATGAGAAAAATGTCCCAATAAATACATTTTCTTTTTTTGTTGTTGCAACAATGCCTTCTAACACTTTAGAGCAGGGATAGACAACGTAGGTCCTGGTGTGCCGCTGTCCTACAGAGTTTAGCTCCAACCCTAAAAAAAAAAAACCTCACTGGCCCTGAAGACATTGATTAGCTTGTTTCAGGTGTGTTTGATTAGGGTTGGAGCTAAGCTCTGCAGGATAGCGGCACTCCAGGACGGATTTTGCCTGTGCCTGCTGTAGAGTCGCATCGTTACGGGAGCTGTCCAGTCCAAAGTGCTGAACGCAGTCTGAAAACGTTTATCTGTTCGACATGGCATCAAATATTGTGCGATAAGGTGGCTAATCACAGAATTTGCACGTCAGTGAAATTTATAAAACATTTTTTTTTAATTTAGAAAAAAAAACGTTAATGATAGCGTCATGGTTTTAGAAATATTGATGCTAAACTGTTTAAAATTAAATTAATTCAATTTCAGTGCACGCAATGTGGATCGGCACAAGACGTTTACAACTGATGAAACATGTAGGCTACATCGTTTTAAATGCAAATTCCCTTTATTAAGCTCTATCAAACGAATAAATATCTTAACCCCCCCCCCCCCCCCCCCCCCCCCCCGGTTTCACAGACCATGCTTAAGCCTAGCCCCGCTCTAAAATGAATGTTTGAGCTGATTTATCTAAAATAAACTTGCACTAACATGTCAATGTCATTGTTTTGTCTCAAGATGCACACCAGTAATGTTTTTTTCTAAGGCACGTTTATAAAATCTACTTAAACTAGTGCAAGCCCGTGGAAAATCAGTTTTTGTGTTTAAAAAAAAAAAAATTAGTAATTGTTGGTTTGGTGTGTTTTAGTGCTCATTCTTACAATTACACAGAAAAAGTCCAGTGTCATTTTTATTTGTGCATAGTAGAAAGCAAATACTGATACTGACATAATGACAAATATGGAACATTTAACTACACGATTCAGGGAGCAGGCTACACAGTGAACTCCGAGAAAACGCTACGCTTGAGCAAACAGTTTGTGAATAGGCTACTACAAATGATGGCCGTGAAAGAGACTGTAAACGCATTGAATAGGATATGTTTAGTTTGTAAATAGCATACTATTACACAGTAGCGATATCGTTAAGCCCACCAGAACAAAATATAATATTCATAAGTAAACCGTGTAGCTGACTTCCAGATTCAGTTAACATCGACAATTGAATAAGCGCGACCATTGAGGGAGCAGGCAACACAGTGAACTCTTTTACCCTCTCTGTCTCTAGTCGTGCTCACTCCTGCTCACTCAGTGAGCAGTCGATTTACATATTCAGTTAACATCCACAAATGAATAAGCGCGACGATTCAGGGAGCAGGCTACACATGAACTCCGAAACGCTACTCAAGCTTCGCTGCTTTCTTCGACCCTCTCTGTCTCTGGTCCTGCGCTGTGCTCACTCAGTTTGCAGTGTGAGGGGGAGTGGCCCGCGACAAAAGCCATGTGTGCTTTTTTTACAGATATATTTAACGATATCGTTTGCTTTTCTAATCCGAACAACGTCAAACTTGGCACTGCACTTACTAGTGCCCGTACCAAGACACCTGTTAAGTTCGAAATCCATCGGACTAATTGTTCGAAGATATGCGAATAACACACACACAAACGCACACACAAACGCACACACACACACACACACACACACACACACACACACACACACACACACACACACACACACACACACACACACACACACACATCAAAATATAAAAAATGTGCACCATCACACTTTTAAATGTGCAATATATGTGAAATTATGTTTATACACCGTTTTGAAGAATGCAATTATGACACAAATCTATATGGATGCTGAGTGAAGTATTCTGCGTCTCACCTGTTGGCTCTCGAACGTCCACGCGCTGTCTGGTAATGACGCATCAAGCACGTTTAGCGTGTCTGTAAAGTTTGTGGTGCTGCTGGGCTTAACGAGGGTGAGATCACTGAATTCTGACATTGGAGAGAGATATGAGCCAAATGATTGACTCTGAGACATCATGTCTCCTCCCAGAACCTCCACATACTTAATGGGCCCGTCAGTGTTGAGCTGGATCTGCAGGTTTCTGTTGGGGTTCTTGTATCCAGAATCAGTTCGACTGATACAGCAGCTTGAGCCGCCTCCACTGCTTCGCGCACATTTCACCAGCAAGATGAAAAACGTCATCAGACACAACAAGGACACAGAAGCCAATGAGATGATCAAATATAAAGTAATTTTACCGCTTTTCTTGTTGGGCTCGACTGTTCTCTCTCTATAGTCTGAGATGGGTTCATGAAACCCGTCCTCTATCAGTATATCCACTGTGACTGTGGTGGACTGGATCGGTTCTCCATTATCCTTTATCTCTATCATCAGTCTCTGAGAGGAGTCATCCTGCTCTGAAACAGCGCGTTTAGTCCTCACCTCTCCCGTATGTAAATTCACACTGAACAGTGCCGCGTCCGTGGCCTCCGCGAGCCTGTAGAAGAGCCAGGCGTTATGACCCGAGTCCGCGTCCACTGCTGTTACCTTAGTAACGAGATGTCCTGCTTTAGCAGAACGGGGCATCCTCTGATGAGGGACAGACCCCATGGATGTGGACGGGTAAATGACAGCAGGAGCGTTATCGTTCCGGTCCAGAATAAACACATGAACAGATGCGTTACTGCTCAGAGATGGAGAGCCATGATCTTTAGCCTGAACTATGATACTGATTAGTTTCATTTTCTCATAATCAAATGAGCTCATGCTGTAAATAGTTCCGTTCTCAGAGTTGATATAAAAATAAGATGATGCTGGAACGTGATTTGAACTTAAATCCAAAATCGAGTAAGCGAGTATAGCGTTTTTATTTTGGTCAATATCAAACGCAGATACAGAAAACAATGAAACACCTGCCAGATTATTTTCGTTTATGTAAACATTATATGAGGATTGCGAAAATACTGGAGGGTTGTCATTTACATCAAGCACTTTTACATTTACAGTCTTAACAGTTTTTAAGGGTGGAACACCAGAGTCTATGGCGTGTATTTCTACAATATATTCAAAATGAAACTCACGATCTAAGAAAGAATCTGTTATAAGTGAATAATGGCTATCAAAAGTTGGTTTCAATTTAAATGGTACATCCGTGGAGACAATTAGCTCCACTTTGCCATTATTACCGGAGTCCAAATCTTTGACCGTAATTAGAGCCACCACAGTTCCCACCGTTGCATTTTCAGGCACAGGACTCGGTAAAGATGTCAGTATAATCTCTGGAGGGTTGTCATTCTCATCTATGATATCTATTTGAACCGATGACTGTCCCTCGAGCTGTGGATTTCCTTTGTCTTTAGCACAGACATCAAATGTATATGATCTGGTAGTCTCGTAATCTAGATTTCCAGTTACTGTTATTTCACCGGTTTCAGCGTTCACACTAAAAATATTTCTTATAAATTCAGGCGTGTGCGCAGAGAATAAATACTGTATCTCACCATTAGGACCTTCATCCAAATCTGTTGCTTTTATTTTGATCACACTTGAACCAACAACGGCGCTTTCTAGAACAGATGCTTTGTATGCAGAAACTTCAAATGTTGGTTCGTTGTCATTAAAATCCTGAACAGTAATTTGCAGTAAAGATGTGCCAGATTTTACCGGATTACCACCATCTAGAGCTGTTAATATTAGCTTGTGAACTGCTTGTTTCTCTCTATCTAGTGACTTATCAAGTACTAGCTCTGGTATTTGCCTTCCGTTTTTAAGTGTCTTTAAATTTAAACGGAAGAAGTTGTTATTGCTCAGAGAATAAGTCTTTAAGCTATTGCTGCCAACATCGAGGTCCTCGGCAATTTCAAGGGGAAATCGAGCGCCTGGAGCAGTCAATTCAGAAATGTTCAATACGCCATCTTTATTGTGAAAGTTTGGTGCATTATCATTTATATCTTTTATTTCGATCTCTACCCTATGCATCTGCAATGGATTCTCAATTACGATCTGCAGTGGCATCAGACAACTGGCGCTTTGTCCACAGAGCGTTTCTCTGTCTATTCTGCCATTTACTACCAGATCACCCTTCCCTGAATCCACACTGAAATACTGTCTATTTGATTCAGATGCTATCCGCAACTTACGCTCGGCGATATCTGAGATGTCAAACCCAAGATCCTTCGCGATATTCCCAACGATAGATCCTTCCTTTAACTCTTCAGGTATTGTGTAGCGAATCTGAGCTCCAACTGTATTCCACAATAGAGAGAAAGCGACCAGCCAAAGCGCTGCCCATTTCCACCCTCTGCTCCTCCGGTGCCTCATTTCTCTGTTGCGCTTAATATTCCCATCAACAAATCTTGATCTTATATCCATCAAAAATCAGAATGCTGTTCTCCATTTTCAAATAATTACGTCTATATTCAACGCATCCTCGTTGTGGTGATCTGGCTCATAAAGCGTTCATGTTTCCTCTCGCTCTACAGCTCTCATCATTGTACTCCTCCTCTGGCGGGGGAGGGAGTAGATCCCTTTGTACTGTCTAAAGCACGATTGGTACAGAGCTCAACGCTCACTCGTCCAATAGATGCTCTGCTGTTTCTTAAAAGCAACCAGCCCTCTGTGGTGCTACGGCATCTAGTGGATAACTGTGCGCTAAATATGCAATGCAGTTTATCTCAGACTTATTTCGTGGCTAGATGGGCAAATGTTGTTGTACGCAAAAAAACAAACAAACCAAAAAAAAATAATCGTTAAAGTAACAAGATGAGCATAACAGAGAAGAGCAAGAACAATTTATCTGTTCTGAAAATTAAGTGTTAAATAATTATTACAGCAAATTTTATTTATGTTTTCTGAGTATTTTTTGTTGTTTGTTTGTTTGTTTGTAATAAGTGATGCAACATTGTCTTTCAAACCAGCACGCATAAAGTAGCACCAAAAAATGTGCAGCATTACTTCGTGACGGGAGCTGTCCAGTCCAAAGTGCTGAACACACAGTCCCAAACCGTCTGTATTATCTCAGAGAGTTTGCTTCGATATCATAAATATGGTATGAACTGTGCCTGTGAGGCGATACACAAAGGTATTATAATGACGGGCATCAGTGCTCTATATCCCCATGAAGAGAAACGCGTCGTAGATCAAGACGCATTTACCAGTACCATTGTGAGACATGCACAGATATCGTTTTGAAATGTGATTTTATTTTTCCGACTGTGACGTTTTACCAAACTTATAAATGTCTTACAAATTTTCCTCTACGTTTTCTCTAAATACAAAAAAAAATCTGTATTATACTGTACTTATGAATTATAAACTGTTTTCCTGACGGGGAACAAAAGATGTCCCCAAGGATTTCGGATATTGCCATCTTTGTGGAGACATGTTGCCCCCTTAATGTAGGGTTTGCCAGGCCACCCACATACACAATCAAGCATATGCACCGCCCTGTGTATATCTTAAATTGTGTT
This sequence comes from Siphateles boraxobius, assembly GCF_051911475.1. Classification (NCBI taxonomy): domain Eukaryota; kingdom Metazoa; phylum Chordata; class Actinopteri; order Cypriniformes; family Leuciscidae; genus Siphateles; species Siphateles boraxobius. The sequence goes on from NW_027508866.1 coordinate 14,932,495, forward strand.
TATGCACTGTTTAGAAGAATAAAATAATCACATAAAAATATATATTTATGCTGAGGTAATTAATTATTCTGCGTCTCACCTGTTGGCTCTCGAACGTCCACGCGCTGTCTGGTAATGACGCATCAAGCACGTTTAGCGTGTCTGTAAAGTTTGTGGTGCTGCTGGGCTTAACGAGGGTGAGATCACTGAATTCTGACATTGGAGAGAGATAGGAGCCAAAGGACTGACTCTGAGACATCATGTCTCCTCCCAGAACCTCCACATACTTAATGGGCCCGTCAGTGTTGAGCTGGATCTGCAGGTTTCTGTTGGGGTTCTTGTATCCAGAATCAGTTCGACTGATACAGCAGCTTGAGCCGCCTCTACTGCCTCGCGCACATTTCACCAGCAAGATGAAAAACGTCATCAGACACAATAAGGACACAGAAGCCAAAGAGATGATCAAATATAAAGTAATTTTACCGCTTTTCTTGTTGGGCTCGATAGTTTTCTCTCTATAGTCTGAAATAGGCTCATGAAACCCGTCCTCTATCAATACATCCACTGTGACTGTGGTGGACTGGATCGGTTCTCCATTATCCTTTATCTCTATCATCAGTCTCTGAGAGGAGTCATCCTGCTCTGAAACAGCGCGTTTAGTCCTCACCTCTCCCGTATGTAAATTCACACTGAACAGTGAGGTGTCTGTGGCCTCCGCGAGCCTGTAGAAGAGCCAGGCGTTATGACCCGAGTCCGCGTCCACTGCTGTTACCTTAGTAACGAGATGTCCTGCTTTAGCAGAACGGGGCATCCTTTGATGAGTGACAGACCCCATGGATGTGGACGGGTAAATGACAGCAGGAGCGTTATCGTTCCGGTCCAGAATAAACACATGAACAGTGGCGTTACTGCTCAGAGATGGAGAGCCATGATCTTTAGCCTGAACTATGATACTGATTAGTTTAATTTTCTCATAATCAAATGAGCTCATGCTGTAAATAGTTCCGTTATCCGTGTTGATATAAAAATAAGATGATGCTGGAACGTGATTTGAACTTATTTCCAAAATCGAGAAAGTGAGTATAGCGTTTTTATCCTGGTCAATATCAGATGCAGACACAGAAAACAATGAAGTGCCTGCAAGATTGTTTTCGTTAATGTAAACGTTATATGATGTCTGTGAGAATACTGGAGGGTTGTCATTTACATCAAGCACTTTAATATTTAAAGTCCTCACAGTTTTTAATGGCGGTACACCAGAGTCTACGGCCAGTATTTCTACACTATACTCTGAATGAACCTCACGGTCAAGAAATGAATCAGTTATTAAAGAATAATAATTATGAGATGGTTTCAATGTAAATGGAACATCCGGGGAGATAATTAGCTCGACTTTGCCATTATTACCGGAGTCCAAATCTTTGACGGTAATCAGAGCCACCACAGTTCCCACCGTTGCATTTTCAGGCACAGGGCTCGGTAAAGATGTCAGTATAATCTCTGGAGGGTTGTCATTCTCATCTATGATATCTATCTGAACCGATGACTGTCCCTCGAGCTCTGGATTCCCTTTGTCTTTAGCACAGACATCAAACGTGTACGTTTTTTTTGTCTCGTAATCTAATTTTCCAATGACTGTTATTTCACCGGTTTCTGGGTTTACAGTAAACGCATTTTTTACAAGTTCAGGCGTGTGTGCACCGAATGAATAGTGTATTTCACCATTAGGACCTTCATCCAAATCAGTTGCTTTTAATTTGATCACACTTGAACCAACAACGGCGCTTTCTAGAACAGATGCTTTGTATGCAGAAACTTCAAATGTTGGTTCGTTGTCATTAAAATCCTGAACAGTAATTTGCAGTAAAGATGTGCCAGATTTTACCGGATTACCACCATCCAGAGCTGTTAATATTAGCTTGTGAACTGCTTGTTTCTCTCTATCTAGTGATTTATCAAGCACTAGCTCTGGTATTTGCCTTCCGTTTTTAAGTGTCTTTAAATTTAAACGGAAGAAGTTGTTATTACTCAGAGAATAACTCTTTAAGCTATTGCTGCCAACATCGAGGTCCTCGGCACTTTCGAGGGTAAATCGAGCGCCTGGAGCAGTCAATTCAGAAATGTTTAATACGCCATTTTTATTGTGAAAGTTTGGTGCGTTGTCATTAATGTCTTGTATTTCTATCTCTACGCTATGCATCTGTAATGGATTCTCAATTACGATCTGCAGTGGCATCAGACAACTGGCGCTTTGTCCAAAGAGCGTTTCTCTGTCTATTCTGCCATTTACTACCAGATCACCCTTCCCTGAATCCACACTGAAATACTGTCTATTTGATTCAGATGCTATCCGCAACTTACGCTCGGCGATATCTGAGATGTCAAACCCAAGATCCTTCGCGATATTCCCAACGATAGATCCTTCCTTTAACTCTTCAGGAATTGTGTAGCGAATCTGAGCTCCAACTGTATTCCACAATAGAGAGAAAGTGAACAGCCAAAGCGCTGCCCATTTCCACCCTCTGATCCTCCGGTGCCTCATTTCTCTGTTGCGCTTGATATTCCCATCAACAAATCTTGAGCTTATATCCATAGAAAATCAGAATGCTGTTCTCCATTTTCAAATAATTACGTCTATATTCAACGCATCCTCGTTGTGGTGACCAGCCTCATAAAGCGTTCATGTTTCCTCTCGCTCTACAGCTCTCATCATTGTACTCCTCCTCTGGCTGGGGGAGGGAGTAGATCCCTTTGTACTTTCTAAAGCACGATTGGTACAGAGCTCAACGCTCACTCGTCCAATAGATGCTCTGCTGTTTCTTAAAGGCGTAACCAGCCCTCTGTGGTGCTACGGCATCTAGTGGAGAATTGTGCTCGAAATATGCAATGCAACTTATCTCAGACTTATTTCGTGGCTAGTTGTGCAAATGTTGTTTTCCAGCAAAACATCTTTAAATTAACAGGGTGAGCATTTGAGCATAACAGAGAAGACCAAGAACAGTTTTGTTGTTCTTAAAATTAAGTGTTAAATAATTATCACAGCAAATTGTATTTATCTATTTATGGTTTGATTTTTGTTTCTTTATTCGTAATAAATTATGCAACAATATCTTCCAAACCAGTACGCATAAAGTAGCACCTAAAACTGTGCAGCGTCACATCGTTACGGGAGCAGTCCAGTCCAAAGTGCTGAACACACAGTCCAAAACCGTCGGTATTATCTCAGAGAGTTTGCTTCGATATCATAAAAATGGTACGAATTGTGCCTGTGAGGCGATACACAACAGTCTTACAATGACGGACATAAGCCTCCTGAACTACTCCACAAATATATCCCCATAATAAGAAACGCGAGCATTAATATATTTACTGGACCATTATGAGACATGTACACATATCGTTTTAAAATGTGATTTACACACACACACACACACACACACACACACACACACACACACACACACACACACACACACACACACACACACACACACACACACACACACACACACACACACACACCGCGCGTTTTCATGTTAAATGGGGACTTTCGAGGACAAGTTTTTTTATACTGTACAAAAGTGTATATTTTATCCCCTTAGACTAACCCTACCCATCACAGAAAACTTTATGCAATTTTACGCAAACAACCCACACACACACGTATGAATTATGAGCTGTTTTCCTCATGGGGAACAAAAAATGTCCCCGCAAGAACAAGGATTTCGGATATTGTCATCTTTATGGAGACATGTTGTCACCCCATAATGTAAGGTTTACCAGACCACCCACATACACAATCAAGCATGTGCACCATCATGTGTATATCTTAAATTGTGTTTATGCACTGTTTAGAAGAATGAAATAATCACATAAAAATATCTATTTATGCTGAGGTAATTAATTATTCTAAGTCTCACCTGTTGGCTCTCGAACGTCCACGCGCTGTCTGGTAATGACGCATCAAGCACGTTAAGCGTGTCTGTAAAGTTTGTGGTGCTGCTGGGCTTAACGAGGGTGAGATCACTGAATTCTGACATTGGAGAGAGATAGGAGCCAAAGGACTGACTCTGAGACATCATGTCTCCTCCCAGAACCTCCACATACTTAATGGGCCCGTCAGTGTTGAGCTGGATCTGCAGGTTTCTGTTGGGGTTCTTGTATCCAGAATCAGTTCGACTAATACAGCAGCTTGAGCCGCCTCTACTGCCTCGCGCACATTTCACCAGCAAGATGAAAAACGTCATCAGACACAACAAGGAAACAGAAGCCAAAGAGATGATCAAATATAAAGTAATTTTACCGCTTTTCTTGTTGGGCTCGATAGTTTTTTCACGATAGTCTGAGATGGGTTCATGAAACCCGTCCTCTATCAGTATATCCACTGTGACTGTGGTGGACTGGATCGGTTCTCCATTATCCTTTATCTCTATCATCAGTCTCTGAGAGGAGTCATCCTGCTCTGAAACAGCGCGTTTAGTCCTCACCTCTCCCGTATGTAAATTCACACTGAACAGTGACGCGTCTGTGGCCTCCGCAAGCCTGTAGAATAGCCAGGCGTTATGACCCGAGTCCGCGTCCACTGCTGTTACCTTAGTAACGAGATGTCCTGTTTTAGCAGAACGGGGCATCCTCTGATGAGGGACAGACCCCATGGATGTGGACGGGTAAATGACAGCAGGAGCGTTATCGTTCCGGTCCGAAATAAACACACGAACAGTGGCGTTACTGCTCAGAGATGGAGAGCCGTGATCTTTAGCCTGAACTACGATACTGATTAGTTTCATTTTCTCATAATCAAATGAGCTCATGCTGTAGATAGTTCCGTTCTCAGAGTTGATATAAAAATAAGATGATGCTGGAATCTGATTTGAGCTTAAATCTAGAATTGAGTAACTCAGTATTGCGTTCTTATCTTGGTCAATATCAGACGCAGATACAGAAAACAATGACGCACCTGGTGGGCTATTTTCCTTTATATACACTGTGTACGAGGACTGTGAGAATACTGGAGGGTTGTCATTCACATCAAGTATTTTTACATTTAAAGTTTTCATAGATTTTAAAGATGGTACACCAGAGTCTGTTGCTTCTAATTCAATGTCATATTGTGCATTAGCTTCACGGTCCAAGAGTGAGTCAGTTACCAAAGAATAGTGATTGTCAAACGCTGGTTTTAGTTTAAAAGGAAAACGAGTGGAGATGGTAAGATTTACTTTCCCGTTATTACCAGAATCTAAGTCTTTAACGTTGATTAAAGCTACAACTGTACCGACTGATGCATTCTCTGACACTGGGCTAGGTAAAGATGTCAAAATGATTTCGGGAATATTGTCATTCTCATCAATGATGTGCAGCCTCACTGAAGAACGGCCCTCCTGTTCTGGGCTCCCTTTGTCTTTAGCGCAGACATCAAATGTGTATAATTTTGTTAATTCGTAATCTAGTTTTCCAATCACTGTAATATCTCCGGTTTCAACATTGATACTGAAAATGTTTCTCACGTGATCTGGTGTATGTGCACCAAAAAAATACTGTATTTCGCCGTTAAGACCTTCATCTAAATCAGTAGCTTTTACAGTTAAGACGTTTGAACCAAATGCCGTACTCTCATGCACAGACGCTTTATATTGCGATTGTTCAAATTTTGGCTCATTGTCATTAATATCTTGAACGATTACTTGTATCATAATAGTTCCAGATTTGACAGGATCGCCACCATCTAATGCTGTTAAAATTAGCTTATGCACAGACTGTTTCTCTCGGTCAAGTGGTTTATCAATTATTAACTCTGGTACTTTCTTACCATCTTCCAGTGTTTTCACATTTAAACGGAAAAAAGCGTTATTACTCAAAGTATAGGATTTGAGACTATTGCTACCGACATCTAAATCCTCGGCACTTTCAAATGGAAATTTTGCGCCCACAGCTACTGATTCAGCTATTTTCAAAACGTCATCCTTTGTATGAAAATTCGGTGCATTGTCATTTATATCTTGTATCTCTATATTTACACGATATAACTGCAATGGATTTTCTATAACCAGTTGTAACGGCATCAGACAACTGGCGCTTTGTCCACAGAGCGCCTCTCTGTCTATTCTACCATTTACTATCAGCTCACCATTCCTTGTATCCACACTAAAATATTGCGTACTAGAATCAGAGGCTATCCGTAACTTACGATTAGCGATGTCTGAAATGTCCAGACCAATGTCCTTTGCAATGTTTCCAACAACAGACCCTTCCTTTAGTTCCTCTGGTATAGTGTAGCGAATTTGAGCTCCAACTGTATTCCATAATAGAGAGAAAACAAACAGCCAACGCGCTGCCTGTTTCCACACTCGGATGCTCCTCATTTCCAAGGTGCTTTGAACCTTTCCATCAATGAGTGCTCCGCATATATCCAGAAAAAAACGCAGTTTTTCTTCTTTTATTAAGATCGCAAATCCATTTCGATCGAAGGGTCGGTTTTGTAGTGATCAGCGTCATAACCGCGAGTGCTTTCTCCTTCAGCTCATATCACTCATTGCACCCCTTTCCTGCTAAGGGAGGGAGTAGATCCCTTTGTGTAGTCTCGCACCTTATTGGTCTTGAGCTCAATGCGCTGCTGTCCAATAAAGGACAGGGTCTCTCTTAAAGGCGAACATGCTCAATTTTCCCCTGGAAATTATGTTAACTGTGAATTGTTACAAACACATAAAGGTTTACTTGCATTTATACGAATGGACAAAATATTGTCCTAACATGGAAATTGCATTTGTTACCATTTTACATGTAATGGTTACACTGGAAGAAAATTGTACTCCTTTTATATAGAAAGTGTCTTCTTGCATGCAACCACAAAAGGATGCTGCAAAAAAAAGAGGAAATTGAATAAAAATAAATAAAATATTAAATAAAGCTAAAATCAATCGAGTGTTAACTCCAAAAATAACTAGCTGCAGTCATATAAGTCAATAAGAATCTAAAAAAAACCCGTTAAAAAAACTCTATTTGGGCAAACTATCAACTTTATGATCGTGTCGCTGTCCACAGCTGCGGTTCTGAAATGTGCTCAATCTGGTCAGATTGTTCTCTGCACAAAGCATATGCGCTTAAAATACGCAGTAGGCTTTTTTTCCCAAACAGAATAGGCGTATATATATATAAAAACTTTTGCTACAATCAGAGCTGTCATTTGTATCTAAAAAAAAATGTCTCTAAAATCACATTGTGTGCTTTGCGAGTTCATATATATATATATATATATATATATGAACTCGCAAAGCACACAATGTGATTTTAGAGACATTTTTTTTTAGATACAAATGACAGCTCTGATTGTAGCAAAAGTTTTATTTGTCTCACCTGTTGACTCTCGAACGTCCACGCGCTGTCTGTTAATGACGCATCAAGCACGTTTAGCAGGTCTGTAAAGTTTATGGTGCTGCTGGGCTTAACGAGGGTGAGATCACTGAATTCTGACATTGGAGAGAGATAGGAGCCAAAGGACTGACTCTGGGACATCATGTCTCCTCCCAGAACCTCCACATACTTAATGGGCCCGTCAGTGTTGAGCTGGATCTGCAGGTTTCTGTTGGGGTTCTTGTATCCAGAATCAGTTCGACTGATACAGCAGCTTGAGCCGCCTCTACTGCCTCGCGCACATTTCACCAGCAAGATGAAATATGTCATCAGACACAACAAGGACACAGAAGCCAAAGAGATGATCAAATATAAAGTAATTTTGCCGCTTTTCTTGTTGGGCTCGATAGTTTTCTCTCTATAGTCTGAAATAGGCTCATGTACATGAGCTACTCTCAATACATTCACTGTGACTGTGGTGGACTGGATCGGTTCTCCGTTATCCTTTATCTCTATCATCAGTCTCTGAGAGGAGTCATCCTGCTCTGAAACAGCGCGTTTAGTCCTCACCTCTCCCGTATGTAAATTTACACTGAACAGTGACGTGTCTGTGGCCTCCGCGAGCCTGTAGAAGAGCCAGGCGTTATGACCCGAGTCCGCGTCCACTGCTGTTACCTTAGTAACGAGATGTCCTGCTTTAGCAGAACGGGGCATCCTCTGATGAGGGACAGACCCCATGGATGTGGACGGGTAAATGACAGCAGGAGCCTTATCGTTCCGGTCCGAAATAAACACATGAACAGTGGCGTTACTGCTCAGAGATGGAGAGCCATGATCTTTAGCCTGAACTATGACACTGATTAGTTTCATTGTCTCATAATCAAATGAGCTCATGCTGTAAATAGTTCCGTTCTCAGAATTGATATAAAAATAAGATGATGCTGGCACTGGGTTTGAACTTAAATCGAAAACTGAATAAGCGAGTAAAGCGTTTTTATCTTGGTGAATGTCAGATGCAGACACAGAAAACAATGAAACACCAGCTAAATTGTTTTCCTGTATTTAAACATTATATGAAGTCTGCGAGAATACTGGATGGTTGTCATTTACGTCAAGTACTTTAACATTTACAGCCTTTAACGTCTTTAAGGGTGGTACACCAGAGTCGGTCGATATTATTTCTATGTTATATTCTGCAATTATCTCACGATCTAAAGATGAGTCTGTTACTAGTGAATAATGATTGTCAAACGACGGTTTCAAGGTAAATGGAACCCCGGGAGATATATTAACGTTTACTCTGCCATTAACATCAGAATCTAAATCATTCACGTTAATTAAAGCTACAACTGTTCCGACAGAGGCATTTTCAAGCACAGGGCTGGGTGATGATGTTAAAATAATCTCTGGAGGGTTATCATTTTCATCCATTATGTCTATTTGATCTGACGAATGACCCACTAGTTCTGGATTCCCTTTGTCTTTAGCACTCACGTCAAATCTGTATGATTTAGCAGATTTGTAGTCAATATTTCCTATAACTGTAATTTCCCCCGTGTCCGGTTTCCAAGCAAAACATTTTCTCACAGTTTTGGGTGTATGTACACCTAAAAAATATTGTATCTCGCCATTGTCACCTTCATCTAAATCCGTGGCTTTTATAGTTAACACAGTCAAACCAATGGGAGCACCTTCTCGTAAGGATGCTTTGTATGCTGGCAAGTCAAATTTTGGAGCATTGTCATTACTATCCACAACATTGATTTGTATGAAAGTAGTCCCAGATTTAGCAGGCTCACCGCCATCTACAGCAGTTAAAATTAGTTTGAAGACAGATTTTTTCTCTCTATCCAGTGGTTTATCAACAACAAGCTCTGGTACTTTCCTACCATCCCCAAGCGTTTTCACATTTAATCAGAAACATTCATTTTTGCTTAGCAAATAAGATTTCAAACTATTCCTCCCTACATCCAAATCCTCTGCACTCTCAAGCGGAAATCGGTCTCCCGTAGAGATGGATTCAGCTATTTCCAAAATACCGTCTGATGTGTGAAAAATCGGTGTGTTATCATTTATATCTTGTATTTCTATCTCGAATCTATACAATTGTAACGGATTTTCTATAATAACCTGTAATGGCAAAATGCAGCTAGCGCTTTGAGGGCACAGACTTTCTCTATTAATTCTGCTGTTCACGACCAACTCACCCTTTTCTGAATCAACGCTGAAATACTGTCTGCTGCTCTCAGAAGCTATCCGTAAATTGTGATTTGCAATAACTGAGACATCAAGACCAAGATCTTTAGCGATATTTCCAATGACTGACCCCTCATGTAGTTCTTCTGGTATAGTATAGCGAGTCAGAGCTCCGACTGTATTCCACAAAAGAGAGACACCGAGTAGCCAAAGCGCTGCCCATTTCGATTCTCCATTCCTCCCCCGTCTCATTTTCATGATATATTTCCCCATTCCGTTAACATATTACTCTATTATTAACAATTTAACCAAGAAAAGATCTTCATTTTGTGGTAATACAAACCACTGAAGGTGTCCATTTTGTTGTAATCGGCTTCATAGCAGCATGTGAAGCTACCTCCCTCTGTCTTCAGCTCTCTTCATTGTTCTGCTGCTCTGACTGGGGGACATAGTAGATCACTTTGTACGTTCTGTTACGTGATTGGTGCAGAGCTCTCTCTTGTCTCGCTTTCTCCCCCCTTAACTGTCACCAGTGGGACGTTTGCTATTATATATTTAAAACAATTACATCATAGGCTAAACCTAAAGTAATATTGAAAAACTATATATCACTTGAGAACTTACAAACTCTAATTTTCATATTTGGTGTTTGATCTTCAATGCAAATTAAATTACAGAGGAAAAGGTATAATTTTGCATGACTCATTTCATAAGGAGACTCTGAAATAGCGATTCACATAAAAAAAATCATGAAAGATTGGTGGAAACCTCAGTTTGTTTGTTCAGGTCTGAAAATGTTTTTAAATATTAAGAAAAAAACGTTAGATTCTCCTTTTGTGATGCAGTGGCGAGCTATAACGCACATACCTATTCTTTTCGCATGTGTTTTATGCGTTTGTTCGAGGTTAAATTTAAATCAATTACTGCCAACCTGTCCATACTACTTCTGAATAGGAAGTCTACTTCATGAATTATATGGAAATATATGGTTCTGATCATTCAAGCCACATATGGAATGGAAGAGTCATAATAATGTCATCTAGTGGAACAGTTTGATACTGCGCCAAACATAATCTACTGAAAGCTCATTATTTGAGATATCAACCTACAATTTGGAACAACTTGTTACGATTTTTGGCTTTGGTTTTCTTGTAGTTTAAGAGTTAAACTATGTTTTGTAAAAAAAAAAAAATATATATATATATATATATATATATATATATATATATATATATATATATATATTAATTTTCAAATGTATTTCACTTCTTCAGTAATCTGCCAAGTGTCGTCTTTAAAAAACCGACCAAACTTAAGTAATAAATAATAATTTTGACTTGAATAAAACCACTCAATTAAGATGTATCAATGTATCTTCTACATCGTTCTTAGACTTATACTTCTTTTAAGCTATTTTTAAGAACTGATGATGGAATAGATAGATAGATAGATAGATAGATAGATAGATAGATAGATAGATAGATAGATAGATAGATAGATGGATAGATAGATAGATGGATAGAATGCACACTTGTGCAAGGAAGTAAGCAAAATATCACGAATGTCGCTGTCCAGCATGTAGGTGCTGAAACATACTAGTTTCTGTCTCCTCCACTCTCTTAAAAACACACTAATTTCATCATATTATAGCAAAACAATCGCATATTATATGTACACGTTCCGCTCACAAAAATAAACACGTTAGGACCAGAATTGACAGTGAGCAAAATATCTTGAATGTCGCTGTCCAGCACGTAGGTGCTGAAATATAAAAGTTTCTGTCTTCGTCTCCTCCACTCTCATAAAAAATACTAATTTCATCATATTATAGCAAAACATTGGCACATTATATTTACAAGTTCCACTCACAAATATTAACACGTTAGGACCTGAATTTAAAGTGAGCAAAATATCATGAATGTCGCTGTCCTGTGTTTCGGTGCTGAAACATACTTGTTTCTGTCTTCGTCTCCTCCACTCTCTTAAAAACATACTAATTTCATCATATTATAGCAAAACGTTTGCATATTATATGTACACGTTCCACTCACAAATATTAACACGTTAGGACCTGAACTGACAGTGAGCAAAATATCATGAATGTCGCTGTCCAGTGTTTAGGTGCTGAAACATACTAGTTTATGTCTTCATCTCCTCAACTCTCTTAAAGGGGTGGTAAAACACAATTTCACTTTTCTAACTTTAGCTAGTGTGAAATGTTGCTGTTTGAGCATAAACAACATCTGCAAAGTTACAATGCTCAAAGTTCAAAGCAAAGGAAGATATTTGCTTTTAAAGAAAAGGACTACAACAAACGGCTGGTAGGGACTACACGACATTCCTCCCGGGTTAGTGACATCGACAACCCTAAAATGTACATAAACCCCGCCCCCAGGACACGCAGTCCATGTTGAGAAGAGGAAAAGTTGTTGTATAAGAGTACATTTCAGTCAGCTCAAACTTTAGCATCCTCCTTTTCAAATGCAATAAAAAAGTCACTCTGTGTGCATCTCACAACAGTTCCTATTCGAGCGATTTATAGATTACCATGACAGAATATGCTAATTGAAGATAGTTAACTCCACATCAGCAACATAAATTCATCAACTAACCATTCAGAGACGTCATGTTGCATTCTACATGTTGTCATTTCTTCTTGAGTCTCTCCATCTTTGTCTGACTCTGTTTTAACATTAAAGTCAGAACAGTTTCTGTCATTTTAGTGTGTCTGCGTGAGGTAATGGCAGCTGCTAACACACAAGAGCTCTTGAAACCCCGCCCTCTGAGTCAGCTCATTTGCATTTAAAGGGCCAGGCACAAAACGCCCCGTTTTTGCTAACCCTCAAAAAGTGACAACTTTAACATGCTATATACAAATATCTGTGGGGTATTTTGTGCTAAAACTTCACACACACACACACACACACACACACACACACACACTGGGGACATCAGAAATTTATTTTACATCTTGTGAAAAGGGCATTTTACCACCCCTTTAAAAACACACTAATGTCATCATATTATAGCAAAACATTGGCATACTATATGTACACGTTCAACACACAAATATAAACACGTTGGGACCTGAATTGACAGTGAGCAAAATATCATGAATGTCGCTGTCCATTGTTTAGGTGCTGAAACATACTAGTTTCTGTCTTTGTCTCCTCCACTCTCTTAAAAACATACTAATTTCATCATATTATAGCAAATCATTGGCATATTATATGTACACGTTCCACTCACAAATATAAACACGTTAGGACCTGAATTGACCCAAACAACAGACAGTACTGTCAATGCTAATATTTGCAATACAGATTATGTTTTTATAGCCTATTTTCTGTCTCACCTGTTGGCTCTCGAACGTCCACGCGCTGTCTGGTAATGACGCATCAAGCACGTTTAGCGTGTCTGTAAAGTTTGTGGTGCTGCTGGGCTTAACGAGGGTGAGATCACTGAATTCTGACATTGGAGAGAGATAGGAGCCAAAGGACTGACTCTGAGACATCATGTCTCCTCCAAGAACCTCCACATACTTAATGGGCCCGTCAGTGTTGAGCTGGATCTGCAGGTTTCTGTTGGGGTTCTTGTATCCAGAATCAGTTCGACTGATACAGCAGCTTGAATTTCCGATGCTACTTCTAACGCACTTCACAATCAACGTGAACAATGACAACACAGATAAAATTGACACGGTGCCCAAAGAGATGATCAAATATAAAGTGATTTTGCTGCTTTTCTTGTTGGGCTCGATAGTTTTTTCACGATAGTCTGAAATGGGCTCATGAAACCCGTCCTCTATCAGTATATCCACTGTGACTGTGGTGGACTGGAGTGGTTCTCCATTATCCTTTATCTCTATCATCAGTCTCTGAGAGGAGTCATCCTGCTCTGAAACAGCGCGTTTAGTCCTCACCTCTCCAGTATGTAAATTCACACTGAACAGTGACGCGTCCGTGGCCTCCGCGAGCCTGTAGAAGAGCCAGGCGTTATGACCCGAGTCCGCGTCCACTGCTGTTACCTTAGTAACGAGATGTCCTGCTTTAGCAGAGCGGGGCATCCTCTGATGAGGGACAGACCCCATGGATGTGGACGGGTAAATGACAGCAGGAGCGTTATCGTTCCGGTCCAAAATAAACACATGAACAGTGGCGTTACTGCTCAGAGATGGAGAGCCATGATCTTTGGCAAGCACGATCATATGAAATACCTTCATTTTCTCATAATCAAAAGAGTGCATGCTAAATATACTACCATTTTCTGAGTTTATGTATACATATGAAGAGACAGGTACGTCTCGAGCATTAGTGTCGAGAACCGAATAGACAACTTTTCCATTTTCTCCCGTATCTAGATCTGATGCTGTCACCGATGCTAAAATTGATCCCGGGGCGCTGTTTTCTTTCATGTAAACCGAGTACACGCGTTCAGAGAAAACAGGAGGATTATCATTAACATCTAATATATTTACTGTAATGAGTTTGCTAGAAAGCGATGGAGGTGATCCAGAGTCTGACGCTATAAGCTCAATATCATATCTAGGAAACTTTTCTCGATCTAACTGTGAATCTGTCACCAGTGCATATTGGTTTGTAAATGTTGGCTTTAATTTAAAAGGGCTGCCTGGTGACATGCTAAGTGTTACGTTTCCGTTTATGCCTGAATCTAAATCTTTAACATTTATTAACGCTACCATAGTCCCAGCGGCCGCATCTTCTCGCACAGGTTTGGGTGAGGAGGTGATGGTGATCTCAGGTGCATTATCGTTCACATCTAAAACATTCACCTGGACTCTACAATGTCCCTCCATGACAGGCGCTCCTTTGTCTCTGGCGCGTATGTCAAATTTATATGTGGTGCTCATTTCATAGTCAAGAATTTTAGATATAGTTAATTCGCCTGAGTCCGAGTCTATGGAAAAGGAATGCTTTATTGTTTCTGGAGTGACAGATCCTAACGAATACTCGATTTCACTATTTGCTCCATCGTCTAAGTCAATTGCTTTTACTATCTGAATGATCGTACCTGGAGCAGAGTTCTCGATCACTTTAATTTCATATAAATCTTGATCAAAAACAGGTGCATTGTCATTCGCATCCAACACTCTAACAGTAATATGAGTGGTGCCTGATCTTGCTGGATCACCTCCATCAATTCCAGTCAAAATCAGATGGTGTATGGACTGTTTTTCTCTATCAAGTGCTTTTTGTAAAACAATTTCAGGAACTTTTGTTCCGTCTTTGTCATTTTTAACATGTAGGACAAAATATTCATTTTTATTTAAAGCATACGTGTGCAAAGAATTTGACCCAACATCCGAATCTTGCGCAGGCTCTAAATGAAATTTCGCTCCGGTTAGCGTGGCCTCTGATACATCAATAATTGTTGTGTCTGAAAGGAAACTCGGAGAATTGTCGTTTATATCTTGAATATCAACTTCGACACGATAAAACTGGAGGGGATCCTCGATTATGACTTGCAATGGCAACACACAGCTCGCGCTTTGTCCGCACAGGGGTTCTCTGTCTATTACTTCATTAACAAGCAGCTCGCCATTCCGCAAATTCAGACTGAAATATTGCTTACCAGACTCAGATGTTATCCGTAATTTACGATTAGATATTTCAGATACGTCCAAACCGAGATCTTTAGCTACATTTCCAACAATGGATCCCTCCTTCAGCTCCTCCGGTATTGTATAACGAAGCTGTGCGCCTGTCTCGCTCCACAAAACAGCGAAACACAACAGCCACAGCGCCTGCCAGAACAAAATTCTCCTTTGTATTTGAGTCCTCATTTCCAAATACTATAAATGATCGCTGAAACCAGTATCCTGACATACATCTTACGCATGTAAGCCGTCACAAAAATAATGTGACATTTTAAAATGTATAGAACTCCAGGTTATATTCCGTTGTTAAATAAATTGCAGCGAGTGCAGTGCATTTTCTCTCAAGTCTGTGCGTAATGGCTTTCAGCATTATGTCAGAGGGAGGGAGTAGATCCCTTTGTGCAGTGCAGTCCCACTATTGGACAAGGGCTCACCAGTCACAACACGAATCAGTCTTAAAGAGGCAGAGCAAGCCACGCGCAACACCCATACAGACAATAAACAGTTCATCTTTAGCTCACTTTACGATCCCCCACCCCCATTTACTCGTTTTTAAAAACAGGATACATTTTGAAAGAATACATTACAAATGCAGTTTTCTTGTACTCTTTAAGGAGATACTATAGATAAGCATATGGACGCTCACATATGAATAGGAATATCGCTTTAAAGTATTACTCTAACCACAACTTCCATAGTCCAAAACAAGCAAACAAATAAACACATAGATAATATTGTTTTTGCATCAAAACTATTAGTTTTGATGAAAATATAGTGCTATCTATTGTGGAATTCTAAAATGGTTAGAATAACATGTGTTCGTACATAATCAAATGAATAACGCCATATATATATATATATATATATATATATATATATATATATATATATATATATATATATATATGAATATATATATATTTGATTTTTATATATACACAAAATTTACACAAAATTTCACGCGCTCACCTGTTGGCTCTCGAACGTCCACGCGCTGTCTGGTAATGACGCATCAAGCACGTTTAGCGTGTCTGTAAAGTTTGTGGTGCTGCTGGGCTTAACGAGGGTGAGATCACTGAATTCTGACATTGGAGAGAGATAGGAGCCAAAGGACTGACTCTGAGACATCATGTCTCCTCCAAGAACCTCCACATACTTAATGGGCCCGTCAGTGTTGAGCTGGATCTGCAGGTTTCTGTTGGGGTTCTTGTATCCAGAATCGGTTCGCCTGATACAGCAGCTTGAATTTCCGATGCTACTTCTAACGCACTTCACAATCAACGTGAACAATGACAACACCGATAAAACTGACACAGTGCCCAAAGAGATGATCAAATATAAAGTGATTTTACCGCTTTTCTTGTTGGGCTCGATAGTTTTTTCACGATAGTCTGAGATGGGTTCATGAACCCCGTCCTCTATCAGTATATCCACTGTGACTGTGGTGGACTGGATCGGTTCTCCGTTATCCTTTATCTCTATCATCAGTCTCTGAGAGGAGTCATCCTGCTCTGAAACAGCGCGTTTAGTCCTCACCTCTCCCGTATGTAAATTCACGCTGAACAGTGACGCGTCCGTGGCCTCCGCGAGCCTGTAGAAGAGCCAGGCGTTATGACCCGAGTCCGCGTCCACTGCTGTTACCTTAGTAACGAGATGTCCTGTTTTAGCAGAACGGGGCATCCTCTGATGAGGGACAGACCCCATGGATGTGGACGGGTAAATGACACCAGGAGCGTTATCGTTCCGGTCCAGAATAAACACATGAACAGTGGCGTTACTGCTCAGAGATGGAGAGCCATGATCTTTGGCAAGCACTATCATATTAAAGACCTTCATTTTCTCATAGTCAAAAGAGTGCATGCTAAATATACTACCATTTTCTGAGTTTATGTATACATATGAAGAGACAGGTACTTCTCGAGTATTAGTGTCGAGAACCGAATAGACAATTTTGCCATTTTCTCCCGTATCTAGATCTGATGCTGTCACCGATGCTAAAATCGATCCCGGGGCGCTGTTTTCTTTAATATAAACCGAGTACACGCGTTCAGAGAAAACAGGAGGATTATCATTTACATCTAATATATTTACTGTAATGAGTTTGCTAGATACCAATGGAGGTGATCCAGAGTCTGACGCTTTAAGCTCAATGTCATATCTAGGAAACGTTTCTCGATCTAATTGTGAATCTGTCACCAGTGCGTAATGGTTTGAAAATGTTGGATTTAATTTAAAAGGGGTGCCTGGTGACATTCTAAATGTTATGTTTCCGTTTACGCCTGAATCCAAATCTTTAACATTTATTAACGCTACCATAGTCCCAGCGGCCGCATCCTCTCGCACAGGTTTGGGTGAGGAGGTGATGGTGATCTCAGGTGCATTATCGTTCACATCTAAAACATTCACCTGGACTCTACAATATCCCTCCATGACAGGCGCTCCTTTGTCTCTGGCGCGTATGTCAATTTTATATGAGGTGCTGATTTCATAATCAAGATTCTTGGAAACGACTAATTCGCCTGTCACAGGATTAATAGCAAATACATTTTGAATTGCTTCAGGTGTATGTACCGCAAAGGAATACTCAACGTCACCGTTTATACCTTCATCCAAGTCAATAGCTTTTACAGTAAGTATCATTGTACCCGGGACTGTGCTCTCCATTACTTTAACCTCATATAAGTCGTGTTCAAATATTGGAGCATTATCATTTGCATCAAGAATTTTTACAGTAATCTGGGTGGTCCCAGACCTCGCTGGATCACCTCCATCAATACCTGTCAAAATGAGATGGTGCACAGAATTTTTTTCTCTATCTACAGATCTCTCTAAAACTATTTCTGGGACTTTTGTTCCGTCTTTATCTTGTTTTATGTGCATAACAAAATGTTCATTTTTATTAAGCGCATATGTGCGCAAGGAGTTCGTTCCAACGTCTGGATCTTGAGCAGGTTCTAAACGAAACCTTGCTCCAGTTAACGTCGACTCTGGTACCTCAATTGTGTTTATTTCCGACAAGAAAATTGGAGAGTTGTCGTTAATATCTTGAATGTCCACCTCGATTCGATAAAACTGGAGTGGATCCTCGATTATGACTTGTAATGGCAACACACAGCTCGCGCTTTGTCCGCACAGGGGTTCTCTGTCTATTACTTCATTAACAAGCAGCTCGCCATTCCGCAAATTCAGACTGAAATATTGCTTACCAGACTCAGATGTTATCCGTAATTTACGATTGTATATTTCAGATACATCCAAACCGAGATCTTTAGCTACATTTCCAACAATGGATCCCTCCTTCAGCTCCTCCGGTATTGTATAACGAAGCTGTGCGCCTGTCTCGCTCCACAAAACAGCGAAACACAACAGCCACAGCGCCTGCCAGAACAAAATTCTCCTTTGTATTTGAGTCCTCATTTCCAAACACGAAAAATGACCGTTGATACCAGTATCCTGACATACATCTTACGCGTGTAAGCCGTCACAAATATCATGTGACATTTTAAAATGTATAGAACTTATATCCCGTTGTTAAATAAATTGCAGCGAGTGCAGTGCATTTTGTCTCAGGTCTGTGCGTAATGGCTTTCAGCATTATGTCAGAGGGAGGGAGTAGATCCCTTTGTGCAGTGCAGTCCCACTATTGGACAAGGACTCACCAGTCACAACACGAATCAGTCTTAAAGAGGCAGAGCAAAGCCACGCGCAACACCCAAACACCAATATCCAGGTCATGTTTAGCTCACTTTAGAAATATATTGCAAAACATAAATCTGTATTTAAAAAAAAAAGAACATTATGCATTTACTTTCAAATTGTAAAATATTTAGATATATGTTTAGAATGATAATAAATCAGTCAATATGTTATTAAGGGAAGTGAATGAAAACATTTGATGTAGTTATCATAGCACAAATTGTAAAATGATTTGCCCCACTACTGGGTAAGATGTCCCCCATAGGGTCAATTGGTACTTCTGTGAAAATGTTAAAAATTTAGAAAGCATTAATGTACCTGCAATTCCCGGATTAACAAACACCAAACTTTGATATTTAACATAAGTGATCACTATTTTCCAGAGACACAAAATGTGTTTAATTAACCTCAAAACCGTTTGAAATCTCACAAATGTGGATATTCGGATGAAATAACAAAATCAAAAAGAGTGTAGTCATTTATTAAACGTGTTGATACGAGATTTTGTGCCTATGGTCTATGGTCAAGAGGGGGAAAAAAGTGTGGCTGCGTACTATATGCTGTAGAAAACGTCGGTGTTCAAACATGCAACACACGTATGCACAAGTATGAGACCAGAGAGCAGTTTGAAAGTAAAACCCATAATCATAACAAACACTGTATTTTCACCAGAGCTATTAAAACTGCAAAGCTCTTGTAATCTAGCTTTGATGCAAATATAGCGTTGCTTTATGATTATAAAAGTAATTCGAATAATTCGCGTTTTTACATAATGAAATCAATAACGCCATGTAATATAGAATATTCATACATAGCATAATATTCAAAATATAAAATAAACAATTTCACGCGCTCACCTGTTGGCTCTCGAACGTCCACGCGCTGTCTGGTAATGACGCATCAAGCACGTTTAGCGTGTCTGTAAAGTTTGTGGTGCTGCTGGGCTTAACGAGGGTGAGATCACTGAATTCTGACATTGGAGAGAGATAGGAGCCAAAGGACTGACTCTGAGACATCATGTCTCCTCCCAGAACCTCCACATACTTAATGGGCCCGTCAGTGTTGAGCTGGATCTGCAGGTTTCTGTTGGGGTTCTTGTATCCAGAATCATTTCGCCTGATACAGCAGCTTGAGCCGCCTCTACTGCTTTGCGCACATTTCACCAGCAAGATGAAAAACGTCATCAGACACAACAAGGACACAGAAGCCAATGAGATGATCAAATATAAAGTAATTTTACCGCTTTTCTTGTTGGGCTCGACTGTTCTCTCTCTATAGTCTGAGATGGGTTCATGAAACCCGTCCTCTATCAGTATATCCACTGTGACTGTGGTGGACTGGATCGGTTCTCCATTATCCTTTATCTCTATCATCAGTCTCTGAGAGGAGTCATCCTGCTCTGAAACAGCGCGTTTAGTCCTCACCTCTCCCGTATGTAAATTCACACTGAACAGTGACGCGTCCGTGGCCTCCGCGAGTCTGTAGAAGAGCCAGGCGTTATGACCCGAGTCCGCGTCCACTGCTGTTACCTTAGTAACGAGATGTCCTGTTTTAGCAGAACGGGGCATCCTCTGATGAGGGACAGACCCCATGGATGTGGACGGGTAAATGACAGCAGGAGCGTTATCGTTCCGGTCCGAAATAAACACATGAACAGTGGCGTTATTGCTCAGAGATGGAGAGCCATGATCTTTAGCTTGAACGAGGATCTGAAACACTTTGATTTTCTCGTAGTCAAATGACTTCATGCTAAATATGCTGCCGTTTTCTGAGTTTATGTAGATATAAGAAGATGCAGGCACGTCTTGCACTTTAGAGTCCAAAACAGAGTAGGAGATTTTAGCATTTTCGCCCAAGTCTGGGTCATGGGCGGAGACTGAGCACAACATTGAGTCACGAGCGCTGTTTTCTTTAGCGTAAACCGTATACGACTTTTCAGAAAACATTGGAGGGTTGTCATTTACGTCTAAAATGCCGATTGTGACTGTTTTCCCACTAGATAGCGGTGGCGAACCTGCATCAACAGCGTTTAATTCAATGTTATATTCAGAGTAAGTTTCTCTATCTAGAGGACCGTTAGTAACTAGTGCGTAATGATTGGAAACTGTAGGGTTCAATCTAAATGGTGTCCCAGGAGCCAACGTAAGTTTTACTTTCCCGTTCTCTCCTAAATCTGCATCTTTTGTACTAATTAATGAAACGACTGTGCCATTTGAGGAATTCTCAGGAATTGGACTTGAGAGTGAAGTTATAATTATGTCAGGTGCGTTGTCATTTACGTCATTAACCTTTATCTTTACACTGCAGTGACCCTCCATTTGAGGATTTCCTTTGTCCTTTGCAACTATATCAAATTTATGTAAGCTTGCTTTTTCATTGTCAAGTTGTCCTTTTACTGTGATGGCACCAGTTTGTTGGTTAATATTAAACAATGCTGTATCTGATGTTTGGTCTGAAAAAAAATATTCAATCTCTCCATTTAACCCTTCATCTAAATCTATAGCCTTGACTCTTACAATTTCTTTATGGATTATTTCATTTTCATCAACAACAGTCTCATAGAAAGGCTTTTCAAATTCAGGAGCATTGTCATTATTATCCAAAACTACAACAGTGATCTCACATGTGCCCGTGCGCACTGGATTCCCTCCGTCAGCTGCGGTTAATATTAGCTTATGAACAGCCTGTTTTTCTCGGTCAAGAGGTTGCTTGAGTACCAGTTCGGGAATTTTGACCGCATCTTGAGTTTTCACGTTTAAAACAAAATTATCATTTATACTCAGACTGTATGATTTTAAAGAATTGGACTGTACATCTGAGTCAATAGCGCTCTCTAAGAGGAATTTTGCTCCTGAATTAATAGATTCTGGAATGTTCAGTATACGCTCATTAGATTTAAAATTGGGCGTGTTGTCATTAATATCTTGTACTTCAATCTCAACTCGATGCATCTGAAGAGGATTTTCTAAAACGGCTTGAAGAGGCAAAACACACGGGACATTGTATCCACATAAACCCTCTCTATCAATTCTCTCATTCACTATAAGATCACCCTTTTCCACATCCAAAGCGAAATACTGCTTACCAGTCTCAGATGCTATTTGTAGTTTACGATCTATAATCTTAGACCCATCCAAACCTAGATCTTTAGCGATATTTCCGACCACAGATCCTTCTCTTAGCTCTTCTGGAATTGTGTATCGAATCTGCGCCTCTATTGTACTCCAGGGAAGAATAAAGACACAGCACCACCAAATTCTCCTCAAAAAGAAAAGAGATTCCATCATCCCCGGCCCCAAGCTTTTGACGTTTTATCCAAGTTTTCTTAAGGTTTCAAAATATTTGCAATAGTTACATAATCCCAAACAATATATTGATGTCATATTCCTTTTCAGTGTAAGAGGTCCTTTTGATAAAAACGAGTAATTCATGCGTTCTCTGTGCTCAAGCTCAGAAAGATGCCACAGCCGTGGGAGGGAGTGGATCTCTTTGTCCAAGTCTGCACCTCATTGGGCGACTGCGCATTTATCTTGAACCAATCCAGTCATTTAAATATCTTAAAGGGGTAGTACAAGTGAGGCACGGGCAAAGTGAGTAAGAGGAGAGAAGCAAGAATCTAGAAGCAAGAAATTAAAGTATAATATGAAATAATAATTATAATACCATGAAATAATTACAATAATAATATGCAATAATAATAAACATTAATAACAATAATAATATGGTATTTTTATTATTAACGTTATTGTTATGAGTATGATTATCCTCTATTGTGTGTGTGTGTGTGTGTGTGTGTGTGTGTGTGTGTGTGTGTGTGTGTGTGTGTGTGTGTGTGTGTGTGTGTGTGTGTGTGTGTGTGTGTGTTGTATCCACTTTATTTAAATATAGCTTCAGTTATCTTAAACAGAAAGAATATGAACGTGTGCCGTCATGTGGCGACAGAGAGAAGCGCAGCCGTACATGTGTATCGTTTGAGCGGTGCGTGCATTGCAGTGTGTGGAAGTTATTGCTGGAGGTCCAGAATTTTATATTGTAACCAGATCAATTATTAGACGTATTTACATTTCAGTTATAATATTATCACCTTTAAAAACAATAAAATTATAAATATATATATATATATATATATATATATATATATATTCCAATATTAGTCGATAAAATGCCCTTTATCCGTAAAAGAGTGCATGATCCTCTTGCAACAAAGGACTCAGCCATGAGCAGGGGGAGACAGCAAGCAGCCAGAGTGAAGAGAGCGTTTCAGCACCACGCGGGTGGACAGCGCCACACAGGCGGCCTGTTCCAGCAGCTACACTCGTGTGTTCAGAAGGAAGGCATGTATATTCACATGCTTTCCATCTCGGTCAATCCAGACTGTTTGTCTTTTTATCTTCGCAAACATACAGCAGTAATATTTCTTAAAAGTATTTTAACGTCGTTCAGAAGCAGTAGAAAACATTGACTTATTTTCCCCAGGGAAAATTCACATAAACGTCTTGAGCAAGCCACTCACTTACCTGGATATATGCATTTGAAAATCTTCTTTTCGTTTTTTTCTACCTTACGTAACAGCATCAATTAAGTTACAGAGACATTGCTCGTCTATTAATACCTTGTCATGTGCACTGACAGTAGCCGAGGACACTGGACTTTGTACTATGAGAGTTGTTATTGTGTTTCTATGAGTGTGTGGAATCAAAATGGCAATACACATCTGCCTAATGTATTTGGGTACAATGGGGCTAAAAGCATCTGTAGGGAATAACTTTCCCCTTATCCTTGTGTATGAAAATCAAAATGTTGCTTTTTTTTTTTAATGGAGCAATATAATTCAAAATACAGTAAATGTAATGGCAGCTAGATGGGTCTTTTACCTAACATTCTGGATAAAGGCCCCTCATCCCAGTGCAGTCTATAATGATGTTGAGTATTGAGGCAATGATGATGAAGCAAAAATTGTCACCATGGCATGTAGCAATACAATATTTAATTATATTTAATAATATTTATGCAAGTACAAAGTATTTGAGTATAGATTAATAGAACAACTTCTTTTTCAGTTCATTACATTGAGAGTTAAAAATAATAAATATTTGTATCATAATATAATCATAATTTTTTGTCTCAAAACATCTAATAGCTAAATGATTAGCTACATTTTATTAGCTACATAAAGTTTTTAATATCACGTTAATATATAATTGATCATGTTAATAATATTTAATATCATGTCCATGCCCTCAATTTCTTTTTATGTGATGACATGTTGTTTAGAGAGAGAGAGAGAGAGAAAGAGAGACATGTGCATTGAGCCCCACTGTAACCTACATCTGAAAATCCAATTTCATCCTGAAAATATTTAATTAGAAGAAATCGTTTGCTCTAGTACATATAATACACTAAATTTTAGAGTCTTTTTGCTATTGTTTAACACATTTTTATTATACAGAAAAGTAACTTTGCTCTTACCTTTGTTGGTGAAAGCCAGGTAAAGAGGTGGAATGTGCCAGACAAAACGAGGAGAGAAAAAAGATAAAAACATGGTTAGAATTGTAATAATTTATTCATCTGTATTTATATTAATCTGAAATTGATTAATGCAACTTTTTATTATTTTATGATGCAGTGCAGTTTATGTACATCATTTCTACATAAATTGTGATGCACAGCAATTAGTTAGTAGCTACCTCCAGTTTTATCATCTCTACTGCTAAAGGAGGAGATCATGAGCAGTATGCAATCAAAAACAAATACCACACTCAATTATTTTACCAAAAGTAATTGTGCAGTACAAATTTAAGAAAACATGTGAACTGATAATAACACTTATAGTGGTATACACTTCTATTAAGCACAAGAGGGAGCATGGGAGAGACCGAAAGGGAGGTTTAAAGTGTCCATAAAAACATCACCATCCCCCCACAAACACATGGACAGGCTCCCACCCCTATAAGGAGGAAATGGACTGGTCTGACTCAGTCTGTTGTCATAGAAACGTATGTTGTCAAGGGAGTAGTATGTGTGTCAAAGGAGAAATACAGTGTATGGACATGCATATATGTAGGTGGAGTGGGTTGCGTTCAAGCTGTCCGAGCAAACAGAAGCATGAAGTTAAAGGATACAAAATAAGAGGGATTTGTTTAAAGCACTGCATGTAAATATATGTATCACATATGTAAAGAGCTGCAAATATGTGCACACTAAATTCTGAAAATTTGAGCAAAGAAATTTGCTATATTATTTCAAGCTTTTTGATGGCATCAGTGTTTGCATCCAGCTCTGGTAGAGGTTTGAGGAGGCAGAAGCAGGACAAAGACTCTCACTGCAGAGAGAAACGGCCCCTCCTTCCCCCTGGCTGAGAGTCAGCATTCTCACAAACACCACCACAGATCTCATCTGCTGTCTGAGCTTTACTCACATTGATAAGGTTCGAATTTGGAGTACAATTCACTATAGTACATTTTCACTGATCACTGTGAATGTAGATAAATGTTGGTATTTTAAGACACCACTTTAGTACAAGGGAAAATTATTGTGCTAGCTCACTCTTCTATGAAATATTGCTTGTTATTTTTTGCATAATAAGTCAATGATTACATACATATACATATGTACAGTATGTATTGATCAACAAATCAGTGTTTTACAGTTTTCTATAACTATAAAACAGGGAATCAAACATTTTTGGCATACCATAAACATCACAGATGTTTTTTTATGAACATAAATGGTGGACCCAGTAAAGCTTCAGCTGCCACAGAATTGACCCTGAATGATGTTTCAGGTATCTGGTTGTACTCGCACTGCAGAGAAGCAACTCCCAGCATCTATGAGAGTTTAATGCAGAACCCACAGCTAGACCTTCAGCAGCTCTAATACTAATAATGCAATAAAAATCATCCTAAAGTGTTCGTCATTCATTTGAATCCGAATCAAGGATGTCAAATACAACAAACGCATTGACAGCAAAGAAGAAAGCAGAAGAAACAAGACTATTCACTAATTTACTTAACTTAACTTACATAACTTTTTTGGGCATGCATGTGTAGAATGCATAGAAAGGGTTTTGTAATTCCTTATACACAGAGAATGTGTGGTGAGTGTGTCAATTTAATGCACAAAAGCTTACTGTGCAGGGTTTCTATTCAGCACTGGAGGAAAGAGAGACTCATTCAAGAGAGTGAAAGAAAATCAAAGCAGTAAAACTCTATTCTATTCTAAACACTGTATCACTGTAAAAGTACTTTGAGTTTTGTTGTCTGTATTTTAACACTTTATTCAACTTAGCGAGATTATGAAGCTAGCAAATACATTGACTGACCTTATTTACAATCTTCTCACAACAAAGTTTGCATGAAAACCCATCAAAATGGATGTTCATGATGTATCAGGCTATCATAAATTTGAAAACTCAAGTTGATGACTGAAAAGCATGACTGCATCTGATAAACCATTCTATGGACAAATGAGCAACATTTTTGATATTGTATTTCAGTCGATATAGCATATGGTCAAAAAATACACAGATTTTGCATCAAGCGATACCTTCAAGAAAACATTCAAAATTATTTTAGCATTGCCACAATCCTAAACATAATAATGCAGAAATAACAGAATAATATTTGCAGTATTAAATCCCTGATATACTGAGCCATAAAGGAAGCTCTACTTGGAAAGTGAAAAGTATAAAAAGGAGCAAACGTTGAAGCAATATTTATGACAAATCCACCATAAAGCCTAGAAAAATGTATCATAGAATGGTCTGACAAAATCACACAGGAGTGCGACAATATACAAAGCAAAAAAGAAAAGAAACAACTGTGTATTACAATGAAATTGTACTGTATGTATTGCTATAAATTTAAATATCATGATATTCATGACTTTAATAGAGTGGCAGAACTTTCAACTCTGTGCGTGGGTGGAACCGAGTTCACTGTGCACCAACATTGTGATGTGTTTGTGAGACTGAACAAGAAGTTCAATTTCTCAAAATGATATATACATATCAACATCTGCTAACATATAAGGTTTTTCAAATGGATGCCTTAGATTCTTTTCGGGAAAAAACACAAACAAACAAACACGCATAACTAGAAGGAGAGTATAGTTGTAAACTCCTGTAGCAATGAGTGATTATGAGAGAGAGCCTCACCTCTAAAGTCAGGTCATCAACCTCCTGCTCCTTCTTTTCTCTCTGAACTGTCCCCAAATTACTCTGGCTCACCAGTGTGTTCTGACTGTAGGGCCTGACAAACTTCACGTCACTCATCCTTGAATCAGTGGTCCCGCACATTTCATAATTATACACATGCTGTAATGTGCCATCTGCGTAGACTGGAGGGTAATATGGAATAACAGGTAGATTTGCCCCTGATTTATAAAATAACTTATTCTGCCTCCATCTGTAGATTTTCACTGAGATGATTGAAATAATTGAGACTATGAAGAGCAGGGAGACCACAGCAAGAGCCAAGACTAAATAAAAAGTCAGGTTGTCGTTGTATTGTTTTTTATGCGTAAAGTCTGTGAACTCTGACAACACTTCAGGAAAACTGTCAGCCACAGCCACGTTAATGGAGACCACAGCTGAGCGAGAGGGCTGTCCGTTATCCTCCACAACAACAGTGAGTTTCTGTTTGACAGCATCTTTATCAGTCACTTGTCGCACAGTTCTTATTTCTCCATTCTGTAAACCCACTTCAAACAGCGCTCTGTCTGTAGCTTTCTGTAGTTTATAGGAGAGCCAGGCATTCTGTCCAGAGTCCACATCAACAGCCACCACTTTAGTGACGAGATATCCAACATCTGCAGCACGAGGCACAATCTCAGCCACCACTGAACCGCCAGTCTGTACTGGATACAGAACCTGAGGAGCGTTGTCATTCTGATCTTGGATGATGATGTTTAGAGTCACATTGTTTGATAAAGGGGGAGAGCCCCCGTCTTGAGCTTTGACTTGCATTTTGAACGATTTCAGCTGTTCATAATCAAAAGATTTTTCTGCATAAATTACTCCAGTTTCTGAATTTATAGAAATGTAAGATGCCAGAGGTGTTCCATTCAAATCTCCATCGATAAGAAAATATGAAACCTTTGCATTTGGCCCCCAGTCCATGTCTTCTGCTTTGACAGTCAGAATAGTTGTAGATGGCGGGTTATTTTCAGCTATAACGGCATTATATGATTCCTGTTTAAACTGAGGCGCGTGATCATTTACATCAGATATCTTAAGATTCAAAATCTCTTTACTTGAAAGAGGTGGGTGTCCCCCGTCTACAGCAGTTACTGTGATATTGTACTCTGCTGTCTGTTCCCTGTCTAGTTCGGAGTCTGTCACCAGATTGTAATAATTAGTTAATGAGGACATGATTTTAAAAGGAGAGTTCATATCAATAGAACATGTAATCTTACTGTTGTCACCTGAATCCAGATCCTGTACATTTATCATTGCTATAACAGTTCCAGGTGCTGCGTCTTCAGATACTGAACTGGAAAAAGACATTATTGTAATTTTGGGCGTGTTGTCGTTTATGTCAATGACGTCAATAATTATCTCACTCGAGTCAGTCAAACCTCCGTGATCTTTAGCTTTGACTTTGACTGTAAACTGCTTGTGTTTTTCATAATCTATATCACCTATGACTTTAACCTCACCAGAATCCGCATCAATGGAGAACAAAGCTTTTACCGCAGATGTCGCGTGCTCAAAATAGTACTGAATGCCGTGACTAGACTCATCAGCGTCGGTCGCACTGACTTTTGTTACGATTGTGCTTTTAGGAGCATTTTCAATAACTGAGGTTTTATAAGACGATTGGCTAAACACAGGCGCATTGTCATTGCCATCGAGAACAATAATATTAATCTGTACAGTTGCAGACCTTTGTGGTTTTCCACCATCAAAAGCCGTCAGAATTAAGTTATGATGCTTTTTCTTTTCTCTATCTAGGGGAGAATGAAGAACCATATCAACGTTTTTATTCCCACCAGCGCCATTCTGAACATTAAGCTTAAAATGATCGGTGGGCTGAAGTGTATATTTCTGTAGCGTGTTCACTCCCACGTCTGGATCTATTGCGCTCTCTAAAGGAAAGCGCGCACCCAGTACCGCTAATTCGCTGATTTCTTGTTCAATTTTAGATTTTGGAAAGACAGGGCTGTTGTCATTGATGTCCTGTATGTCAACGGTCACTCTATAAAGCTCCATCGGATTATCAAAAATGACATCAAAACTCACACTACAAGCTGATATCTCTCCACAAAGCTCTTCTCTGTCAATTTTATTCTTAACAACCAGATGCCCGTTCTCCTTGTCCAGTCCAATGTACTCATTGCTGTCCGCCGTGAAAACACGCGCTTTTCCAGAAATCAGTCTCTTCGGCTCAAGCCCAAGGTCGGAGGCAATATTTCCAACAAACGAGCCCACTGGCATTTCCTCAGGTATAGAATAACGAATCTGTCCTGTCACACAAGAGGAAAATAAAGCCAACGCGTGTACTGTATAGAGAAATAGCGACCCATGTAACCAGCCTTTTCCTCCCGACTCCATTTTTGATCAACAAAGATCGAGCAGAAACATCCAAAGGCAATATGATAGATTGTATGTGTCCAACTAAATGCACATTTCTCTGGCTTGAAGAGCTTGGAGACAAAACTGAAAGCGGTTTTTCGGTCTTTTTTGTAGCATTCACAGTTATCTGTTGACGATGTTTAAATTATGCCTTTGCATTGGGTTGAAGGGAGGGAAAAACACTAGCTTTATAGGTTGAACAGCGGCACTTAGAGTCCAAATACAGTACTACGGAATATACAATTTCTCGAAAAACCAACACCATCAAGGACTGAAACTTGAAAAAGTGTTAAATATCCCATTTATAAGGTTATACACTGTATAATGTTATGCATAGGCTACCACAAAAAAAAAGAACATGCCTCTGTTAAAGGAGCAAAGAGTGAGAGGGCAGAGATGATTGTGACAAATGCTTCACAAATCTGAGAATCTCAATCTACAAGAGTGCATTGTGTTACTGGGTGGTAACACGTTTAGTTTAACCTATTATTATTATTATAGATATAATAGATATTAAAGGGATATTCCCTGCAAAATTAAATCTGTATATAAAAAAAAGTTTCTTTCATGGAACACAAAAGATATTCTGAAGAACATTCGGAGCCAAACAACATTGGAGCACATTGACTTCCATTGTATGGACATAAAAACACTAAGCCATTTCTCAAATATATATCATTTTATGTTCCACAGAAGAAAGGGTAAGTATATGATGATAATTTTCATTTCTGAGTGGACTATCTTTTCAATTCATTCAGTGGTTAAATTGATTATCATTATCCTGAAGTGACAGCAGCTGTTGTAACACTGTGTAAAAATATGAAAAACTTATTGTACTCATACTACTACTATACTAACAATGACTTTGAGGTTTAAAATCAACATTTCACTTCTGGTTTATTATTTGATTTTGTGATTAAGTAATGGTAGATAAGATAACATACATCAGCAGATTCTCTTGTATAATATGAAATATAACCTATCTTCCAAACATTTACTTAAAACATAAAATAATAAATAGAAATATGTTTATTTAATATCATGGAAACATA
Organism: Siphateles boraxobius; assembly: GCF_051911475.1. Classification (NCBI taxonomy): domain Eukaryota; kingdom Metazoa; phylum Chordata; class Actinopteri; order Cypriniformes; family Leuciscidae; genus Siphateles; species Siphateles boraxobius. Next base: position 14,962,955 of record NW_027508866.1, read on the forward strand.
AAAATATTTCCTGTTGACTTACTGGACTAACAAAAACTGTACAAAGCGGCACAGTGTATGGACCGACATTGAGCACAATTGTGAAAAAAAAACTAACATGCACACACTGTCTGTTATTTATTATTACCATATTTATGCACTTGTTTCATATTGATTTTTTTTTTAAATTATTATTATTGCCAAAGATAATTATTGCCAAAGATAATTGTAAGTCATAGATTTCAAAACGACTTTAAGCTGTAGTGGATAAATGTGCTGAAATTATATCATAGTCTAAGTTACAGACATAAAAGCAAAACAACACTCCCTAGGCTCTTGTTAATTGAATCTTAATGAGTTTATTTTAAAACATTAAACAAGGTCTCACCTCTAAAGTCATGTCATCAACCCCCTGCTCCTTCTTTTCTCTCTGAACTGTCCCCAAATGACTCTGGCTCACCAGTGTGTTCTGACTGTAGGGCCTGACAAACTTCACGTCACTCATCCTTGAATCAGTGGTCCCGCACATTTCATAATTATACACATGCTGTAATGTGCCGTCTGCGTAGACTGGAGGGTAATATGGAATAACAGGTAGATTTGCCCCTGATTTATAAAATAACTTATTCTGCCTCCATCTGTAGATTTTCACTGAGATGATTGAAATAATCGAGACTATGAAGAGCAGGGAGACCACAGCAAGAGCCAAGACTAAATAAAAAGTCAGGTTGTCGTTGTATTGTTTTTCATGCGTAAAGTCTGTGAACTCTGACAGCACTTCAGGAAAGCTGTCAGCCACAGCCACGTTAATGGAGACCACAGCTGAGCGAGAGGGCTGTCCGTTATCCTCCACAACAACAGTGAGTTTCTGTTTGACAGCATCTTTATCAGTCACCTGTCGCACAGTTCTTATTTCTCCATTCTGTAAACCCACTTCAAACAGCGCTCTGTCTGTAGCTTTCTGTAGTTTATAGGAGAGCCAGGCATTCTGTCCAGAGTCCACATCAACAGCCACCACTTTAGTGACGAGATATCCAACATCTGCAGCACGAGGCACAATCTCAGCCACCACTGAACCGCCAGTCTGTACTGGATACAGAACCTGAGGAGCGTTGTCATTCTGATCTTGGATGATGATGTTTAGAGTCACATTGTTTGATAAAGGGGGAGAGCCCCCGTCTTGAGCTTTGACTTGCATTTTGAACGATTTCAGCTGTTCATAATCAAAAGATTTTTCTGCATAAATTACTCCAGTTTCTGAATTTATAGAAATGTAAGATGCCAGAGGTGTTCCATTCAAATCTCCATCGATAAGAAAATATGAAACCTTTGCATTTGGCCCCCAGTCCATGTCTTCTGCTTTGACAGTCAGAATAGTTGTAGATGGCGGGTTATTTTCAGCTATAAAGGCATTATATGATTCCTGTTTAAACTGAGGCGCGTGATCATTTACATCAGATATCTTAAGATTCAAAATCTCTTTACTTGAAAGAGGTGGGTGTCCCCCGTCTACAGCAGTTACTGTGATATTGTACTCTGCTGTCTGTTCCCTGTCTAGTTCGGAGTCTGTCACCAGATTGTAATAATTAGTTAATGAGGACATGATTTTAAAAGGAGAGTTCATATCAATAGAACATGTAATCTTACTGTTGTCACCTGAATCCAGATCCTGTACATTTATCATTGCTATAACAGTTCCCGGTGCTGCGTCTTCAGATACTGAACTGGAAAAAGACATTATTGTAATTTTGGGCGTGTTATCGTTTATGTCAATGACGTCAATAATTATCTCACTCGAGTCAGTCAAACCTCCGTGATCTTTAGCTTTGACTTTTATTTTAAAATGCTTGTGTTTTTCATAATCTATATCACCTATGACTTTAACCTCACCAGAATCCGCATCAATGGAGAACAAAGCTTTTACCGCAGATGTCGCGTGTTCAAAATAGTACTGAATGCCGTGACTAGACTCATCAGCGTCGGTCGCACTGACTTTTGTTACGATTGTGCTCTTAGGAGCATTTTCAACAACTGATGTTTTATAAGACGATTGGCTAAACACAGGCGCATTGTCATTGCCATCGAGAACAATAATATTAATCTGTACAGTTGCAGACCTTTGTGGTTTCCCACCATCAAAAGCCGTCAGAATTAAGTTATGATGCTTTTTCTTTTCTCTATCTAGGGGAGAATGAAGAACCATCTCGACGTTTTTACTGCCATCCTCACTATTCTGAATGTGTAGTTTAAAATGTTCGGTGGGCTGAAGTGTATATTTCTGTAGCGTGTTCACTCCCACGTCTGGATCTATTGCGCTCTCTAAAGGAAAGCGCGCACCCAGTACCGCTAATTCGCTGATTTCTTGTTCAATTTTAGATTTCGGAAAGACAGGGCTGTTGTCATTGATGTCCTGTATGTCAACGGTCACTCTATAAAGCTCCATCGGATTATCAAAAATGACATCAAAACTGACACTACATGCTGATATCTCTCCACATAGCTCTTCTCTGTCAATTTTATTCCTAACAACCAGATGCCCGTTCTCCTTGTCCAGTCCAATGTACTCACTGCTGTCCGCCGTGAAAACACGCGCTTTTCCAGAAATCAGTCTCTTCGGCTCAAGCCCAAGGTCGGAGGCAATATTTCCAACAAACGAGCCCACTGGCATTTCCTCAGGTATAGAATAACGAATATGTCCTGACACATAAGAAGAAAATAAAGCCAACGCGTATACTGTATAGAAAAATAGCGACCCATGTAACCAGCCTTTTCCTCCCGACTCCATTTTTTAACAAAGATCGAGCAGAAGCATCCAAAAAAGCAAAATGTACGGTCAGTTATATGTTTACAGCAACGTCCGTCTTCGTTCAGGTTAAAGAATCCGGAGACCAATTTTAACTCGATTTGGTGGTCTGATGTAGCATCCAATGTTAGTTGTTGACGCTATCTGAATTATGCCTCTGCTTTGGGTTTTGTTAAAAGGAGGGATACAAGCACACACCAAAAAGACTACAGAGGTTGAACAGCGGCACTTAGAGTCCTAAATCCAGCACTACATAATTGTCACTTAATCAAAAATACAATCAAAGACTTCAAAGAGTTACAAAGCATAAACTTATGTAACATGGCTCAAAGTAAAATAAATAAATACAATTGTTGTCCTCTGTTAGGGGAAAGAGGGGGTTGTGACAAATTCTTCACAGGTCGGAAAGCCTAAAAAATATCGGAGACTGGGAGAGAGATTTGTGTTTAACCAATTGTATCTTATGTACAAGGGTGAAATCTTTATACATGACCATGACGTTCCTAAGGTGACAGTGGAAGATATAAGGCTCTGTGTAAAAAATAAATCAATAAATAAAGTATTTACGTAGGTAAGAAAATCAACTTTTCCTCAGTTTTGGTTTACAATTTGATTGGTCATCAAATGCTTATTAAATGCCAAAATGCATATCACCTGATTCAGCATATTTTCCTCTTTCATTTATGTTACATCTACTTTAAAAAGAAATCACCTAGGCTATACATGTTTAAAAAAAAATGCTCGAGTTGACGGGAAGGGCTGTAACATGACTTTCCACATTTAATTATACTGGGCTCACAAAGACTGCACAAAATGAGACGTGTACCTATACATATGGAATAAGCAAGCAAATGATAGTAGAGCTTTCCTCAGAACTAAGTTTACTTTTCTGAGACACTTTTTAAAATTGTTTTTAACTGATATTAAAGCCATTATTTATTGGTTCATATTTTTAAACCTAAGAAACTTTCAATTTATGAAATGTTTTTATTGAAAAGTGTGGTTGTGCAATATTTCTTTAAAGTAAATGCCACTTTGATATTATTTTATATTAGGCAAATGCAGTACATTTAGAATTATGGCTTAATGTCCAAATAAATTTTAGGGCCACAGTATAAGTGACTAAATTGACACAACTGTCAGAGTGAACAGCACATGCAAACTTAATATCAACGTCATATATTTTTACATCTTTATTAAATTATTTTTACTCAAATTCCGAGTATTTAAATTAGGCATAAATCAAGAAAAAAAAAACTTTAATTTGTAATACATAAACTTGACGAACTTACTGTATATCCGAGTTTGAGACACAAAGCTCAATAAAAATACTGTTTTATTGTATTTTTTTCCATTTGAAATCGGATGAGATGATTTTAAAACATCAAACAAGGTCTCACCTCTAAAGTCAGGTCATCAACCTCCTGCTCCTTCTTTTCTCTCTGAACGGTCCCCAAATGACTCTGGCTCACCAGTGTGTTCTGACTGTAGGGCCTGACAAACTTCACGTCACTCATCCTTGAATCAGTGGTCCCGCACATTTCATAATTATACACATGCTGTAATGTGCCGTCTGCGTAGACTGGAGGGTAATATGGAATTACAGGTAGATTTGCCCCTGATTTATAAAATAACTTATTCTGCCTCCATCTGTAGATTTTCACTGAGATGATTGAAATAATTGAGACTATGAAGAGCAGGGAGACCACAGCAAGAGCCAAGACTAAATAAAAAGTCAGGTTGTCGTTATATTGTTTTTCACGCGTAAAGTCTGTGAACTCTGACAACACTTCAGGAAAACTATCAGCCACAGCCACGTTAATGGAGACCACAGCTGAGCGAGAGGGCTGTCCGTTATCCTCCACAACAACAGTGAGTTTCTGTTTGACAGCATCTTTATCAGTCACTTGTCGCACAGTTCTTATTTCTCCATTCTGTAAACCCACTTCAAACAGCGCTCTGTCTGTAGCTTTCTGTAGTTTATAGGAGAGCCAGGCATTCTGTCCAGAGTCCACATCAACAGCCACCACTTTAGTGACGAGATATCCAACATCTGCAGCACGAGGCACAATCTCAGCCACAACTGAACCGCCAGTCTGTACTGGATACAGAACCTGAGGAGCGTTGTCGTTCTGATCTTGAATAGTAATTTTCACAGTCACGTTATTACTGAGTGGAGGAGAACCTCCATCTTGCGCTTTTACCCGGAAATGTAAATGTTTCAGTGTCTCATAGTCAAAAGAGCGCATAGCTGTAACCAGTCCGCTGTCAGGTTGCACTGACACATATGATGATACAGAGACTCCATTAACAGTGCTGTCTTCTAGAATATATGAAACACGAGCATTCTGATTCCAATCAGCATCACTAGCTTTAACTGAAAATATAGAGAGACCAGGTGTGTTATTCTCCACCACAGAGGCCTCATAGTTAGTTTTCTCAAAGACAGGAGCATTGTCATTCACATCTGATATCTGTAGAGACAGAAAGGCGCTGCTGGAGAGCGCAGGCACCCCCTGATCAGTGCATGTGACACTGATATTGTATTCAGCATCTTTTTCTCTGTCCAGCTGCTGCTCTATACGCAGACTGATGAAATTGCTGGATGATGAGGATGTAAGAGCAAATGGAATATTGTCATTTATGATACAGTGAATCTGGCCATTAACACCTGAGTCTGCATCATCTACTTTCATCATAGCAACAACTGTGCCTGGTGTGGAGTCCTCAGACACTGAGTTTGACATAGAGAGTAAGTTTATCACTGGTTTGTTATCATTAATGTCCAGCACATCAATAATCAGCTTACAGGAATCAGAAAGCCCCCCTTGATCTTTAGCCTGGATATCAAGCTGGTAGTGACTTGCCTTTTCAAAGTCGACTAGGCTATTTAAGGTGACTTCGCCACTATGCTGATCAATAATAAACATTTTTCGCACAATATCTTCTTTGCTTGAAATGTAGTACGTCACCTGACCATTAGATCCTTCGTCTGCGTCAGTAGCACTGACTGTGGTCAGTTTAGTCCCTTTCGCCGCATTTTCAGTCAATGTGGCTTTATAGTCCTTTTGCGCAAATACGGGAGAATTATCATTAACATCAAGTACAGTGACATCTATTTGGACAGTTCCAGACAACTGCGGATCACCGCCGTCAATGGCGGTTAGTAATAATGTAACCACTCCTTTCTTTTCTCTATCAAGAGGTCTTTGCAAAACCATTTCAACTTTTTTATCACCACCTGGTTGACTGAGAAGTTCAAGGACAAAATGATCAGTTGGTTTAAGAGAATAGCTTTGAAGACCATTAACTCCTACATCCGCATCCACGGCTCCCTCCAGCATGAATCTCGCGCCCGTTACAGCTGACTCGCTTATCTGAAAATGAATTCTCTTTTTCTCGAAATTGGGTGGATTATCGTTTATATCCGTGATTTCAATCGTAATCGTGTATAATTCCATCGGGTTTTCCAAAATCAGCTGAAGGTGCAAAGCACACGGAGTCGTTTTCACACAAAGAGACTCGCGATCCATTTTCTCTTTGATGAACAGCAAGCCAGTGTCTTTATTAAGGCCAATGTATTCAGTATTGTCCCCCGTATATATGCGCGCTTTTCCTAACCTCAATCTGTGTAAATCCAAGCCCAAATCCTGTGCGATATTTCCCACATTGGAACCTTTAGCCATTTCTTCTGGAATGGAGTAACTGACCTGTCCGCGTGCCGAATGAAGCAGGCAGAAGGCAAACAATACCGAGTACCACATCACTACACCAAGCATTTTCTCGGTAGCGCCAACAAACCATAAAACGATCTTAACGATTTCCAAATGGAGTGTTCTAATGGAAGAATGTTAAATGCAAATCCTAAGAATCGGACAAAGTAAATGATGTTGCGTTTGTTTCAAGACACTCGGAAATAATAAACGTTCCAAAAGCTTTCCCCTTCTCCTCTCTCACTGAAAATGGGGCTGGGTTTAAAATACACACAGTTACTGTGTTACGTTGACAAACAGCGGCCCTGTGAGTCTAAACCAAGCACTACAAAAAACAAAAAAAACAAAAAACAGCAAACCTGTAGCAGGCAAGGGTTTTTGAAAATGTTAATGAAAACAAAAATCAGGATTAGTGGTAGTAATGATGTTGTAAAAAAAAAAAAAAAGATTTTCTGGAGAAATGCTTTGAATTCAGATGGAAGAAAAACATTTACCCGTTTACTGTCTAATTCAAATAACTGTCATGAATATGTCGCTGTCCAAGATGTGGTGCTGAAAGTAGGGGAGAGCGGGGCACAACCTAACACATTTTGGTTTTGGCTCAATTATTAAAAAAATAATGAAGTTAGATTCATCTTTCTTTTTACACAAGCAACATGCACATCTCTGCTACAAATGAACACTTAAAGTTTTTTTTCTAGGACCTACCATTTTCGTACAGTTGCACTGAAAGTGACAGAAGTCTAAATTACAACTTACCCCATATGCGGGGTTAATTGTAACAGACAGAGGGTTTAGTTGTAACACTTGTGTGAAACACACATCATTCAGTACTATTGTATCTGTATAGTTTGGTATTGTTTGTGCATCTGTATAGATAGATATCCATACATCCATCCCTAATCCAATCATCATTCTGTTATGGATCAATATCATGGATAGAGATATAGGAAAAGGGCTGCAGTTTTGCAATAAATAAATAAATAAATAAAATCATCAAATATTGTAATTGTAATTGAATTACATTTGTGTGTGGCAGCTGCATGTAAAATTATTATTATTTATAATAATAACAGTAAAAGTAATAAAAACGAGCTTAAAATAAAAATTTTAATGGTTTATTGGATTAAAAACAGGCTAAACAAGTGATCAATATATAGTAGACTAAAAAAAAAAATTCCAACATTGTTTGTGAAAGTCCAACAAAGTTAAATATATAAATAAATACTCAAACCTGAAACGTTGTGTGGCTCCCGTTTACATTTGATTATCATTGTACACTTGGCGGCTTAGTTGTAACACTGTGCTACAACTAACTCCGCTGTGTAAAAAATATTTTAAGCCTAGCTAACAGTTGCTAGGAGTTGCTGACATGTTTCATAACGGTGCTATGTTTTAGCCAACAAGACAGTGATTTATGTCAGATAAAGTTAGATTTGGTGACGTACACACCACACTCAGAAACCGAAAAAAACCTATGATGAAATAAATTACTTGCATGGTGTCAAAACACTCTTTGTCCAGTATCTTCACGAAATCTTATTAAAACTTTTTTACAAATTCGCGGGAGATCGTCTTCTGGCAGGAGAAAAAGAGCGGAAACACACCCCGCTTGATCCTGACTAATTATGTAAAAGGTCCGCGTTACATTTAACCCCGCGTTAGGTTGTGCCCCGCGCTCCCCTAACCTAAATTAACATTTCAATAAGACAACAACACACACACACACACACACACACACACACACACACACATATATATATATATATATATATATATATATATATAGTTAATATTGATTAAAATAAATGTTTGATATCATTTTCATTAATTATTACATACACTAGGGTTATGGGGGTTTTTTTTCTTGTAAAGTATAAAGCGTTTTTCTTACCGATGTCGAAAATTCACTTTCCAAATCGTTATTTTTCTTGATGGTATGCTGCATCGTCTCAGTGAAACTCGGGTCCACCACTAAAACACTCTGTCCACCGAGTGTAGAAAACTTACAGTCACTCTTCCTCGAGTCAGTCGTCATGCACACTTCATAATTATACCCGTGCGGCAGAGTTCCAGTGACTCCTGTGTCTGCGTAATGCGGTGGATAGTACGGAATAACAGGCAGATTGGACTGATAGAGGAAGCGAGATTGTCTCCATCTGTAGATCTTTACTGATATTATCACAACCACACAAGTGATAAATAGGAAAGAAACAGCGGCCAGTGCGAGAACTAAATAAAAAGTCAAGTTGTTGTTATATTGTTTTTCATGCGTAAAGTCTGTGAACTCTGACAACACTTCAGGAAAGCTGTCAGCTACAGCCACGTTAATGGAGACCACAGCTGAGCGAGAGGGCTGTCCGTTATCCTCCACAACAACAGTGAGTTTCTGTTTGACTGCATCTTTATCAGTCACTTGTCGCACAGTTCTTATTTCTCCATTCTGTAAACCCACTTCAAACAGCGCTCTGTCTGTAGCTTTCTGTAGTTTATAGGAGAGCCAGGCATTCTGTCCAGAGTCCACATCAACAGCCACCACTTTAGTGACAAGATATCCAACATCTGCAGCACGAGGCACAATCTCACCCACAACTGAACCGCCAGTCTGAACTGGATACAGGACCTGAGGAGCGTTGTCATTCTGATCTTGAATAGTAATTTTCACAGTCACGTTATTACTGAGTGGAGGAGAACCTCCATCTTGTGCTTTTACCCGGAAATGTAATTGTTTCAGTGTCTCATAGTCAAAAGAACGCATAGCTGTAACCAGTCCGCTGTCAGGTTGCACTGACACATATGATGATACAGAGACTCCATTAACAGTGCTGTCTTCTAGAATATAAGAAACACGAGCATTCTGATTCCAATCAGCATCACTAGCTTTAACTGAAAATATAGAGAGACCAGGTGTGTTATTCTCCACCACAGAGGCCTCATAGTTAGTTTTCTCAAAGACAGGAGCATTGTCATTCACATCTGATATCTGTAGAGACAGAAAGGCGCTGCTGGAGAGCGCAGGCACCCCCTGATCAGTGCATGTGACACTGATATTGTATTCAGCATCTTTTTCTCTGTCCAGCTGCTGCTCTATACGCAGACTGATGAAATTGCTGGATGATGATGACGTAAGAGCAAATGGAATATTGTAATTTATGATACAATGAATCTGGCCATTAACACCTGAGTCTGCATCATCTAGTTTCATCATAGCAACAACTGTGCCTGGTGTGGAGTCCTCAGACACTGAGTTTGACATAGAGAGTAAGTTTATCACTGGTTTGTTATCATTAATGTCCAGCACATCAATAATCAGCTTACAGGAATCAGAAAGCCCCCCTTGATCTTTAGCCTGGATATCAAGCTGGTAGTGACTTGCCTTTTCAAAGTCGACTAGGTCATTTAAAGTGACTTCACCACTATGCTGATCTATAAAAAACATGTTTCGCGCAAAATCTTCTGTGCTTGAAATGTAGTACGTCACCTGACCATTAGATCCTTCGTCTGCGTCAGTAGCACTGACTGTGGTCAGTTTAGTCCCTTTCGCTGCATTTTCAGTCAATGTGGCTTTATAGTCCTTTTGCGTAAAGACAGGAGCATTATCATTGACATCTAATACAGTAACATGTATTTGAACAGTTCCAGACAACTGCGGATCACCGCCGTCAATGGCGGTTAGTAATAATGTAACCACTCCTTTCTTTTCTCTATCAAGAGGTCTTTGCAAAACCATCTCGACGTTTTTATCTCCACTTGCTTTAAGTTGCTGTTCAAGGACAAAATGATCAGTTGGTTTAAGAGAATAGCTTTGAAGACCATTAACTCCTACATCCGCATCCACGGCTCTCTCTAACATGAATCTCGCGCCCGGTACAGCCGATTCGCTGATTTCAAACTGAATTCGCTTTTTCTGAAAAGTGGGTGGATTGTCGTTAATATCCGTAATTTCAATCGTAATCGTGTATAATTCCATGGGGTTTTCCAAAATCAGCTGAAGGTGCAAAGCACACGGAGTCGTTTTTGCACAAAGAGACTCGCGATCCATTTTCTCTTTGATGAACAGCAAGCCAGTGTCTTTATTAAGGCAAATGTATTCAGTATTGTCCCCTGTATATATGCGCGCTTTTCCTAACCTCAATCTGTGTAAATCCAAGCCCAAATCCTGTGCGATATTTCCCACATTGGAACCTTTAGCCATTTCTTCTGGAATGGAGTAACTGACCTGTCCGCGTGCCGAATGAAGCAGGAAGAAGGCAAACAATACCGAGTACCACATCACTACACCAAGCATTTTCTCGGTAGCGCCAACAAACCATAAAACGATCTTAACGGTTTCCAAATGGTATGTTCTAATGGAAGAATGTTAAATGCAAATCCTATGAATCGGACAAAGTAAATGATGTCGCGTTTGAAGACACTCGGAAATAATAAACGACCCAAAAGCTTTCCCCTTTTTCCCTGTCACTGAAAATTGGGCTTGGTTTAAAATACACACAGTTACTGTGTTACATTGACAAACAGCGGCCCTGTGAGTCTAAACCAAGCACTACAAATAAAATCACAGCACAACTAGCAGACAAGGATATTTGAAAATGTTTATGGAAAAAATCAAGAATACCGGAAGAAATTATGTTGAAAAAATTATTTGATTTATCAAATGGAAGGAAAACATTTAACCGTTTACTGTCTAATTTAAATAATTGGCAAGACTATGTCGATGTCCAAGATGTGGTGCTGAAAGTAGCCTAAATTAACATTTAATGAGACAACAAATAATACTACTACTAATAATATATATATATATATATATATATATATATATATATATATATATATATATATATATACTGAGTATAAAGCATTTTTCTTACCGATGTCGAAATTTCACTTTCCAAATCGTTATTTTTCCTGATAGTATGCTGTATCGTCTCAGTGAAACTCGGGTCCACCACTAACACACTCTGTCCACCGAGTGTAGACAACTTGCAGTCACTCTTCCTCGAGTCAGTCGTCATGCACACTTCATAATTATACCCGTGCGGCAGAGTTCCAGTGACTCCTGTGTCTGCGTAATGCGGTGGATAGTACGGAATAACAGGCAGATTGGACTGATAGAGGAAGCGAGATTGTCTCCATCTGTAGATCTTTACTGATATTATCACAACCACACAAGTGATAAAGAGGAAAGAAACAGCAGCCAGTGCGAGAACTAAATAAAAAGTCAGGTTGTCGTTATATTGTTTTTCATGCGTAAAGTCTGTGAACTCTGACAGCACTTCAGGAAAGCTGTCAGCCACAGCCACGTTAAAGGAGACCACAGCTGAGCGAGAGGGCTGTCCGTTATCCTCCACAACAACAGTGAGTTTCTGTTTGACAGCATCTTTATCAGTCACTTGTCGCACAGTTCTTATTTCTCCATTCTGTAAACCCACTTCAAACAGCGCTCTGTCTGTAGCTTTCTGTAGTTTATAGGAGAGCCAGGCATTCTGTCCAGAGTCCACATCAACAGCCACCACTTTAGTTACGAGATACCCAACATCTGCAGCACGAGGCACAATCTCAGCCACCACTGAACCGCCAGTCTGTACTGGATACAGAACCTGAGGAGCGTTGTCATTCTGATCTTGAATAGTAATTTTCACAGTCACGTTACTACTGAGTGGAGGAGAGCCTCCATCTTGCGCTTTTACCCGGAAGTGGAAATTTTTTAGTGTCTCATAGTCAAAAGAGCGCATAGCTGTAACCAGTCCGCTGTCAGGTTGCACTGACACATATGATGAGACAGAGACTCCATTAACAGTGCTGTCTTCTAGAATATAAGAAACACGAGCATTCTGATTCCAATCAGCATCACTAGCTTTAACTGAAAATATAGAGAGACCAGGTGTGTTATTCTCCACCACAGAGGCGTCATAGTTAGTTTTCTCAAAAACAGGAGCATTGTCATTCACATCTGATATCTGCACACGGAGAGAAACACTGCTGGAGAGCGCGGGAACTCCCTCATCAGTACATATTACACTGATATTGTACTCAGCTTCTCTCTCTCTGTCCAGTTCCTGCTCTGTTTGCAAGCTGAAGAAACTGCTAGACTGAGATGTTATAGCAAAGGGAATATCCTCACTTATGAAACACTGAACCTGACCATTTACACCTGAATCAAGATCATCAACACTTAGCATTGCAACAACATTACCAGACTTGGGCCCTTCAGATATGGAATTGGAATTAGACACGATATTAATACTGGGTGAATTGTCATTAATATCTAACACATCAATGATTACTTTACATGCATTAATGAGTCCTCCTTGATCTTTTGCCTGAATATTAAGCTCATAATGGCTCACTTTCTCATAATCAACTAGACTATTTAACACGACTTCACCAGTTTTTTCGTTAACAAAAAACATGTCGGCCACATTACTGTCCATTGTGTCAGATATGTAATACGTCACCACACCGTTAGATCCTTCGTCTGCATCCGACGCGCTCACGACTGTTAGTATAGTATCTTTTAGTGCATTTTCTGTTATAGTCGTTTTATATACCCTTTGTGTAAACACAGGAGCGTTATCATTAATATCTAACACAGTAATGTGTATCTGTACAGTGCCAGAGAGCACTGGATCGCCTCCATCAAAGGCTTCCAACAACAAAGTAAATGAGCTTTGCGTTTCTCTATCAAGTGGTCTTTGTAAAATCATCTCGACATTTTTACTACCATCTTCTTGGCTGTGCAATTCAAGCCGGAATTTATCAGTCGGTTTCAGCGAGTAACTTTGAAGACCATGTGTTCCTACATCCGGATCGAAAGCTCTACCGAGCATAAAACCAGCACCAGCCACCGCCGATTCACTGATCTCAAATCTAAAGTCCTTTTTCTGGAAACTGGGAGCGTTATCATTTATATCTGTGATTTCGATTGTAATCGTGTAAAATTCCATCGGGTTGTCTAAAATCATCTGAAGATGCAAAGCACACGGAGTTGTTTTTGCACAAAGGGACTCACGATCCATTTTCTCTCTGATAAGCAGCAATCCTGTGTTTCTGTTCAGTTCGATGTATTCCGTTTTGTCTCTTGAATATATTCTCGCTTTTCCTGATTTCAGTCGTTGTAAATCCAAGCCCAAATCCTGCGCAATGTTTCCCACCATCGATCCTTTTGCCATTTCTTCTGGAATGGAGTAACTGACCTGTCCTTGCGCTATGTGAATAAGAAGCGTCAAAAACAAAACCGAGTGCTGTATCATTGCATCAGGCATTGTCTCAACTGCACAGATGGTTAAAACAATACAACAATCGATCAGTGTATCCTTTAAATATATGGCCTATATAAAATACCATGTACATTCGCTTGGGTTATCCGTGTACACGACAATGAGTGTTGTAGAAAATCCGCGCAAGATCATATTTTGTGAGGTGGTAGCTTCTCGTCCTTTCTCTCTGATATTTTGTGATGCTGGGGTGGATCTGTAAAATACACCGTTTCTCCACAGTTTGTCGACGAACAGCGGCCCTCTGAGTGTAAATTGGGAAATGCATTTCAAATTGATTATATTCTAGGCGCATTTCATATAGTGTTTAAAAACAGTTTTTTGGAAACCCCAGCTGATTAAATAAAGCACATATTTTGGAAGTAGAAAAGAAAATCTTAAGAATAAATCAATATGGAACCAGCGATGAGATTAACAAAATTATAATATTTGGAGGTACATTACAAAATAAGTAAGACAAAAGTCCTCTCTTTAGCAGCCTTGAACTTTTCCAAAGAGGCGCTGTTCAGCGAAAGCGGTGCTGAAAGTTGTCAAATTTCCCTTTCGTTTCCATGAAATAATTACTGATAATTTACTTGAACACATTTTAACAAATGCTGTATAGCCCACAACAAAAATACCACGGCACTGGGAAGTTTCATCAAGTAATTTTTGTTTCTGATTCAGCGCGATGCAATAGCCTCAGTGACGCCTTTGTTCATCACTGTCTTAAACAGTGTGACCTAATTCGTCCTCAAACCACCTGTCAAGCACACTTAAAAATGATACAAAATGAGCTGAGTTTCATTGCAACAAACATTTGAATATAACAGCACCCATGGCAGTTATACAGCCTTTACGCCTGTCTATAATGTTTGATACAATTTCAGATGATTTCTACCAGACCTGGCAATAAGCAACACAGCGAGAATCAAACACCGATTCCAAATTTTTCAACACCTGGAAACTTTTCTAAGTGCAAGATGCAGGTATCAGAATTAAGAAGACAATGATATGATTGTTTATAAAAAAAAAAACATTGACATTGAGATCACTTGCTTGTGTTCACACGGGGACAAAGCATGAAAGAGGAAGTACTTTGTTTTACTTTACACGATAACAATGTGGTACTCTGAACATAATGACTTAAAAATGTTAACGTACTTGTAAGATGTGTATGATGTGATGTGTCTGCAGGAATAGACATAGAGGAGGGCAAAAGGAAATATTCAGTTCGGTGTTTACTTCAGTGCTGTGATCGGGTTGGATATAATGCAGGAATTTTACTGACTCGGTGATAAATATTTAACTTGTATATTGTTAATTAATTTCAGAAAATAATAAATTTCCATAGCTAACGCACCACCTGTTACTCTTGGGTTCTCTGAGTAAGTCTATATTTATTTACGGTCAACTTTATACTGAAAAGAAAATTATATAAAAACGGCTAGCCGTTGTATTACTTGTTAAACAACTAATAGTCTAACCAAAACTTTCTTACCGATTCTGTAGACCCGAGACCGTCGATGGAGTTATTCTTCTTGATAGTATGCTGCATCGTTTCAGTGAAACTCGGGTCCACCACTAACATACTCTGTCCACCGAGTGTAGAAAACTTACAGTCACTCTTCCTCGAGTCAGTCGTCATGCACACTTCATAATTATACCCGTGCGGCAGAGTTCCAGTGACTCCTGTGTCTGCGTAATGCGGTGGATAGTACGGAATAACAGGCAGATTGGACTGATAGAGGAAGCGAGATTGTCTCCATCTGTATATCTTTACTGATATTATCACAACCACACAAGTGATAAATAAGAAAGAAACAGCGGCCAGTGCAAGAACTAAATAAAAAGTCAGGTTGTCGTTATATTGTTTTTCATGCGTAAAGTCTGTGAACTCTGACAGCACTTCAGGAAAGCTGTCAGCCACAGCCACGTTAATGGAGACCACAGCTGAGCGAGAGGGCTGTCCGTTATCCTCCACAACAACAGTGAGTTTCTGTTTGACAGCATCTTTATCAGTCACTTGTCGCACAGTTCTTATTTCTCCATTCTGTAAACCCACTTCAAACAGCGCTCTGTCTGTAGCTTTCTGTAGTTTATAGGAGAGCCAGGCATTCTGTCCAGAGTCCACATCAACAGCCACCACTTTAGTGACGAGATATCCAACATCTGCAGCACATGGCACAATCTCAGCCACAACTGAACCGCCAGTCTGTACTGGATACAGGACCTGAGGAGCGTTGTCATTTTGATCTTGAATAGCAATTTTCACAGTCACGTTATTACTGAGTGGAGGAGAGCCTCCATCTTGTGCTTTTACCTGGAAGTGGAAATGTTTCAGTGTCTCATAGTCAAAAGAGCGCATAGCTGTAACCAGTCCGCTGTCAGGTTGCACTGACACATATGATGATACAGAGACTCCATTAACAGTGCTGTCTTCTAAAATATAAGAAAAACGAGCATTCTGATTCCAATCAGCATCACTAGCTTTAACTGAAAATATAGAGAGACCAGGTGTGTTATTCTCCACCACAGAGGCCTCATAGTTAGTTTTCTCAAAAGCAGGAGCATTGTCATTCACATCTGATATCTGCACACGGAGAGAGACACTGCTGGATAGCGCGGGAACTCCCTCATCAGTACATATTACACTGATATTGTACTCAGCTTCTCTCTCTCTGTCCAGTTCCTGCTCTGTTTGCAAGCTGAAGAAACTGCTAGACTGAGATGTTATAGCAAAGGGAATATCCTCACTTATGAAACACTGAACCTGACCATTTACACCTGAATCAAGATCATCAACATTTAGCATTGCAACAACAGTACCAGACTTGGACCCTTCTGTTACTGAATGGGATCTTGACAGGATTTTAATACTAGGAGAATTATCATTAATATCCAACACATCAATATTTACTTTGCATGCGTTAATGAGTCCTCCTTGATCTTTTGCCTGAATATTAAGATCATAATGGCTCACTTTTTCATAATCAACTAGACCATTTAATATAAGTTCACCAGTTTGTTCGTTAACAAGAAACATGTCGGCCACATTACTGTCCATTGTGTCAGATATGTAATACGTCACCACACTGTTAGATCCTTCGTCTGCATCCGACGCGCTCACGACTGTTAATACAGTATCCTTTAGTGCATTTTCTGTTATGGTGGTTTTATATACCCTTTGTGTAAACACAGGAGCGTTGTCATTATTATCTAACACAGTAATGTGTATCTTTACAGTGCCAGAGAGCACTGGATCGCCTCCATCAAAGGCTTCCAACAACAAAGTAAATGAGCTTTGCGTTTCTCTATCAAGTGGTCTTTGTAAAATCATCTCGACATTTTTACTACCATCTTCTTGGCTGTGCAATTCAAGCCGGAATTTATCAGTCGGTTTCAGCGAGTAACTTTGAAGACCATGTGTTCCTACATCCGGATCGAAAGCTCTACCGAGCATAAAACCAGCACCAGCCACCGCCGATTCACTGATCTCAAATCTAAAGTCCTTTTTCTGGAAACTTGGAGCGTTATCATTTATATCTGTGATTTCGATTGTAATTGTGTATAATTCCATCGGATTGTCTAAAATCATTTGAAGATGCAAAGCACACGGAGTTGTTTTTGCACAAAGAGACTCGCGATCCATTTTCTCTCTGATAAGCAGCAATCCTGTGTTTCTGTTCAGTTCGATGTATTCCGTGTTGTCTCTTGTAAACAGTCGCGCTTTTCCTGACTTCAAACGTTGTAAATCCAAGCCCAAATCCTGCGCAATGTTTCCCACCATCGATCCTTTGGACATTTCTTCAGGAATGGAGTAACTGACCTGTCCTTGTGCTATGTGAATCAGAAGCGTCAAAAACAGCACCGAGTGCTGTATCATTGCATTAGGCATTGTCTCAATTGCACAGATGTTTCAAAAAATGCAACAATAGATCCGTGTATCCTTTAAATAAGTGACATTCCAAATGAAAACATTAAATCCGTACACGACGGCCAGATATGAATAGAAGCATCGAGTAGGAAAATTTTTAAGGTGGCAGCTATACTGCTTTTTTTTTCCTTTCTCCGTGATATTATGTGATGCTGGGGCTGGGTCTGTGAAATACTGTTTCTCCGCTGTTTGTCGACGAACAGCGGCCCTCTGAGTGTAAATGATGAACTGTATATCAAAATTATAACCTTACACCTCAGAAGCATTTTATCAACGAATATTATTTTCTAGACCTATATCACATTTCAAATATAAAAGGCAGAATGCCATACTTTATTCCAGGACTTTTTGCTGATTAAATAAAAAATATATATTATGCAGGTTGGATGTGCAAATGATCACTTAAAGTATAAGTGAAATTTGTATGTAAGAGTCAGAATTTGAGCAAAATTATAATGCACAAACCCAATAAAAAAGACCATTAAAGAGGTTAAAGACCTCTTTAACATTAGCCCTTCATCTAACAAGGCGCTGTTCAGCACAAGTGGTGCTGAACTGTGTCAAAGTTCCCTTGTATTTTTATTTTCTCGATAATTCACTTGAACAAATCTGAACATGTTGTCTATATAGACCTACATCAAAAATAGCACGCTGTTGATATTTTTTTTATATTATTTCTTCTTTTACCACAATATATAATTTCAGTCACTTCTTTGTCCACGACCAAAATATTCTAAAAAATGAGTAGGCTTAGGATACCATAGGGTCACTCTCTTCTGGCATACATTTAGCTAAGAATCATACAACAATTCCAACAATGTACAGGGATAAATTGCATGATCCCAACAAAACTCAGTCTAATCTCTATGTTCCACAAAGTTAACATATGTACAGCCACACTTCCTCGAATCAGTTGTCATGAACACCAAAACAATTATGGACGAGTTTTCCAGTTCCTTGTCAAACAAACATATGAATATAACAGCACCTATGGCAGTTATGAATATAACAGCACCAAAATGCTATTGTTTGATACAGTTTCAAAAATGTTAGCCTGGCAGTAAGCAACATGGCAAGCAATAAACAAAAAGAGCTTTTTTCCAACGTGTGGAAACTTATCATTATGAGATACTGGTCATAGAATAAGAGAAAACCAACAGAGTCTTATGCCAATCCATAACTATTTATGTTTTTACAAATTCGTAGAAAATTCATATCAATTCTAACGATCTTATTCGTACGTGTATCGATTTGTATCTGTCCATGTTCAGGTTAAGGGGTGCAGGTTATGTTGGCATGACGATGGTGAGAATGTAAATTTTGTTTTACTTTTATACCACAGCTGGAACAAGTTAGTGCCCGTGTAAATATTAATGCTATATGCACTTGTAAGGTGAGCATGTTGTTATTATACAGTATTTATTCAGACATATAGTATTTTCATAATAGACAATGCGGGTCATATTCAGTTCGATAGTCAATAGTATGCAGGTATTTGAGAGATTCAGTGACTGATTACTTATTTCAATTACATTCAGGTTACTAATCCAGACACCTTGCACTTTCTTTAAGTGCTCTTAGCCTATTTATTTGTTTATGGTATACTTGGCTAGCCTTATATTACTTGTTCAGTTAAAATAAAAGTAATAATAATGGTCTAACCAAACTTTTCTTACCAATTCTGTAGACCCGAGACCGTCGATGGAGTTATTTTTCTTGATTGTATGCTGCATCGTCTCAGTGAAACTCGGGTCCACCACTAACACACTCTGACCACCGAGTGTAGAAAACTTACAGTCACTCTTCCTCGAGTCAGTCGTCATGCACACTTCATAATTATACCCGTGCGGCAGAGTTCCAGTGACTCCTGTGTCTGCGTAATGCGGTGGATAGTACGGAATAACAGGCAGATTGGACTGATAGAGGAAGCGAGATTGTCTCCATCTGTATATCTTTACTGATATTATCACAACCACACAAGTGATAAATAGGAAAGAAACAGCGGCCAGTGCAAGAACTAAATAAAAAGTCAGGTTGTCGTTATATTGTTTTTCATGCGTAAAGTCTGTGAACTCTGACAGCACTTCAGGAAAACTATCAGCCACTGCCACGTTAATGGAGACCACAGCTGAGCGAGAGGGCCGTCCGTTATCCTCCACAACAACAGTGAGTTTCTGTTTGACCGCATCTTTATCAGTCACTTGTCGGACAGTTCTTATTTCTCCATTCTGTAAACCCACTTCAAACAGCGCTCTGTCTGTAGCTTTCTGTAGTTTATAGGAGAGCCAGGCATTCTGTCCAGAGTACAATCTCAGCCACCACTGAACCGCCAGTCTGTACTGGATACAGGACCTGAGGAGCGTTGTCATTCTGATCTTGAATAGTAATTTTCACAGTCACGTCACTACTGAGTGGAGGAGAGCCTCCATCTTGCGCTTTTACCCGGAAGTGGAAATGTTTCAGTGTCTCATAGTCAAAAGAGCGCATAGCTGTAACCAGTCCGCTGTCAGGTTGCACTGACACATATGATGATACAGAGACTCCATTAACAGTGCTGTCTTCTAGAATATAAGAAACACGAGCATTCTGATTCCAATCAGCATCACTAGCTTTAACTGAAATTATAGAGAGACCAGGTGTGTTATTCTCCACCACAGAGGCCTCATAGTTAGTTTTCTCAAAAACAGGAGCATTGTCATTCACATCTGATATCTGAACACGGAGAGAAACACTGCTGGAGAGCGCGGGAACTCCCTCATCAGTACATATTACACTAATATTGTACTCAGCTTCTCTCTCTCTGTCCAGTTCCTGCTCTGTTTGCAAGCTGAAGAAACTGCTGGAAGACGCAATAGCAAAAGGAATATTGTCATTTATGTGGCAATGAACCTGACCATTCAATCCGGAGTCAAGATCATTTACGTTTAACATTGCAACAACCATGCCAGGTCTAGACTCCTCGGATATTGAATTTGACATAGATACGATGCTTATCATTGGTTTGTTATCATTCATATCTGTGAGATCAATTATAACTTTGCATGAATCAGACAGTCCTCCTTGGTCGCGTGCTTGAATGTTTATTTGATATCGACTTGCTTTCTCAAAGTCAGCTGAGCCTTTTAAGGATATTTCCCCGCTTCGTGCCTCAACCATGAACAAATCATTTACATCTCCATTGCCTGACATATAGTACATTATAATCGCATTCGAACCTTCATCTGCATCAGAAGCGCTGACGAACGTGATAACAGTGTCTTCAGGTGTATTTTCAGAAAGAGTGGCTTTGTACACTCTATGATTGAACACAGGGGGATTGTCGTTAATATCTAGCACTGTTACATGTATCCGCACAGTACTGGTCAACTGAGGCTCTCCTCCATCCATTGCTGTTAACAACAAAGATAACTGTTTTTTGTTTTCACGGTCAAGAGCCTTTTGTAGCACCATCTCCATGTTTCTGTCACTATCCGTTTGACTTTGCAAACTTAATACAAAATTATCTGTCGGTTTAAGTGAATAGCTTAGATGACAATTAGATCCAACATCCAGATCAATCGCGTTTTCCAACATGAATCTGGCTCCGGTTACAGCTGACTCGCTTATTTCAAATGTAATCTCACCTTTTAGAAAAATTGGAGCGTTATCATTTATGTCGGTAATTTCCACTGTGACATCGTACCATTCCATTGGATTTTCAAAAATCACCTGAAGATGTAAAGCGCAAGGAGTCGTTTTAGCACAAAGAGCCTCGCGGTCGATTTTTTCCTCGGTGAGAAGTATCCCCCTCTCATTATTCAACCCGACGAATTCGGTGTTGTCTCCAGCAAATATGCGCGCTTTCCCTGACTTCAGTCTTTTTAAATCCAAACCCAAACCTTGGGAAATATTTCCGACGATAGATCCTTTTGCCATTTCTTCTGGAATGGAGTAGCTGATCTGCCCTCTCACCGAGCATTGGAACATAATCATAAAAAACGCCGCAGCCTGCCACATTACAGAGCTGACCATTTTTTCCCTTTGTTCTGCAGATCCTGAATATTGGTTAGTTTAAATACAAAATAAAGACGTTATGTGAAAGTAAGAACCACCATAAAATCTACTGTACGATGAGGATATCTATTTACAGAACATCCGACAAAATAATTTTTTCTAGTCATCAGGCTTTCGTTCGCTGTTCTCTGACATCACTGAATTTTGAGGGTATGGGTCTGAGAAATATAGAGCGACGCTGCGTTGATCAACAGCGGCCCTATGAGCCTTATCTTTGAATTGCATTCATTTGTTTCTGACAAATCACAGAAGAGCAGAGCACAAGTGGTTTGTCAAAATAAAAAAAACATTTAAATTATTATTATTATCAATAATAATAATTATAATAATAATATAATATTAATTTGTTGTAAACTTATTTTACTGAACTCAAAAGAAGGTAAAAATATAGATAATTTCTGCGTTTGGCGCTGTCCAGTGGTGCTGAAAACTGTCAGTGTCATCTTAAACGGATAGCATACTGTTTCACATTTTTGCATTGCCTCTGAGATTAGCCATCAATTACACCATTAGAGAAAAAACAATTTATGAGAAAGGCGTTTAAAAAGGGCTTCATCTTACCAATTCCGAAAGACTGTTTTCTTCTATAACGTTATTTTCCTGGTTTGCTCGATGCATCGTCTCAGTGAAACTCGGGTCCACCACTAACACACTCTGACCACCGAGTGTAGAAAACTTACAGTCACTCTTCCTCGAGTCAGTCGTCATGCACACTTCATAATTATACCCATGCGGCAGAGTTCCAGTGACTCCTGTGTCTGCGTAATGCGGTGGACAGTACGGAATAACAGGCAGATTGGACTGATAGAGGAAGCGAGATTGTCTCCATCTGTAGATCTTTACTGAAATTACCACAACCACACAAGTGATAAAAAGGAAAGAAACAGCGGCCAGTGCGAGAACTAAATAAAAAGTCAGGTTGTCGTTATATTGTTTTTCATGCGTAAAGTCTGTGAACTCTGACAACACTTCAGGAAAGCTGTCAGCCACAGCCACGTTAATGGAGACCACAGCTGAGCGAGAGGGCTGTCCGTTATCCTCCACAACAACAGTGAGTTTCTGTTTGACTGCATCTTTATCAGTCACTTGTCGCACAGTTCTTATTTCTCCATTCTGTAAACCCACTTCAAACAGCGCTCTGTCTGTAGCTTTCTGTAGTTTATAGGAGAGCCAGGCATTCTGTCCAGAGTCCACATCAACAGCCACCACTTTAGTGACGAGATATCCAACATCTGCAGCACGAGGCACAATCTCAGCCACCACTGAACCGCCAGTCTGTACTGGATACAGAACCTGAGGAGCGTTGTCATTCTGATCTTGGATTATAATGTCCAAAGTCACATTAGTGCTGAGGGGTGGAGAGCCTCCATCTTGAGCTTTCACACAGACACTAAAACTTTTCATTTGCTCATAGTCAAAACCGCGCAGCGCGTGTACCACTCCACTGTCAGCATTTACTGATATAAAAGAAGAAACAGGGGATCCACCCACTGTAGTTTCATCTAGAAGATACGAAATCCGAGCGTTCTGGTTCCAGTCCTCATCTTGAGCACTCAGAGTAAATATGGATAAACCAGGTGAATTATTTTCAGTAACATATGCAGTGTAAACAGTCTTATGAAATCTGGGCGGATTGTCATTAACATCTGATACTTTCAGATTTAAAGTTTTCTGACTGGAAAGCGCAGGGGAACCTGAATCTGTTGCTGTGATTGTGATATTATATTCTGCCACACGTTCACGATCTAAAGCAGCATCAGTCACTAAAGTGTAATAATTCCGCAGCGAGGATTGTAATTTAAATGGAATATTTTGATTAATTGTACAGTCAACGTGTCCATTGTCTCCTGCATCTAGATCTTTGACACTGAAAATAGCGACAGTGGTTCCAACAGTTGCGTCTTCCGTAACCGGGCTTGAAAATGACATAACACTGATAACTGGTGCATTATCATTTACATCAATTAAATCAACTATGACTTTAGCCGAGTTTCCTAAACCGCCTTGGTCTTTTGCTTCGATATCAATTTCGTATTTTTTTGCTTTTTCGTAATCAATAAGCCCAGTTAGTGTTATAACACCTGTTTTTCCATCGATTTTAAAAATGTAATTTATCTTCCCTTTAAAATTAGCAAAACTGTATGAAATCAAACTATTTGCACCACTGTCTGCATCACTAGCATTAACAATTGTGATATAGGTTCCTTCAGGTGAATTTTCGTTTACTGTTGCTCTGTAAACTGACTGGTTGAACACTGGCGCGTTGTCATTTGCATCTAGTACAGTGACTTCTATTTTCATATTACCAGATCTTTGAGGGTTTCCTCCGTCGACCGCTGTGAGAATGAGAGACAGTCGTGGATGCTGCTCTCTGTCTAGAGGTTTCTGAAGCACCATTTCAGCATATCTGATTCCATCGGGGCGCGAGTGTTCTTTAAGAATAAATCTATCATTAGGTGACATAGTATAATGTTGTAGTGCGTTCAGACCTACATCAGGATCATCTGCGCCTCCCAGTAAAAAAAGAGCTCCAGGTGCAGCCGATTCACTTATTTCAAGATTAATTTCTTCCTTAGCAAATGTTGGTGAGTGATCGTTTACATCCAATATTTCTACCGTAACATGATGTAGCTCCATTGGATTATCAAGTATTATTTCAAATGTGAAGCTGCATGGAGTGGTTTCAGCGCAAAGCTGCTCTCGGTCAATTCGCTCCTTAACAACCAAAATCCCTTTGTCTGTTTTCAGTTCTACGTATTCAGTGCTGTCGCCAGACACGATACGAGCCCGACCCGAGCGCAGTCTTTGAACATCCAGACCAAGATCATGAGCTATATTTCCGATAAGAGATCCTTTCTTCATTTCCTCTGGAACTGAGTAACGAATCTGTGCGTTTATGTTTGAGATTAAGCAAACGGCCATGATGAATAAAACCCTCCATAGGAAAACACCATCCAATGGCTGTCCTCGCGATTGGGAACAATGGATTATTTTAGTACTTGCTGAAATCAAAAACATTTTTCTAAATAAAGTTGTTTAATGTTGCAGGCTTTAGCGTAGATGATGTTCAGAAACCGAAACATTCACGAATAATTCAGCTCGGCTGCTGTTAGTCAGTGACTGTGTCCCTCCATCGACTCTCTTTAGTCTCCTTCAGAATCTCCTAACCAGCATCAGCACAGCTCCACCAATCACAGGATATCACCTACATGCTTTTCTACAAATCAACAGCGGACCTTAGAGTTGAGAACGAGAAACGACACCAATGAAAGCACTGAAATATCTCAGAACGAGAATTGGATTCCGTACTTTGATCTCAACAAAAATAGAACAGGATTAAAAAATCCCAAAATAACTGTATAATCAAGCAACCTTCTAACTCTCTCATAATACATTTTAATATTGTTTTACGTTTAGTAGTAAAGAAACAAATAATCGATATTCTTAGTAACATGAGATAACCTCCTTTACAGACAGAATCTTATGAATGGCGCATTTTATTTTTTTAAAGATAATACTGTACAATCAGCTTCCGTTCGTTAACACTGGCTAATGCACTAGTTATGAACTACCAGTGAACAATACAACATTTGTTAATCTAGGTCAGATTTGATTAACAAATATATTATTGTTTATTGCAAATAAATTAACGCTCAAAACACCTTAACAAACATTGATTCATACAACCTGAGAATATGTTACAATGTTAGAAATGTATAATATATACACAAATGAATATTTAACTATATAAATACATGTTGTAAAAATGCTATTTATATTTAGTTCATGGTTGCTATTGCATTAATTAATGTTAACGAATTAAACCTTATGGTAAAGTGTTACAGATAATGTAAAAGGCTTTTTTTTACAAGCCACAATTTACTGCATGTTATTACATTATTTCAGTCTTTTAAAGTACAGAAGATCTTACCATTTCTTGCAATTCTGGATCTTCTAAGAATTTGTTTTCTTTCGTTGCGCGCTGCATCGTTTCAGTGAAACTCGGGTCCACCACTAACACACTCTGTCCACCGAGTGTAGAAAACTTACAGTCACTCTTCCTGGAGTCAGTAGTCATGCACACTTCATAATTATACCCGTGCGGCAGAGTTCCAGTGACTCCTGTGTCTGCGTAATGCGGTGGATAGTACGGAATAACAGGCAGATTGGACTGATAGAGGAAGCGAGATTGTCTCCATCTGTAGATCTTTACTGATATTATCACGAACACACAAGTGATAAATAGGAAAGAAACAGCGGCCAGTGCAAGAACTAAATAAAAAGTCAGGTTGTCGTTATATTGTTTTTCATGCGTAAAGTCTGTGAACTCTGACAGCACTTCAGGAAAGCTGTCAGCCACTGCCACGTTAATAGAGACCACAGCTGAGCGAGAGGGCTGTCCGTTATCCTCCACAACAACAGTGAGTTTCTGTTTGACAGCATCTTTATCAGTCACTTGTCGCACAGTTCTTATTTCTCCATTCTGTAAACCCACTTCAAACAGCGCTCTGTCTGTAGCTTTCTGTAGTTTATAGGAGAGCCAGGCATTCTGTCCAGAGTCCACATCAACAGCCACCACTTTAGTGACGAGATATCCAACATCTGCAGCACGAGGCACAATCTCAGCCACCACTGAACCGCCAGTCTGTACTGGATACAGAACCTGAGGAGCGTTGTCATTCTGATCTTGGATTATAATGTCCAAAGTCACATTAGTGCTGAGGGGTGGAGAGCCTCCGTCTTGAGCTTTCACACAGACACTAAAACTTTTCATTTGCTCATAGTCGAAACCGCGCAGCGCGTGTACAACTCCACTGTCAGCATTTACTGATATAAAAGACGAAACAGGGGATCCACCCACTGTAGTTTCATCTAGAAGATACGAAATCCGAGCGTTCTGGTTCCAGTCATCATCTTGAGCACTCAGAGTAAATATGGACAAACCAGGTGAATTATTTTCAATAACATATGCAGTGTAAACAGTCTTATGAAACCTGGGCGGATTGTCGTTAACATCTGATACTTTTAGATTTAAAGTTTTCTGACTGGAAAGCGCAGGGGAACCTGAATCTGTTGCTGTGATTGTGATATTATATTCTGCCACACGTTCACGATCTAAAGCAGCATCAGTCACTAAAGTGTAATAATTCCGGAGTGAAGACTGAAGTTTGAATGGTGTGTTTCGATCAATTGTACATTCAACGTGTCCATTGTCTCCTGCATCTAGATCTTTTACACTGAAAATAGCGATAGTGGTTCCAACAGTTGCGTCTTCAGTAACTGGGCTTGAAAATGACATAACACTGATAAATGGTGCATTATCATTAACATCAATTAAATCAACTATGACTTTGGCTGCGTTTCCTAAACCCCCCTGATCTTTAGCTTCTATGCTAATTTCGTATTTCTTAGCTTTTTCATAGTCAAGCATTCCAGTTAGAGTGATAATACCTGTTTTTTCATCTATTTCAAAAACGTTATTTATGTTCCCTTTCAAATTAGCAAAACTGTATGAAATCAAACTATACATTCCACTATCTGCATCACTTGCATTAACAGTTGTAATATAAGTTCTTTTGGGGGAATTTTCTTCAATTGTTGCTCTGTAAACAGACTGATTAAAGACAGGTGCGTTATCATTTGCATCTAGTACATTTACCTCTATTTTTATTTTCCCAGATCTTTGAGGGTTTCCTCCGTCGACCGCTGTGAGAATGAGAGACAGTCGTGGATGCTGCTCTCTGTCTAGAGGTTTCTGAAGCACCATTTCAGCATATTTTACTCCATCGGGCCGCGTATGTTGTTTCAGAATAAAATAATCATTAAGTGACATCATATAATTTTGGAGAGCATTTACACCTACATCTGGATCATCTGCGCTTCCCAGTAAGAAACGAGCCCCATGTGTGGCAGATTCGCTTATTTCAAGATTAATTTCATCTTTAGGAAATGTTGGCGAGTGATCGTTTACATCCAATATTTCTACCGTAACATGATGTAGCTCCATTGGATTATCAAGTATTATTTCAAATGTGAAGCTGCATGGAGTGGTTTCAGCGCAAAGCTGCTCTCGGTCAATTCGCTCCTTCACAACCAAAATCCCTTTGTCTGTTTTCAGTTCTACGTATTCAGTGCTGTCGCCAGACACGATACGAGCCCGACCCGAGCGCAGTCTTTGAACATCCAGACCAAGATCATGAGCTATATTTCCGATAAGAGATCCTTTCTTCATTTCCTCTGGAACTGAGTAACGAATCTGTGCGTTTATGTTTGAGATCAAGCAAAGAGCCATGATGAATAAAACCCTCCATAAGATAACACGGTCCAATGGCTGTCCTCGCGATTGGGAACAATGAATCCTTCTACAAAATGTATTCACAAACATTTTTTATATATTAAGTATTCAGATTACAATCGGAAGATTAAATTCTACATTCGAAATATCCACGGATTAATTCAGTTAGTTCGCTGCTATTAGTCAGTGACTGTGTCCCTTCATCGACTCTCTTTAGTCTCCTTCACAATCTCCTAACCAGCATCAGCACAGCTCCACCAATCACAGGATATCACCTACATGCTTTTCTACAAATCAACAGCGGCCCTTAGAGTTGAGAACGAGAAACGACACTAATGAAAGCACTGAAATATCTCAGAACTAGAATTGCATTCCGTACTTTGATCTCAACAAAAATAGAACAGGATAAAATATCCCAAAATAACTGTATAATCAAGCAACCTTCCAACTCTCTCATAATACATTTTAATATTGTTTTACGTTTAGTAGTAAAGAGACAAATAATCAATATTCTTAGTAACGTGAGATAACCTCCTTTACAGATATAATCTTATGAATGGCGCATTTTTTTAAAGATAATACTGTACAATCAGCTTCCGTTCGTTTACACTGGCTAATGCACTAGTTATGAACTAACAGTGAACAATACAACATTTGTTAATCTAGGTCAGATTTGATTAACAAATATATTATTGTTTAGTGCAAATAAATTTTCGCTCAAAACACCTTAACAACATTGATTCATACAACCTGAGAATATGTTACAATGTTTGAAATGTATAATATACACAAATGAATAATTAACTATATAAATAAATGTTGTAAAAATGCTATTTATTTTTTAGTTCATGGTTGCTAATGCATTAATTCATGTTAACGAAATAAACATTATGGTTCAGTGTTACAGATAATGTAAAGGGCTTTTTTTATTACTAGCAACAATTTACTGCATGTTATTACATTATTTCAGTCTTTTAGAGAACAGGCATTCTTACCATTTCTTGCAATTCTGGATCTTCTAAGAAGTTTTCTTTCATTGCGCGCTGCATCGTCTCAGTGAAACTCGGGTCCACCACTAACACACTCTGACCACCGAGTGTAGAAAACTTACAGTCACTCTTCCTCGAGTCAGTCGTCATGCACACTTCATAATTATATCCGTGCGGCAGAGTTCCAGTGACTCCTGTGTCTGCGTAATGCGGTGGATAGTACGGAATAACAGGCAGATTGGACTGATAGAGGAAGCGAGATTGTCTCCATCTGTAGATCTTTACTGAAATTATCACAACCACACAAGTGATAAATAGGAAAGAAACAGCGGCCAGTGCGAGAACTAAATAAAAAGTCAGTTTGTCGTTATATTGTTTTTCATTCGTAAAGTCTGTGAACTCTGACAGCACTTCAGGAAAACTATCAGCCACAGCCACGTTAATGGAGACCACAGCTGAGCGAGAGGGCTGTCCGTTATCCTCCACAACAACAGTGAGTTTCTGTTTGACAGCATCTTTATCAGTCACTTGTCGCACAATTCTTATTTCTCCATTCTGTAAACCCACTTCAAACAGCGCTCTGTCTGTAGCTTTCTGTAGTTTATAGGAGAGCCAGGCATTCTGTCCAGAGTCCACATCAACAGCCACCACTTTAGTGACGAGATATCCAACATCTGCAGCACGAGGCACAATCTCAGCCACCACTGAACCGCCAGTCTGTACTGGATACAGAACCTGAGGAGCGTTGTCATTCTGATCTTGGATTATAATGTCCAAAGTCACATTAGTGCTGAGGGGTGGAGAGCCTCCATCTTGAGCTTTCACACAGATAGTAAAACTTTTCATTTGCTCATAGTCAAAACCGCGCAGTGCATGTACCACTCCACTGTCAGCATTTACTGATATAAAAGACGAAACAGGGGATCCACCCACTGTAGTTTCATCTAGAAGATACGAAATCCGAGCGTTCTGGTTCCAGTCATCATCTTGAGCACTCAGAGTAAATATGGATAAACCAGGTGAATTATTTTCAGTAACATATGCAGTGTAAACAGTCTTTTGAAACCTGGGCGGATTGTCATTAACATCTGATACTTTTAGATTTAAAGTTTTCTGACTGGAAAGCGCAGGGGAACCTGAATCTGTTGCTGTGATTGTGATATTATATTCTGCCACACGTTCACGATCTAAAGCAGCATCAGTCACTAAAGTGTAATAATTCCGGAGTGAAGACTGAAGTTTGAATGGTGTGTTTCGAGCAATTGTACAGTCAACGTGTCCATTGTCTCCTGCATCTAGATCTTTGACACTGACAATAGCGATGGTTGTTCCAACAGTTGCATCTTCCGTAACTGGGCTTGAAAATGACATAACACTGATAACTGGTGCATTATCATTTACATCAATTAAATCAACTATGACTTTAGCCGAGTTTCCTAAACCGCCTTGATCTTTGGCCTCGATGCCAATTTCATATTTCTTTGCCTTTTCATAATCAAGTACCCCTATTACTGTTATAACACCGGTTTTCTCATCGATTTTAAAAATGTCATTTATGTTACCCTTTAAATTAGCAAAACTGTATGAAATCAAACTATACATTCCACTATCTGCATCACTTGCATTAACAGTCGTAATATAAGTTTCTTTACGTGCATTTTCCTCTATAATTGCCCTATAAACTGACTGGTTGAACACTGGCGCGTTGTCATTTGCATCTAGTACAGTGACCTCTATTTTCATATTACCAGATCTTTGAGGGTTTCCTCCGTCGACCGCTGTGAGAATGAGAGACAGTCGTGGATGCTGCTCTCTGTCTAGAGGTTTCTGAAGCACCATTTCAGCATATTTGACCCCATCGGGGCGCGAGTGTTCTTTAAGATTAAAATAACTATTAGGTGACATAGTATAATGTTGTAGTGCGTTTAGACCTACATCAGGATCATCTGCGCTTCCCAGTAAAAAACGAGATCCAGGCGCGGCCGATTCACTTATTTCAAGACTAATATCATTCTTAGCAAATGTTGGTGAATGATCGTTTACATCCAATATTTCTACCGTAACATGATGTAGCTCCATTGGATTATCAACTATTATTTCAAACGTGAAGCTGCATGGAGTGGTTTCAGCGCAAAGCTGCTCTCGGTCAATTCGCTCCTTCACAACCAAGATCCCTTTGTCTGTTTTCAGTTCTACGTATTCAGTGCTGTCGCCAGACACGATACGAGCCCGACCCGAGCGCAGTCTTTGAACATCCAGACCAAGATCATGAGCTATATTCCCGATAATAGATCCTTTCTTCGTTTCCTCTGGAACTGAGTAACGAATCTGTGCGTTTATGTTTGAGAGGAGGCAAACGGCCATGATGAATAAAATCCTCCATAAGTAAACACCATCCAGTGGATGCACTCGCGACTGGGAACAATGGATTATTTTAGTACTTGCTGAAATCACAAACATTTTTTCTAAATTATTTTTTTTTAGGTTGCAGGCTTTAGCGTAGATGATGTTTAGCAACCGAAACATTCACAAATAATTCAGCTCGGCTGCTGTTAGTCAGTGACTGTGTCCCTCCATCGACTCTCTTTAGTCTCCTTCAGAATCTCCTAACCAGCATCAGCACAGCTCCACCAATCACAGGAGATCACCTACATGCTTTTCTACAAATCAACAGCGGCCCTTAGAGTTGAGAACGAGAAACGACACTAATAAAAAGCTATGAAGCATCTCAGAACAAGGATTTAATTCCGTAATTTGCTTCCAACAAAAATGAAATAGAACTATATACAATCAAACAACGCTCCAACGTTCTCGAACATTTTAATCTTACTGTACATTGCAGTACTTAAATATTATAAATCAATCATTGTTCCTTTGTTAGGGAAAATAAGGCAACACCTTATTTTTATGGTCCCTTTTGAACATTCTGTTGACTATAAGTAACTTTGCATCTACATGTAAACTAACTCTCATTAGAGTATTAGTAGACTGTCTGCTTAATCAGTCTGATCTCATGAAAATGAAAATGCACCCCACACCACTAATCCTAACCAAATGTATAATATACATACGCCACACCACTACTAAACCTACCCTAACCCATGTGTATCATATGCACGTAAAAACTAATTTCGCGTATAAATTGCACGATAAACACAATGCGTGCTTTATAGACGCATTTAGGTGAGCAGGTTGGCTTAATATCTGCTAACTCTTTATTGTGATAGTCCTCCAACAGACATTCTACTGACTATAAGTAACTTTGCAAGTACGTGTCAACTTATTCTAACCCTACCAGTCTAATACTTTACTAACACTGTAATGCGAGTCTATAGACATGTAGGTGCAGGGTTACTTATAGTCAACAGATGTTTTAAAGGGACCATCAAAATAAAGTGACATTGAAAATATTTTCAAATTCATTTAAAGTAAAATACAATGTAAGCTTGAATTAATGGCAGTGCGATAAATCACCTCTTTTAGAGACAGAACATAGTCTTTAATATCAAATAAAGATTTTAACAATAAGGCTCAATTCCTTCACATTATTTAATGCTTTAGGAATCAAGAACTTAAAATGAAGAATATATATATAGCAATTATTAAACTAGTTTAAAATGTACTAATATGTATGGAAATTTTATAAATAACGTTTTATGAACAAATATGAATTAACAGTGAACAATAATACATTCATATATTAATTAATTCCATAAAAATGGTAATTGATGGTAAATGATAAGCAATGCATTAACTTACGTTAACGAACAAATGCTTATTGTATACCAATATTAAATAGTGCAAATGATCTCTAATATTACAAACCACTATTTAATGTATATAAGTTTAATATTATATAGACTTTATTTAATTGTTTATATATAAACTATATATATATATAGTTATATAACAGGTGATCTTACCGTTTCAGTACACTTGTCGGGATCTTTTAAGAAGTTGTTTTCTTTCATTGCGCGCTGCATTGTCTCAGTGAAACTCGGGTCCACCACTAACACACTCTGTCCACCGAGTGTAGAAAACTTACAGTCACTCTTTCTCGAGTCAGTCGTCATGCACACTTCATAATTATACCCGTGCGGCAGAGTTCCAGTGACTCCTGTGTCTGCGTAATGCGGTGGATAGTACGGAATAACAGGCAGATTGGACTGATAGAGGAAGCGAGATTGTCTCCATCTGTAGATCTTTACTGATATTATCACAACCACACAAGTGATAAATAGGAATGAAACAGCGGCCAGTGCGAGAACTAGATAAAAAGTCAGGTTTTCGTTATATTGTTTTTCATGCGTAAAATCAGTAAACTCTGACAGCACTTCAGGAAAACTATCAGCCACAGCCACGTTAATGGAGACCACAGCTGAGCGAGAGGGCTGTCCGTTATCCTCCACAACAACAGTGAGTTTCTGTTTGACAGCATCTTTATCAGTCACTTGTCGCACAGTTCTTATTTCTCCATTCTGTAAACCC
This sequence comes from Siphateles boraxobius, assembly GCF_051911475.1. NCBI lineage: Eukaryota > Metazoa > Chordata > Actinopteri > Cypriniformes > Leuciscidae > Siphateles > Siphateles boraxobius. The sequence goes on from NW_027508866.1 coordinate 14,996,465, forward strand.
ACTTCAAACAGCGCTCTGTCTGTAGCTTTCTGTAGTTTATAGGAGAGCCAGGCATTCTGTCCAGAGTCCACATCAACAGCCACCACTTTAGTGACGAGATATCCAACATCTGCAGCACGAGGCACAATCTCAGACACCACTGAACTGCCAGTCTGTACTGGATACAGAACCTGAGGAGCGTTGTCATTCTGATCTTGGATTATAATGTCCAAAGTCACATTAGTGCTGAGGGGTGGAGAGCCTCCATCTTGTGCTTTCACACAGACACTAAAACTTTTCATTTGCTCATAGTCAAAACCGCGCAGCGCGTGTACCACTCCACTGTCAGCATTTACTGATATAAAAGACGAAACAGGGGATCCACCCACTGTAGTTTCATCTAGAAGATACGAAATCCGAGCGTTCTGGTTCCAGTCATCATCTTGAGCACTCAGAGTAAATATGGATAAACCAGGTGAATTATTTTCAGTAACATATGCAGTGTAAACAGTCTTATGAAACCTGGGCGGATTGTCATTAACATCTGATACTTTTAGATTTGAAGTTTTCTGACTGGAAAGCGCAGGGGAACCTGAATCTGTTGCTGTGATTGTGATATTATATTCTGCCACACGTTCACGATCTAAAGCAGCATCAGTCACTAAAGTGTAATAATTCCGCAACGAGGATTGTAATTTAAATGGAATATTTTGATTAATTGTACAGTCAACGTGTCCATTGTCTCCTGCATCTAGATCTTTGACACTGAAAATTGCGATAGTGGTTCCAACAGTTGCATCTTCAGTAACTGGGCTTGAAAATGACATAATATTGATAATTGGTGCATTATCATTTACATCAATTAAATCAACTATGACTTTGGCCGAGTTTCCTAAACCACCCTGATCTTTGGCCTCGATGCCAATTTCGTGTTTTTTTGCTCTTTCATAGTCAAACATTCCAGTTAGAGTGATAACACCTGTTTTTCTATCGATTTTAAAAATAAAATTTCTGTTACTTTTGAAATTAGCGAAACTGTACGAAATTAAACTATTTGCTTCACTATCTGCATCACTAGCATTTACAGTTGTAATATAAGTACCCTTAGGCGCATTTTCCGCGATTGCTGCCCTGTAAACTGACTGGTTAAAGACAGGTGCGTTGTCATTTATATCTAATAGAGTGACTTCTATTTTCATATTACCAGATCTTTGAGGGTTTCCTCCGTCGACCGCTATGAGAATGAGAGACAGTCGTGGATGCTGCTCTCTGTCTAGAGGTTTCTGAAGCACCATTTCAGCATATTTGATTCCATCGGGGCTCGAATGTTCTTTCAGAATAAAATAATCATTAGGTGACATAGTATAATGTTGTAGTGCGTTCAGACCTACATCAGGATCATCTGCGCTTCCCAGTAAAAAAAGAGCTCCTGGCGCGGCTGATTCACTTATTTCAAGACTAATTTCATCGTTAGGAAATGTTGGTGAGTGATCGTTTACATCCAATATTTCTACCGTAACATGATGTAGCTCCATTGGATTATCAAGTATAATTTCAAATGTGAAGCTGCATGGAGTGGTTTCAGCGCAAAGCTGCTCTCGGTCAATTCGCTCCTTCACAACCAAAATCCCTTTGTCTGTTTTCAGTTCTACGTATTCAGTGCTGTCGCCAGACACGATACGAGCCCGACCCGAGCGCAGTCTTTGAACATCCAGACCAAGATCATGAGCTATATTTCCGATAAGAGATCCTTTCTTCGTTTCCTCTGGAACTGAGTAACGAATCTGTGCGTTTATGTTTGAGATCAAGCAAAGAGCCATGATGAATAAAACCCTCCATAAGATAACACGGTCCAATGGCTGTCTTTGCAATTGGTAACAATGAATCATTTTACATAAAGTAATCACAAACATTTTATACATTACGTATTCAAATTAAAAAAATCTATTTGATGCTTATCAATTGGAATATCCACAAAGTAATCCAGCTCGGTTGCTGTTAGTCAGTGACTGTATCCCATCATGGACTCTCTTTAGTCTCCTTCACAATCTCCTAACCAGCATCAGCACAGCTCCACCAATCACATGATATCACCTACATGCTTTTCTACAAATCAACAGCGGCCCTTAGAGTTGAGAGCGAGAAACGACACTAATAAAAAGCCACGAAGCGTCCAGGAAATAGAACTGAATTCCGTTATTTGGTCTGAACAAATACTAAACAACATAATAACAACCCAATAGAACAATATAGTAAAAAAGGCAATAACCCTCCAATATTAATGTGACAATTAATCCAACTGTGGTCTGAGTAGTGCGAAGACAAAAAAAATCAACAATTTTACCTAGTTAGATAAGAATACATTTAATAACAATACTTTACGATAACGTTTCGTTCGTTAACATTAGTTATTGCATTAGATATTCAATAATGAATATTACTTATACAGCATTTATTATTCTAAGGTACTTTAATAAATGAATATACCTTTTTTAAATTAGTGATCGAACAAAGTATATTAACTAATGGTAATATATACAACTTAATTTATTGAAAATGTATTATTAAATATAGAAGTTAACAAGAACCTAGATCAAAAGAAGAAAAACAAACCCGTTTTAGTTTTGTAAATGGTTACAGATTTAATAGTCGACCAGACTTTCTAATGTTATAAAATTCAAAATGTATTGTATGTAATTATATTCTATTATATAGAATTTATTTCAGTCATTATAACGGGCGATCTTACCATTTTTTGAAATTCTGGATCTTCTAAGCAGTTTTTTTCCTTGATTGCGCGCTGCATCGTCTCAGTGAAACTCGGGTCCATCACTAAAACACTCTGTCCACCGAGTGTAGAAAACTTACAGTCACTCTTCCTCGAGTCAGTCGTCATGCACACTTCATAATTATACCCGTGCGGCAGAGTTCCAGTGACTCCTGTGTCTGCGTAATGCGGTGGATAGTACGGAATAACAGGCAGATTGGACTGATAGAGGAAGCGAGATTGTCTCCATCTGCAGATCTTTACTGATATTATCACGACCACACAAGTTATAAATAGGAAAGAAACAGCGGCCAGTGCGAGGACTAAATAAAAAGTCAGGTTGTCGTTGTATTGTTTTTCATGCGTAAAGTCTGTGAACTCTGACAGCACTTCAGGAAAACTGTCAGCCACAGCCACGTTAATGGAGACCACAGCTGAGCGAGAGGGCTGTCCGTTATCCTCCACAACAACAGCGAGTTTCTGTTTGACTGCATCTTTATCAGTCACTTGTCGCACAGTTCTTATTTCTCCATTCTGTAAACCCACTTCAAACAGCGCTCTGTCTGTAGCTTTCTGTAGTTTATAGGAGAGCCAGGCATTCTGTCCAGAGTCCACATCAACAGCCACCACTTTAGTGACGAGATATCCAACATCTGCAGCACGAGGCACAATCTCAGCCACAACTGAACCGCCAGTCTGTACTGGATACAGAACCTGAGGAGCGTTGTCATTCTGATCTTGAATATTAATATTTATTGTCACTTCAGAGCTCAAGGGCGGGGATCCTGCGTCTAGAGCTGTCACGTTAAATGAAAACGATTTTAAATGTTCAAAATCAAATGATTTCACTGCATGAATAGTTCCAGTTAGTGAATCCACAGACACGAGAGAACTTAGCGGCACACCACGCATGTCTTCATCCTTCAGGAAGTAGGACAATTGCGCATTGGGACCCCAGTCAGCATCTTTTGCTTTAACAGTCATTATAGTCAGACCAGGAGAATTATTTTCACTAACACATGTTTTATATTCGTCAGAATCGAATATAGGCGGGTTGTCATTGACATCGGATATTTTTACCGTCAGTGTTTTGTTTGCGTGTCGCGCTGGACTTCCTTGGTCTGATACCAAGATCGATATGTTATATTCAGCAAAACTTTCTCGATCAAGCATATCATCAGTAATTAAACTATAATAGTCTGTGAGAGATGACTCGATTTTAAACGGTATGTTTTGATTTAGTGAGCAACGAACAAGGCCGTTTTTACCCGAATCCGCGTCCTCTACGTTAATGACGGCTACAGTTGTTCCCACTGGAGAATTTTCAGGAAGGGTGTTTGAGAAGGACATAAGCTGTATGGTGGGAGAGTTGTCATTTTCATCAATTACATCTATGACAATTTTGCAAGTATCCGAAAAGCCTCCTTTATCTGTTGCATGAATGTTTAACTGATAACTATTTTGAGATTCATAATCTAAATTACTTAGAAGTGTAATCTCACCTGTATCTGTGTTTATCTCAAAAAGCTCCCTCGCTTCTTTGCTGGCTACAGCGAAGGAATAGGAAACATGGCCATTTACACCTTCGTCAGCATCAGCAGCGCTAACAGAACCAATAACAGTACCAGCAGGTGACTCTTCCCTTACTTCAGTTTTAAATACTGACTGTTTACACACCGGGGCATTATCATTAACATCCAGAACAGTAACATTAATTTTTACAGTGCCTGATTTTTGAGGTGATCCACCATCAGCTGCTACAAGAACCAATTTAATCTCATCGCGCTCCTCTCGATCTAGTTCTCGCTGTAAAACCATCTCAATGTATTTATTGCCATCGGTCTGACTATGCACCTCCAGTTTAAAACTATCAGCTGGATGTAGTTTATAGTTCTGTATACTATTCAGACCGACATCTGTATCTATAGCGCTATCCAAAGGGAGGCGAGCTCCTAAAACTGCATTTTCAGCTATTTTCAGGTTAACATTTTCTTTCGGAAAAAACGGAGCATTATCGTTTATATCTTGCACCTCAACAGTGACTCGGTGCAACTGGATAGGGTTTTCAACGATAAGATCAAAACTGAAGCTGCAAGGCGTCGTTTGCTTACAGAGCTCCTCGCGATCTATTCTTTCTTTAACTACTAGAGTTCCTTTGTCTCTGCTCAGATCGACATACTGTCGTCCGCCCTTTGTTACAACGCGAGCTTTTCCAGATATGAGTCTACTTATCTCTATCCCCAGATCCTTAGCGATGTTGCCTACGAATGATCCCTCTGGCATTTCCTCCGGGATGGAATATCTCACATTGCAATTTACGACGTCCATTCCGCTGAAGAAGAGAATGAAAAACACAACCTGCCATTTTGAATGCGTGGAAACCATCCAAGGAATGTCCGAATTGCTTAATAAACTGAAGAAAGCCATCTACCCTGTTTTGTCAAACGAAGCAGTACCAAGTATGAAAAACACATACAAATCCCAAATTCACGTTATCTTCATCGAGATCCGCTGCATATGTGCAACCTGCAAACGCGTCAGTAAGGGACTGGCAATACAGACTATACAGAGAGAGACTCTCTCTCTCCTCTCAAGTTAATCAACAGCGGCACTCAGAGCTTTAAAGTCGCAAATACAAGACCAGTAGCCTCATTGCGGCTGAATAAGCCAAACGTAAAACATAAACATCAGTATAATAATAATAATAATATGTAACTGCTTCATGTTGATATATATGTGACTGAGTCGCAGGCTGTTCAATCAGGCAACTGGATGAAAGCGTTGACAATTTCAGCACCATCGGAATGAACAGCACCCAACGAATTCAATCCTGAATAAAATATTCGACTCTCAGACTCTCATTAAAATGTAAAACAGAAAGTTATGAAAAATGCAAACAAAAGCGCCTAGCTTTCAGAAATACACGGTTTAGTCAATGACAAAGACACTACATTTTAACACAATTTCTTTGGCTTTGAATATTATTTCTGAATTATATTATCCTTGTTGTTTTTATGAGCAGTGTCTAACTCACAATAACATAGCGAAAAATCTAGCCAACCAGTTTTATGTGACCCTGATTAAACATATCTGTTTTATAGTTTCAGCATGTTAACTTGTTAAGGTAGATATTTTTCAGATTCAATAAACAACATCAACTGGTTGTAATGTGACTGATTGAAATATGTATTTTATAAATCCCAAAATCTGTAAAACATTGACAGCACTATAGTCACGCTATTTTGAATGTGTGTAAAAAGGTTTATAAAATGTAAATAATGAATTTGTATGTAATTGTGGGTTAATTGCGATCTATTAGTTTGGCACAATGCGACGTGCAATTGATTACCCATGTCTTGTTGAACACTAGGGGGAGAACTCGCGGGGTTTTTCCATTCCACATAAAGTTCGCAGTGGGGAAACATCAGCGAGCTTTGTGTTTAATCTTCTCCCCCTCTATTCAGGGGTACCACAGTAACATGTTGCGCAAACGAATATATTTACGGCCAATCGGCCATTAAGAAACACAGCAAATTATTGTTGTTATTATTATTATTCTTTATGTGTACATTCAGTCATTACTGCAGTTCTCTTACCATTTTATGTAGTTCAGAATTTTCAAGAATGTTCTTGTCCTGGATTGCGCGCTGCATCGTCTCAGTGAAACTCGGGTCCACCACTAAAACATCCTGTCCACCGAGAGTAGAAAACTTACAGTCACTCTTCCTCGAGTCAGTCGTCATGCACACTTCATAATTATACCCGTGCGGCAGAGTTCCAGTGACTCCTGTGTCTGCGTAATGCGGTGGATAGTACGGAATAACAGGCAGATTGGACTGATAGAGGTAGCGAGATTGTCTCCATCTGCAGATCTTTACCGAAATTATTACAACCACACAAGTGATAAATAGGAAAGAAACAGCAGCCAGTGCGAGAACTAAATAAAAAGTCAGGTTGTCGTTGTATTGTTTTTCATGCGTAAAGTCTGTGAACTCTGACAGCACTTCAGGAAAGCTGTCAGCCACTGCCACGTTAATGGAGACCACAGCTGAGCGAGAGGGCTGTCCGTTATCCTCCACAACAACAGTGAGTTTCTGTTTGACAGCATCTTTATCAGTCACTTGTCGCACAGTTCTTATTTCTCCATTCTGTAAACCCACTTCAAACAGCGCTCTGTCTGTAGCTTTCTGTAGTTTATAGGAGAGCCAGGCATTCTGTCCAGAGTCCACATCAACAGCCACCACTTTAGTGACGAGATATCCAACATCTGCAGCACGAGGCACAATCTCAGCCACCACTGAACCGCCAGTCTGTACTGGATACAGAACCTGAGGAGCGTTGTCATTCTGATCTTGAATATTAATATTTATTGTCACTTCAGAGCTCAAGGGCGGGGATCCTGCGTCTCGAGCTGTCACGTTAAATGAAAACGATTTTAAATGTTCAAAATCAAATGATTTCACTGCATGAATAGTTCCAGTAAGTGAATCCACAGACACGAGAGAACTTAGCGGCACACCACGCATGTCTTCATCCTTCAGGAAGTAGGACAATTGCGCATTGGGACCCCAGTCAGCATCTTTTGCTTTAACAGTCATTATAGTCAGACCAGGAGAATTATTTTCACTAACACATGTTTTATATTCGTCAGAATCGAATATAGGCGGGTTGTCATTGACATCGGATATTTTTACCGTCAGTGTTTTGTTTGCGTGTCGCGCAGGACTTCCTTGGTCTGATACCAAGATCGATATGTTATATTCAGCAAAACTTTCTCGATCAAGCATATCATCAGTAATTAAACTATAATAGTCTGTGAGAGATAACTCGATTTTAAACGGTATGTTTTGATTTAGTGAGCAATGAACAAGGCCGTTTTTACCCGAATCCGCGTCCTCTACGTTAATGACGGCTACAGTTGTTCCCACTGGAGAATTTTCAGGAAGGGTGTTTGAGAAGGACATAAGCTGTATGGTGGGAGAGTTGTCATTTTCATCAATTACATCTATGACAAATTTGCATGTATCTGCGAGACCTCCTTTATCTTTTGCTTTAATGTTTAACTGATAACTATTTTGAGATTCATAATCTAAATTACTTAGAAGTGTAATCTCACCTGTATCTGTGTTTATCTCAAAAAGCTCCCTCGCTTCTTTGCTGGCTACAGCGAAGGAATAGGAAACATGGCCATTTACACCTTCGTCAGCATCAGCAGCGCTAACAGAACCAATAACAGTACCAGCAGGTGACTCTTCCCTTACTTCAGTTTTAAATACTGACTGTTTACACACCGGGGCATTATCATTAACATCCAGAACAGTAACATGAATTTTTACAGTGCCTGATTTTTGAGGTGATCCACCATCAGTTGCTATAAGAAGCAATTTAATCTCATCGCGCTCCTCTCGATCTAGTTCTCGCTGTAAAACCATCTCAATGTATTTGTTGCCATCGGTCTGACTATGCACCTCCAGTTTAAAACTATCAGCTGGATGTAGTTTATAGTTCTGTATACTATTCAGACCGACATCTGTATCTATAGCGCTATCCAAAGGGAACCTGGTTCCAGAAATTGCATTTTCGCTTATTTCCAGGTTAACATTTTCTTTCGGAAAAAACGGAGCATTATCGTTTATATCTTGCACCTCAACAGTGACTCGGTGCAACTGGATAGGGTTTTCAACGATAAGATCAAAACTGAAGCTGCAAGGCGTCGTTTGCTTACAGAGCTCCTCGCGATCTATTCTTTCTTTAACTACTAGAGTTCCTTTGTCTCTGCTCAGATCGACATACTGTCGTCCGCCCTTTGTTACAACGCGAGCTTTTCCAGATATGAGTCTACTTATCTCTATCCCCAGATCCTTAGCGATGTTGCCTACGAATGATCCCTCTGGCATTTCCTCCGGGATGGAATATCTCACATTGCAATTTACGACGTCCATCCCGCTGAAGCAGAGAATGAAAAACACAACCTGCCATTTTGAATGCGTAAAAACCATCCAAATACGGTCTGAAATGCTTAATAAGCCGCAGAAAGCCATCTTGATAAACTGTGTGGTCAAACAAAGTAGGATCACACACGACAAAACATTACATAGGCCTACTTAAATCCAAAATAATGTTGTTCTTTCCGTCGAAAAAACGCTGCATATATCCAACCGAGCCAGAAAGGGACTGGCAATACAGACTATACAGAGAAACACTCTCTCTTCTCACGTTAATCAACAGCGGCACTCAGAGCTTTAAAGTCGCAAATACAAGACCAGTAGCCTCAATGCGGCTCCAACCAAATGTAAAACATCACTAAACTAATAATAATAATAATATATGTGACTGGGTCACAGGCTGTTCAATCAGTAACCAACACAACACAGTAACAGGCAACTGGATGAATCCGTTGATCATTTCAGCACCATCGGAATGAACAGCACCCGACGAATTCAATACAGAATACAATGTTCCACTTCCAGACTCTCATTGAAATGAAAGGTAGAACAAAAACTGGAATAGTAACAACAGGTTGTGTATGGTTGTACAAGTGAATATGTTTATGGTCAATTGTTCAAATAGATATCCAAGCTTTTCAGTCTCTAGAATCATCCATCATAAGCATGCATCTCGGTTAATTTAGAGTAAAAAGAGTTTTTCTTACCTATAGAAGAAAATCCAGTATTGGTTCACAGAGGATAGCATGAAAGACAAAAATGAGATTAAACAAGTTAATGCTGTTTACATTAAATCTTCAAACCATTAAAGCTGGGGGGGGGGACGACGACTACAATTTAGGGTTAAGCAAAATCAATAGTAGGCCTAATCATACATCATTACTTTTTTATTTTAAGTATAGAGGTTTATTATAAATAGGTATATTTTATATATATATATGTATATATTTATATTTATATATATCATTTTTATTATTATTATTATTATTTTCTTGTTATAAAGAAAGTGAGTAAATTGAGTAAAGTGACAAAAACTTTTATTAATTTGTCTTGGAATTTTCAAATTTATTTGACAATTACTTGTTTGTATGACATCCACAGTACAGCAGTACAACAAGGTTTACATTTTTTCAGACACTTTCTTACAATTACCATGATTTTACAGATTCATTAATACACGTGTAGTTTGAAATCGTTAAATAAACATGACAGAAAACCTTAAATGACTATTACTCTAAGAGAGAATAATCACTGTAAAAAGTGAACACGTGCAGTTGTTGCTTTAAGGAGGTATTTACCCCTGATTCTACCTACGAATTCTATTTTTGTTGTTGTAACCTACTTCAAATTTGTTTAATATAACATAAAACAAGGGAATGCGGTTTTAATATAACTGAGTTACATTGACCCAAAATAAAATTTCCATTAAAGCTCAAGATGGACACATTTATGCACCTGTTTCTTGCTCAAGATGGACATGCGCACCTGTTTCTTGCTGATCGGCAAATTTTGCTTCAATGAAAAAATAGTGATTTGGAGTTATTAAACACATTAAGTTGCATCATTGTGAAAATCGCAATTGACAGCGCTACTCATCAGCACAATGGTAACCACAAAATTCAATAACAGGAGCTCCTCTAAATGTCCAACATTAAACATTAACATAACATATTTCCCTTTACTGAAAAACACATAAAATAACACTTAATCCCTAAATTTACTCTTCAATTGCAGTCCCTTGCAAAGCATACTGGAAACTACAGATCCACTGCCCAGGGCTGCATTTCTCAAAAGCACAATGAGCTATGTTTTGCTATCATAGAGACCATTGGTGGCAAGAGCTCTACGATCTACTTAGGCTTACGTGCTATTGAGAAATGCAGCCCTGGGAAGATATGTAGTTCCCAGCATGCTTTGCAAGGGACTCCATTTGGAAAGTAAATTTAGGCATTAAGTGTTATTTTATGTGTTTTTCTGTAAAGGGAAAAGATGTTGGTAGATTATGTTAATGTTCAGTTATGTTCGACATTTAGAGTTGTTTCTGTTACTGAATTGTGTGGTTGCCATTGTGCTTAGGCTGTGGGTACTCAGAGTTCTATGCTCAGTCTGATACCTGTCTTTACTTTGTGGTTCAGTATATTCATTGTGCTTATGAACAACAGTGTTAATCCAACTAAACTGATTTATTTTGAAAAAACTAAATTAAGTTGTGTGTATAAAAATGTCTTCAATTAAATTAAATAAGGGTAATGAATACTTTTTGAGTGTATTTGAGTGTATTTGAGTGTAAATGTGTAAAAGGACTTTCATCATATTAATCAAAAGATCTAACTTAAGTAATTTTACCTAGCTGGAGAAATCAGGATAAATCTACTGACAGTTTTTTGTGTTAGTTGAATTCCGTTAAAATCAGTTTAATACATTTAAAATAATTGATTTCATTTAGACCACATTCAGTACATTTTTTAACTTGAACTGACTAAACATTTTTTTCAGTGTGTAAAGCTGACACCACAGATGATAACTATGTACAATCTCATGAATGGTTTTTACAGAACTCAAACTGGGAAAATAAAGAGGTAGTGACCTTCATACTCACACTCTAACAAAAAAATAAATAAATAAAGAAATAAAGAAATGAAAATGTAAAGTCAAAACAAATTATTTATTTACCAGAGTGGGGTAGCTTAGTCCTACACCAGTGGTGTTACTAAATGTGTCTGTTGTTTTTGTGTCACACAAAGTTTGAGAGAAAGGGACAGTGTTTTCATTGTAAGATGTGATGAACTTGAAGTCACTTGTGCGCGAGCCTGTGGTTAGATACGCATCATAATTGTAAGAGCTGCGTAGAGTTCCTGCTCCATCCACCTCTGCATAGTTGGGAGGCAGATAGGCGCTGGGAACAGCAACTGCTCCATCAAACAACAGTCTGGGCTTTCTCCTGAGACAAAACTTCACTGCCAAGATCAGTATGATGAACGTCAGGAAGAAGGTGCACACAGAAACTAATGCAATGATCAAGTATGATGTTAATTTAGAGTTGTTGTCCTCATAAGTCATATCTTTAAATTCAGGAACTTCAGAAAGGTTGTCAGAAATCAGTAAATTCACAGTACAGGTTGTAGACAGAGAGGGCTGCCCGTTATCCTTCACTGAAATAACAAGGTTCTGCTTCATATTGTCAGATTCAGAAATGTCTCGTTGTGTTTTGATCTCTCCACTATGGAGACCAATGGAGAAAAGTCCCGGATCAGTAGATTTCAAGATCTGATAGGAAAGCCATGCGTTCTGTCCAGAGTCAGCATCTACAGCGATCACCTTGGAGACCAGAGAGCCTGAGAGAGTCGCTTTAGGGACCATTTCAGTCATTAAAGACTTTCCATCTGGAACAGGGTATAATATCTGTGGAGAGTTATCATTCTCATCTGTTATGAAGACTTTCACAATCACGTTACTGTTGAGCGGAGGAGAACCATTGTCTCTGGCAACAACTTTGACACTGAAGTTTCTGAACTGCTCATAGTCAAATGATCTTACAGCATGAATCACCCCTGTATCTCCATTAACAGACAGAAACGAGGACACTGGGACCCCATTGACTTCACTGGGTACCAGAGAGTACAGTACAGTCCCGTTCTGTCTCCAGTCTGGGTCATTTGCACTGACAGAACAAACAGAAGTGCCTGGTTTGTTATTTTCACTTATATAAGTAGTGTATGTCTGCTGCTCAAATACAGGAGGATTGTCATTCACGTCTGAGACAAAAAAATGAATTGTCATAGATGTGGATAGTGGTGGAGATCCTCCATCTGTGGCTGTGATGGTAATGTTGTAATCAGATTCTTTCTCTCGGTCTAGAGCTTTTGTAGTTACTAGAGAGAAATAGTTTTTAACAGATGGGTTCAGTTTGAAAGGAACATTTTGCTGAACAGAGCAACGAATCTGCCGGTTTTCTCCGGAGTCTTTGTCTTGAACATTAATGATTCCCACTTCAGTGCCTGGATCAGAGTTTTCAGGTATCGGGTTATTCAAAGATTTAAGGATTATTCTCGGTGGATTATCATTAACATCAGTTATATCAATGATAACTTTAGCAGTTGATGCCAATCCAGATGCATCTTGAGCATGAATTCCAATTTCATAGTTTCTTTCACTTTCATAATCAATTTCTCCACTAACTACAATTTGTCCAGTTGTCTTATCAATAGAAAATAATTTTGCATTTTTATCTGACAATCTGCTGAATTCATACGTCACTTCCCCGTTTGGACCTTCATCAGCATCAGTGGCGCTCACTCTGATTATTTCTGTTCCTGAAGGTGTATTTTCAGCCAGAGTGACCTTATAAACAGGCTGACTAAATACTGGGACATTATCATTGGCATCTAGAACAGTGATGTGTATGACAGCAGTGCCAGATCTCTGCGGTGAACCACCATCAGTGGCTGTGAGGATCATCTATCTCCTTCTGCTGTTCACGATCCAGCTCCTTTTCCAACACGAGTTCTGCATATTTCCCTCCATCTGCACTATCATGAACATTTAAAACAAAATGTTTGTTTCTCTCCAGTGAATATCTATTGACCGCGTTATGTCCAATATCTGAGTCATGCGCCTCATGCAAACGAAATCGCTGGCCTTTATCTGCTGATTCTGTGATTTCAAAGTTAAAACGATCATTTGGAAATTGTGGCGCATTATCATTTATATCCTGAATTTGCAAAATAATTCGGTGCACTTCAAGAGGGTTTTCCAGGACGAGCTCATAACTGAGAATGCAGGACATTCGAGAACCACAAAGCTCTTCTCGGTCTATTGTGTCTGCCACGATTAAATCACCAGTATTCAGATTAATATCACAATACCGTTTGCCGCTGTCCTCTGTTTCTATCCGAGCTTTACGAGCAGATAATTGTTTCACATCCATCCTGAGATCCTTGGCTATATTTCCAATCAAGTACTGGCGCTTCGTTTCTTCTGGAATATTGTAGCTCAGATCTGCACAGATGGTTTTCAGAGGAAACAGAAGGAGAGCCAAGAAAAACGCAAAGAAAGGAACTGAAAATAATCTGTATTCCATTTGTGAAGGTTTGATGTTGTACCTGTCCAAAAGTAATTAATTTTAGACGGATGATATTCTAATAATTCAATCAGCGTCGACGGACTGTTACTCCATTTTGTGCGGCGTTTATTCTACCAGACAGAGCTCAAACTGAATACATTAAGTGTGGGAGGAGAGACGCATCAGTCTGCACTCTTGGTGAATAGCGACACAGTGAGTATGTTTTGTTTATTGCATCATTTTGAGTATTTAATGAAAATACTTAAGACATCATATGAGTTAAAGTTTGAGGTATTTCAAAACTTGTTATTGTGAAATAACTATTCACTTAAGAATAAATTATTTCGGAAAGTCACGTCTTCAGTGCACAAGAACAACGTTCAGAACTGGCGCTGTCCAGCAATGTGGTGCTGAAACCGAAGAACCTCACAGACAGATTAGGTAAGAAAATACTGAAGTAATTCTGAATTAAATATTAAAAAAAAAAATAGATAATCCTTTTTTAGATAAAGGAAGAAATGTATGTTTGTTAATTATTTTAATTAAACTTAGATCTTTAGCACATTATAAATAAAATGCTGTAAGTAAAATTATATAAACCGACTCACAAAAAGTTAGATATAAGGGGGTTTAAATGCACAACCGTAACACTGGTTAAAAAAGTATTGAATAATATGACATTAAATATTATAGACTGAAATGGCCAAGTAACAAAAATAAAGAAAAATAAATAGGGAGAGTATAACCTAAAAAAATAAAACGATGTATCTGGTCAAAAATTAATCAATGCAACATTATATTCTGTCATCCAGACACGGATAATGTTGTGCTGATAATGTACAAAATTAGTACACTAAAAACTAGTCAAACATTCATACTGGTCCACTTAAGCAGTTTTTACTATAGCTGTGACACATTTTATTTTATATTTAGCTTCACGTGAAAGGCAATAAGTGAAGAGAGCTGATAGTAATGTAATACAGAAACTTGTAATAAGGTATGCGGTTTTCATAAACAACCACCCAGAAAGTTTAAACAAGAACCGATTTAAAAGAAAGTAGCTAACATAACTAATGTATATATTATTATTTTTTTTTAATGTATAACATAGACACCAGGAAATAGATATTAAAGGTGTGGTTGATTGCGATTCCACTTTTTTCATTTTAAATAGTGTGTAATGCTGCTGTTGGTGCATGAACAGTATCTGCAAAGTTGCTGCGCTGAAAGTTCAACGTAAGCAGAGATATCGTCTTTTAAAAATCAGGAAGTTTAATGCCTACAAAAACTACTCGAATGGGACTACAACGAGATACTTCCCGGGTTGTATACGTAACTAACCCATAAATTTACATCAACCCTCCCTCCGGAATATGCAAAAAAGGGGGCATGGCCATATTTCTGCGGCTTTGTCGAAGAGGAAGAGTTATAGTTGAGAGCCATGCCGTCGAAAGTGTGTTATTTTCACCCAGCTGTCAGGTATTCTGGGCCACAACCTGTAAGTAAGACTTAATAGTTTTAAATGTATTTGCATATCTAATTTTAGAAGCAATGTTTTAGTTTTATCAAGGACGTAAAAAATACCCGGGCTGGCTTTAGTAGCCGTTATGCTATTTCATGTGTCTATGACAAACGCGTACAGACATTTTGGACCTGAATTTGTAATTATGTACTGATTTTGTAAATGTATTTTCCATGTATACTTTATGACGTAATTTTTCGATTTGATCAAGAAAGTAAACTAATGCCAACGCTGTTTGTTATAGTAGCCAGTTAGTTCGATGCGTATAAGACAAACGTGTATAAAGTTAAAAAAATTGTATGTAATCGGAACAGCAAACTTCAGCTGCTGTTATCAGTGTAGAGCATATGGTTTGTTTACAGGTTTTATGAATTGTTTATCTCCATACTTATTACTGTTATAGATATAAATTGTACATTCGAGTAAACTGAGTTTTGTGAACAGATAAACGGTTGTTCATTATATAGATAAAACAATAACTTTAAAAAACGGTATTACTCAGTAATTTATTCAGTTATATTAAATATTTAATCAGGAGAAACCGTATCTCAAAAGCAAACAAGCAGCAGTAGCATTTTCAAGTAACAGAGTATCGAAATTCTAATAGTAGAATAGAATAATAATAATACAAAAATGTACCGTTCAGAAACGTTTTGTAAGAGCCTTGTTTGGGGAGGTTCTGCTTGACTCTCTTCATTGGCACTTTTTTGTGTCCGATTCTGGCTCAAACTGATACGGCAGTATTAACACCATTATTTACATTTGACCG
Organism: Siphateles boraxobius; assembly: GCF_051911475.1. Taxonomy (NCBI): domain Eukaryota; kingdom Metazoa; phylum Chordata; class Actinopteri; order Cypriniformes; family Leuciscidae; genus Siphateles; species Siphateles boraxobius. Next base: position 15,012,509 of record NW_027508866.1, read on the forward strand.
GAGCACAAGCAACTTTCGCCCGTAAAGGTAATGGGCGTGAAGTTTCCGGACAACGTGCGCTATGCAGTTTAGCCAATTGTAACACACCGGCCCAACTAACCAACCTGAGCCCATTGCCTGTTTCTGAGGGAGTGGTTTCAAAGAATCAGGAAGTCAACCGGTCCTTCAAATGACAGAGGAGAAAGCGGCTTACAATAAAGGTGAAATTTATGAAAAATAAGGCTTAAAAAACAACAACACGAAGACGTTATAATGCACCCCATAAACACAATCATGCAAATAAAAAAAGCAGTCAACCACCCCTTTAAAGTTGGTCCAGAGGAGTTAAGCCTCCCTTACCTCATCTTCAATTCCAGTAACATCAAGTGTTATCATGCTCGAGCCAAACTGAATATTGTCTTCCTTTTGTAGAGTCCCACCAGCAGGAAGCGTGTTATCATTATACGATCTCACAAACTTGAAGTCACTTGTGCGCGAGCCTGTGGTTAGATACGCGTCATAATTGTAAGAGCTGCGGAGAGTTCCTGCTCCATCCACCTCTGCATAGTTGGGAGGCAGATAGGCGCTGGGAACAGCAACTGCTCCATCAAACAACAGTCTGGGCTTTCTCCTGTGACAAAACTTCACTGCCAAGATCAGTATGATGAACGTCAGGAAGAAGGTGCACACAGAAACTAATGCAATGATCAAGTATGATGTTAATTTAGAGTTGTTGTCCTCATAAGTCATATCTTTAAGTTCAGGAACTTCAGAAAGGTTGTCAGAAATGAGTAAATTCACAGTACAGGTTGTAGACAGAGAGGGCTGCCCGTTATCCTTCACTGAAATAACAAGGTTCTGCTTCATATTGTCAGATTCAGAAATGTCTCGTTTTGTTTTGATCTCCCCACTATGGAGACCAATGGAGAAAAGTCCCGGATCAGTAGATTTCAAGATCTGATAGGAAAGCCATGCGTTCTGTCCAGAGTCAGCATCTACAGCGATCACCTTGGAGACCAGAGAGCCTGAGAGAGTCGCTTTAGGGACCATTTCAGTCATTAAAGATTTTCCATCTGGAACAGGGTATAATATCTGTGGAGAGTTATCATTCTCATCTGTTATGAGGACTTTCACAGTCACGTTACTGTTGAGCGGAGGAGAACCATTGTCTCTGGCAACAACTTTGACACTGAAGTTTCTGAACTGCTCGTAGTCAAATGATCTTACAGCATGAATCACCCCTGTATCTCCATTAACAGACAGAAATGAGGACACTGGGACCCCATTGACTTCACTGGGTACCAGAGAGTACAGTACAGTCCCGTTCTGTCTCCAGTCTGGGTCATTTGCACTGACAGAACAAACAGAAGTGCCTGGTTTGTTATTTTCACTTACATAAGCACTGTATGTCTGCTGCTCAAATACAGGAGGATTGTCATTCACGTCTGAGACAAATAAATGAATTGTCATAGATGTGGATAATGGTGGAGATCCTCCATCTGTGGCTGTGATGGTAATGTTGTAATCAGATTCTTTCTCTCGGTCTAGAGCTTTTGTAGTTACTAGAGAGAAATAGTTTTTAACAGATGGGTTCAGTTTGAAAGGAACATTTTGCTGAACAGAGCAACGAATCTTCCGGTTTTCTCCTGAGTCTTTGTCTTGAACATTAATGATTCCCACTTCAGTGCCTGGATCAGAGTTTTCAGGTATCGGGTTATTCAAAGATTTAAGGATTATTCTAGGTGGATTATCATTAACATCAATTATATCAATGATAACTTTAGCAGTCGATGACATCCCAAATGTGTCTTGGGCATGAATTCCCATTTCATATTTTTTTTCATTTTCATAATCAATTTCTCCAATCACCACAATTTGTCCTGTTTTTTTATCAATAGAAAATAACTGTACAGCTTTATCTGATATTCTGCTGAATTCATACGTCACTTCCCCGTTTGGACCTTCATCAGCATCAGTGGCGCTCACTCTGATTATATCTGTTCCTGAAGGTGTATTTTCAGCCAGAGTGACCTTATAAACAGGCTGACTAAATACTGGGACATTATCATTGGCATCTAGAACAGTGATGTGTATGACAGCAGTGCCAGATCTCTGCGGTGAGCCACCATCAGTGGCTGTGAGGATCATATCTATCTCCTTCTGCTGTTCACGATCCAGCTCCTTTTCCAACACGAGTTCTGCGTATTTCCCTTCATCTGCACTATCATGAACAACTAAAATAAAATGCTTGTTTCTCTCCAGTGAGTATCCATTGACCGCGTTATGTCCAATATCTGAGTCATGAGCCTCATGCAAACGAAATCGCTGGCCTTTAATTGCTGATTCGGTAATTTCAAAATTAATACGCTCATTTGGAAATCGTGGCGCATTGTCATTTATATCCTGTATTTTCAGAATTATACGGTGCACTTCTAGAGGGTTTTCCAGGACGAGCTCATAACTGAGAATGCAGGGAATTTGAGATCCACAAAGCTCTTCTCGGTCTATTGTCTCTGCCACGATTAAATCACCAGTATTCAGATTAATATCACAATACCGTTTGCTGCTGTCCTCCGTGTCTATCCGAGCTTTACGAGCAGATAATTTTTTCACATCCATCCTGAGATCCTTGGCTATATTTCCAATCACATACTGGCGCTTCGTTTCTTCTGGAATATTGTAGCTCAGATCTGCACAGACGGTTTTCAGAGGAAACAAAAGGAGAGCCAAGAAACACCTAAACGAAGGCCCTGGAAATAATTGGTATCCCATTTTTGAAGATTGGATGTTGCACCTGTCCAACAGTAAATAATCTTTGAAGGATGATATTCCAATAATTCTCTCAGCATCGACGGACTGTTACTCCATTTTGTGGCGTTTATTCTACCAGACAGAGCTCAAACTGCATACATTAAGTGTGGGAGGAGAGACGCATCAGTCTGCACTCTTGGTGAATAGCGACACTCTTAGCATTTTTCTGTTCATTGCAACTTTCAAGTATTTAATAAAAAACGACAGTGAATAACTACGTGAAGTAATGTTTGTCATCGTTTATTTTTTGTAAAATTCAATTTAAATTCATCTAAATATATTGGAAAGGAACTAAAAATGTTACGCATTTAGAAATAAACAACAGACAGTGCTTTCGCTGTTCATGCATGTGGTGCTGAAACACGCTGACCTCAAATACATTGGACAAGAAATTACTTAGCTTTGAAATCATATTAAATAAACGAGTAAACCCGTTTTAAAAGAAAACGAAAGCTTATCCTTTTATCCACCGCTTCAAACAAATTCAGTTATTTAGCAAAACTTAACATAGATATAGATACTATCAGCCTCAAAGTGAAATGTCCAAACACTTTAGACTCTACCTTAAAACTAAGTTTGGTTTTTAGACTAAAAAAACAACCTAATATCGTAGCAAAATTGTGACAGAGATCTAATACACAACTTTACTAGCCAATGTCATATTATCTTTTCTAAACTCGTTTGAAGACCGCTATACCCAATAACAAAATAACTATATATATATATATATATATATATATATATATATATATATATATATATATATATATATATATATATATATATATATTCAAGTATTCAAGTAGGCTACTGTTAAATGTGTAGGAAGTCTATGTATGAGATCCGAAAACGCGACCTATATTAGGTGGACCATTTAAATTGTTTTAATGGCAAAATAATTTGATAGATAAGATATGAAATGTGGTAAAATAAAGATAATACTTTTATACATAACACAGCTTGAGCTTCTAATTAATTTCCTCACAAACTTTGTTTAAACGGGAACCGCCTTAATGATGTAAGTGATATTAATACTAATATAATATAATTGTTTATATAATATAATTGCTGCTGTCCTCCGTTTCAATCCGAGCTTTACGAGCAGATAATTGTTTCACATCCATCCTGAGATCCTTGGCTATATTTCCAATCACATACTGGCGTTTCGTTTCTTCTGGAATATTGTAGCTCAGATCTGCACAGACGGTTTTCAGAGGAAACAGAAGGAGAGCCACGAAAAACGCAAAGGAAGGAACTGCAAACAATTTATATTCCATTTGTGAAGATTTGATGTTGCACCTGTCCAACAGTAAATAATCTTTTGACGGATGATAATCAAATTATTTCAGCGTCGACGGACGGTCACTCTATTGTGTGCGGCGTTTGATTCAATCCTCAATTTTCTACCAGACAGAGCTGAAACGGCATACATTAAGTGTGGGAGGAGAGACGCATCAGTCTGCACTCTTGGTGAATAGCGACACTGTGAGCTTTTTTCTTGTTCATTGCAGCTTTCATGTATTTAACGAAAAGACTACAGTGAATAACCAAGTGAAGTCTTATATTTGTCAATGATTTTTTTTTAAAATTAATTTACATACATCAACGTATTGGAAAGGAACTATAAATGTCACTCATTCAGAGATAAACAACAGACAGCGCTATCGCTGTCCAGGCGTGTGGTGCTGAAACCTGATGACCTCTAAGACATTGGACAATAAACTAATTACGTAGCTTTGAAATCATATTAAATATACGAGTAAATTCGATTTTAAAAGAAAGGGCGGCTTATCTTTTTATTCGCCGCCTCAAACTAGCCCAATTTATTAATTTAGTAAGACATTACATAGATGTAGATTGAATCAGCGTAAAGTGAAATATTTAAAATAAATTAGGCCATCTACGTTAAAACTTACACACAGCCACACACCAAAAACTAAGTTTGCTATTTAGACTAAAGCAACAACACAATATCGTAACTCAAATGCACAACAACTTTACTATGCCATATTATTTTTTTCTAAACACTTTTGAAGACCGCTATACCCATTTAACAAAATAGCATAGTAAAACAAAACTAAAAACAATACCTCAAAAACAGACTTTTGTTTTTGTGTCCAGAATTGATGAATGCAGCGTTCAAGTAGCCTACTGTAAAAGGTTTGTAGGAATACATTTATGAAATCAGAAATTCGCGACCAATATAACATGTGGACCATTTAAATTGTTTTCATTAGCAGTGGCAAAAGCATTTGATAGATTTGAAATGCGGTAAAAGAAGAAATATTATATGAATTTATACGTAGTAGCCTACAGCATTCTAATACATTACCACACAAGTGTGTTTCTTTTTTTTAAACTGGAACCCCCTTAATAAAGTAAGTGGTATTATTTATGCTAATAGCATTTAAAAATGTATAATCATAGGAGACACTAAATGCAAAAATAAAAAGGAGTCCAGAGTAATTAAGCCTCTCTTACCTCATCTTCAATTCCAGTGACATTTAGTGTTATCATGCTCGAGCCAAACTGAATATTGTCTTCATTTTTTAGAGTCCCACCAGCAGGAAGCGTGTTTTCATTATACGATCTCACAAACTTGAAGTCACTTGTGCGCGAGCCTGTGGTTAGATACGCGTCATAATTGTAAGAGCTGCGGAGAGTTCCTGCTCCATCCACCTCTGCATAGTTGGGAGGCAGATAGGCGCTGGGAACAGCAACTGCTCCATCAAACAACAGTCTGGGCTTTCTCCTGTGACAAAACTTCACTGCCAAGATCAGTATGATGAACGTCAGGAAGAAGGTGCACACAGAAACTAATGCAATGATCAAGTATGATGTTAATTTAGAGTTGTTGTCCTCATAAGTCATATCTTTAAGTTCAGGAACTTCAGAAAGGTTGTCAGAAATCAGTAAATTCACAGTACAGGTTGTAGACAGAGAGGGCTGCCCATTATCCTTCACTGAAATAACAAGGTTCTGCTTCATATTGTCAGATTCAGAAATGTCTCGTTGTGTTTTGATCTCTCCACTATGGAGACCAATGGAGAAAAGTCCCGGATCAGTAGATTTCAAGATCTGATAGGAAAGCCATGCGTTCTGTCCAGAGTCAGCATCTACAGCGATCACCTTGGAGACCAGAGAGCCTGAGAGAGTCGCTTTAGGGACCATTTCAGTCATTAAAGATTTTCCATCTGGAACAGGGTATAATATCTGTGGAGAGTTATCATTCTCATCTGTTATGAAGACTTTCACAGTCACGTTACTGTTGAGCGGAGGAGAACCATTGTCTCTGGCAACAACTTTGACACTGAAGTTTCTGAACTGTTCATAGTCAAATGATCTTACAGCATGAATCACCCCTGTATCTCCATTAACAGACAGAAACGAGGACACTGGGACCCCATTGACTTCACTGGGTACCAGAGAGTACAGTACAGTCCCGTTCTGTCTCCAGTCTGGGTCATTTGCACTGACAGAACAAACAGAAGTGCCTGGTTTGTTATTTTCACTTATATAAGCACTGTATGTCTGCTGCTCAAATACAGGAGGATTGTCATTCACGTCTGAGACAAATAAATGAATTGTCATAGATGTGGATAATGGTGGAGATCCTCCATCTGTGGCTGTGATGGTAATGTTGTAATCAGATTCTTTCTCTCGGTCTAGAGCTTTTGTAGTTACTAGAGAGAAATAGTTTTTAACAGATGGGTTCAGTTTGAAAGGAACATTTTGCTGAACAGAGCAACGAATCTGCCGGTTTTCTCCTGAGTCTTTGTCTTGAACATTAATGATTCCCACTTCAGTGCCTGGATCAGAGTTTTCAGGTATCGGGTTATTCAAAGATTTAAGGATGATTCTAGGTGGATTATCATTAACATCAGTTATATCAATTATAACTTTAGCAGTTGATGCCAATCCAAAGGCATCTTGTGCATGAATTCCCATTTCATACTTTTTGTCTTTTTCATAATCAATTTCTCCGGTTACCACAATTTGCCCAGTTGTCTTTTCAATAGAAAATAATTTTGCAATTTTGTCTGAAATTCTGCTGAATTCATACATCACTTCCCCGTTTGGACCTTCATCAGCATCAGTGGCGCTCACTCTGATTATTTCTGTTCCTGAAGGTGTATTTTCAGCCAGAGTGACCTTATAAACAGGCTGACTAAATACTGGTACATTATCATTTGCATCTAGAACAGTGATGTGTATGACAGCAGTGCCAGATCTCTGCGGTGAACCACCATCAGTGGCTGTGAGGATCATATCTATCTCCTTCTGCTGTTCACGATCCAGCTCCTTTTCCAACACGAGTTCTGCATATTTCCCTCCATCTGCACTATCATGTAGGGTCACGATAAAATGTTTATTTTTCTCCAGTGAATAGCTATTAATAGCATTTTGACCGATATCCGTGTCATGCGCCTCATGCAAACGGAATCGCTGGCCTTTATCTGCTGATTCTCTAATTTCAAAGTTAAAACGGTCACTTGGAAATTGTGGTGCATTGTCATTTATATCTTCAATATTCAGAATTATACGGTGCACTTCAAGAGGGTTTTCCAGGACGAGCTCATAACTGAGAATACAGGGAATTTGAGATCCACAAAGCTCTTCTCGGTCTATTGTCTCTGCCACAATTAAATCACCAGTATTCAGATTAATATCACAATACCGTTTGCTGCTGTCCTCCGTGTCTATCCGAGCTTTACGATCAGATAAATTTTTCACATCCATCCTGAGATCCTTGGCTATATTTCCAATCACATACTGGCGCTTCGTTTCTTCTGGAATATTGTAGCTCAGATCTGCACAGACGGTTTTCAGAGGAAACAGCAGGAGAGCCACGAACAACGCAAAAAAAGGGACTGATAATAATTTATATTCCATTGTTGATGTTGCACCTGTCCAACAGTAAATAATCTTTGAAGGATTATATTCCAAAAAATGTAACGGCATCGACGGACAGTTACTCCATTTGGTGAGGCGTTTATTCTTCCAGACAGAGCTGAAACTGCATACAGTAAGTGTGGGAGGAGAGACGCATCAGTCTGCACTCTTTGTGAATAGCGACACTGTGCGTATATTTCTGCTCTTTGCATTTTGCTTGTGTTCTATTAAAAGACGACAGGAATTAACAAAACAAAATTTAGCATATTTCAAAGCCCGTTGCAGTGCAATATTTATTTACTTAAACGAATGATACTGTAAAAGCTGAAAAACGGAGACTCTTTCGAGGTAAAGCACAACAGTCATGCTGGCACTGTCCAGGCCTGTGGTGCTGAAACCGGATGACCTCAAAGTCAGATTTGATGAGAAAATTGTGGAGAAACCCTACATTTATATTAAGTGAGTAAATTCGTTGTACTAAGGAAAGTCTTTTTAACCAGTTCAAACAAACTTATTGTTCTATTATTACATTTCAAATGTTGTGCATTGTTTTTTGTTGTTGTTTTTTTGTTTGTTTTTATTTTCTTTCTTTATTTTTTTATTGCTTGGACAACAATTACAGAACAGGAACAAAAAAAATCCAGGGTTAAGGATACAAAAATATAAAATACAAGAAAGTGTGTAAAAACAAAACTAATATACCAAACAAACAATAAAAGGCTTTGATATTTCACAAAATCTTAAATGTATTCAATTAATGAATGGTTTTAACAGCTTTTTGTTTGTAATGTCCTCAATGGAAACCATATAATTTTCTAACTATTTCAATACCACAGAAAAAAGAGGTTTCTGATTACTAAATTTACACAGATGAATATGAAACTTAAATATAATCACAATATTAATAATTTGTGCTTCATTTTACAGACTCTTTTCATATTTTAAAAAAAATATATGTATTATATGTTCCTATAACAAAAGAAAGTTGCATTCCAATTTGTCATTAACAAATGTAGAAACTTCCCACCACAACCTCTTTGTATATTGACAATGCCAAAAAGGTTTCTGTTTGAAAAAAAAACAAAATGAAAATGTTTTTGTTCTATCTATGTCTTTGTTAAACTTGGACAGAAAATGTTTAGCGGGGTAAAATTGGTGCGATATCTTAAATGAAATTTCCTTGACCTTATTAGTAATAATATATTTAGGTAACAGCCAGACCTTTCTCCAATTAATAGTTCCAATAAACCTTGACTAATAGGAAATGACATGTGGTTTAGCCTACTCACTACTACTTTTTGAAAAATTAAATGTATAGCCTTATTATTATTTTTGCTTGTCGAAAAACAAACTTTACCACAGAATGTATCAGCTAAATGAAAGACACACATTTAGAGTATGCAATACCTCTACATAAAGAGACAACACCCGAAGAAATAGCACCTATTACAAAGGCAAATTATTAAGGGGAAACAGGGAAGTTGAAGCATGAAAGGAATTCATCATAAGTCATTAGATACCCTTTATAATTCAACAACTTTCCAACCAAAAGGATACCCTTGTCAAACCAAGTTTTCAAAAATATACTCTTATGCGTATACAACATATTACAATTATTCCAGATGTAATTATGATGTGGTGGACAATTATGCTTTTAAATTAACTTCCAAACCAAACGTGCTTGCCTGTGAAAAGCTGACAGTTTAACTGGAAGTTTTTAGATTCTGTAATCACACATAAGTAAAAATGAAAGGCCACCAATTTGGTCAAAAACATATTTAGAAAACATATTCCACATAGATTTTTTATTATTTTTTAGAAAATATTCCAACCAGTTCATTTTGAAGGTGTTATTTAAAATAGATTTTTAAAAATAGAATCAAGCCCACCATTTTTATATGATTTAACAATACAGATTTTCTAATATAATATGTACGTTTTTTCCACAAAAAAGTTCAGCATTATTTGATCAATTATCTTATTTATTTTATTATCTGAATGTATCCAGGTAGCAACATAAGTAAGCCTAGAAATACCTTCAGCTTTAGCCACTGAACAGGACGTTTGAGAGACAAGTCCCTGTGCAACCAAATATTAAATCTGTTCTTTACTTTTTTAATCACAGGGTCAAAAATTTTTGAGATTCTCTCCTTATTCTCTCCTTATAACCATACCCAAATAAGTTGGAGCATCCGTTTCAGGAATATTACAAATTGTTCTGGCATGGCAACTTTTTAAAACAAACAGTTCACATTTTTGTAAATTAATGCAGAGACCTGAGGCACTGGGAAAAAATTAATGAACTTGACAGCTGACTGAATTTGATCAACATTTTTCAAGAAAAGAGCTGTGTCATCAGCCAACTGACTTATCAGGACACTTCTCTGTTCAACTTCAATTCCTTTTATCTTGCATGATTTAATGAAGTGACAAAACACCTGAGCAACAATAAGAAAGAGGTAAACAGAAACTGGGCAACCTTGCCTAACTCCTCTTTCCCGATAAAATATTTGTGTAGTGCCATTATTTAATTTCACAGAACTTTTTCCACTTGCATAAAGAGTTTTCATGCCATTACAGAAATAAGCCCCAAAACCAAAGTGTTCTAAACAGTAAAAAATAAAAGGATACTCAACAGAATCAAAGGCTTTGAAAAAATCTAAAATCAAAAAAAAAAAAAAGTATAAAGTTATAATTTTTTATAAGGTCAGAATAATCAATAAAATCTAAAATATGTCTGATATTATTAAATATATGTCTGTTTCTCATAAACCCAGAATGATTTTCGTCAATAATGGAATCTAATACTAATTTGAACCTTTGATCAAAGACATGAGCAAATATTTTATAGTCATTATTCAACAGACTAATGGATCTCCAATTATCAATAAGCAACTGGGGCAAGAATCTCAAAATACCGCTTATAGAACTCCATAGTAATTCCATCATTAACGGTGATTTATTAAATTTTAAACATTCAATAGCTTGCTTAATTTCTGTAATAGTTATTGGGAAATCACATAACTTTTGGTCCTCTTCAGCAATTGTTTTTACATTCTTAAAATGTTTACAAAAAGATGTAATATTATGTTCACTGAATTTAGAAGTGTATAAATTAGAGTAATAATTATAGCAAAATTTAAAAATTATGTCAAAATTATCTGTAATAGATCCATTAATATTAATTTTAGAAACAGACTTCAGTTTAGCCCTCAACTTTTCAAGTTAAAAAAAAAGATAACAGACATCTGCTCTCCATGCTCTAACCATTTTTGCCTTGATCGAATAAAGGTGCTCGCATTCTGCACAAATTATCAAGCTCATTTTTCAGATCTGTTAGATGCCTGTCCTTCTAACAGGTCCACTGTGAGAATGTTAGAAATGGCTAAGATTGCACTAACAACTTTCTCCTCCATAAGACGTTGTGATTTAACTATTGTGCTACTAAACTTCCACAAATATTTTCCAATTTCAAATTTTAATAATTCACAATTATGACTAAACAACCCTTCCTTTTTGGCTTTAATCCAATAATAATTAATGAGGTTTTTTTTTCAATTCCTGTTAAACAGCACTCAATTTAAGCAAAGAACTATTAATTTTCCAGTGTGAATGATACTTGTTACAATTTGTGTTTGGAGAAATACTAAATTCGATTAATATGGACTTATGGTCAGTTAATGGTGTTGCCCTAACATTAACACAAATATTGCTCCCATCAAAATGTTTAGAGACAAGCCAAAAATCAATCCTAGAACATCTAGAGCCATACTTGTTACTCCAAGTATACTCAATATAATCTAAACTTTTCTCTCTCCATATGTCAACCAGATCAAATCTGTCCATAAACAATTTTTTTATTTAATTTTTTTATTTTTATTTGAAGGTCGTCTTGATGGCCACCTATCTATTGATTCACATTGAAATCACACCCTATTATTAAATACGAATCAGGAAATTTGGATAACCAATGTGTAAGCCTTTCCTCCAACAAACATTATAACTGGTCATTATCAGATTTACAATTATATCCATAAATATTAACTACTATAAAAATTACACTATTACATTTTAAAATTAAGCATATAAAGTGGCCATTTTTTATCACAATGCAAAACCTCACCCCTATAATTATTTTTCAGGCAAGAAACCCTTCTGAGATTTCTGTTCCATGAGACAGACAAATATCACTACCCCATTGTGATCTCCAAAAATTACCATCAGAGGCAATAGAGTGAGATTCTTAAAAAAAAATACAAAGTCATTATTAAACCACTTAGTAAACAAAAACAAAGCCTTACGCTTAACGTTTTCTCTTAAACCCCTGGCATTCAGAGATATAATAGAAAATTACATAACTAACTACTGACTAACATACCTAACAACTAACTCTGAAACAATAAAACAGAAAAAAAACGTGATGTTGTGCATTATACTAACGGCAACAGAGTGATACATGATCTAAAGCAACACATGAAAAACGTAACAAAAGGCCATGGAACTATTAAAGCTGCAGATATTAAATGCATTTCGTACAATTCACTATTTTTATAGACTAATTTAAATAACAGCGACACCCATTAAGAAAATATGACACATATGTGGGCTCTTCTGCTAGACGCCCCCTTAATGAAGTAAGTGATATTATTAATGCTAATAACATTTTAAAATGTATAATCAGCGGAGACACCACAAAATGCAAAAATAAAAAGGAGTCCAGAGGAGTTAAGCCTCTCTTACCTCATCTTCAATTCCTGTAACATCTAGTGTTATCATGCTCGAGCCAAACTGAATATTGTCTTCATTTTTTAGAGTCCCACTAAAAGGAAGCGTGTTTTCATTATACGATCTCACAAACTTGAAGTCACTTGTGCGCGAGCCTGTGGTTAGATACGCGTCATAATTGTAAGAGCTGCGGAGAGTTCCTGCTCCATCCACCTCTGCATAGTTGGGAGGCAGATAGGCGCTGGGAACAGCAACTGCTCCATCAAACAACAGTCTGGGCTTTCTCCTGTGACAAAACTTCACTGCCAAGATCAGTATGATGAACGTCAGGAAGAAGGTGCACACAGAAACTAATGCAATGATCAAGTATGATGTTAATTTAGAGTTGTTGTCCTCATAAGTCATATCTTTAAATTCAGGAACTTCAGAAAGGTTGTCAGAAATCAGTAAATTCACAGTACAGGTTGTAGACAGAGAGGGCTGCCCGTTATCCTTCACTGAAATAACAAGGTTCTGCTTCATATTGTCAGATTCAGAAATGTCTCGTTGTGTTTTGATCTCTCCACTATGGAGACCAATGGAGAAAAGTCCCGGATCAGTAGATTTCAAGATCTGATAGGAAAGCCATGCGTTCTGTCCAGAGTCAGCATCTACAGCGATCACCTTGGAGACCAGAGAGCCTGAGAGAGTCGCTTTAGGGACCATTTCAGTCATTAAAGATTTTCCATCTGGAACAGGGTATAATATCTGTGGAGAGTTATCATTCTCATCTGTTATGAAGACTTTCACAGTCACGTTACTGTTGAGCGGAGGAGAACCATTGTCTCTGGCAACAACTTTGACACTGAAGTTTCTGAACTGCTCATAGTCAAATGATCTTACAGCATGAATCACCCCTGTATCTCCATTAACAGACAGAAATGAGGACACTGGGACCCCATTGACTTCACTGGGTACCAGAGAGTACAGTATAGTCCCGTTCTGCCTCCAGTCTGGGTCATTTGCACTGACAGAACAAACAGAAGTGCCTGGTTTGTTATTTTCACTTACATAAGCACTGTATGTCTGCTGCTCAAATACAGGAGGATTGTCATTCACGTCTGAGACAAATAAATGAATTGTCATAGATGTGGATAATGGTGGAGATCCTCCATCTGTGGCTGTGATGGTAATGTTGTAATCAGATTCTTTCTCTCGGTCTAGACCTTTTGTAGTTACTAGAGAGAAATAGTTTTTAACAGATGGGTTCAGTTTGAAAGGAACATTTTGCTGAACAGAGCAACGAATCTGCCGGTTTTCTCCGGAGTCTTTGTCTTGAACATTAATGATTCCCACTTCAGTGCCTGGATCAGAGTTTTCAGGTATCGGGTTATTCAAAGATTTAAGGATGATTCTAGGTGGATTATCATTAACATCAGTTATATCAATGATAACTTTAGCAGTCGAAGCTAATCCAGATGCATCTTTGGCCTGAATTCCAACTTCATAGTTCCTTTCATTTTCATAGTCAATTTCTCCAATCACCACAATTTGTCCTGTTGTTTTATCAATAGAAAACAATCTTGCAGTTTTATCTGAAATTCTGCTGAATTCATACGTCACTTCCCCGTTTGGACCTTCATCAGCATCAGTGGCGCTCACTCTGATTATTTCTGTTCCTGAAGGTGTATTTTCAGCCAGAGTGACCTTATAAACAGGCTGACTAAATACTGGGACATTATCATTGGCATCTAGAACAGTGATGTGTATGACAGCAGTGCCAGATCTCTGCGGTGAACCACCATCAGTGGCTGTGAGGATCATATCTATCTCCTTCTGCTGTTCACGATCCAGCTCCTTTTCCAACACGAGTTCTGCGTATTTCCCTCCATCTGCACTATCATGAACATTTAAAACAAAATGTTTGTTTCTCTCCAGTGAATATCTATTGACCGCGTTATGTCCAATATCTGAGTCATGAGCCTCATCCAAACGGAATCGCTGGCCTTTAATTGCTGATTCTCCGATTTCAAAATTAATACGCTCATTTGGAAATCGTGGCGCATTATCATTTATATCCTGAATTTGCAAAATTGTACGGTGCACTTCAAGAGGGTTTTCCAGGACGAGCTCATAACTGAGAATGCAGGACATTCGAGAACCACAAAGCTCTTCTCGGTCTATTGTCTCTCCCACGATTAAATCACCAGTATTCAGATTAATATCACAATACCGTTTGTTGCTGTCCTCCGTGTCTATCCGAGCTTTACGATCAGATAATTGTTTCACATCCATCCTGAGATCCTTGGCTATATTTCCAATCACATACTGGCGCTTCGTTTCTTCTGGAATATTGTAGCTCAGATCTGCACAGACGATTTTCAGAGGAAACTGAAGGAGAGCCACGAAAAACGCAAAGAAAGGAACTGAAAATAATCTGTTTTCCATTTGGGAATGTTTTATGTTGCACTTGCCCAACATATTTTTGACGGATGATATTCTAATAATTCAATCGGCGTCGACGAACTGTTACTCCGTTTTGTGCGGCGTTTATTTTACCAGACAGAGCTCACACTGAATACATTAAGTGTGGGAGGAGAGACGCATCAGTCTGCACTCTTGGTGAATAGCGACACTGTGAGTATGTTTCTGTTCATTGCATCTTTCATGAAATGACAACAGCGATCAAACAAGTGAAGTGTTTGCCATCGCGTATTATTGTAAACAATCATTTACATAAATATATAGGTAATATATTGGAAATGAACTGAAAAAATGTCTCGCATTCAGAGGAAAAAGTACAACAGACCGTGTTGTTGTTGTCCAGGCATGTGGTGCTAAAACTGGGATTTTTTTTATTTCCCACTTCAACCAAACTTTGTTCTGTAGTAGGTTTAAACGTACATGTCTCCACTGTACTATCGGCTTCAAAATTATATGTTCAAACACTTTTAGACCTTCTGCGATAAAACTTACCAAATAACTAAGCTTGGTTTTTAAACTAAAACTAAAACAAAAACAGAAAAAAAAAAAACTTAAATCTAACAGAGATCAAATACACAAGTTTACTAGCCAATTAATGCCATGTTATTTTTTTTCTAATAAAGAAAGACCGCAATTCGCATCAATGAAATATAATACGAAAAAAAAAAAATACAGATACATTTATTTAAAAATAGATCTTTTTTTCATAACTGATAAATGCAGCGTTCAAGTATTGGTAAAGGTGGGCAGTAAGTATATATATTTATGAGATCAGAATTTCGCGACCCTACGTGATCTAAAGTATTTAAAAATAGCCATCATTATTAAAAGATGAAAGATTATAGTAGTTTTATACAATGAGAGATGATAGCAGTTTTATATGTAAGACATCGTGAGGTCTAATATATTTCACAAAATACTTTTACATTTTTAAAAAGGTACCGCCCTAATAAAGTAGGCCTACGTGATATTAATGCAAATATCAATAAAAAATTTCAGGGGAGACAATATAAAATGCAAAAATAAAAAAGGGTCGAAAAGAGTAAAGCTGCTCTTACCTCATCTTCAATTCCTGTAACATCTAGTGTTATCATGCTCGAGCCAAACTGAATAGTATCTTCATTTTTTAGAGTCCCACCAAAAGGAAGCGTGTTTTCATTATACGATCTCACAAACTTGAAGTCACTTGTGCGCGAGCCTGTGGTTAGATACGCGTCATAATTGTAAGAGCTGCGGAGAGTTCCTGCTCCATCCACCTCTGCATAGTTGGGAGGCAGATAGGCGCTGGGAACAGCAACTGCTCCATCAAACAACAGTCTGGGCTTTCTCCTGTGACAAAACTTCACTGCCAAGATCAGTATGATGAACGTCAGGAAGAAGGTGCACACAGAAACTAATGCAATGATCAAGTATGATGTTAATTTAGAGTTGTTGTCCTCATAAGTCATATCTTTAAGTTCAGGAACTTCAGAAAGGTTGTCAGAAATGAGTAAATTCACAGTACAGGTTGTAGACAGAGAGGGCTGCCCGTTATCCTTCACTGAAATAACAAGGTTCTGCTTCATATTGTCAGATTCAGAAATGTCTCGTTGTGTTTTGATCTCTCCACTATGGAGACCAATGGAGAAAAGTCCCGGATCAGTAGATTTCAAGATCTGATAGGAAAGCCATGCGTTCTGTCCAGAGTCAGCATCTACAGCGATCACCTTGGAGACCAGAGAGCCTGAGAGAGTCGCTTTAGGGACCATTTCAGTCATTAAAGATTTTCCATCTGGAACAGGGTATAATATCTGTGGAGAGTTATCATTCTCATCTGTTATGAAGACTTTCACCGTCACGTTACTGTTGAGCGGAGGAGAACCATTGTCTCTGGCAACAACTTTGACACTGAAGTTTCTGAACTGCTCATAGTCAAATGATCTTACAGCATGAATCACCCCTGTATCTCCATTAACAGACAGAAAAGAGGACACTGGGACCCCATTCACTTCACTGGGTACCAGAGAGTACAGTACAGTCCCGTTCTGTCTCCAGTCTGGGTCATTTGCACTAACAGAACAAACAGAAGTGCCTGGTTTGTTATTTTCACTTACATAAGCACTGTATGTCTGCTGCTCAAATACAGGAGGATTGTCATTCACGTCTGAGACAAATAAATGAATTGTCATAGATGTGGATAATGGTGGAGATCCTCCATCTGTGGCTGTGATGGTAATGTTGTAATCAGATTCTTTCTCTCGGTCTAGACCTTTTGTAGTTACTAGAGAGAAATAGTTTTTAACAGATGGGTTCAGTTTGAAAGGAACATTTTGCTGAACAGAGCAACGAATCTGCCGGTTTTCTCCGGAGTCTTTGTCTTGAACATTAATGATTCCCACTTCAGTGCCTGGATCAGAGTTTTCAGGTATCGGGTTATTCAAAGATTTAAGGATGATTCTAGGTGGATTATCATTAACATCAGTTATATCAATGATAACTTTAGCAGTCGAAGCTAATCCAGATGCATCTTTGGCCTGAATTCCAACTTCATAGTTCCTTTCATTTTCATAGTCAATTTCTCCAATCACCACAATTTGTCCTGTTGTTTTATCAATAGAAAACAATCTTGCAGTTTTATCTGAAATTCTGCTGAATTCATACGTCACTTCCCCGTTTGGACCTTCATCAGCATCAGTGGCGCTCACTCTGATTATTTCTGTTCCTGAAGGTGTATTTTCAGCCAGAGTGACCTTATAAACAGGCTGACTAAATACTGGGACATTATCATTGGCATCTAGAACAGTGATGTGTATGACAGCAGTGCCAGATCTCTGCGGTGAACCACCATCAGTGGCTGTGAGGATCATATCTATCTCCTTCTGCTGTTCACGATCCAGCTCCTTTTCCAACACGAGTTCTGCGTATTTCCCTCCATCTGCACTATCATGAACATTTAAAACAAAATGTTTGTTTCTCTCCAGTGAATATCTATTGACCGCGTTATGTCCAATATCTGAGTCATGAGCCTCATCCAAACGGAATCGCTGGCCTTTAATTGCTGATTCTCCGATTTCAAAATTAATACGCTCATTTGGAAATCGTGGCGCATTATCATTTATATCCTGAATTTGCAAAATTGTACGGTGCACTTCAAGAGGGTTTTCCAGGACGAGCTCATAACTGAGAATGCAGGACATTCGAGAACCACAAAGCTCTTCTCGGTCTATTGTCTCTCCCACGATTAAATCACCAGTATTCAGATTAATATCACAATACCGTTTGTTGCTGTCCTCCGTGTCTATCCGAGCTTTACGATCAGATAATTGTTTCACATCCATCCTGAGATCCTTGGCTATATTTCCAATCACATACTGGCGCTTCGTTTCTTCTGGAATATTGTAGCTCAGATCTGCACAGACGATTTTCAGAGGAAACTGAAGGAGAGCCACGAAAAACGCAAAGAAAGGAACTGAAAATAATCTGTTTTCCATTTGGGAATGTTTTATGTTGCACTTGCCCAACATATTTTTGACGGATGATATTCTAATAATTCAATCGGCGTCGACGAACTGTTACTCCGTTTTGTGCGGCGTTTATTTTACCAGACAGAGCTCACACTGAATACATTAAGTGTGGGAGGAGAGACGCATCAGTCTGCACTCTTGGTGAATAGCGACACTGTGAGTATGTTTCTGTTCATTGCATCTTTCATGAAATGACAACAGCGATCAAACAAGTGAAGTGTTTGCCATCGCGTATTATTGTAAACAATCATTTACATAAATATATAGGTAATATATTGGAAATGAACTGAAAAAATGTCTCGCATTCAGAGGAAAAAGTACAACAGACCGTGTTGTTGTTGTCCAGGCATGTGGTGCTAAAACTGGGATTTTTTTTATTTCCCACTTCAACCAAACTTTGTTCTGTAGTAGGTTTAAACGTACATGTCTCCACTGTACTATCGGCTTCAAAATTATATGTTCAAACACTTTTAGACCTTCTGCGATAAAACTTACCAAATAACTAAGCTTGGTTTTTAAACTAAAACTAAAACAAAAACAGAAAAAAAAAAACTTAAATCTAACAGAGATCAAATACACAAGTTTACTAGCCAATTAATGCCATGTTATTTTTTTTCTAATAAAGAAAGACCGCAATTCGCATCAATGAAATATAATACGAAAAAAAAAATACAGATACATTTATTTAAAAATAGATCTTTTTTTCATAACTGATAAATGCAGCGTTCAAGTATTGGTAAAGGTGGGCAGTAAGTATATATATTTATGAGATCAGAATTTCGCGACCCTACGTGATCTAAAGTATTTAAAAATAGCCATCATTATTAAAAGATGAAAGATTATAGTAGTTTTATACAATGAGAGATGATAGCAGTTTTATATGTAAGACATCGTGAGGTCTAATATATTTCACAAAATACTTTTACATTTTTAAAAAGGTACCGCCCTAATAAAGTAGGCCTACGTGATATTAATGCAAATATCAATAAAAAATTTCAGGGGAGACAATATAAAATGCAAAAATAAAAAAGGGTCGAAAAGAGTAAAGCTGCTCTTACCTCATCTTCAATTCCTGTAACATCTAGTGTTATCATGCTCGAGCAAAACTGAATAGTATCTTCATTTTTTAGAGTCCCACCAAAAGGAAGCGTGTTTTCATTATACGATCTCACAAACTTGAAGTCACTTGTGCGCGAGCCTGTGGTTAGATACGCGTCATAATTGTAAGAGCTGCGGAGAGTTCCTGCTCCATCCACCTCTGCATAGTTGGGAGGCAGATAGGCGCTGGGAACAGCAACTGCTCCATCAAACAACAGTCTGGGCTTTCTCCTGTGACAAAACTTCACTGCCAAGATCAGTATGATGAACGTCAGGAAGAAGGTGCACACAGAAACTAATGCAATGATCAAGTATGATGTTAATTTAGAGTTGTTGTCCTCATAAGTCATATCTTTAAGTTCAGGAACTTCAGAAAGGTTGTCAGAAATGAGTAAATTCACAGTACAGGTTGTAGACAGAGAGGGCTGCCCGTTATCCTTCACTGAAATAACAAGGTTCTGCTTCATATTGTCAGATTCAGAAATGTCTCGTTGTGTTTTGATCTCTCCACTATGGAGACCAATGGAGAAAAGTCCCGGATCAGTAGATTTCAAGATCTGATAGGAAAGCCATGCGTTCTGTCCAGAGTCAGCATCTACAGCGATCACCTTGGAGACCAGAGAGCCTGAGAGAGTCGCTTTAGGGACCATTTCAGTCATTAAAGATTTTCCATCTGGAACAGGGTATAATATCTGTGGAGAGTTATCATTCTCATCTGTTATGAAGACTTTCACCGTCACGTTACTGTTGAGCGGAGGAGAACCATTGTCTCTGGCAACAACTTTGACACTGAAGTTTCTGAACTGCTCATAGTCAAATGATCTTACAGCATGAATCACCCCTGTATCTCCATTAACAGACAGAAAAGAGGACACTGGGACCCCATTCACTTCACTGGGTACCAGAGAGTACAGTACAGTCCCGTTCTGTCTCCAGTCTGGGTCATTTGCACTAACAGAACAAACAGAAGTGCCTGGTTTGTTATTTTCACTTACATAAGCACTGTATGTCTGCTGCTCAAATACAGGAGGATTGTCATTCACATCTAAGACAAATAAATGAATTGTCATAGATGTGGATAATGGTGGAGATCCTCCATCTGTGGCTGTGATGGTAATGTTGTAATCAGATTCTTTCTCTCGGTCTAGAGCTTTTGTAGTTACTAGAGAGAAATAGTTTTTAACAGATGGGTTCAGTTTGAAAGGAACATGTTGCTGAACAGAGCAACGAATCTGCCGGTTTTCTCCTGAGTCTTTGTCTTGAACATTAATGATTCCCACTTCAGTGCCTGGATCAGAGTTTTCAGGTATCGGGTTATTCAAAGATTTAATAATGATTCTAGGTGGATTATCATTAACATCAGTTATATCAATGATAACTTTAGCAGTTGATGCCAATCCTGAGGCATCTTTGGCTTGAATTCCCATTTCATACTTTTTGTCTTTTTCAAAATCAATTTCTCCAATCACAATAATTTGCCCAGTTGTCTTTTCAATAGAAAATATTTTTGCAACTTTGTCTGAAATTCTGCTGAATTCATACATTACTTCCCCGTTTGGACCTTCATCAGCATCAGTGGCGCTCACTCTGATTATTTCTGTTCCTGAAGGTGTATTTTCAGCCAGAGTGACCTTATAAACAGGCTGACTAAATACTGGGACATTATCATTGGCATCTAGAACAGTGATGTGTATGACAGCAGTGCCAGATCTCTGCGGTGAACCACCATCAGTGGCTGTGAGGATCATATCTATCTCCTTCTGCTGTTCACGATCCAGCTCCTTTTCCAACACGAGTTCTGCATATTTCCCTCCATCTGCACTATCATGTATAGTCAATATAAAATTTGTATTTCTCTCCAGTGAATAGCTATTGACTGCGTTGTGCTCGATATCTGAATCATGCGCTTCATCCAAACGGAATCGCTGGCCTTTATCTGCAGATTCTCTAATTTCAAAATTAATACGCTCATTTGGAAATCGTGGCGCATTGTCATTTATATCCTGTATTTTCAGAATTATACGGTGCACTTCAAGAGGGTTTTCCAGGACGAGCTCATAACTGAGAATACAGGGAATTTGAGATCCACAAAGCTCTTCTCGGTCTATTGTCTCTGCCACGATTAAATCACCATTATTCAGATTAATATCACAATACCGTTTGCTGCTGTCCTCCGTGTCTATCCGAGCTTTACGAGCAGATAATTGTTTCAAATCCATCCTGAGATCCTTGGCTATATTTCCAATCACATACTGGCGCTTCGTTTCTTCTGGAATATTGTAGCTCAGATCTGCACAGACGGTTTTCAGAGGAAACAGAAGGAGAGCCACGAACCACGCAAAAAAAGGAACTGAAAATAACCTGTTTTCCATTTTTGAAGATTTGATGTTGCACCAGCCCAAAAGTAAAAAATCGTTGACGGATGATATTCGAATAATTATATCGTCTTCGACGGACTGTTACTCCATTTTGTGGCGTTTATTCTACCAGACAGAGCTGAAACTGTATACATTAAGTGTGGGAGGAGAGACGCATCAGTCTGCACTCTTGGTGAATAGCGACACTGTGAGTATGTTTCTGTTCATTGCATCTTTATATATTTAATGAAATGACAACAGTGATTAGCCAAGTGAAATCTTAAGTTTTTCAACGCGTATTTTTGTAAAATAATAATTTACATACATCTATATATCGGAAAGGAACACAAAATGCCTCGCATTGAGAGATAAAGTTGCTGTCCATGCGTGTGGTGCTGAAACCTGCTGACTGCAAAGACATTGGACAAGAAAGCAACTGGACAACAAAATATCGTAACAAACTGTTAAATCTGGCAGAGATCAAATACACCACTTTCCTATCCAGTGCCATAGTTTTTTTTTATTCTAACCCCTTTTGAAGACTGCTATAATAGTAAAACAAAAGCAATATACAGAGAGAGTCCTCAAAAACTATGATAAATGCAGCATTCGAGTACTGTTAAAGGTGTGTAGGAAGGCGTTTGTGAGATCCGAAACTATATAATATGGACCATTTCAATTGATTGCATCAGCAGTGCAAAAGCATTTGATAGATAAGATAACATAAAATTACATAAAAATAAATTACCACCCAAGTACTTTCTTTAAACTGGAGCCGCGTTGATAGAGTAGGGGATATTATTTAACCAAATGTTTAATCGAAGGAGATACCATGAAATGTAATATTAAAAGAGAGTCCAGAGGAGTAAACCCTCTCTTACCACATCTTCAATTCCAATAACATCTAGTGTTATCATGCTCGAGCCAAACTGAATGTTGTCTTCCTTTTTTAGAGTCCCACCAGCAGGAAGCGTGTTTTCAATATACGATCTCACAAACGTGAAGTCACTTGTGCGCGAGCCTGTGGTTAGATATGCGTCATAATTGTAAGAGCTGCGGAGAGTTCCTGCTCCATCCACCTCTGTATAGTTGGGAGGCAGATAGGCGCTGGGAACAGCAACTGCTCCATCAAACAACAGCCTGGGCTTTCTCCTGTGACAAAACTTCATTGCCAAGATCAGTATGATGAACGTCAGGAAGAAGGTGCACACGGAAACTAATGCAATGATCAAGTATGATGTTAATTTAGAGTTGTTGTCCTCATAAGTCATATCTTTAAGTTCAGGAACTTCAGAAAGGTTGTCAGAAATTAGTAAATTCACAGTACAGGTTGTAGACAGAGAGGGCTGCCCGTTATCCTTCACTGAAATAACAAGGTTCTGCTTCATATTGTCAGATTCAGAAATGTCTCGTTGTGTTTTGATCTCTCCACTATGGACACCAATGGAGAAAAGTCCCGGATCAGTAGATTTCAAGATCTGATAGGAAAGCCATGCGTTCTGTCCAGAGTCAGCATCTACAGCGATCACCTTGGAGACCAGAGAGCCTGAGAGAGTCGCTTTAGGGACCATTTCAGTCATTAAAGATTTTCCATCTGGAACAGGGTATAATATCTGTGGAGAGTTATCATTCTCATCTGTTATGAAGACTTTCACAATCACGTTACTGTTGAGCGGAGGAGAACCATTGTCTCTGGCAACAACTTTGACACTGAAGTGTCTGTACTGCTCATAGTCAAATGATCTTACAGCATGAATCACCCCTGTCTCTCCATTAACAGACAGAAATGAGGACACTGGGACCCCATTGACTTCACTGGGTACCAGAGAGTACAGTATAGTCCCGTTCTGTCTCCAGTCTGGGTCGTTTGCACTGACAGAACAAACAGAAGTGCCTGGTTTGGTATTTTCACTTATATAAACAAAATAATTCTGTGACTCAAATGTAGGGGAGTTGTCGTTGATGTCTGAAACCTTTATGTTCAGAGTTATATTGGAAAATAAGGGGGGTGTACCTTTGTACTTTGCTATAATTGTCACATTATAATTTTCGAATTGTTCTCGATCAAGCGAACTAGTTGTTGTGATAATGAAATACGTCTTGATGTACGGCTGTAGCTGAAATGGCAGCCTCGCCGAAATGGAACAAGTTACCAGGCTGTTTTCACCGGAATCCTGGTCCTTTACGTTTATTACTGCGATCTCTGAACCAGGTGGGATGTTTTCTGGGATTTGGTTTTTTAGAGACTTTACAGATATAACCGGCGCGTTGTCATTGACAACAACTATTTCAATAACAACTTTACAGTGGCCTGTCTGACCTCCACCATCCTCCGCCTGCACCTCCACCTCGAACGAGGAGGCCTTCTCGTGGTCCAACTGTCCAGTAACAAACATTTCTCCGTAATTTTCGTCAATTGTAAACAATTTATTTGTGTTGTCGGATAGGTGATTGATATAATACGTTATTTGCCCATTTGCACCCTCATCCAAATCGGTTGCAGTAATTTTTATGACAGACGTTCCGAGTGCTGAAGTTTCAGATAAACGAGTCTTGTACAAAGGCTGCGAAAACACTAGTGCATTATCATTCACGTCTATCACGAGCACTTCAATAACAACATTCCAGATTTAGGAGGATTTCCCCCATCACCCGCTGACAAAACCAAGAAATGCTCCCCTTTTGTCTCTCTATCCAGGCTGTTTTTTCAAAACAATGTCCACATGTCTGTCTTTATTTGATTTCGTATCAAGAACAAAATGTTTGTTTTGACTGGGAATATATGTCTGAACTGAATTCGTTCCAACATCCAAGTCACGTGCGCGCGCTATTTGTAATTTGCTCCCTGTCGGTGCCGCTTCGCTTATCTCAAGTTTAATTGAATCTTTGGGGAAAATGGGAGGGTTGTCATTGATGTCCTGGACCTCCAAAACAACGTTGTGAAGCTCCAAAGGATTTTCAAGAATAAATTCAAAGTGCATGAGACAGGGGGAGGTTGTACCGCATAGCATCTCTCGGTCGATTCGTTCCGAAACAAAAAGATTTCCAGAATCTAGGTCTACATCACAGTGCCTTCTCTCCCCTTGATAATCCAAACGGGCTTTGCGAAACCTCAAGCGATTAGAATCCAAATTAAGCTCCTTACTTACACTTCCAATAACATATTTTGTCTTTGTTTCCTCCGGCACAGAATAACGAACATCAGCAGTGGTAACGCAGAAGAAAAGCGATGTTATCCATAATCGCCATTTGGCCCAACACAATTTAGACGTTTTCGCCATGTTTTCTTGTATGTTATAAAGTAAAAACGTTGTTTCGAAATCTTCCTCACAAACAACTGATTTGCGTGGATAGCACTGCTATTTCTATTGGTAACAGACTAGATAGAAATAGCAAGCTATAGAAATAGCATTTACTAAGTGGTAAAATACCACTTCATACCGCTTCATATTTACAGAGATGTGTCTGATGATGTGGGTTTAAATTACATTCTTACATGGCACATCAAATATAGGCCTAACCATGAAACATTAATATTGACTAATAAAACAGTGGTTCCTTCAAAACCCTAAATACAAACAAAATATTTTAAACAAAATTGTTTTTTTCCCTCACACTGCAGATAAACCAACAGTAACGAAGTATTATGACATAAAGTATTTAAAAGGCTTTATATTTTAAATAAATACTCTAACTTTTGTGATCATTTATACTGGTCATTTATATTTTATATATTTGTTTAGAACTACATCAATATACAATGGGGCGGCGCCAGCCGATTTTGCCGGGGCTTTCAGCCCCGAATGTTTTGATTCAAGCCCCGAATGTAATGACTGTCACTGAGCAAATATGAAACTGGACAACAGCCTATGTAAACACCCGAAATCATTGCGCTTTGGCTTTGCATATATACTGCATACAGCCTGTAAAAATAGACCTTAAAAATAATCTAGCCTATAGAATACATTTCTTTGCTGTCGGTAGCCTATGGGCTCCTCCGTTTCTTCCTCTCTGTTGAATATGCAGCAGCAGCAGCAGGAGGAGGAGGAGCTAGCACAGTCAACCGCAAGAGTGCGAGTTAACAACTGAGACAGCAACGAGCGGGAAAGAAAAAATTAAAGAAAAATGAAGCAAACGAGACTTTGGGGATTTTTCGGAAAAAAGTCAGTGGGTACGAATGGTTTTTTTTACCTTAAAGTCTGAAGATATATCATCATCTAACGTTATACGTTAGCACATGTACTGGCATTTTCTAGTACAGAATCTCCTCCGGATAAAAAACACAGGAGAAGAAGCTGAAACAAGTGATAGAAGATTGCTCACTCACTCAAATATAAAATAACGTGATCATCATCAAACAATAAACAGTGTTTAAATCAAAAACGCGCTTAATATTATCAAAGCGCGACCTCTTGTCCCGCATTTTGTGAAGCTGTGAAGAATGTGAAGCTTTGTTGTCCCGCGTCACGCAAGTCATAAGCACTGTACCGCGTTTTAATTTTGTCTGCATCATTTTATTTAATCGTCCTTTAAATTACAATTCTAATGTTGCCTTTCTTTATGAAACTTACCAACATTCAAGTGTTGATAAAAAAAGAATTCATGAAGCTAATAAAATGTCTTTAAAATTAAAGTACAGTTAAATAAATTTATTTTTTTAATAAAAAATAATATCTACATTTTAACATAATAGTATACTGCAAGTGCAAAAATAATACATAAATAGTGAACTATAACAAGTATAAGTTTGTTCACTTAAAGAAAACTTGCAAGTATACTTGCAGTATAAACTACTAAACTAGTAGTTTACTGAGAGTACACTTCAGTGTGTACTTTCATAAACTAAAAAAATACTAATTGTATTAAATAGTAAACTACTACTAGTATACTTATAAGTTCACTTTTAGTACAGATGCATTACAAATGAGAAACCTAGTTGTGTACTTAAAGTTTACTACTCTTATACTTATAATACATTTAAACGAATAATACTTCTTCATAAAATGAACTTGAAGTTTTCGTAAGGGTAGCCAGAAACATTAGTTTTATCCCACCACTGCACTGAATACTTTCCTTGTTTATCAGGTGTTGTTTTCTCTAAAGATAACCAATAAGTATAAACATAACATGTTTGTGTGACTTGTTTTGTGTTATTAGTTTGTAGTAAATATACACTTTGATTTGATTAAATGGTTTTGTAGAGGGTAGCAAAGATGAGCTGCAGACTGGGGAGGATCAGACATGGAAACTGGTAACAATTAATCGGTCATTCTACTTTGGAGAAAGTTAAAAGTGAAACATTGTTTATCTCAATCTTCCTAATGAAATGTTTTTGACAGATATACATTGAGAATTATATACAGTTTGATGCCATGGTGTGTCAGTGAACGTAGATTAAAGTCATTCATGTATTGCTTTAACTTAGGATCTCATACATCATTTTAACTATTTATGTAAAAAAATAAAAATTATTTATATTAAAGGGCCCCTATTATGGCATTTAAAATGTTCCTAATATTGTTTTGGGAGTCCCCAACAACAGTTTTACATGCATGCAATGACAAAAAACACTTTGTTGTCTTATAATATGCATTTATTTTTAGCTGATTAACTCAGCGACTTCCCTTATGAATCGTTCAAAGATAAATTTTTCCAAACCCCTCCTTTACGTGACGCTAATCTGCAAGTTTCTTCGAGTGCTCCCTGTATTTACATAAAATGGTCTGGGCTAAGCCCCGGATGTCCTTCAATGCTGGAAACGCCCCTGGTGTAGTTCATACCCGCTACACACTCCACGAATGGACACACTCCACTTTCAGCACCACGGACAGCTACCCCTTCGTCGCCGGACAAAACTGTTGGAAATGTGCTATTACGTGTGTAGGATGACATTTTATTTCAAAATTTATTAAGTACACAGCCATTGGAATTTTAAACAAATATAAAAGATTGCACATTAGAAAAGACAATGACTGGTAAAAAGCTATTCTTTTGAACAGGACACATACGGTATCCTTCGTAACAGTCAGCACACATCTGACGTACATTAAATGATCCGAGTCCAATGCCGCGCCTTTGTGTTTTATGTGTACAACGAGCAAACAAGAAAGAATAAGTCAGAATTTTGCTGAAGCATCATGATCAGAAAGATGACAGTTCCAAAGCACACACTATTTACCCTTCACCAAGTCTGCCCAATTGTATTGTTTTTCAAAGTATTCCCTTCCAGCAGGGCCGGACTGGCACACAATTTCAGGCCGGGAAATCCTACACCCATCCAGGCCATCCACCCAAATAAAATTTAGCAACACGGACAACCCTGTTTTTACATTTATTTCACAGTATGACCATAACATAAAAACATAAACAACCAACCTAAAAGTAAAGCAGTCCTAATATCAAATGGGTCTGCACATAACGTTATAAAAGCATTTACTCTAGAAGTCCAGCTGTTTACTACGGAGCCCCAAAAGGGACGTGGTGGTGAAAAAAAAAATAGGATGCGAGAATTTTACAAAAAAAAATCTTTTGCGTTCCCCCGAGAAACTTTGCGTTCCCTCGCAAAGATATTTGCGTTCCCACGCAAAAGTTTTGCGTTCCCTCGCAAAAGTTTTGCGTTCCCTCGCAAAGTTATTTGCGTTCCCACGCAAAACCTGTTGTGAGCTCGGACAGACACTTCCTGTTTAATGTCCCGCGGGCAGTGCTTCAGAGCTCCGTACGTTAATGGAGCGTTTCATAGTGTTTGAACTTGGACTCAAATATAAAGAAATGCTGGCAATATTCAAATAGGCTATTCGAACTTCCCGGATCAATATTCTTGAGCTAAACACGGTGTTATGTTGAAAAAAATAAAGCTTCATGTTAGATTTTGTGTCAAGAAACATTTGTTTGGTACATTTTTATTCAATGAACAGCCATGGTGCATTATAATCTGCTAACTATGTGCACTTGTTTTGTTAAATAGAAAAAATGTTGGGGTCTGTGAGATTTTTAATGTTTTTGAAAAGTCTCTTATGCTCACTGAGTCTCCAATTATTTGATCAAAAATACAGAAAAAAAATAATATTGATTTATATGTGCCCCTGTGACAACAAGTTTGGCCCCCCTTGTGGCCCCCCTAAATGTGGAGTGTGAAATAATTTTTACAAAACTGTTTTTTGCTATCTTTGTTATCGTTGTATGCATATTATTTTTTTTATTATTCTATCTTTGTGGATTTGGGAATCGCGGCAAAGTAACGTCTGTCTCCTGCACGCGAGAGAGGAGAGAAGGAGAAAGCTGGTCAGTTGCAAGTCCATTCTTTATGTGCGTATCGGGTGTGCGATGTGTATTGTCTATTAAAATATTGTAATACTTGTTTTAACTATGTACGAGGCACTGTGAGCTGACATCGCATTTGTCTCTCGTCCTTTCACTGCTGTGTGCGGTTCATAGGTAGGCTATGTCCCCAAATTAGTTTATGTCTTATATCATATTATGTTCTTATATTAGAATATCAAATCAGCAAGAGTGCTGTTTTCCCGTGCACAATTGCAACTGTGATATTGATGTTATACAACAGTTCAATTAACAATAAGTTAACATGAGTTACTTTTTAGACACAATATTGTCAATATTGTTTGTTTTCCCTTTATTTCGCCGACTAGAATTTCAAAATGAAACCGTAGCAGAGTCTCAATGCAACAGACAGCGATGATTTATTGACTGAAATCCGCGTTTTGAAGGAATCACTTGCTCCTTTCCCGAATGAATCAGCCGTTTGAACAAATCGGTTGAATGAATGAATCCCTCAACTCACTTCTGTGACTTTCCGCCGCCTACTGGCGGTTTTAGTTTCATATTTAAAGTACCCTTTAATTAAAACGTTAAAATTAGAAATCATTTCATGTTCAAATATTGATTTAAAAAAAATCTCATAGCTTTATTTATGCAATTGTAAATGGAGTGTAAATATATTAATGCCGCTTCTGTGTCACCTCTAGACTGCACTGCAAACATGGATTTTGATTGAATGAATTAATTTGACTGGTAACAGTGGTACTGTATAATTATTGTATAATTAAGTATTATTCTATAAATAAGTATAATTACTGTATAATTTGAATGTTAGTATTTGACATAAAAGGTGATTCATAACTCTAAATAAGTTTAGAAGGAATGTCCATATATAGGTGAAAATGCCCCTGGAAATCGATTTAAGGTGGCAAATTAAATTAATTAAAAATTAATTAAAAAATGAATTTCGGTCCCTGCTGTTAACTGACCACTGCATAGAATATTAAAAAATATGAATATCTTTGTGAGTCTGCTGTCAACAACAGGCCTTGTTGCACAAACCAGCACAAAAACACAATCAGTAAAATATCATCCAATTATCAACAAAACATTGAAAATATTGAGATATATTTTTGTCAATATTCCACACCCCTAATGGACGGTATGAATTTTGATTTCTTCAGGTCTTAAAAAGCCTTAAATTTGACTTTAAAAAGTGTGCAGGAACCCTGTAAACGGTTAGACAGTTACCTAGCAAGTCAGTTATTTTCAGTAAATGAATTAATAAGCTTCTTGGTCCCCATTGCTTTTGCTCTATAGTTCTCACCAAAATGAAGAGAAAGAAGGACATCATGTCAATTACAGTTACTGTGACTAATACTGAATATGTAATGCAAATGTAAAAATATAATGGAAATGCAAATACATTGTTGAATGATTATAAACATGGTATTTTGCCTGTTAATGCCTGCAGTGCAGTGCAGAAAATGATATGACAACAATAAGGTCTAAATGTAACTGGCCCCTCTAACAGTACAACTGGCCCCAGCTTGGCCCCCCCAGTTGAAATGGTCTAGAACCGCCACTAACATTTTCAATCGTGATAATATTCAGCAAAACAGCTCCCTTAGTTGTGTTATGTTAAACTAAATCATGTGTTATAAATAAAATAAAAAAACAATTAAAATTTTTACCTCAGTACATTTCTTCTGTGTGTTTTCTGTGTGCTGTTTCACTCATTTGTTTTGATTAATGTTAATAATGTACACGAGTTAACAAAGAAAAAAGTACAGTATTTACAGATGAAACTGACCTGCCCTTGAAGGCCTGAACAGGCAGTAATTTTGCAAAATTTTGGAGTGCTTTCTCTTTATTTCCCCTTTCCCTCTCTGCTCCACCTGGCCGTTTTCTCTCCATCATCGGGCGCTGCTCGCATTTTTTGGTTGACCGTTTGGCTGAGGCATTAAGTCGAATTGTAAGTTAGCCTTGCCAGTCGAGACTAAAAGATTCGTGAATTTATTTATTGTTATTATTATTATTATTATTCATAATAATAATTTTATTGAATGACGAATTCGAAAATGATCACTGGTAAAGGTAGTAATACAAAATAATAATAAAAAAATAATAAAAAAAACGCTGGCTGGCAGCAGGCCAAATTAGTCGCCAGGCCACCGGGAATTAACTTAATTCATTATCATTTTCTGCACTGCACTGCAGGCATTAACAGGCAAAATACCATGTTTATAATCATTCAACAATGTATTTGCATTTCCATTATATTTTTAGACCGGGAATCGGTGCTCCCGATGGCCAGTCCGGGCCTGTCTTCCAGTATTATAAAACATTTAAAACATTTTTGGAATTCTCTTCAAATAATTTCCCAAACAAACATGCAAACAAATAGCTTAATCCTATTTGAACAAATCAACAAATCAAGGGCAGTTTGTTTCAGAAGAAGTTGTATTTTGTGCAGGTGAAACGTTCGGGTCCATCTATTCTTAATAATCTGCAAGTCTTAAAATAGAAAGCTCAGACAAGTTACCATATGGCCTGCCACTGTAACATAAGCTTATCTTTGGGAACCAGATTTATGACAAATATCCAACTGGTAAAAAAAGAAAAAAATGGGTCAGCACTTTGGATGTCTAAGATAAAAATCCATATGTGGACATTTTATGTTTAGTGCAGAAGATAAAGAACAAAAATATTGAATAGAATATATTGTACAAGTAATGCTATTACTGACAGTATGGTAAAATCAAAACCACAGAAAAATCTTAAATACTTATGAAAGAAAACTTTATTTGTGATTTATAAACAAAACACATTACCAGATTTCATAAAGTAATATAAAATAATAAACACCATTACACTGATGAGCAGGTGTACAAAAATTTTGTCCAACATATTTGCACCGTCAAAGTCAAAAGCATAGTGCCACTTAGGCACTGGATGAATTTATATATTATTACTACACACAAGCAGAATACATAGACCCTTTTTATTTTCTCTTTTATAATTTTTTGACATTTTTGTATTTTTTTTTTCAGAAGGAAGAGGCTTATATCATAGGGATGTATGAACTTGTTCACAATACAGTGTTATTGATTTCAAAGCCTAGCACAAAACGAAGGATTGATCCTTTCAAGTTGCAAAAATCATAAGGTTGTAAAGAAAATGAATTTAGACCATAACACTACAGCATTACATATATCTAGAATGATAATGTCAACATTGATCGCCACAGAGCCGACAACGGTTCTGTCTTCTTTGTACACTCTATGCATGTACGAATCAGTTTATGTTTGTGTATGTCTGTGAATAATTTGATTTATGTATACTTCAGCAGAGACGATAGACATCTCCAGTTCCATCGTAAATGAGAAAAAAATAATTATGAAAAACATATCTGTTCATTTATATCTATATATAGATTTTGTTTTAATTGCGTTTAACATGCAAAACAGTCACTTGGTGATCTGACAGCACTGAACCACGCCTGAAAAGACTTGAATGTGTGTGTGTGTGTGTGTGTGTGTGTGTGTGTGTGTGTGTGTGTGTGTGTGTGTGTGTGTGTGTGTGTGTGTGTGTGTGTGTGTGTGTGTGTGTGTGTGTGTGTGTGAGCGCTTTGTGATGATATGGTCTCATAGCAGCACAAACATCTCTCCTTTACTGAACAGTATCTCTACAGACTTAGAAGGGAAAGAAAAGAGAGATGTGATCCCTCTAAAAAAACTGTTTGAATGTTAAAAAAATCCCATTATTTACAACAACAATGTCATGAAGCTACGTCTCACCATTGATTATATACAGTAGAAAAAAATCTGCACTGTCCACTACTGTGGTCTTTTCAGTTTAATCTCCACTCACCCTCCATCATTGCCCTATAAAGCACCATACGCCATAGGTAAACATCTCCACAATAAGCATGACTGCATAGTCCATGTTGGTTCCACTGCTGTGAGAGCATAAACACTGGTGTGTATTGAGTTTGTGTGTGCATGTAGGGGCCAGTACATGTGCTTATGTTTCCAGCAGAAGGAGTAACAATAATATTGGCAATTTAACAGGCTTGATTTTTCTGCTCTTTCTTGTCACACTGTACAATACGAGCCACCAGGGGGCAGTACTGACATGGGGCCAGCATAGCACACCAGATAAAGGGAGGTTGGCAAAATGAGATATGCAAAAGTTACAAGCAGTAGGTGAGGGAAAGAAGCTGGACTAAGACATTAAGCCAGCAGTAAGTGGGATGACGTCTATCAAACATTCAAAACAGCAGCAAAGGAAGTAGGTGTGTTTGAAAAGAAGCAACAAGCATCCGTTCTACTTTCTTACAGACTTTTGAGAGGCTGTTGTGCTTCAGTCCTGTTGTGGGTTTGTATGTACAGCGAGTGGAGAGCCTGCTCAGGATGTGTTATGTATTAGAGAGCAAGAATCTC
The DNA here is from genome assembly GCF_051911475.1 of Siphateles boraxobius. NCBI lineage: Eukaryota > Metazoa > Chordata > Actinopteri > Cypriniformes > Leuciscidae > Siphateles > Siphateles boraxobius. The sequence continues at coordinate 15,046,058 of NW_027508866.1, forward strand.
TTTAGCTGTATGCACGTAATTTGTCTGTCCATGATTTTGGACTATACAAGATGAGATTTACTTGCTCTTATAAAATATACTGAGATTTCAGCGTTAGTTTAGGAGCGGGACAGAAGCTTTTTTTCTGAGTGTAAAGCAAGTGTCTTGGATTTCGCTGCTACATTCCCATCTCTGCAGACGTGTACTTTAGATCTGCTCTAGAAATCAGACACTGGTCTTTCTGATAATTGCAGTTAGATTTGTGTCTTTTTTTCTTTTCTTTTCTTTTGGTCTTTTACAAAGTTTTGTTTCCAGCAGATCAAGGCGTGAGATAGGGCCTGGGAAGGTTGTTTCTTTCCCATTTGAAGTTGAGGGAGTCAGAGAAAACTCTTGGTTTACAGGAGTTAATATCCAGTTTAATTGGACATTTTTCGATCCTTTTAAAAGAGGAGAGGGACTTCCCTTGATGTGTTTGAAAATGTGATTCACAAGGTGCGAGCGGACTTGGTTTGCATTTTGCAGACTGGAGTGCTTTCTTGGACATTGCTGATAAATTTCTGCACAATGGAGTAGAGTTAGAAAAATAGCCAATAAGAGTCATGGAAATATGTTTACAGGGTTAATTTGTGATTTTTAAGTTCATTGAATTGGTAGGTATGGTATATCGAAGGATCTTTCTCTCTTTACATTTTCAGTATTTTTGGTTTTCTCTTTCTGTCTCTTTCCGTTTGCTACAAACACAAGTTGATCGCTGTAATATTGTAGTAAGACGTTCTTCATTACTCTTCGCCATCATCTTTCCCTTTGTCCTTCTTGTCCTTCTTTTCCTTCTTCTTCTTTTTCTTCTTCTTCTCCTCTTTCTTTCCGAAGGTGATGAACTCGCCCTTCTCATCCACAGCACCTGGGTCCTGCCGGATGGAGATGATGGCAGGGGAGCCGGGAATGATGAAGGCTTCAGGAGGAATCTCTCCCGGTTTGAGGGCTTGTGGAGGGCCGTAGCCGGGGCCCGCACCGTAGCGGAAGCTCCAGCTGTTACTGTTGATTCCAGCTCCAACAGGAGGGGACAGCTGTCCCTCTCCCTCCCCATCTGAGTGAGAAAAATTACAAGGATTAGATTTTATTATCATCACTTAAAAAAAAAAAAATCAGGTTCAAAACAAAAAAATAAAATGACCCAATTACTAATTACTATTATCTAACACCTAACTCTTAGTTTCTCCAGGGATACTACACATGTAATTCAAGCATTATTAGTAGCTTTCACTGAAGAAATTTAAATTTTTTTAGCATATATATATATGGGGAGACAGAAATGTCAGGGTGATGCAATTGTCTTGATATTACAACAAACAAACCAGCAAAAAAATCATCATTGAAAGAACACATTTCTTGAAATGAAAACCGTAAGAAGTTTGGCATAATGAAAATAAAAAAGGTTGCATAAAGTAACGAGTAACTGTGATTAAAAATAATTTATGCAATTAACTCAGCTTCCGTTTTTTTTTAAAGGTCCAATATTGTACACCTTTCTGGAGTTTTATTTTTCGTGTTGATGTCCTTAAGAATATATATGAGCGGTATAAGTACCAAAAACCATCTCAATATATTTTTGCAGGTCCTTTCTCAGGAACTCTTCTAAGAACAGGTTTATTTTGGCCCGTCTAATTAATATTCATGAGCCTCTCTTCTGATTGGCCTGTTGTTTTCTGATTGAGGCACGCCAGGCCAACCACAGGTAACTAGGGTCATGTATGCTGTAGCCTGCTGTGACTTGATGTTGTTCACAAGTAAGGAAAATAATACACCTGTAATGATGGACATTGCTGAGGGAAATGTTATTCGGCCTTATATGTTCGAGCCGGGGTGCTTCTCAATATCCCTCCTTGTTCCCTTGCCCCTCTGTCCTTCATCCAATGACCCGGAAACCAATCAAGCACAGCCATCTTGAAGGACTTCTCAGTTCTCTAATTATACCGTGAGGAGTCGAGGATGGAGGAGTGAGGAGCTTCCAGAGGAGTCATGAGCGAGGATACACAGGTGTATCCTATGCGGAAGAGTTTTATTGACTAAACGTGACGCACGTATAAATTCTCCTCCCCCTTCACATCGGTCACAATCATTTTAATTTATACTTTACGTTTGCAGTTTATATAAACCACACATCTCACATATTGCAACAGGGAATCTTGCTTTATTATTATTTATTATGAATTTCTTAAATGAACAAACTTCAACATAAGGGCAGATCCTTTGAGCGCTGCTGATGACGCTGTGGAGTGACGCTCGAGTGATCAATTCCAATGTATATAAAAAAAGCTTTAATTCGATTCCTCCGTCCTCATTTCCTTTCCTTGCGTCCTTCACTCGCAACCTACACGGGGTGGAGCTGAGACGCGAGGAAAGGAAGCGAGGAAAGGAAACGAGGATGCACAAATAAGAATTGAGAAGCACCCTCGGACTCAGACCCCGAATCTGCGACGACAGGAGAAAAAAAAACCACCTCCTCAAACTTGGCTGTTTCCGAATAGTAGGCTAATTAATGTTTTTTAATTAATGTTTGTCTGTAAACAAAGTCAGACTTCTGAAATAACGTTGCCCATGCAAGTAAGTTACACTAAATGTTAGTTTCTGTTAGCAAAACAAAAGACACAGAGACTGAGTGAGCTCAATTTCACCGTATTTAACAGTAAAAAACAACAGACACCAACAGGGCCGTTTTTTTTTTTGTCGTTTCCAACATATTCTATCAAAGCTTGTGGCAACCATAGACTGTACAAAACAACACCTCAGCATCAAGTATCCATTTACAAATGGAAATTATAATTTCAGATTATGCTTGCTCCATAACGTAAAATAAAATGTGTTAGAAGTTTATTTACGGGTTGAGAATTTGAAGTCGAACCTAACAAGCATCAGGACTGCAGCATCTTTGAGGAGTAGCTTCTTTGAAAAACATTGAACTGTACCTGATTAACGAAGCAGTCACTTGTGAAATGTGCAGAACAGACGGTTAAGGTCAAACTAAATTGCTGAGGTATTTCAGAATAAATAAACATTAGCCACTAGTCTCCTATATGTTGTTGCCTGTGCAATGATGTAGTTTTCTGACATCCATCAACTGAACAGCGTTTTATTGACATGTGTCCGTACAAAAGGAGTAAGGGATGGTGGGCAGTGCTGGGCGTGGAGACTGAAGGCGGTGACTGAGTAGTAATGACATCACATTTTTACGGAAGTCACAACAGCTCGTGAAAAGGCACAGCTATTTTATGCAAGCTGTGTGCATTTGTCTGTGGATTGACTGTTTTGAACCTTATAAGGTAGTTGCATAGCCCCTAGACCTCTGTTATCATAAAAAAAAAAAAACCAGGATATTTCAGTTTTGACAATACGGGACATTTAAATCAATTGACAGACCTTAAAAACAGCTTAATTGCTTATTAATATTTTCAACATTTTTGTCATGTTGTGCAACCAACAAAGCTGAGACCATGCTGGGGAAAAAAATGAAACTATGTCATAGAGAGACCCTGTTTACTGTCAGTCTGTAAATAAATAAATAAATAAAATGTTATTACTTTTTACTTGCTGGTTATACCGCATGACAAGAATCATTACATTTAAACATTTTCTGAAAGCACTATTGTTTTCAAAACTATATCAAACAAACATAAAACACAAAGGAAAAAACTAAATAACTTATTATAAATATAGATTTTTCATTTTTTTTCTTTCTGGAGATGAATGGCAAAAACAATCTGCATCAAATGCATGATTGGAGAAGCATGTTTTCTTCGCTTTATTTAACACTGATCTAAACCTACAAGTAATGTGCGCACACACACACACACACACACTCTTGAGTGCACTTTCATACAATGTTCATGTTTGAAAGTGTACTACCCCAACAGGGACAGAGAGCTGAGTACAGAGTGAGAGACTTATGTACTACTTTCCTACAGAAGCAGGGCTCTTTGCCACACCAGTTACTCTATGACCTACTTTCATTTCTGTGTTTTATTTAGATCTCACCATGGCCCTGAAATGCAATTCTGTTTGTTTTTTGATCTGTACGTTTATGGCAGTACCGCACGGCTTATTTCAATAAATGCAAAACCTAGCAGGGATTATCCATTTTGATATTCTTTCCTCAGCTTAAATGAATCTGCATGGGTGGATTGTGCATCTATGTGTGCGTGCAGCAATTTACTAGACTAAATTAGGAATCCTTCTCAGTTCCAGGCACGTCTAAATTTAGATACTTCAAATACAGCCTTTAATTTGCAAACTGCTCTTTTTTTCTATGGCTACTGATCCAATATGTGTAAGTGTTCAAAATCTTGACCATGCTGAAAATATACCACCTCTGCATCAATACAGAACACTCATGGCACGCAGATGGTGCAGTGAAGAGTCAATGAGAGAGCGTTCACATGCACACTGTATGCCGCCCCCTGGGCTTGACGGATCACATTTGACTGAGAAGGTCAGAAATTGTGGTTTTAGAGTGGTAGCATTTACTTGCAGAGTGGTCAGATCTCTAGTGAGAGAGTAACTCATGTGTTCATGTGTTAGTCACACCTCACTCCATCTCCCTGTGGCTTTCATTATGGCAGTAATATCAGTGCATGTGTGTGTCTGCTTGTTAAGTTTCATGCCAGAGGAGGTCAACTGAGCAGACTAGTTCTCGTCCTCATGAGACCAAAGAGAAGATCAGCATAGTGAAGCTTTAAGCAACAGTTTAAAACAAACTTTCATTGCATTTCTCTCTTTTTTGTAAAGGTCAATGACATATAAGTGTTCCTGATTTAAAAAAGAAAAAAAATTAAAAACACATTTGCCAAGTTTTTAGAAATGTATACTTTTTGTTTTCAAATGTTTTTGAAAAGAACTTTCAATTTGATGACTTATCAAATAAACATCAAAGTAATAAAATGTAAAGATCTTTTCTGCATTTTTGTACTTGTTGGTTGCACCACAAGCCTTTTATTCTGCAAACATTGTTGAACTATTAATAATCAGCGTATCAATTTTCTTAATTGAATCCATTTTCCTTTTTTAATTTTTTTTATATAATTAATAAATGATTTTGCCAAATTACTTCAATGTTTCTTTTCAAGAATTTTATTTATTTAATAGTTTTTATTATTATTATTATTATTGGCTGTCTATTATTATTATTGGCTATCTGGCACTCTAAATTTATGCAAAATTAATTTTATTCCAGAAATTAAACACATTCTTTTTATAGATTGTGGTTTTTCAAACTGTCTGTAAAAACTGCCCCAGATTAGCCTGTTCTTATAAGGGATAAAAATATCCAACATTCACTGCTAAACAATCGTGTAATTCCATTTGAGGTTGATTTTTGGTAAAATGTCAATAATATGATGTCTGACCATTTATAAAGCCACAATACCAAGTTTGACAACACAATGCTTAATAACTTTTTTATTTTATTTTATTTTTCCCCCTAATAAGTAGGATAGTAGGAGCTAATACATAAATAAATAAATAAATAAATAAATAAATAAATAAATAAATAAATATATAATATAATAATATATAATAAGTAGGATAGTAGGAGCTAATATATATATATTAGCTCCTACTAAAATAAAATAAAATAAATTAAGTTATCTTTTCATTTATATATTAGCTCCTACTATCCTACTATATATATATATATATATATAAATATAAAGTATATTAAATTATTACTGTTTTTTCAGTATTTTTGATCAAATAAATGCAGGCTTGATGAGCATAAGAGACTTAAACATAAAACATAAAAAAACAGATAAGTCAAATATATGTATAGATATATGTCATGCTATTTAAAATATAAGTACATATATGGCCATATATTACATTTTTGCATGGGCGTGCTTTCCTACATTCTAAAAAATAATGTTTGCATAAATTTTTTGGAGTTATCTTTGACTTAATTTATCTTCAACCAGCAAGCTACATTGAGTTAGAGGAACTTAATCATTTGTATAAACACTAATTTTTAAGTTGATTCCGCAAAAAAATTAAGTCGCTCCAACTTCCAGAGTTGTAACCCTGGGACCAATTAATCTATCTAATCTTAATCTAATCTATTTCAGTTTAAAACAGCACATGCTAACATATCTTATTTAACATGTATATTTAACGAACAAGCAAGGCTTGTCACTGACATTAGCGGAGTAATTGCTTATAGAGTCAATGTGTTTACCTTTATGTATCTACTCTTCAGCACAATAGTAAGCACAAAAACTTCAACATTACAGAAACTCTTTTAAATGTCAAACATAACAGCATTTAAAACTAACAGGTCTTTCTCTTCACTAAAAACAAATAAATGAACACTCAGTTTCAACATTTATTCTCTTTATCCAGTCCTATGCAAAGCATGCTGGGAACTAGAAATCCACTGCCTAATTTCCTATGTTATCAAGACAATTTCATTAAGTTACTACAACTTAATTTTAAAAAACAATTAACACAGACATTTGAGTTTAAATTACAGACAATATTAAGTTGATGTAATGAACAACATTATTATATCAACAGAACTTAAAAGGTTTAATTAAAACAATAAATAAGAATTTTTTTTATCTTGCAATCATACATTTATTTAAGTTGTGGTAACAAGTCCCCTGAATTACATGTGTAATCCAATTTATAATATTTCTACCTCTCTTTTTCTCTACCTTCCACTCCTCTCCCCTTCCACACCTTGCTCTTCTTCCATTTTGAGTATGGCTGGTTGCCATGGAAACCTCCTCCCCCATCGCCCACTCCCAGCTGCTCCTGCTGCAGTATCTAAGATTCATTGTTGTTGCCTGGCAACAAGTCACACAGTGTTTCCTAGCAACAGGACCACCGGAGGGGTCTGCCAATCCTGAACCTCTGTGCATCTCCAACCCCCACATCCCCCCTTCTCTTTCAGCATCCCTCTCATTCTATCATTTCTTTCCTTCCTCTATTACTTCTCGTCTCTCTGCATCCCACATGCTTAATCTTTTAAATGACTCTCGGTACAGCGACATAATATATCTTAAATAAAATTCATCTGTGTCTTATTTTCCTGCTTGGCCTCTTTTCTGTTCCTCCTGTTCCCATGAACCTCAACTGTGTTATAATTTACAAGCACTAAACCAGCCCTTACACAACACACCTGCACTGGTTCAGTAACACAACATTAGCCTGCTTATAATCACAACACCCAATTTTAAATGGACAGCTAGACTGGTTTTCATAAGTCTATCAGATTTACAGTTTATAGTTCCTACTTCAAACCTCTCTGCAGCCTGCTAGTAAAGAATCAATGTATTTCTCTTTCTCCTCTCCTCCTCTCTCTTTCTCTCTCGAGTCGAGTGTGCCTCTCTCGATCTGTCCCACTTACTCTATCCATTTTTTCCCGCTGTCTGCTGTCATTCCAGTCCGGCTCTGCTCTATCAGCCTGTCAATATCTCCACCATCCACCCCCCAGGAGACCAGCCACTCTTCCTTCATTCCTCTAATGGCACATTAGATTGATCGTCCTCTGTCTATCTGGCTGATCTTTGAGGAGAAGCATATCTCAGTAATGCAAATTCAATAACAGGCTTCATGCATCACAATATTTAAATACTTTGGTACTGATCTTCAGTAGAGTAGATGAAAGATGCCATCCAAGGCACATCATGCTCTTACTCAAAATAAACACATTTGGTTTATTGTGTCAACTAATGATTATGTTGCCTAATTATGTGTTAGGCAGTTGAGGGACGCAGCACTAAATTACAAATGAAATCCTGTCAGAGGAGGACTTGCCTTGATAAATCAGTATTTGTTAAAAGGAACTTACAGTATTTTAGCTTTTTTTCAAAGTCTTGATTTTGTTTTTGGGGTCCACTAGAATGTTTTCATGCTTGAATGGTCAAAAAAACTCGTTTTTCACACATTTTATATTATTGCAGCACCTCTTTTCCTTTTCTGTCAGTAACGCTCTGTTTACTTCCAGTCTCTATGAAGCTCCTCCTTCTGAAAAGCACAGTGAGCTCTGATTGGTCAGTTGGACCAGTGTGTTGTGATTGGTCAACCTTTTGAAGTGTGTTTCGGAAATGTCACGTCTATAACCATAACTTCGAGTTTGAATACTACTAAAGCAAATCAACCAGGCCTTACCCCTTTTATCGTGAATGCCTTGAGCGGGAATTATTTAAATGAGGAATAACGTGATGTGTTCGTTCCCGGAAGAAAACTTAAGACCAGGTATTTCAGGGAGTTCAGAAACAGTGCTTACTGGAATAGAGAATAACTCTATTTGAAGTGGACTTTGTGCTTTGTAAATTTGCACACCTTTCACAATCAAACAGCAACATTACACACTAAAGAAAGTTAAAAATATGTAAAATAGGAACACTTTAATAAAAACACTTTAATAAAAACTTTGGAATAAGTAAAGAAGAATATGATAGTATGTATATATATATATATATATATATATATATATGTATATATATATGTATATATATATATTTATATATATATATCTAAGAGAATGACGCACCACTGAACCACAGCGAGTAATTGTCTGGATTGCTATTTACAGGAAGTCTGAAAAAATGAATGCTAAAGCTCCAGCCAGACTTGCAGACTTGTTCTCTGTCATTTTAGATCTTGGGAGCAGTATTGCAATAGAGAGCGACAATGGAAAGAACACTCTGTACATGGATTTGAAATCTTTTAGGGCATTCAAGCCAGTAAAAGGGCAGAGAAAAAGCTGACATTTTTGGATAAATGAGTCTAACCTGCTTTGAACAGGCTGTATCAAACATGCATGAATCCATATCAGTTAGAATCAGCTTCAATTTGGGTCAAAAGTTTTGGCCAGCCCTGATTAATTTCTAAGATTCATTACAAGAAATGCATTAGGCAATATTAATTTAAACCGATGTAATAGGTTGATAAACATGATAATTTAGCTAGAGAGAAAATTACCAGATTAGCAAGAGCATGAAGTTTTGCAAGAAGATGATGGAGTCATCGGTTTCGGATGATTAAGATTTAATTAGACTCAGTTAGCAATGCAGACGTCTTTAAGATGTGACCTCACCTGCTGCGCTGGAGACCGTTGGCCAGTTCTGGACCAGCATGCCTTGTGCTCCCTGCATCACAGCTGAAGCCTCCTCCATATGCACAGAGCTAAAAACACAACCATGTCATTAGTGTTGAAATTTCAAACATCAAGTAATTCTTTGGACTGCTATTAAAAAGGCAGAGAAAAATGCTCAGTAAAACTGATGTAAATATATTTCAAATGCAGCTTCGCTTTTGGGCTGTGAAAGTAGATAAGATGTGCAACGGGGACAGATGTGTTAGCGTGTATTTTTCTGAGCTTTGGTCTGAAGGTGCGTGTGATGGTGAAAGTACATGTGACAGTGTGTGCTAGACTATCTGTGATCTAATGTGTCTGTGCGTGAGGTGATGTGTGTGTGTGTCTTGGTGGTTGTCATGATGCTTTATCTCCTTCAGACATGTTGACTGGAAAGCACATTCACAGAGTGTCTAAATATATAGGCCTACATGATACACAGAAATACACAATCCCCTGGTTTCTCAGACAAGGCTTAAGCCTAGTCCCAGACTAATACATATCTTAAAATATGTCAATGCCATTGTTTTGTCTCAAGATGCTCACCAGTAATGTTTTTATTATTATTATTATTATTATTTCTAAATCATATAAAAGCTGATAAATGTTCTAATAATTAAGGGCTAATCCTGTTATTAATCCAATTAATCTATTAAAGCAATTAATCTAAGCCCTGTCTGTGAAACCAGGCCATGATACAAAAATTACCTCTTAATTTATCTCATACGATATTATGTTTGTATCATGAATATAACAGTAAATTGTGTAATATTATTACAATTCAAAATAACTGTTTTCTATTTGAACATATTTTAAAATGTAATTTATTCCTGTGATCAAAGCTGAATTTTCAGCACTGACAATCTTTATTTTGGGTGAACTATACACAATATTGTTACTATCCACGATACATATTGTTGCATTTTTGTATTGCAATATATTGTGACACGATAAATGAATCTAAAATATATTACGAAGTGTTGTTACAAATAAATGTATAAATTCATCATAAATGTATGGAACAGAAAAATTGGACAAATATAAATGTTATGAACATGATTTTTTTGCAGTGTGATGAAGAAATACTGGATTGCATAGAAAATGTATTACATTTTCAACATCTCCCTTCTCTCACAAGGGCCCATTTCATAATCTGATTTCCCCTAATACATTGTTGTGTTTCTTTACCATCTTTATCTTCCCTCCATTCCCTCATTTCTCAGTCTCGGTCTGTCAGCAGGCCATGCATAACATAAGCCTGGGAACTTGTGGTAGACAGCTGAAGATGTACTATGTACTTAAAATTTCAACAAATACCGCGATGCACCCTAGAGTTACATTGTGCATATGCATTACATTAAAGGGACTTCTCATCACCCATATACACTTTTCAGCGATGGCCTTTTGCTTTTAGCACGGCTCTGTGCGTTTGTTACCATGGAAACCACGATCAGACAAGCACCCACATAAAGAGCAGATCTGTGAATAATGCCACAGCACTCCTATACATCCATTATGAATGTACAGACACGAGGAGCAGAAAGGATGTGGGTATAGCAGGGCATCTGCAATGCAGCACAGGGTGTGCCCAGCCGCTACAGCTTCCATAACTCTGATCCAGTGTGTGTGTGTGTGTGTTAGCATGATGGATCTTTATAATTCCCTTAAAGCTGAAATGCACCCTGTGCCTTGAGGCAGAGTGAATCAGTAACTTTTCTAGCCTAAGGAGAGGCTTGTCGATTGAGGGGTGTGGATTTAAAGCCACTGGAGAGGATGTCTGGATACTTGAGCTGTTCAGAATAAGGCTAAATGAAGAGAAAGCATGCCAGAGATAATTAACCATAGTAATTATTGGCTCATTCAGGGTCAAAGGAAAGTTATGGATAAATAATGTAAATCTACAATATAATAATAATAATAAGACATATTGAATTTACAGAAACCTTTAAACATCCTCTCCTGAAATTAATCTACAAGTAATGGTTTAAATTGAAATAATGAATGAATTAAATATATGCAATATACATAACTATTTAAAAGTTTGGGGTTGGTAAGATTGTTTTTAATGTTTTTGAAAGAAGTCTCTGATGCTCATCAAGACTGCATGTATTTGTCTAAATACTGTAAAAACAGTATGATTGTGAAATAATATTACAATTTTACAATAACAGTTTTCTATTTTTAATGTATTTAATTTATTCCTGTGATGGCAAAGCTGAATTTGCAGCATCATTACTCACTCTTTATTGTCACATGATCCTTCAGAAATCATTCTAATATGCTGATCTGCTGTAGCCTGGCTCTGCCCTCCTACGTACTTCGGCTCCATTTTCAATTTCCTTCAGTACTACATCTGTACAGAGGGAGTGGCTGAGAACGATGACGTTGATGTTGTGCCTTTTTTTGAGTTGTAGTTCACTAATGGCAGCGGAGAAAGATGCGAGCGAAGCCATTGTGGCAACGCTGCCGAATATCAAGAAGTTAAAGCCGGAGCAAGAACAATCTTTACTTAGTTTTGTTGGTGGCCATAATGTTGTGGCCCTCCTCCCCACGGGGTTTGGGAAAAGTTTGATTTTCCAGCTCGCTCTGTTAGTGGTGTACGAGTTTGCTAAGGTGAACGCTAGGCATACGTCACGACCAAACGTTAGCGATTGGTTATGGCAGATCCAGAGTGACTCTGGGCAGATCCAATAGTTTTAGACTTGAATAGAGTACCCGCCTACAAGGAAGTTAACGCTTGTCAATGGAGCGGTGCCAGACTCTATGTACAAATGAAATGAAATGTACGAGAGTCTGGTGGGACCAGGCTAGATCTGCTGCTCAAGAAACATTTCTTTATTATTATCAATATTGAGAACATTTGGGAATCATTATTTGATGAATAGAAACAGCAGTCATTTGGAATGTGGAACTTTTTAATTCAATTTTTTCTTAACAATGTAAATGTTTACAAGTCACTTTTAAATGATAATTTATTGCATCCTCACTTAATAATGTATAAAAGTATTAATTCCTTTTAAAAAGTACATGCTTATATCTCCTATTCTTCCATTTAGGCTAAATTACCTACATTACACTTTCATCTAATGCTTACTTTATCTTTAAAAACACTATTAATTTAATAATACTGTAATATGTACTTATTATAACCTTTAGCAAATCTCAAATATTCCATTTTCATTCTGTACATTGTACACTGTAACGTTGTGATACCTAAATTCACAAAATTCGCATTAAAAATATTGATTTTAATTCTTAGTGCTTCATCAATCATTTTATTTAGACAAAACCGTAAGGGATTTTAATATCTACTTTTTTTCGGTAATCAACCATAACATAATAATTGGCTTATCTGCCAGAATTGTTATGTTGATGCATGTCTATATGTAATTTATTATTATTTAATGTTGTACAATATTTAAATGGTGCTCAAAGTGGCTCACACAGTGTCTACACCGGACGCGACGGACAGATAGAAATTGTCCACATTGGAGGCGTCGAAGCGAATTGCAAATCCATTTTTTCTTTGTATCCAAAATAGCGTGAACGCTAGAGTGTGTCAGAAATAGATTGGGGCAGCAGTTTACGGTTGGGAATTTGTTGTCATGTTGTTCTGCACTGCATCTAGTGTAGACAGCATCACTGATTATAATGGGTTTCCTTTTTTTTATCGCGTTGCATCGCACCGCTCGCCTCTGGTTTAGACACGGTGTCATCTATTTTTTTCCCCTGTGTGTAATGTCTCCTGTGCCCCTTTTTGCACCAGCCTTCAGTCACAGACAAGCACATAAAACACACACAGACTAAACCATCCCTGGAGATGAGCCCACAGGGTAGCACAACATTATCACATAAAACAGACAGCCCTTCACCCTTTGGAAACTGTATATGTGTGGTGATAGAGGAGGGGGGCCTGGTTGTCTCCAGATGTAAGTGTGTGTGCGGTTATGTGTGAAGAGTTGGGGAGAGAATAAATATTTAGCATTTTAGAGATGACTCATTTTGTCAGTATTTGTGCATTGAAATGCTCCTCCTGGGATTTGAATTGCCTGCTTATCGGGCTTGGGGAAGCTCACACAATCAGCTCATCTGCTAGCTTGTCCTTTATGCTTGGTTGTGAAGGACTGTGCATCTGCTGTGGAGAATTCTGATGACCTACATACTCAAGATCAGACTGCAGAGCCACTATGCCAGGGAAAGGCCCTTAGCAAACGCTTCAAAGCTTGTGTTTGTGTGTGATAACGGCAGACAGAGCTCAGTCGGTCCACAGAGGAAGAGGCAAGAGGTCAGGAAGAAGTCAGAGAGCTCCTGGTGGTCATGATTCTGGTGGCTCTCTATAGCCGTTAGCAAACATCAGCACTGACAATCTTTTTGTGTTTTACTAATATGCTCCCTGTCCTCTTTAATTCTTCATTCCATCTTCTTTTGTTAAACTCTGTCAACAGCAAACTTAAACGGACACACACTATTATGGCTATAATTCGGTTGTAGAATGAAATCTAAGGTTACGTTTACACGACAACAATGCGATAAAAACGAAAACATTTTTCTTTCTCATTTTTTAAAAAGTTTTGCACACAGACGACAATGTGTCAAAACGATGCCCGTTCACATGGATCCGGAAAGATGACTAAAATTGCTGCGTTATGTTGCCGGGCCAGTAGTTGCCAATGTAATTTTGTAAATTAACACTACGCGTCTATATACTGAACACATAATACATAGGGGGAAATATATTGGTGAAAGTAAGGTTAAATAAGTGTTTTACAAAAAGGTAAAAATTTGTTGTGCATTAGGTTTTATGCACTGACAATAAACTATACTTTTTCAACATTTATTAAGCTTGGTTAATGTTGCCTTCTACATGTTAGAAATTTTGCATTGGCAAATAACTTAATAAAATAAGTTGAAATACTAAATTAGTAAAACTGAAATGAAAAAAAAGCATAACAACTTTGTTATGCTTTTGCCGTTTTATAATTTTCATATTTTTAACTTTAATTTAAACTAACTTGAAAATTGAAAATGTAAAAATAAAAGCTCATTCAAAATATAAATACTATAATAGTATTTAAAGAATATTAAAACAACACTGCTATGAATTACCATTAGTTATTACAAGTATTACAAGTAAACATCAATCAATTAACAAGCATATTTATGAATTCAGTTACAATTTATTTTAAGGTGACATAGATACATTGTACTTACTCAGATAAGTAATATTAATTGACTACATGTACTTACTATAGAGTTACTGTTAGGGTTTGGTTTAGGGTTAGTTACTTGTAATTATGGATAATTTACTGTTATTACTATAGCAAGTACATGTAGTAACGTGTAACTACACCTTGAACTAAAATTTGACCACAAATTAAAAAAAAAAACATTAATCTAAATTATTAAATGCTGTAAAAAATATTGTCATTGTTAGTTTATGGTACCCAAAGCATTAATTACTGTTATAAATCTAACCTTCCTTTAAAGTATTATCACTATTTTTCCAATCCTTAAGGTTTAATGAAAAATTCAACAGATGTTTTGTGTAATATGTATAATATTTTGAGGATGCTTTTTAGCTTCTACTCTCCCTTCAATTAGATTAAGTTCAAACATGATGGTTTCCTGCATAATGACATTGAGTGTCAGAATTTGATTATTGTGGGTCAGGAAATGAGGAAATTAGAATTGGACATGATTCACAGGGCTTTACACTTTTACTCCGCTACCAAACCAAGGTCTAATGGTCTTTTCTCATAAATAGAGAAAATATTTAATAGTAGTACAGAATAAAACCTCATATTCAATTATTATTTAGCTACAGAGAATGAGGTGTGTTCCATTTCGGTTCAGAGAGGACTGTAACTCTTTCAGGACATTATTAACAGCAAAAGTGCTTACCTCTGCACTCCCGCCCTCAGCGACGCAGAGTAACGCCAGTCAGCATTTGGCCCTTTGGGCTGGAGAAGGAGAGAGAGAGAGAGAGAGAGAGAGAGAGAGAGAGAGAGAGAGAGATAGATAGATGAAGAGAGATAGAGGGGAAGAAAGGGTGGAAGGACAGAAAAGGGTTAGATACATTCTCATAAATAAATCATGGTGCTCTGTGTGTGTGTTTCTGCCTTGCATTTTAATATGAAGCACAGCTAAAGGAGACCAGGAGTACAGTGACGATTATTGGCACTACGCCATGGCCCATGACTCACTTGTATAATCTTGTGAGTGTGGAGAGAGTGCTTCATAATAAAGCATATGAAGGACACTTGACATTCACCTAATAACATACACAACCCATTGTAGGGATGCACGGTATTGATTAATGGCCAATATTAGTGATTTTTAACTTATCGATATTGGCCGATATTGGATATTTCATTTTGCATCATCATTTTTGCATTTAGAGTCTTTGCCATCATGTAGAGCTTATTAATTATTTTTTAATCATTTAATAACACTGTTGAATTTAATCTTGAAAGAATATCTGTCTTTCATATATCCAATTGTTATGATGTTATGCTTAAATTCACTTTACAGCTTTTACAGTTTTTTAATTTTTTTTTTTTTAACAAAATATTATAGAATTTAAATATCGGCCATAACACTGACATATTTATTTGGCATCAGCCAAAATATTAATATTGTGCATCCCACAACTTCTGCTCAAAACCAAGGCCCTAAATTTCTTTTTTCTTCTCCCAACATCCATCCCATTCCCCATGGTACAATGATATCATCCTGGGATACCAGCTGACCTCATGTAATATGATACTAGAGCATTTTCTGCCCTCAACTAGAGCAACTCAATCTGAGCACTGGTCAGAAGATGACCATTTACCTTGTAACCAAATACAAAGCCTCAAACACAAAAAGGTCATCTGTTTCTCCAGCAATCCACAGTAAATGAATGAATTGGTCTTACACAGAGGGAGAGCACAACCACGTAGTTGCCATTTATATTTGCCCTAGTAAAATACTGAAAAAAAAATCTGGGTTGTAGAATATGCGATGGGATGAGGCATTAGAGAATGGCCCAGATAATTTGAGTAAATAACATTCTTTAATCAGGTGAATTCAGTGGGGGGAGAGAGTGTGTGCAAAGAGACTCTGCCTCGCTCTCACAATGTAATTTGCAGGGCTTGAGAATCAAAGGCTGGGGGTTAATTTCATTGCCTGCTCTCTTATCTCGGACAGACGGCCTCTGCTCCTAAATCCTCTGCAGTGTCAAATGAGCTGCAGTGTCTGTGCTGCCTCTCACCAACACATGTGAGAGGATCTGATGTTGTCAAGAGCAGCACTCTATAAACTCTAGATATTCTTGTGCTGCAGACATTTTTAGACTATTTTTTTTTTTTTTTGTCGTCCTTTATATCTTTTTTTAAACCAGCTGTAACATCCCCTCCCATGAGCCAGAGATCAAGGCCACACAGCCTTTGGATCATGTTCTGGCTAATTAAAACACATTTCATGAATCCATGGCTGACAGAGTGAACATGAATTCACGCCAATTACACTGACAAAAACACATCAGTTGAATATCTATGACAAATGCATTGCACAGGCATAACATACAGTTTATCTGCATAAACTGTAAGGGTTTTGATGTTTGGTTTGCAAAATTGTGACTTTTGTGACTGGGATTTTTCTCTCAAAAGTCCCTTTTACTTCAGTGTAATTTAGTGTATACAAAATAATGATGAAATTCAAACACAATCTTGAAGTAAAGACAGAGACATTACCTGGAGTGGCAATGGGAGGAAGGAAATAATCCTGAAAATGTGATGACATCCTCAAACGTGGTAGCAAATGCCTGAATCATCATAAATGCAGTGTGCTACTCTAGAAAGTCTTGATGTTTGACACTAATGCAGTGTGAAGCAAAGCACTGTAAATCTGCACTAGATAACCACAGTACAACATGAGATGACAAGGTCAAAAGGTTCTGACACATGGACACAGAGCTTCATTGCAGCTCCTGGTTGGACTAAATTGCTTTTTACACTAAAACATATTAGACATGCTGGAAAGCAGAGTTGGGGTATACTGAGCTAACGTTTAGTTCCCTGCATGATGCATCACATATGATTATATTTTATTTAAATAGCTCTTCATATTAGCTTCTTGTGCATATATATCTATCTATCTATATATATATATATATATATATATATATATATATATATATATATACTGCATATATATGTATATGTATATATATATATATATATATATATACTGTATTTTTGTTGTTGTTGTTTAATCAATTTTGTTACTGTAAATTTTACAGGTTATTTAATTTTTTTTTTTACAGATATATACTTTGTGATAGGACACACCTGCATTGCTGCATCTGGCATACTAAGCCTGCGAACAAATCCGCTCCCTCCTGTAAAAAAGCGCTCGGAGCCCCAGGTGCCACTGATGGGTCGGCCTGTGTTGTAGAACATGAAGGTGTCACTGCCCGACGTGGCAGTCAGACAGGTCTTGTAGCAATAGGTCTTGGTCAGAGAGCCGTTACCCCGGACCTCAATATAATGAGGCTCAACCTTGAGGTCTCGTCGGAGCACCACGTTGTTATTGGGTTGAGCACCACCACTACCACCGCCGCCGCCTCCTCCACCGCCCCCTCCCGAGCCACCTTCTGCTTGGGCCTTCTGGGACACACAGCATGGCGAACAAGATCCGGGCTGGGTGCAGTACGCATGGCAGCGCACGATGGCCAGCACAACAACCGTCACCAAAAACACAAAGGTGGTGGCACTCAAAGCCACGATGAGGTACAGTGTCACTTTAGAAAACAATAGAGCACTGTGAGGGCGGATGATTCGTTTGGGGTCAGGCATGACTTTGGGTGGCACCTCCATGACAGCGACGTTAATCGTAGCGGTGGATGACAGAGGTGGTTCGCCATGGTCCCTTACTAGTACGGTTAGACCAAAAGAGGTGGAGTTGTCTTCAAGGACGCGCCTCGTTGTACGAATTTCTCCTGTGTGTTCATGCACTTTAAATAGATCCAGATCGCTGGCCTGGTCCAGCAGATAGATGACCCAAGCGTTCTGTCCTGCATCTGCATCATAGGCCACCACTTTTGATATCAATGTACCTGGCTCTGCATTTTTCAACACCGTCTCTGTTGAGCGCGTGCCGTTGGCTGGGGGATTCACAATCTCAGGCGGGTGGTCGTTTTGATCCATTATGTAGATGTAGACAGTGGCTACACGACTGAGTGGTGGGATACCACCATCCTGAGCTTTAACCTGGAAGTGAAACTCCCGTAATGACTCATAGTCAAACGAGCGAAGGGCATAGGCAACACCAGTGTCCGCTTTAACCGACACATAGGAGGTGACCAGGATCCCGTGATTGTTGTCGTTTAGGACCGTGTAGGTGATACGAGCGTTTTCATTGACATCTGAGTCCTGAGCCTTGATGGTGCAGAGCGAAGCTCCAGGTGCATTATTCTCCATGACATACACAGTGTAGGAGGTCTGGTCAAAGCGTGGAGGGTTGTCGTTCACATCAGCGACATCCACCTGAATGGTCTTCTGAGACGAAAGTGGAGGGTTGCCGCCATCTGTAGCGCTGAGGGTGACATTATAGGCTGCTGTGTTCTCACGGTCAAGAAAGGCTGAGGTTACCAAGGTATAGTAATTTCTAAATGACTTGATTTTGAAAGGAAGACCAGATGGAATTTCAAGGGTGACCTGTTTGTTAGGGCCAGAGTCCCTGTCCGTCACGCTGATCAGGGCCACCACGGTGTCTGCACGGGCATCTTCACGCACTGGACTGGACAAAGATGAGAGCACAATCTCTGGAACATTGTCATTGACATCTACAACCTCCACCACCACTTTGCAATGGGCTGCCACTGGAGCTGGACCTTTGTCCATGGCCTGTATGTACATTTCATACGAATTGGTGTCCTCGTAGTCCACATTGCTCTTGACTCTGATTTCTCCAGTGTTGGTGTCCATGCTGAACATCTGCCTGACCCTATCTGGGGTGTAACTGCTGAATGAATAAAACACCTCCCCATTTGTTCCTTCATCTTGGTCTGTGGCATTCAGTTTGATAACCAAAGTGTCTTTGGGCGAATTTTCAAGCAATTTGACTTTATAAACTGAGCTGTCAAAAACGGGATTGTTGTCATTGGAATCTAAGACGCGAACGTTAATTTTTGCGGTACCTGTTCGTGCTGGTGTGCTACCGTCGGTCGCTGTCAGGATTAACTGATGGTAAGGGGCAAGCTCGCGATCCAATGGCTTTTTGAGAACGAGCTCGATGTGCTTAGTATTCAATGAAGGCTTGTTGGAATCGAGAGCAAAATGCTCGTTTGGGCTGAGCCGGTACAATCGAACCGAATTTGTTCCAATGTCCGGATCTTGCGCGTGTTCGATCGGAAAACGAGAGCCCGGCAAAGCCGATTCTGTGATTTCCAATTGATACTCGTCTCTGGGGAACTGCGGCGTATTATCATTCACGTCTGTAATCTCCACCTCGACATTATGGTCTTCAGATGGGTTTTCAAGAAGAACCTCAAGATTCAAAACACACGCGGTGTTCGAGTCACACAATGTCTCTCTGTCAATTCTCTCGTTTACCAATAATTTTCCATTCTTATGGTCCACGTACCTTCTGCCGCTGTCAGAGGTTACCTTAATCTTTCGGGTGGAGAGCTTTCGAATATCCAAACCCAAATCCTGTGCAATATCACCTACAATCGTTCCACTATCCGATTCCTCTGGCACGGAATATCGTATTTGTCCGATAGCAAGGCCACAAAATAATAAAAATAGCAAAAATGAAACAGGCACTTTTTTGTCTAGGCAATCACATATCCCTGCAACAGCCATCGCAAGATCATAGGATCCGCAGACGGATTAAAAACAGCACTCCGCCTTGTCAGTTTGCAATATCTTGCCTCCCACTTCAGCATTAAAGGTTTTTCATTTATGTGCACAATGGCCTAATTGTCAATTCCATTCTAGAAGCGCACGGATACTTCTCAGATGCGTCCATGTTTCCTTTGTCCGCGCTTATCCTTTTTTTCCCCTCTGCGCGCCGCTGACGGGTGTGTTTCCTTGCCACTGGTGCTGCATATTTCGCCGTGCGCGCTCTCTCTCTCTCTCTGTTTCTCCCTCCGCTTCAAGCCACCCCTCCCATTCTACTCATTTTCCTCCTCTTCCTCGTGGCTCAGTTCGATGGTGTTGGTGCGGCACACCGGGGGAGGGGCTGCATGCCTACTTAAATATAATGCATTCTGATATTCGAGAGCTTGTAAGAAAATATAACAACTTGATGGAAGCCGCCACAAAGCAAAATATGGTCTATGCATTGCCATCAAATTAGCCTACCAGGTTTATGGTAATTTGAAGGAAAAAAGCTACACGTAGGCTACTTGGAAAATATTAATATCGTTTCCTTAACTAGGACAGTGCGTTCATCACTTTAAGGGAGTCGAATGAGGAAAAACACTCAAAATGAAATGAGTTCGAAGTGGTTTTCTGTAAGAGATTGGATTCTGCTGTGAGTTCTACTTAATATGAGTGGCCGTGATACTTTCCCTACACTGTAATAAAAAAATATATAATAAATAAAAAAGGGAAAATGGTGCAAGTGTTTAAAATCTAAAGCAGCAGTAAAAAGCTCAAATAAAAAGCAACTGGGTACCTAGTCATATATGAAACAAAATTATATTTAAATGATAATATATATATATATATATATATATATATATATATATATATATATATATATATATATATATATATATATATATATATATAAGTTTTTTACACGGTAAAAATGAGTAAATGTGTCATATAAAATGCATTTACTGTTAAATATTGCAACAAAGTACAAAGTATCAGTTACTGTAGCTGGTGGTAATCAAATACTTGTAACTGATACTTTTCCATTTTTACAATATTTAACAGTAAAAATAAAAATGTATATATGGTAAATTTACCATATTTTTATTACCGTGTTAATAATCCTTAGGTTGCTGTCAAATAAATAGCCTGACAATCTCGCGCACTGTCATGACAGGCTTGCTACTTCTCAAACATGATCATCGTTGTCAGTGCTCCCAAAGAACGGCAAACCAAAACATAATAACCAAGCGGCTCTATTCTTTCACAAAAATGTTGCTATTGTTTCAATAAAATACAAAATACCTTTATTCTATATTGATCACGCAACTCTTTTATCCATCATAAAAAGCTATAATTATCATTGCCTCAGAATGCGTTTTTTTCTTTCTGCCTCCCTCTCCCAGTCTGTGGCTTTGACTTCAGACAGACCAGGTCATTCGGGCGTGCGCGCCTGGGGCGCGATCTCTGTGCATCCGTCAAAATGCGCCACAGTGAGGGAGCGTGTCACTCTGAAACCGATGACATAAACTAAGCCAGGGCAGACTGTCAGCGTAAACCCGTCGCATTAAGGTCGCCTCATGCCATCACCAAATAAAGCAATAGAAAGCAATCTTCATTCAGATGTGAATTCGTTTAATTTTGAAATAAAAATAATAATCAAATTATTTTATTTGTATCAGATTGTTATTGTTGTTTTAACGTCAGAAATTTTGTGTAATATATTTAAAGAATAAAATGGCCCATTCATATGTCAAAGTTCACAACAATTTTAACTGTAACCAGACTTTTTTTCAGTATGGGGTCACTGGACCACAGAACAGTAGGTGGTGTCTTTATTTGTTCTCTGCCAGTATTAGATAAAACAACAGGATGAATAGGCAGTATGTGTGTATATGCGAAACACTAGACAGTGTTTATGCATTGTTTTCATAATGTAATTGTTGTGATCTTTTTGGAAAGTACTGTGAGTGATACCACATGTTTGGCAGCACAAAATGCTCTGTAAGCCACTGGGTCAGATACCCACATTTTTTCTACTTTTGTTCTGACTTTCAGATATCTACAATCCAGATTTAGTCTGTGACCCAACCTGCTGTCTCTCCTGAACACACATACAATGCACATACATGTTTATTGACATTTAATTGCCAATAAAGATTACCCAGACATATTTACAAACCGATTACAGCATTTTTTTTATTGTATTATAAAACTGAAATTAGAATTTTGCACATGCATGAATGTCAAAATGAAACTTCATTGCAGAGACAAAAAAATACAGACTTAATACAAGCAGTTGCAAGTATCATTTCTTTTACTCTCTCCTCTTCCATCTCTTTTTTCCTCCCTGTTCTTCTTTGTCCCCTTTCTCTGTGTATCGCTATTGGGTTCAACATAGTTGAAAAAGAGATTTTTTATTTTATTTTATTTTGTATATGGTGAAAGCAGTCTAATATCAAAAATCAAGTCTTTTAACGATGGAATTGGCTGCTTTGGTTCATGTTCTTCTAGATCTATTAATTCTAGGTCTCTGCTTCAGCAAACCTACATGAAATGTAAAGGCACAACCAGGCCTAATCTTGCATGCTATACTTTCACTGTCAGTGTGCAATAACAAGACTGTTTTGACATTTGCAGAAGTGAGTTGTAGCCTTGGGGAACTGAGTGTGTTAAGTTGTGAATGATAGAGAAAAAGGGATGAGTATAATACTGCCAATTGACATCCCCAAAAACAAGGCTCCTATTTAAAAATAACAGTCAAATTCTCAAACATTCCTACACTAAGTGTTGTCTATTTGTGATAGGCTAATCACACTAGGGAGCATCAGACTAATTACACTAGGGAGACTGATTAAGATGTCAATGGCTCCTAAGAAAACAGCATGATTTTTTTTTTTACATAAGTGAAATATAGAGCCAATTTTTCTCCCTTTATCCTTAATTGACAACATTTAGCTGGCTATAATGTATAAAGAGAATCGAGGAAAAAAAACGGAATGAAAAATCATATATATATATATATATATATATATATATATATATATATATATATATATAAAGCTAGACTGCTGTCATTTGTGGTCACAAAGACAAGCTAAACAGTTGAAAATTGAAAAACAGTGCACTGCGTTGAGCTTTGACTTGTGAACTTTGACCTTTGACATGGCAGAGACCCATTTACAAGTGGTACTCCTCCTCCCCATCACCCTAATTACATAAGTGTGCCATATTTTAAAAGAGATGCACCCATCTGAGAGACACCGCACAGACAGCCTGCACCAACAGTGCCCTTAGCAAGGGCATCCAGAGTCACACCACTCACCGCAGTGTGCACAAAAAAAATCTCTCTTCCTCATGTTCTCTTCATCTCTCTTTCTCACTCTCTTTGCATGCATGTCGTCTTCTCTCATTCTTTCTCTCTACTCTGCCAGTTGTGGCCTATATTTGGTGTTGATGATGTAGGTCATAGAACCGAATGGTAAAATTAGAGTCATATATTTCCTTGCACTACTGAATGGTAGATATATTGGCTATGAACCAACTCCAATGGACAATCATAGTCTCAAGTATCACAGACCAGGAGTATGTTGGTCTATATAAAGATACTATTTTACTAATTAAAGGTGCAGTGTGTGATTTTTACTGGCATCTAGTGGTGAGGTTACGAATTGCAACCAACAAAAGTTATGGTGGCCGACAGGAAAATATGTCATTGTCTGAGACAGTAGAGAGTAGCCAGTTCAGCAATGAGGTTTCTTTACAAGGATAAATTAAGAAATTATGTTTACTTAATTATTCAGCAAAATTGCTCAGTCTAAGGTAATAGAAATATTACGGTTCATTAAGTAAGGTCTTTATACACCACTGAAACTTCTTTTTCAAGGTAGTGACGAAACACGCTCTGTAGCGCTGTTTGTTCGCTGTCGGCTACGGTAGAAACATGACGACACAATATGTTGACCTCCATAGAAGGGGGTGCCCGCGGTTATGGAGGTATAAATGTCTCATTCTAAGGTAATAAAAACATAACGGTTCATTATGCAAGGTCTTTATACACCACTGAAAACATAGTTGTGGATCTTATATTGC
Organism: Siphateles boraxobius; assembly: GCF_051911475.1. NCBI lineage: Eukaryota > Metazoa > Chordata > Actinopteri > Cypriniformes > Leuciscidae > Siphateles > Siphateles boraxobius. The sequence continues at coordinate 15,070,121 of NW_027508866.1, forward strand.
ATTTCTGTCAATAGATCCTCAAAAATATTACACATTGCACCTTTAAGAAGAAACATCGTATAAGACATCAAGATTATTTTTCAGAGAACATACAAAACATGTAAACGTAAAAATACAGTAGGTTACAAACCGTACTATTGTGAATTTTTTTTATTTATTTTAAAATAAGTGTTTTCTATTTTAATATATTTTAAAAAGTAATTTATTGCTGTGTTGGCAAAGCTGAATTTTCAGCATCATTACTCCAGTCTTGAGCATCACGTGATCATTCTAAGAATCATTCAAATATGCTGATTTATGCTTAAGAAATATTTCTTATTATTATCAATGTTAAAAACATTTGTGCTGCTTATATTTTTCTAGAAACTGAGCTACATTTTATTTTTAAGATTATTTGATTAATAGAAAGAACAGAATTTATTTGAAATAGAAATCTTTTATTACATTATACACAGGGCTTGACATTAACACCCGCCATCCCGCCAAATGTGGGTGCATTTCACCGGTGGTGTGTAACAGTCACTCCTACTAGCCACTGTGGCGGATAGGTCTAATATACATTTTTCAATTGTAGTCTTTTAAAAAGGCATCTAAAACAATAAACTATGTGCAAACTAAAACAATCTAGTGTTGTCAAAAATCTAGATTTTTCGATACATATCGATACTGAAATATCTGAGACAGAAACTCTTCCGCAGGATACAAGATACCAGCAGCGCTTTCTCGCTCTCTAATATCTCTGACAGCGAGTTGACACACAAACCCATGTCCCTTTACTCACTCGTTTCATTTACTCCGGATGAATATTGTTGGTGTTACAGGACTTGAATTTCGGCATGGGATTGTGTGTTTTGAGCATAATTTTACTCCCGCAGATTTTGTGCACACACCCAAAGTGCGCACACATAAAGACAAACGTATTAGCTAAATATATGATCCGTGCGTCAGGCCTAAAGTGACAGCAGCCTAATATACCGGCTGCCAAATTATGAGTTAATATTTAAAATATTTATATGGCAGTTTTTCACTATGGTTTTGATGTCAAATTGTGGCAAGTGAAAATGCTGAGTGGCTAGTAACTTTGGAAAACCACTAGCCACAGTGTATGGTGTTAAAAAGTTAATGTCAAGGCCTGATTATACAGTGTGTTATGCATGTCTTAAAAGTCACATTGCTAATTTTCTTTATTTTTTTAATTATACTGACCTCACAATGGTAGTGGGTCTTTAATGCAAGTCTGTTTTTCTTACTGCACTTGTAGATTTTTCAGCTTATATATTTTACATTTTAAGTATAAAAAGGTCAAAAACAAGTAAAACAATCTGCTGTGAGACAGAATACACTTAAAATACATCGAAACAAGTCTTAGTATTTTATTTGCTGTCCTTTAGTAAATGAATCTTGTAAATTGTAAAGTATATGAATCTTGTTTAAAGGATTTGTTTTAGATATTTTATTGAAAAACAAGTAAGATAAAAACTTTTTTTGCAGTGCCCTGTTTTGTTAATGATAGACAACCTTCTTGTTTACTGTTTGTTTGCTTAATCTGTGTTGCAAAAGACACTTGCAAAATTCCTAGATATTAGTTCCTGAAATTATTTCATGACGCAGAGAGTATATGTGAGAAGACAGAGAGAGGGGGAAAAAATGTAATAGAACTGCACGTCCTTAAAGAAATGAGAGGCAAAACATTATGGGAGCAGAAGGCATGTTGGGCGTAACACAAAGTGACAGTAATAAATAGAGAGAAAGAGAGGGTATCTGAAAGGATTGGGCACAGAGAATGCTTGAAAAGGATGGTGTAAGACCCCTACTGGTTGAGGTTGGAAATAAACGCTTTATAGTAAGGATCCCACATAGCCCTGGAAGCCATCACCAGCTCTGCAACCAACAGAGGGCACTAGCAAGCCATCCAGAGCCTCTCCTCCTCCATCCTCTCTCTCTCTCTCTCTCTCTCTGCATTATGTTCAGCTTGACTCATTCTGCCACCTGCAGCTCTCTGCAGAGATGACCCACCCATCCTCTCACTGATACACTGCAGGGAATCATCGACTGTTCTTTCTACTGCCAGACCCAGCAACCCGAGAGAGGCAACTGAACAGAATAGATATGCAAACTAGCATAAGCAAATACATTATGACATAAACCAATAATATATGCTATTGCGCTATAAGTGCTCCTAAAATGCTTTGCTGAATGCATTAGTATTTCATTTGTACAACAATGACAACCTAATGGATCACTGCAAAGATACAAATCACATGTGGTTTGAACGTTCTGACATTTTCAGTGAAAGCGATTCTGCAGAGTTGATAACCTTGTAAACAAGAAATTATGCAGATCCACATCTAATTTGAGCTTTAGGGAATTTAGAGGACCTGCGGAGACAAATGGGGAATTTGTGAAAACCAAGAAAGGAACATTTGTCATTCATGGTAATCTGTTTATTGTGCTCTGAACCTCCATTTCAGGGTAAAAATGCATCCATCCAGAGGGACAGAAATCCCAGTGTGACCTTAACAAAAGGCTCAGGTCATTCTGTCTGATAGAAACACAAGCCAGTAGACACACAGTTTATGTATTGCAGCGCACAGACAACAGCTTAGCAGTTTGCAGTCAGTTCACGATAAATAACACTGAATTAATGATAGTGTCTGTATTTAGCCACAGTCTGTATGACTCATAGTATGTCACAATGCTTAAGCAATTCCATGATTCTGCCAAGCTTATAGTCTAATGAATAACATACACAAGCACAAACAGGCTTATCCACTTTCTTGGGTTAACCTCATAGAATTACACTCATTACAAACTTGAAGATTGCCCATAAACCACAAATTCACAGCTAGCTGAAGCAGTAATGGCATAACTGAAACATGATCCTTGTGCGCAAGACAATGCAGTAGGCATGTATGCACTCAGACTGAAGGAAAAAAAGAGGTGAGATTCTATTAAACCTTGATTTGCATGCGTGTGTGTGTGTGTGTGTGTGTGTGTGTGTGTGTGTGTGTGTGTGTGTGTGTGTGTGTGTGTGTGTGTGTGTGTGTGTGTGTGTGTGTGTGTGTGTGTGTGTGTGTGTGTGTATATATATATATATATGAAGACTTCAGATGCAAAAGCCTCTAAGTCTGTCTAAAGTTTTTTGTTTAATATTAACATTATATCTTGCTCCTATGTATAGGTTTCTACCCAAGTATGACATTTCTGAATGGGCTGAGGCTGGGATTTAGTGAGTTTGAAGTGAAAGTATTTGATGAACGTATACTATGTGCGGAGAGCATTCACTCAATATTATTACCTCATTTTTGACAGAGGTGGCTTTTAGAGGCTTTTGCATCGGATATATAACGTTAACATATCACTGTCCTCTGTCATTTATCTGTCTACAGTTATATGTCATTAACATTTTAAATATATTTGCCTTAGAGTCAATTGTATTATTTGTGATAATATAATAAAACATGCCAAATTGTGCAGACAATTTTTGTCCAGGCCATCATACAAAGTAATTAAGAACACATGCGAAAACAAGAGAGAACCAATTCATTATTAATAACTGATTATGTTGTAGTCAGTGTCAGTTTTTTGTTTCTGTGAGCTTTTTGTTTTTGTATTTTTTAAGAGTAAAATAATTTTTTTTAAATAAAGTCATCTTTTGCCAAATAATTTTGTCAGATAAAAAATACCTTAACAAAGTTTAGTGTTTTAAAATATATATAATATCTTCCTCATATTTTTGATGGTTTAATTTAACTATCCCCTTCTAGACCACTTTTGGCCACTAATATGACAAATTATATTAAATTGCATCCTGAATGTCACGTTTATCGGAATAATGTGTCATAATAAATTAACAATTTAATAGCGCACTCTCATGTGAAAACTCAGGGATGAAAAGTAAAATGCCATGGTGCCACTAAATAATTCATTGCATCTGACATGTTCAGAAGAGGGATCAGTGGAATGAGACATTCAAACAACAAGAACCAAAATATATTAATACCATATAGACCAAACTAATGTAATTTAAGTAACAAACTTGTGAATTACTTAAGCAAATATGAACATAATAAATACAAACACTCTAAACACAGCAGCATACAACAGGTTGTACATAGAGGGAAGAGAGGATCAGTTTCTTTAAACAGCATTAATACTGCTGTGTCTTTTTCTCATAGAGTCTGCAGCATGCCCCACTCATTATGCAATGAGTGAGAGGGGGTTTGAGAGAGTTCGATATAATGCAGGTGGGACTGCAGCACTCCAGCAGCCCAGAGACCCACAGACTTATAATCCATCTATCTCCCTCAACCAGCCGGGCAAAGCAGAACCCAGTACTGACCCAATTGCACAGAAATTTACATGGGCCCTGATCCCTGTCCTCTCTCAAGGACTAAGGGAAAAAAAGACTCAAGAGGCATGACTAACTATGAGATGAATGAAAATGTAGCATATGCCTGAGACCAACCAACTCATATTAAACATACATATTTACATTTATGCATGTAGCAGACACTTTAATCCATATATTGGCAGTATCACTGAACATGCACAAAAAAGTGCAGAAAGTGTAAAACTAAAGCATTTGGTGACTTAACATGCAAAACTCAGTAACAAAACTAAAGTTATACAAAAACTCTTAAATAAATCACCAACTCAATTCTGTATTCTAAGCAGTAGGTTAGTGAAGCTTATTAAACATCATTTAAATTCTCTTTGAAGACTGGGGAGTAGCTGTCGCAACCTGCTTGAATTGCAGTTTAATGTAATTAAAGAGTTATAATTAAAACAGATTTCTTTAATTAATAATCAAATCATTAAATCTTGAGTGCAATATGGGAGCAGTGCTACCAACTAAGCTCTTGGTGTGCCTGTGTATCAGTGAGGTGGTGCTGTCCATCACGGATGGTGCTGAAACTACACTACAAGCTTTGCAGGCCAGAGTTGTGGTAATAATTGACAGGAAAACTCTAATCATATAAATGTGATATAAAGAATGGTAACAACTTGCTAAAACCAAGATGACTGCTATTTTTAAATCAGGTTCATTGATATCATTTACTTGTAAACGAAATGTAGCAGGATTTGTTATGCAAGTTGCAACATCTGTGCATGAATCACATATTCTGCATAATTTTAAGTAAGTAGCCGGACAAAAATAACTGAAGAAAAGTGAATGATGTTTTGCTTCACTTCTATATTTTTCTAGTAACTAAATAAGAGCTAAAAAACAAAACAAAGAAAAGCATGTGTATAGTGAATATGTGAATAGGCCATATAAGCGGAAATTCAGCTACTTCGTATAAGGTCTTAAATAATGCTCACCTTCCCAGTGGTAGGAAGAGTTTGGGTTTGTATAAAAGTATCTTCTCCATGAATGCTGACCAGTTCAGCTTCTGCAGGCGGAAATGGTGAAGGAAAAACCACCATGTCGCTCTTCATTGTGTCTGAGCTAAAACACACATCATATTGTTGTGTAGATTTGGAGTAGGACCAGCTTCCGTCTGGATGGGTGCTGATCACTGGAGCGCTGTACCTGCTGAAACTGCCGTCTGTCCTGTAGCATTTAGCTGCTATCAAACCCACGAGACTCAGTAAAAAGATGACTGATACTGAGACGATAGCGATGAGCAGATACACATTCAGATCTGAAAAACTCTCCTCTTTTACAGGAACTTCTCTGAATGATGTCTTTATGTCATCCAGACTCTCAACAACCACAACATCCATGGACATAGTCGCTGAGAGTGATGGCTCTCCATTATCAGACACTGTAATGATAAGTGGGTGAGTTTTTAAGTCATTGTCACTCATTCGTCTTTTAGTCTTTATTTCTCCAGTGCTGCTTCCAATGCGGAAGAGATTCGTTCCTTTGGGTTCACTTATATGATAAGACAGAAGAGCGTTATATCCAGAGTCAGCATCAACAGCTCTGATCTTGGCTACAAAGTATCCCGCTTCAGCAGAGTAGGGAATGTTCTCAGTATTAACTGATCCAGGATCAGAATAAGGTGGTAAAATAACTGGACTGTTGTCATTCTCATCCAGAATAAACACATTTACAGTCACATTACTGCTCAGAGGAGGAACACCAGCATCTATGGCCTGAACATGGAAACTAATGGTTTTCTCTTCTTCAAAATTGAAAGACTGTAGGTTATACAACTGGCCTGTAAATGAGTTAACACTAACAGAATGTATGCTTGTTGCTTTGTTATTGAAAATAGAGTAAGAAATCTCAGCATTTTCATTTGAATCTCTGTCAACTGCCGACACGGTGTGAATAAGGGTTCCTGGTGGTGTGTTTTCTTTTACATAGACACTAATGATTTGTCCATTAAATTGCGGAGGATTGTCATTCACATCTGAAACATCAACATAAACCACACTGGTGCTGGAAAGAGGTGGGGTTCCCTCATCCACTGCTATTAGGGTAACATTATACTTGGAGATTTTTTCCCTGTCAAGCTGGCCTTCTAAAACAACAGAGTAATAATTTTTGTAGGTAGACTCAAGTTTGAAAGGTAAATTTCCTTGCAGCTTACAACTCACTTTCCCATTCATTCCACCATCCTTGTCTGAAACTGTGACCAGAGCCACAGCAGTGCCGATTTTTGCATCTTCCCTTAATGAAGACAGCAGGGACGTTATTACTATTTCTGGTGCATTATCATTTACATCTATGACTTCAATTAGTACTTTACAATTAACCGTCATTGGGGAAATACCCTTATCATGGGCCTCTACTCTAAGTTCATAAAAAGCTTTGTCCTCAAAATCAATATTTCCTTTTACTTCAATCTCCCCAGAATCAGGACTGATTACAAAAACGTCTAGATTTTTTTCCTGACCATGACTGCTAAACAAATATGTTACTTCCCCATTTGGACCTTCATCCATGTCAGTAGCATTGAGTTTGATTAGCTTAGTTCCTTGTGGTGTGTTCTCTGTCACACTGACTTTATAAAGAGCATTGCTAAACACTGGAGCATTATCATTTGTATCTAAAATGTTAACTATTATTTGTAATGTCCCAGATCTTGACGGTTTCCCTCCATCGGAAGCGGTCAAGACTAGTCGAATTACAGGATCTCTCTCTCTATCTAAAGCTTTTCGAAGGATTAACTCTGCAGACATGCCATGTTCACCACCATGTACTTCTAATGAGAAATGTTCATTAGGACTCAGTTTATAGCTTTTAACAGAGAAAGGTCCAACATCTTCATCCAATGAACTGATCAAGGGAAATGTAGCTCCTGGCTGCACTGATTCAGAGATATTCAAAACTTGAGTTTCAACAGGGAATGTAGGAGAATTGTCATTCACATCATTAACATTAACTATCACTCGGCTCAGACTAAGAGGGTGGTTTACTATCGCTTCAAAATTCAAGGAGCAGGATGGAGTATTAGGACATATCTGCTCGCGGTCAATTCTTTCAGCAACATGCAAGACGCCAGATTTCAGATTCACATCGAAATACCTCGTCCTCGTGCCGAATACAAGCTGAAACGCCCGTGATTCCAAATCTTGGACGTTTAAATGCATGTCCTTTACCACATTCCCAACGACAGTTCCGATATTTACTTCCTCGGAAACGGAGTAGACAATCTGACCAAACGCAGGCACTGAAACACACATCACGAGCCAGAGGAAAATTAAATGAGGGAACGTAACGTCCATTCTGTCTGGCATCCTTCCGTGTGAGACGCCAACGTGATCAAAAAACTACACCGGTGATCAAAACTCCAAACACCCAGAATAAAGAATGACACATACGGAGACATGCACGCGAAAAGCAGATTGTGACGCCCGGTTACAGCACGTCACTCAGTCAAATTGTAGGCGGAGTTCAGAGGCTGTATGTAAATTGTTAAAGTTTCGCGGTCTGCAGTGACACCACGCGGATTACGTGCGGTTCTGTGTGACGAAACCACATAAATGTATAGGCTACAGCACCACAAAATTAAATATCACTGTAAATTAAGTTAACACAGGGAAAGCTTTGTTAGTCTATAAAAAGTCCAAAATGGGCTACACCAAAACACAAGTCAGAAAATAAAATCAGTATTATGATACTTTAGCCTATTTAAACATTGGGACAAATTGTTATTTATACTGCCCTGCAAAGGCAAAAGACCTTAACTCACAAGAGTGTGAAACTGAGAAAAATGAGTTTAAAGTTTTTTTGTTGTCCAGCCAATTGTATGATAGGTAGGACACTGAAAATTTGCTAAGTAGTTGTCATAATGAATATATTTATCTAAAAAACACATTAAAAAAAATTAGCTCAAACTTTACATTTGACCTCTATTCGGAAGTTACTGTATTCTGTCTTTGCATTATCTGCAAAACAATCATGGCGGGTCATACAAAGGCAAAATACCTTAACTTCTAATTTTTTGACCATTTTGACTTTTATCACTCTATACAAACATTTCTATGATAACAATGATAGCCTTAAAATTTAGTGAGTTCTGTCTAGTAGCCTAAGGCTTAATATTACATCAATAGAGTATTAAAAATAAAAAATAAAATGAAGGCTATTATCTGTACTGGATGATTTTAAAACTTTATCGTTGTACTTAATTTAAGTAAAATAACATTTTAAGAGGTAGGAAAGTAACCTGTTTAACCGGGACAATTTCATAGTGGTTGGTGTAAACCGGACGTGGTGCGACACTTCAAATTGAATGTCAACCTCCGGACAACTTTGCACTTTAGGCTAAACAGCCGGCACATGATGGATTTAAACAATGGATTTGTCTTCTCAATGGATGTTGTTTTCCATGGATTATGACCATGTTTAAAATAAAAAGTTAAACTGCGATCTAAGTTATATTTGCTGGGTTGGTTTGTGTGCGCGGTTATGTTTTCTCCTCGCCAGGGGAGGTGTGTCGTGAGCGTATCGTGAGGCGTCCACAACCCACTCGCGTTGTTTTCTGTCAGTGAGTGTCAGACTGGTGTCAGATTGGCAGGCAGCTAGCCAGCTTGTATGGCACGAGAAAACTTGTAACGTTAGGCCTACTACTAGTACTAGTACTACTAGTTAATACCGTATCCAGGCTTTGATTTATGGTGTCTTACAGCTGGCACACCATCGAGGCTATTTGTGGATCAGGAACAGTTGTGTTTTGTGTGTCAAGTAACGTTACGTTAGCCTTGTTTAGCCCAAGTTTGCATCGATAGCTAGCTAACTAGGCTACCAGTATCCTAGCTGAATTAAACAAAATCTGAAGTAGAATTTTTTTTTTCTTCATGTAATGTTATCCATATCATCCATATTGATCTTGCGTTTGCGTTTTAAAGCCATCTCTACCATAGTTTTCTTGCGAGAATAGGAAATTCTTAATGCTAGATAGAAAACAACCACTACAACAATTTTATTTTCACTTTATTTAATGCGTGTTGCAAAAGAGCATCAATTACATATAGGCATAACACCGTAACTCCAGCGCGCCAAACGCGTTGCTGGTGGGTAAAACTAAGGCAGAGTGCCTTAACTCCACTGTAACTTATAATAACAGCGTTCTAAAGTGTAGCGGTACAAAGCAAAAAGACTGTAACTGATGTTAAGGTCTTCTGCATTTGCTTTCCCTCTGCTTTTGGAAGTTATGGCAAAAACATCATCTTATTTTTTAGCAGAAAACAACAAAATTGACGCAAGATATTTGTCCACATGATAAAACTGATCTCGATTGTTCCAAATATGGCAATAACTCATTGAAGTTTTTAACAAAATTGAAGTTAAGGTATTTTGCCTTTGCACGGCAGTATAGTCTCGTATTACAAATGAAATTGGTGAGGTTCACTGAATTAAATTAAAAAGTTTACCTATAGAATGCCGTAAATTATTTGCTAAAATATGTAAAAAAAAATACATTAATAAAAAACATCGAAAAAGTATCTTTGTTCTAGAAATTTTAACGGTGAAAATTAGTGGACACTAATTCAGAGTCAGATATGTAACTGTATTGTAAACCTACAAACATGAAGCTATATGATTAGGGGGGAAAATCTGCAAAAAAAAAGGAAAACTGCCGTATCAGTTTTTTTTTTTGTTGTTGTTGTTTTTTACCAGATATAAATAGTTTTCCTTAATAGGCTACTTGATATAAATTTGTTTACAAATGATAAATTACAGATTTTCATTACAACTGGCTATTTTATTGTAATTTAACGATCTGTTTACTTAAACAGAACACTTGTTTTCAGATTTACTTTCACAGTCCTTCATGCAGTTTATAAAATATGAGATAATCTTCCAAGAATGTGCATTTCCAGCAACAAGCCTCTTTTTGATTCTCCCTGGAACAAACTACATGACCTGAAAAGGACGATAGACACAAGGAGATCCTGTCAGAACAGTAAAAATATTCATTATTAAGAAATAGTTTGCCATTACATACACCCTGGCTGACACTTTATCCCTTGCACTGACAACCTACAATTTGACTAAATGCATGTCATCTACATCTACCAACATAAAGATATATCCTATTAGAAAAATGGAATTGAAAGGCCAATGTAAAACTGGAGTAAAGAATACTAAAAACAATCAGTGTGTGTGTGTGTGTGTGTGTGTGTGTGTGTGTGTGTGTGTGTGTGTGTGTGTGTGTTGAACAGAACTGCCCATATACAACTGTGAAAATGAACAATGCCACACATGTTGCAAAATCACATTCACTCGCATAGTAAAACTAATCCAAACTGCTACAAAGAGTCTGTTCAGTAAGATGATATTTTCAAACTGTAAGATATAAGTTTTATCTTACCTTGGTAGTGCTTGGAAGTGTTTGAGTCCTATTAAAAGTGTCTCCTTCATTAATGCTGATTAGCTCAGCATCTGGCAATGGAAACGTCGAGGGGAAAACGACTACATCACTCTTTATTGTGTCTGAACTAAAACACACGTCATACTGTTGAGTAGATTTAGAGAAGGACCAGCTTCCGTCTGGATGGGTGTTGATCACTGGAGCGCTGTACCTGCTGAAACTGCCGTCTGTCCTGTAGCATTTAGCTGCTATCAAACCCACGAGACTCAGTAAAAAGATGACTGATACTGTGACGATAGCGATGAGCAGATACACATTCAGATCTGAAAAACTCTCCTCTTTAACAGGAACTTCTCTGAATGATGTGTTTATGTCATCCAGACTCTCAACAACCACAACATCCATGGACATAGTCGCTGAGAGTGATGACTCTCCATTATCAGACACTGTAATAATAAGTGGGTGAGTTTTTAAGTCATTGTCACTCATTCGTCTCTTAGTCTTTATTTCTCCAGTGCTGCTTCCAATGCGGAAGAGATTCGTTCCTTTAGGTTCACTTAAATGATAAGACAGAAGAGCGTTATATCCAGAGTCAGCATCAACAGCTCTGATCTTGGCTACAAAGTATCCCGCTTCAGCAGAGTAGGGAATGTTCTCAGTATTAACTGATCCAGGATCAGAATAAGGCGGTAAAATAACTGGACTGTTGTCATTCTCATCCAGAATAAACACATTTACAGTCACATTACTGCTCAGAGGAGGAACACCAGAGTCTGTTGCCATCACTTCAAACTGAAATCGTTTTGTTTCTTCGTGATTAAATGATTGTAAACTGAATATTTCTCCACTCAAAGAGTTTATATTGATCAGTGTGGTTACAGGAACACTGGAGCTGGAACTGTCTAACAGTGAATATGAAAGTTCTGCGTTCTCACCAGTGTCTGAATCATCAGCTGTCACTTTTGTCACGAGACCTCCAGCTTGACCATTCTCACTTAGAAAAGCGTTAATAACGGTTGCTGGGAAATGTGGAGCATTGTCATTAACATCAGAGATATGTACAGTTATAACAGTGCTGCTGGAAAGAGCCGGAGTTCCTTCATCTGAAGCTGTAATTGTGATGTTATACTGAGAAACACTCTCTCTGTCCAGAGCTCCTTCCACCACTAGAGAATAATGATTGTTATATGACGTCTCCAGTTTGAAAGGAAACGAGCCTTTCAGCGCACAGTGAACAATGCCATTTTTACCTCCATCTTTATCAGACACTGTGACTAAAGCAACAGCAGTTCCTGACTTTGTGTCTTCTTTCACATTTTCCAAAAGAGGAGTCACAATTATCTCTGGTGCATTGTCATTTTCATCCATAACTTCTATTAAAACTTTACATTGTGTGCTCTTTGGTGGACTGCCTTTATCTCTAGCCTGAATTCGCAATTCAATTGCAGCATTTATCTCATGGTCTATTTGACCCTTTACAACAATATCCCCGGATTCAGGAACCACAGTGAATAGACTTTGCTTTTTAATGTTTCCATGTTCAGCTATGGAATAAATAATGTCACTGTTGGTGCCCTCATCCAAATCAGTAGCAGTCAAAGAGATGATTTTTGAACCAACAGAAACATTTTCTCTCACCTTAATCTTGTACAATGGTTTGCTGAAGACAGGCTTGTTATCATTTATATCAATAACATTCACTATTACACTTAATGTGCCTGTCTTTGCAAGCTTTCCTCCATCAACAGCTTTCAATACAAGAGGAATTACCGATTGCTTTTCACGATCTAAAGGTTTTTGGAGCACTAATTCAGCAGACACACTTTGATCTTCAGTTTGCACGTCAACAGAAAAGTGTTCATTCTTGCTCAGTTTGTAGTCTTTAAGTGCATTAATGCCAATGTCGTTATCTTCAGCTACGGGAAGATGAAATCTCTCCCCTGGAACAACATCCTCTGTAATGTTTATCATTACAACGCTGTCCACAAAATATGGAGCATTATCGTTAACATCCAGAACATTAATTTCAATTCGATAAAGACTGTGAGGATTTTGAACAACAGCCTCCAAATTAAGAGCACATTGCTGATTAGCGAAGCATAATTCCTCCCGGTCAATTCTTTCATTCACAAACAACGCTCCCGTTTTCAAATTCACGTCAAAATATTTTCTGTTGGATCCGGATACAAGCTGCAAGATACGAGATTCCAGCTCCTGAACACTGATCTTGAGATCTTTTGCTATATTTCCGACAACAGTTCCCTTGTTTACTTCCTCCGACACCGAATAGATAATCTTGCCGAATGAAAATTGCCATAAACCAAAATGAAGAGCTGTTATGACGCAAAAATATCTTAAGATTTCCATCGTTGTTCCTTCGAAGCTTCAAAGATGAATCATCTTATAAAAAACGTAAATGTATGTCTTGTTGCTGCCAGGCTCTTCGTCTCGGAAGCATGTAGGCTACTGTATAATAGGCTACCTTATCATTTACTCATGGCAATAATAGGCGGTTGTTCTTCCAGGGGAGGAGCCTCATTTTAATATGAGAAGTGCTTCAAATTCATGGTCTACAACGACATCGCGCGTTTAACTGCATGCTGAATGGAGATATTTTATTTAGAGTGCAATATTCCACACTTCAAATCTATAATGTTTTAAAAAATGAATTAGTGAATTGCAAAGTATAAATGCAAATAAAAAGACACATTCTGGGTAAAGATCTGCAGCACACGATATAATATGTAAATTAAGAGCATATAGTAGGAAGCTACTTAAATAAAATATATTTACATCTAACCAAGATAACCAAAATGTACGGAATGAAAAGCGAGGATGGGGTGTTTTTTGTCCATGGTGCTCTCAAAAAAGAATCAAAGTACCCTTACGTTTATAAATATTTAATATAAACAGCATAATAACTTGATTAAAATATGCATACTGTGATTTATTGTTGTTGTTGTTATTATTATTATTATTATCAGTCATCATCGTTTTGTATTGTCTTTATTAATCATACATCGCATTTTTTTAGCATCTGTATTTGTATTTGACTTTTTGTTGTCATTGAAAAATAGCAAAAATAGCAAAAAAATATTTCAAAAATAGCATTGAAACTGTTATTTAGTTCAGCGAAATTAAAGAAAAGAAGCGATAAAAAATTGTTTGCAAATACCAACACAACGTCATTGACAACTACAAAAATGTTTCAAACTCCACAAATGTTACACAACTATAGGGTTCCAAAGTCTTCTTACCTTCTCGGTGGTAGGAAGAGTTTGTGTGCGCGTAAAAGTGTCTTCTCCACTATTAATGCTGATCAGCTCCGCGTCTGCTGGTGGAAACGTCGAGGGGAAAACGACTACATCACTCTTTATTGTGTCTGAACTAAAACACACGTCATACTGTTGAGTAGATTTAGAGAAGGACCAGCTTCCGTCTGGATGGGTGCTGATCACTGGAGCGCTGTACCTGCTGAAACTGCCGTCTGTCCTGTAGCATTTAGCTGCTATCAAACCCACGAGACTCAGTAAAAAGATGACTGATACTGAGACGATAGCGATGAGCAGATACACATTCAGATTTGAAAAACTCTCCTCTTTAACAGGAACTTCTCTGAATGATGTCTTTATGTCATCCAGACTCTCAACAACCACAACATCCATGGACATAGTCGCTGAGAGTGATGGCTCTCCATTATCAGACACTGTAATAATAAGTGGGTGAGTTTTTAAGTCATTGTCACTCATTCGTCTCTTAGTCTTTATTTCTCCAGTGCTGCTTCCAATACGGAAGAGATTCGTTCCTTTAGGTTCACTTAAATGATAAGACAGAAGAGCGTTATATCCAGAGTCAGCATCAACAGCTCTGATCTTGGCTACAAAGTATCCCGCTTCAGCAGAGTAGGGAATGTTCTCAGTATTAACTGATCCAGGATCAGAATAAGGTGGTAAAATAACTGGACTGTTGTCATTCTCATCCAGAATAAACACATTTACAGTCACATTACTGCTCAGAGGAGGAACACCAGAGTCTGTTGCCATCACTTCAAACTGAAATCTTTTTGTTTCTTCGTGATTAAATGATTGTAAACTGAATATTTCTCCACTCAAAGAGTTTATATTGATCAGTGTTGTTACAGGAGCACTGGAGCTGGAACTGTCTAACAGTGAATATGAAATTTCTGCGTTCTCACCAGTGTCTGAATCATCAGCTGTCACTTTTGTCACGAGACCTCCAGCTTGACCATTCTCACTTAGAAAAGCGTTAATAACGGTTGCTGGGAAATGTGGAGCATTGTCATTAACATCAGAGATATGTACAGTTATAACAGTGTTGCTGGAAAGAGCCGGAGTTCCTTCATCTGAAGCTGTAATTGTGATGTTATACTGAGAAACACTCTCTCTGTCCAGAGCTCCTTCCACCACTAGAGAATAATGATTGTTATATGACGTCTCCAGTTTGAAAGGAAACGAGCCTTTCAGCGCACAGTGAACAATGCCATTTTTACCTCCATCTTTATCAGACACTGTGACTAAAGCAACAGCAGTTCCTGACTTTGTGTCTTCTTTCACAGTTTTCAGAAGTGGAGTCAATGTTATCTCTGGTTCATTATCATTTTCATCCATAACTTCTATTAAAACTTTACATTGTGTGCTCTTTGGCGAATGGCCTTTATCTCTTGCACGAACTCGCAATTCAATTGCAGGATTCTCTTCAAAGTTTATACGCCCTTTTACAAAAATATCTCCTGTTTCAGGGATAATGGTAAAAGTGTCTTGCTTCTTACCATGATCAGCAAACGAGTACACAATTTCACTGTTTATTCCTTCATCCATGTCAGAGGCAAAGACAGATAAAACTTTAGTACCAGCAGCAACATTTTCCTTCAGTTTGACTTTGTAAAGAGGTTGACTGAACACTGGGTTATTATCATTAATATCCATAACGTTTATAATAATATTTAAAGTCCCTGATTTAGGTGGTTTTCCTCCATCTGTCCCGCTGAGAACTAATTTAATAGTCGCTTGCTTCTCTCGATCTAAAGCCTTGTTCAGCACTAACTCTGCAGACACACTCTGGTCTTCACTCTGTGTATCGAGACTGAAATGTTCATTCGGACTCAGTTTGTACTCTTTCAGAGAATTACTGCCAACATCAGAGTCCTCGGACACAGGGAGAGGAAATCTCTCGCCAGGGCTTGCGTTTTCTGTAATATTTAATGCAAATACTTTAACAGGAAAATGTGGCGCATTGTCGTTTATATCCAAGATCTTAATCTCCACCCTGTAAAGATGATGAGGATTTTCAGCGAGGGCCTCTATATTCAAAGAGCATTTCTGTTTCGACATACATATCTCCTCACGGTCAATCCTTTCATTAACAAACAGCACGCCAGTTTTCAGATTTACGTCAAAATACTTCTTATTTGATCCAGTCACGATCTCAAACATGCGAGATTCCAGGTCGTGAACATTTATGTTCAGGTCTTTCGCTATATTGCCAACAACTGTTCCCTTATTTACCTCTTCCGGTACGGAATAGACGAGCTGAGCAAACGCAGAATCCAGCAAAGAAAAGAAAAATATAAATCCACACTCGAAATATCCAATAAATGCCATGATGGTGATTCACAAATGTCTTGAAGATAGCTAAAAAAGATAAACGCGAGAGAAGCCAATATAACCACTTTGCATTAGGAAGCATGAGACGAAACAGAAACCATCATCACGTCTCAACGACAGATACACTATAACACCAAGATTCTGAGAGAGGCTTCAGAATAAATCCTTTAAACCTTTAACTGGCGGTCTGCAGTGACACCATGTGCTGACATTATGCCATTACAAGTATATTATATTTCCAAATCCACTGAAGTAACACATGACGCATTTTAGATGAAATGACATCACTTAATACAAATCATAGTTACCAAACATCAAAAAACAAGACTATGATACATCGTAAATTATAATAAATTTAAATGGCCAAAAATAACAGAGAAGCACATGTTCAATTTCCTCAGAAATATAACATTATCACGCTAGAACTCATATTATTGTGTTAGTGTCCATTGTACTGATTGACGAGTCACAACACACTAACACCAGTTGGATGAGATATAAAACCAGTCAGCCACAAAAACACACAAGTAGCTACATACGTGTTTTAAAGTGTCAATTAATTTATTGTTAAATGGGTACTAATGCCGTTAGTCCTGTTGATGTAATAACTAAACATCACAAACTGCGCGTGAACTCCTATCCAGTGACGTGAATCTCACGTCTGTAAAGGGTAAATTTGATAGCAATTAGTCAGGGCGATTCTAGGATTTCAATATTAGGGGGGCTCGGCCTCCAATGAGGATATGATTTATTTTTTTATTTTTTTATAATTGAATGTATTGCTTACACTAGGGTAGGCATGAACAATACAGCATGTTCTATCAAGTCAATCCCTGAATATTGAATTATATTCTAATAATTTTTAACCAACTAAAATTCATAACAAATTAGGGCAATTTTATTGCACTGAACTATAAAGTATAGCAAGAGTAGGAAAAGTCACAAAGTCTCATGCCATTTAGATGAAAGGAATATCATTTTCTCTCTTTTTTTCTTTTTTTAAAGCCCAGATTTTACAGTGATTGGAAACCTTCTTGATTTGCTCCTGCATCATGTAAACCCAATTTATGACAAAGAACTACACAGATACAGATATCATAATCAATAAATGCAAACATGTTGTCTTCTGCTTCTGACGGGCTGCGTCGATGAAGATTGAAGAACACAGAACAACGCAGACCGGGGATGAGCCGAATTCTGCCGCCGGTTTCATAAATGCGTCTCTCTAGCACGCATTGTGTATTATCGTGTAATTTATACGCGAAAATGAGTTTTTACGTGCATATGATACGCAGTTTTTGCGTGCATTTGATACGCCATTTATTGCGTGTAATACACACGTACCCCACACGACTAATCCTACCCATGCGTATCATATTCACGTACCTAAGCCTACCCTAAACCTACCCATGCGTATCATATGCACGTAAAAACTCATTTTGGCGTATACATTGCACGATAAACACAATGCGTGCTATAGAGACGCATTTAGTGTGAATGGGTTGGTTTTAAAGGGGACTGAGGCGATCACGAATTAGTGTAGAGGTTACGGAGTTAATCGGAAGTCTTTAGGGACTCTGGGCGGAAACTCAGGGGGAATAAAGAACTGTACCTGCTGAAACTGCCGTCTGTCCTGTAGCATTTAGCTGCTATCAAACCCACGAGATCAATTTACGCATCAATTTCCATTTTTAGTTTTCAGATACAAATGTCTGGATGGCATTTTTGTTAACTTTTTAAGATTTTTAAGCTACTTCATCACCCAAATAAGTAAGGAGCAGTGTGTCTCTGAAACGTTCCACACAAATTGCAGCGTGTAATTTAATTGCATGGACTTTATATTTACAGATAAGTAAGCAGTAGCTTACCTTTCCAGTGGTAGGAAGAGTTTGTGTGCGCGTAAAAGTGTCTTCTCCACTATTAATGCTGATCAGCTCCGCGTCTGCTGGTGGAAACGGCGAGGGGAAAACGACTACATCACTCTTTATTGTGTCTGAACTAAAACACACGTCATACTGTTGAGTAGATTTAGAGAAGGACCAGCTTCCGTCTGGATGGGTGTTGATCACTGGAGCGCTGTACCTGCTGAAACTGCCGTCTGTCCTGTAGCATTTAGCTGCTATCAAACCCACGAGACTCAGTAAAAAGATGACTGATACTGAGACGATAGCGATGAGCAGATACACATTCAGATCTGAAAAACTCTCCTCTTTAACAGGAACTTCTCTGAATGATGTCTTTATGTCATCCAGACTCTCAACAACCACAACATCCATGGACATGGTCGCTGAGAGTGATGGCTCTCCATTATCAGACATTGTAATAATAAGTGGGTGAGTTTTTAAGTCATTGTCACTCATTCGTCTCTTAGTCTTTATTTCTCCAGTGCTGCTTCCAATGCGGAAGAGATTCGTTCCTTTAGGTTCACTTAAATGATAAGACAGAAGAGCGTTATATCCAGAGTCAGCATCAACAGCTCTGATCTTGGCTACAAAGTATCCCGCTTCAGCAGAGTAGGGAATGTTCTCAGTATTAACTGATCCAGGATCAGAATAAGGCGGTAAAATAACTGGACTGTTGTCATTCTCATCCAGAATAAACACATTTACAGTCACATTACTGCTCAGAGGAGGAACACCAGAGTCTGTTGCCATCACTTCAAACTGAAATCTTTTTGTTTCTTCGTGATTAAATGATTGTAAACTGAATATTTCTCCACTCAAAGAGTTTATATTGATCAGTGTTGTTACAGGAACACTGGAGCTGGAACTGTCTAACAGTGAATATGAAAGTTCTGCGTTTTCACCAGTGTCTGAATCATCAGCTGTCACTTTTGTCACGAGACCTCCAGCTTGACCATTCTCACTTAGAAAAGCGTTAATAACGGGTGCTGGGAAATGTGGAGCATTGTCATTAACATCAGAGATATGTACAGTTATAACAGTGCTGCTGGAAAGAGCCGGAGTTCCTTCATCTGAAGCTGTAATTGTGATGTTATACTGAGAAACACTCTCTCTGTCCAGAGCTCCTTCCACCACTAGAGAATAATGATTGTTATATAACGTCTCCAGTTTGAAAGGAAACGAGCCTTTCAGCGCACAGTGAACAATGCCATTTTTACCTCCATCTTTATCAGACACTGTGACTAAAGCAACAGCGGTTCCTGACTTTGTGTCTTCTTTCAAAGTTTTCAGAAGTGGAGTCACTGTTATCTCTGGTGCATTATCATTTTCATCCATAACTTCTATTAAAACTTTACATTGTGTGCTCCTTGGTGGACTGCCTTTATCTCTTGCTTGAACTCGCAATTCAATAGCAGGATTTTCCTCGTAATCAATTTGCCCTTTTACAACAACATCTCCTGTTTCGGGGATAATGGTAAAAGTGTCTTGTTTTTTTCCGTGACCAGCAAATGAGTACATAATTTCACGATTTATTCCTTCATCCAAGTCAGAGACAAACACAGATAAAACTTTAGTATCAGCAGCAACATTTTCCTTCAGTTTGACCTTGTAAAGAGGTTGACTGAACACTGGGTTATTGTCATTAACATCCATGACGTTTATAATAATATTTAAAGTCCCTGATTTAGGTGGTTTTCCTCCATCTTTCCCGGTGAGAACTAATTTAATAGTCGCTTGCTTCTCTCGATCTAAAGCCTTGTTCAGCACTAACTCTGCAGACACACTCTGGTCTTCACTCTGTGTATCGAGACTGAAATGTTCATTCGGACTCAGTTTGTACTCTTTCAGAGAATTGCTGCCAACATCAGAGTCCTCGGACACAGGGAGAGGAAATCTCTCGCCAGGGCTTGCGTTTTCTGTAATATTTAATGCAAATACTTTAACAGGAAAATGTGGCGCATTGTCGTTTATATCCAAGATGTTAATCTCCACCCTGTAAAGATGATGAGGATTTTCAGCGAGGGCCTCTATATTCAAAGAGCATTTCTGTTTCGACATACATATCTCCTCACGGTCAATCCTTTCATTAACAAACAGCACGCCAGTTTTCATATTTATATCAAAATACTTCTTATTTGATCCAGTCACGATCTCAAACATGCGAGATTCCAGGTCGTGAACATTTATGTTCAGGTCTTTCGCTATATTGCCAACAACTGTTCCCTTATTTACCTCTTCCGGTACGGAATAGACGATCTGAGCAAACGCAGAATCCAGCAAAGAAAGGAAAAATATAAATCCGCACTCGAAATTTCCCATAAATGCCATGATGGTGATTCGCAACTGGCTTAAGTACAGTAACGATAAATAAACGCGAGAGAATCAATTTTGTCGTTGCATTCAATAAACACGAGAAGAAAAATTAAACCACCCTTACGTTTCAACGACAGATACACTGACACTGATATTCTGAGAGAGAAGCTGCAGAGTACAAACCATGCACATTTAACTGACGGTCTGCAGTGACACCATGTGCCTAAACTATCCAATAACAGGTATATTTTATTTCCAAATCCAAAGGAGAAAATATATTGAATCAAAACTACAACATCAACAATAGCAATAAGTCAAACAATTTCAACACTGGAAACCAAGAAAGACACAGCAGAGATATTATTTTGGCTACTAGCAGCATGAATAATCTAATAAGACTGCAAACAATCAAATGGGCACTTGTTACTACAAAATGCATATTGAGTCTATAAAATGCATTTGTCCATGTAATGTTGCTATAATCATACTGATGATCCGGTAAGAGAGGTGCATGGTGATGAACAGGTCAAACCAATTAATATCATGGCAAAAAAAACAAAACAAAAACAGACTGAGACGCTGAATTGACGAAGCATTCAATGTCAGAATATATTATTATTATTATTGTTGTTATTATTGTTATTATTATTATTATTATTATTATTATTATTATTATTATTATCAGCCTATTTTTATAATAATTATTATTATTGAGATCGATTTTCTGTTTCGTTTTTGTATTTTAATTTGCATTGCCTATCCAACGATTTTAAGTCTCCTTGACACAGGCCTACTAATTTTTCTAATTTGTAAAACATTGATCAATCAGCATTTGGAACCGGACTTATTACTTTTATTATTAGTAGTCGTATCAACATTATTATCAATTTCAACATTATTATTTTGTTTCTTAATTGCGTTTTAATTGCACATTTCCTGTCACGTAGGCTATGTCTGATTAATTTAGTTACATTTCCATGAAATATCACTTTTGGTCTGTAAACTATATCGATAATTATATAAATGCCCAATATTTTGGATGCTTGAAATAGGCAATAAATAAATAAATAAATAAATACAATTCTGCATTCAGGACAAGATTATCCTAATCATAGTAGGTTACTAAACTGCATTACAGGGCCGGCCCTGGCCAATTTGCTGCCCTAGGCAAGATTTTACCTGGTGCCCCATGCATCACAGCCCATTTCGCCCTGTCATTGTGTTCATGATTATTTATCCTATATATATATATAATAACATATAATATACAAATATATATATATACACACACACACACACACACACACACACACATTACAGCCTAAACACAAATAGCAAGAGCATTACACCTAGCATTCAAGTCAAGTCCCATTTATTTTTATAGCGCTTTTTACAATATAGATTATTTCAAGGCAGATTTACAGCTTTACAGTTTTGTTGCGTTTATAATTTTGCTCAGTATATATAGCCGCTCTGGATAAAACAGTGATGTCATCGTCCAAATGTCATTCATGCACAAAATATTCATTGAACGCTAGCAAAAGTTTTTGTTTTGCAGTTGATGGCAGCAATCTTCCACTAAACTATGGCCCGTTTCATGTTTTCACCATGAAGGAAACTGCGAAATGTCTTCTTTAATGTTAATTTCACATAAAACGTTGCTACTTTTAATAAACCTGTAGCCTATATAAATATCATTAATAATTTTGGCAAATAAATTTAAAAAATGCCATATATCCCCCTCAAAACTGCGCAACTAGAGTAAAACATGAATTAATAAAAATTATAGTGAATGCGTCTAAAAAACTGACGTGATTGTTACAAATCACACTGTCTGGGGCCTCTGGAGAACTCAGAACAATTGTTAGCTTAAAGTTAAAGGTAAAAATAACTGCCATTAAATTATATATCTAACTACTATGCAATTAGATAAACTGTTCATTCATTACATTACCTCTGTCTTTATCCCCTTTTATCCTCTTCTCTTCCGTTTGGCACTGTATCTATTGCAGACTATAATGCTAATCTAAAATATGTCATGTAAATTTGGCCATCCGTCACAATCAGGTAACTTTCACCATGTCTAGACCTGGCTCGAGCTGCCAGGCCCATTTCTACGGAGTGCTTGAGTGTGTTAAGTGCCCTCAAACGAGAGAAATGCTGTCTACATTGGATGCAGCGAGGGGCGACGCTACACAACAAATTACTAACAGTAAAGTGATCGCGCGCGCTCTGTTTCTGACGCACTTCAAGCACTCGCTGGGCGGGGGGAGATTGACGCGCCGGACCGGAGTCGGGGGACTTAGTTAAGTTTTTGTGGAGTTGTTTTGCTTTATTTTGTAGTATTTTGAATTAGTGTTTTTAAAATAGTATTAGTAAAAAAATAATAAAAAAAATTCACTATTGAGTGGCGCCCCTAGCATTTGCCTAGTCCGCCTATGCCACGGGCCGGCCCTGCTGCATTACAAACCAATGAATTCCTTCATAATGTATCAAACAACTTAAAAACAAGTGAAACAACTAAGATGTGAAAACCAAAGAAACATTTATGACAACCATAAGAAATAATTGTGAAGAACTGAGAACAATAATTCAGCTGTAAATATATTATTTAACACCAATTTTCGAAGATGTTCTTACCTTCCCAGTGGGAAGAGTTTGTGTGCGCGTAATAGTGTCTTCTCCACTATTAATGCTGATCAACTCCGCGTCTGCTGGTGGAAACGTCGAGGGGAAAACGACTACATCACTCTTTATTGTGTCTGAACTAAAACACACGTCATACTGTTGAGTAGATTTAGAGAAGGACCAGCTTCCGTCTGGATGGGTGCTGATCACTGGAGCGCTGTACCTGCTGAAACTGCCGTCTGTCCTGTAGCATTTAGCTGCTATCAAACCCACGAGACTCAGTAAAAAGATGACTGATACTGAGACGATAGCGATGAGCAGATACACGTTCAGATCTGATAAACTCTCCTCTTTAACAGGAACTTCTCTGAATGATGTGTTTATGTCATCCAGACTCTCAACAACCACAACATCCATTAACATAGTCGCTGAGAGTGATGGTTCTCCATTATCAGACACTGTAATAATAAGTGGGTGAGTTTTTAAGTCATTGTCACTCATTCGTCTCTTAGTCTTTATTTCTCCAGTGCTGCTTCCAATGCGGAAGAGATTCGTTCCTTTGGGTTCACTTATATGATAAGACAGAAGAGCGTTATATCCAGAGTCAGCATCAACAGCTCTGATCTTGGCTACAAAGTATCCCGCTTCAGCAGAGTAGGGAATGTTCTCAGTATTAACTGATCCAGGATCAGAATAAGGTGGTAAAATAACTGGACTGTTGTCATTCTCATCCAGAATAAACATATTTACAGTCACATTACTGCTCAGAGGAGGAACACCGGAGTCTGTTGCCATCACTTGAAACTGAAATCGTTTTGTTTCTTCGTGATTAAATGATTGTAAACTGAATATTGCTCCACTCAAAGAGTTTATATTGATCAGTGTTGTTACAGGAGCACTGGAGCTGGAACTGTCTAACAGTGAATATGAAAGTTCTGCGTTCTCACCAGTGTCTGAATCATCAGCTGTCACTTTTGTCACGAGACCTCCAGCTTGACCATTCTCACTTAGAAAAGCGTTAATAACGGTTGCTGGGAAATGTGGAGCATTGTCATTAACATCAGAGATATGTACAGTTATAACAGTGCTGCTGGAAAGAGCCGGAGTTCCTTCATCTGAAGCTGTAATTGTGATGTTATACTGAGAAACACTCTCTCTGTCCAGAGCTCCGTCCACCACTAGAGAATAATGATTGTTATATGACGTCTCCAGTTTGAAAGGAAACGAGCCTTTCAGCGCACAGTGAACTATACCATTTTTACCTCCATCTTTATCAGACACTGTGACTAAAGCAACAGCAGTTCCCGGTTTTGCGTCCTCTTTCACACTTTCCAACAGAGGAGTCGTAACTATCTCTGGCACATTGTCATTCTCATCCACAACTTCTATTAAAACTTTACAGTGTGCACTTTTTGGAGGGCTGCCTTTATCTCTCGCCTGAACCCGGAGTTCAATTCCAGAATCTTCCTCGTAATCAATTTGTCCTTGAACAGCAATTTCCCCAGAGTTAGAATTAATGCTAAACAGTTTCAAATCATCGGTATTTCCATGAAATGAATATTGAATTTCACTATTGATGCCCTCATCCATATCACTGGCAGAAACAGAAATTATTTTGGTTCCAATTGGTGTGTTTTCCTTCACTTTAACTTTGTATAAAGGTTTACTGAAAATAGGCGTATTATCGTTTATATCCATGACGTCAACAACAATACTCAAGGTTCCAGATTTGGGAGGTTTTCCTCCGTCAACAGCGGTTAATATTAAGTGAATAACGGCTTGTTTCTCTCGATCTAAAGCTTTCTGTAGTACTAACTCAGCAGAAATACTCTTTTGCCCGCTATGAACATCTAAAGAAAAATATTCATTTGAACTGAGTTTGTAATCTTTCAGAGAATTACTGCCGACATCTGAATCTTTTGCATTTGGAAGAGGAAATTTGTCCCCCTCGTTTGCATTCTCTGTAACATTGACAACATTCATGCTGTCAATAAAAAACGGAGTATTGTCGTTCACATCCATAATCATAATTTCAAGCCGATAAAGTCTGTGCGGATTCTGAGCAAGAGCCTCTAAATTCAATGTACATTTCTGATTAGAGCCACACAACTCTTCACGATCAATCCTGTCTTTCACAAACAGCGACCCCGTTTTCACATTAACATCAAAATACTTTGCATTTGATCCAGGCATAATCTGAAACATGCGTGATTCTAGTTCCTGAGCGCTGATCTTGAGGTCTTTTGCAATATTCCCGATCACGGTTCCTTTATTCACCTCCTCGGAGACGGAATAGACAATCTGGCCAAGCGAAGATTTCCACAACAGAAATAAAACGATCAAAAAGCCAAAATATACTGTGAAATTCATGATCGTGCAAGAAAATGTCCAGCGATTTAAAGCAATTAAAGCAACTAAACAGACCTGTCTCGATACAATCCGAAATCACGACGCAGAAGCTACTATAAGCCTTGGTTATTTGCACCCTTTCAATGCTTATTCTGTTCCTGTAAAGGAGGAGCTCAGATGACTCTCAAAGTCATGGTCTGCAGTGCCACCACGTGTTGTAACAGCGATGAAACAACAAGATGTTGCTTATACAGGGTTCTATAAAACAAAGAGTGGACTAAACAAAAACATATCTTCATAAATTCAAATCTAAATCATCATATCAACACAATCATTACAAAACAGAAAAGGTTTTGTTTTGTATTACAGCAAACACAAATATTGAGAAGGATATATAACGTCAAATACCGCTGTCCGTGGTACTGAATTTATTTAGCTTTTTAAATACAAAATAGGTTACAGTTAAACCATTAAAAAAAATAAAATAAAAAAAACAGCAGTTTGTATGATAAGGTCATATTTTTCAATATTTCCAATTTGACAATGCCGTCCAGTATGTTACGTATTATCTTGAGTATCGGGTTGGGATGCGGGTAGTAAAATAAAAAAAAATAAAAACGATATTTCCTTTTTCATTATTATTTTCATAGACATCTAAACTGGAATATAAACTGTAATGATAGTTTATAAAATCAAAACATTCAAACGGAAGCTTTGATCAGGTAGAGGATAGAGAGATGGCGGTAGATGTGTTGGGTGGTTTGTCAGGCTCCACTCCAATACTCTCTAACTCATTTTTTAAAAATAGTTACTGATTTAAGAACAAAACAAAGAAACCAGTTAAATAATAATTATAGAGATGAAGGAAATGTTTGCGTATTTCTGCTTTGCTGTTGGCTTCTGTTGTTGCCACTTGGACAACACCTAAGCGCAAACAAACAGATGTCTCAGGCTGACAACTCAGTCGTATGTGAATAGATTACCGAGATTAAACTTCTTCCGACATGGATACCTTGTCATCTACTCGATCACCAAACAATCTGATCACCCCCGTCGCGGCACGGCAAGCAAACAAAACAACATTGTCATCTGTTCGAACACCAAACAAATTGAACTCACCCATCGCGTCACGCTGAGAAAGCGGGATCAGATCCAACATCTGTTAACTGACTCTAATTTAGATTTTTCAGCGTTGAGCGAAACTTGAGTACTTTTCTATGTTAGGGACACTCTGAAATGTAATGAAATCAAACCTGATACACCACTAGAATGTTTGGCTTTAAATGTTGTATTATCCCCTAAGATGAATTTTAACATTATAGTGCTGTGTATATAATGATGTTTCATTTTATGAGAATTTAGACAAAAAATTTTAAATATGTAAATACTTGCACCGAATCTGTTTTTCTTGGTGACTTTAATATTAACTGGCTAGAGAAAAGTCGAAGAAAAAAATTAAAGAGACTGTTGTCAAAACACAGTCTTCATCAGATGATTAAAGGTCCAACAAGGATCACACAAGTGAGTAAAATGGATAGTCACTAACAGATCACAGAGAATTATCAGAAATTATAATTTATTAACAGGGCTTTCTGATCACAATATGAACATGGTTGTATGGAAACTTACTAAACAACGTTTACCCAAATTTATGAACGAAAGTAAACCAGGAAACTTGGGTATACCAAAAAATAAGTTGACACAAGTTAAAAATGATTTAGATCATTTAGACTGGAATAATGTCTTACAATCGAATGATTTAGAAAATTGTTGTAACTCTTTGATGAAAAACCTCACAAATCTGATTGAGAAATATAGTAAGACATTCAAAGGTATGCAACGAAAACTCTCCTTACCATGGCTGAACAATGACATTCGTCAGCTAATGAAAAAAAGAGACTGCATTGAAAAAAAGAGACTATGCATTGAAAATATCGCTGCTCTCCAAAACAAATATCGATTTCCTAAACTTTAAAGGATTGAGAAATGAAGTAGTCAGAGAATTGCGTAAAGCAAAGACAGCTTATTTTATGCAATTGATTGAGGAATCGGAAGGAAATAGTGCATCCCTTTGGAAGCACCTCAATAGCCTTACTAAATTTAAGCCCAGTCAACAAAAAACAATAGCTGAGTTGGAAGTGAATGGAGTTAGCAGCACTAACAATTCAGCTATTGCAAATTAATTCAATAAATTCTTTATTCAGTCTGTGGAGGAGCTCGCTGAGACTTTTGAACCAGCAACCCTCTCACAGACTACAGAGTTTGATCAATCAGATCTTTTTCACATTAAAGAGGTTAGTCAGGAAAAAGTACATACAATTATTAATAAATTAAATAAATCTAAGGCAAAGGATGTATTTGGGTTGGATACTGCCTTTATTACAACTTACTGCTCTGCCTTGATTAAACCTGTAACCCACCTTGTAAATCTTTCCATCAGAGTGGGCAAATTCCCACAAAGTTGGAAACAAGCTATCATTACACAGATTTTCAAGGTTGGTGCAAAGAACCAAGCAAGCAACTATAGGCCAATCTCAATACTGCCGGCTTTATCCAAAATTTTAGAGAAAATTATCATAGAACAGTTAGTAGAACATCTTGAAGGTAATAAACTTATCAACTCCAAGCAGTTTGGATTTAGAGCAGGGTATTCTACAGAAATGGCTAATTGTTATCTTACCGAGAACATTAACAGTAAGCTGGACAAGGGTAATGTTGTGGGAGCTGTGTTTATAGACCTAAAAAAGGCCTTTGACGCCGTGAACCACAACATACTCTTGAATAAACTTACCACCTTCAACTTCTCTGAACATGCCATCGCGGCTGGTTTGCTTCATATCTGGAGCATAGAGAGCAACGTGTTAAAATAAACACCGAACTCTCAACATCATTACAATCCACAATGGGTATTCCACAGGGCTCCATTTTGGGGCCTCTGCTCTTTAGTCTATATATAAACGACTTAACTACATGCTGTCAGTTAGCCAACTGCCAAATGTATGCTGACTATACAGTAATTTATGCATCAGCTAGGACACCAACTATAGTAGGAGAGACCCTGACCAAAGAAATGGAGGGTATATCCCAATGGCTTAAAGAAAATCATCTGACGCTTAACATCAAAAAGACCGTATCTATGTGCTTCTCAATTAGAGGAAAAGCTAAATGTACTATTAAAATACATCAAGAAGCAATAGAGGCAGTTCAGGAATCTAGATTTTTAGGTATTATTCTGGATTCACAACTCAAATTCAATATACACATTAATAAACTCTGTAAGACTGTCCGGACAAACTTAAACTGTTTTAGAATGATTAGGCATCATATACCTGTCAAGGCAGCTTTGCTGTTTTTTCATGCTATGATACTCTCTCATTTATCTTATTGTGTTACTATATGGGGCCAAGCCTCCCAGACAACAGTCAAACCCATCATATAATTATACAAACAAGCACTGAAAATTATGGATCAGAAACCAAATATGTGGCATCACTGTTTAATTGTACAGAAATACAAGCTTTTAGATTTTGATAGTTTTATTAAGTTTTCTTTTCTTAAGCTGATTTTTAAATGCACAAATAATCTAGCTCCAGCCATACTCTGTCCTTTTTGTGACAAAAAATAAACACAAGGAGAGTTGCCAATAGGAGAGCAGCGGGTGGCAACTGCATATCAGAGGGGCGCAAAACCACTTTTGGCCAGTCAAGTTTTTCAGTGATAGGGACCCATTTTTGGAATGATTTACCAACAGAAATAAAAACAGAATCTGACCTGAAAACATTTAATAGAAAGGTGAAACACTGGCTGAAAGAAAATCAAATATGTGGACATCTGTGCTGGATGTGATGTGTTGTTTTGTGTAATGTGGTCGGGATTGTGTAAAATGTCAATGTTAGTGTTTAAAATGTGACATATGTTTTTAGAAAGGCCTGACCAGGGACTGGGGTTGCAAATTAGCCTATTGGCTAGAAACCTTTTATGCAATACATTTACACATTTTGTTATGGCTTTGCCTATGATAATTATGTATGTAATAATGTGCGCTGCATTTTCCCTGAGAAATAAACTAATAAATAAAAATAAATAAAAAAGCTTATCGTTTCTAAAAAAATTATAATTTTGCAAGTCAAGCAGTGATTGCAATACACAAGCAAGATCCAATGTCTTACCTTCTCTGAGTTAGGAAGAGTTTGTGTGCGCGTAAAAGTGTCTTCTCCACTATTAATGCTGATCAACTCCGCGTCTGCTGGTGGAAACGGCGAGGGGAAAACGACTACATCACTCTTTATTGTGTCTGAACTAAAACACACGTCATACTGTTGAGTAGATTTAGAGAAGGACCAGCTTCCGTCTGGATGGGTGTTGATCACTGGAGCGCTGTACCTGCTGAAACTGCCGTCTGTCCTGTAGCATTTAGCTGCTATCAAACCGACGAGACTCAGTAAAAAGATGACTGATACTGAGACGATAGCGATGAGCAGATACACATTCAGATCTGAAAAACTCTCCTCTTTAACAGGAACTTCTCTAAATGATGTCTTTATGTCATCCAGACTCTCAACAACCACAACATCCATGGACATAGTCGCTGAGAGTGATGGCTCTCCATTATCTGACACTGTAATAATAAGTGGGTGAGTTTTTAAGTCACTGTCACTCATTCGTCTCTTAGTCTTTATTTCTCCAGTGCTGCTTCCAATGCGGAAGAGATTCGTTCCTTTGGGTTCACTTATATGATAAGACAGAAGAGCGTTATATCCAGAGTCAGCATCAACAGCTCTGATCTTGGCTACAAAGTATCCCGCTTCAGCAGAGTAGGGAATGTTCTCAGTATTAACTGATCCAGGATCAGAATAAGGCGGTAAAATAACTGGACTGTTGTCATTCTCATCCAGAATAAACACATTTACAGTCACATTACTGCTCAGAGGAGGAACACCAGAGTCTGTTGCCATCACTTCAAACTGAAATCTTTTTGTTTCTTCGTGATTAAATGATTTTAAACTGAATATTTCTCCACTCAAAGAGTTTATATTGATCAGTGTTGTTACAGGAACACTGGAGCTGGAACTGTCTAACAGTGAATATGAAAGTTCTGCGTTCTCACCAGTGTCTGAATCATCAGCTGACACTTTTGTCACGAGACCTCCAGCTTGACCATTCTCACTTAGAAAAGCGTTAATAACGGTTGCTGGGAAATGTGGGGCTTTGTCATTAACATCAGAGATATGTACAGTTATAACAGTGCTGCTGGAAAGAGCCGGAGTTCCTTCATCTGAAGCTGTAATTGTGATGTTATACTGAGAAACACTCTCTCTGTCCAGAGCTCCGTCCACCACTAGAGAATAATGATTGTTATATGACGTCTCCAGTTTGAAAGGAAACGAGCCTTTCAGCGCACAGTGAACAATGCCATTTTTACCTCCATCTTTATCAGACACTGTGACTAAAGCAACAGCAGTTCCTGACTTTGTGTCTTCTTTCACAGTTTTCAGAAGTGGAGTCACTGTTATCTCTGGTGCATTATCATTTTCATCCATAACTTCTATTAAAACTTTACATTGTGTGCTCTTTGGTGGACTGCCTTTATCTCTTGCTTGAACTCGTAACTCGATAGCAGGATTCTCCTCGTAATCAATTCGCCCTTTTACAACAATATCTCCTGTCTCGGGGATAATGGAAAACAGGTCTTGCTTTTTTCCATGGCCAACAAATGAGTACATAATTTCACGATTTATTCCTTCATCCAAATCAGTTGCAAAGACAGAGATAACTTTAGTTTCAGCACCAACATTTTCTTTTACTTTGACCTTGTAAAGAGGTTGACTGAACACTGGGTTATTATCATTAACATCCATGACGTTTATAATAATATGTAAAGTCCCTGATTTAGGTGGTTTTCCTCCATCTGTCCCGGTGAGAACTAATTTAATAGTCGCTTGCTTCTCTCGATCTAAAGCCTTGTTCAGCACTAACTCTGCAGACACACTCTGGTCTTCACTCTGTGTATCGAGACTGAAATGTTCATTCGGACTCAGTTTGTACTCTTTCAGAGAATTACTGCCAACATCAGAGTCCTCGGACACAGGGAGAGGAAATCTCTCGCCAGGGCTTGCGTTTTCACTAATATTCACGGTAAATACTTTAACAGGAAAATGTGGCGCATTGTCGTTTATATCCAAGATCTTAATCTCCACCCTGTAAAGATGATGAGGATTTTCAGCGAGGGCCTCTATATTCAAAGAGCATTTCTGTTTCGACATACATATCTCCTCACGGTCAATCCTTTCATTAACAAACAGCACGCCAGTTTTCAGATTTACGTCAAAATACTTCTTATTTGATCCAGTCACGATCTCAAACATGCGAGATTCCAGATCGTGAACATTTATGTTCAGGTCTTTCGCTATATTGCCAACAACTGTTCCCTTATTTACCTCTTCCGGTACGGAATAGACGATCTGGGCAAACGCAGAATCCAGCAAAGAAAAGAAAATTATAAATCCACAATCGAAATATCCCGTAAATGCCATAATGGTGATTCTCAGCTGGCGTAATGAAAGTGAAAACAAAAAATAAACGCACGAGAATGTAATATTTCTTCTTTGCATTCAGACAACACGAGACGGAACAGAAACCATCATCATGTCTCAACGACAGATACACTATAACACCAAGATTCCGAGAGGGAGGCTTCAGAATAAATCCTGTAAACCTTTAACTCACGGTCTGCAGTGACACCGTGTGCTGAAACTATGCCATAACAGGAATAATACATAACCAACACAGCTGAAGGAACAACCAAATGCTTGGAGACAAAAACACAGATAGTGATTTTCAAAGTCATTCAACAATAAAAAGCACCGCAAAATATATATAAGTGACAGATTACTTATTATATGATTCACTTGTTAATGCTGTTAATTAGCTAATAAGACTGCAAGCAAATTGGGTAAAAAAAAAGTCCAAAGGGGGAAAATAGAAGCTGGCAAAAAATATTCTCCACGAGGCAGGTTATGACAGAACACTGCTATGCAACAAACATAATGAACCTCTTGGGGAGCTGCACAGAGAAATAGTGAAGAGCTCAAAGAAGTTACTTATGACAAATAAAATGGTTGGAATGCTGAGATGACCAATCGGCATTTAGGATCGGAATTATTATTATAATTATTTCGTTTCTTTTTCGCATTTTAATTTCACATTTCCTGTATGTCTGTATAACTCTGTTATTTGCTTGACATTGCTTTTCTATTTTGTAAACTATATCGATTATTACATTATTTATTAAAATATACTCTAATTGTTTTGATAGGCTACTTGAAAACGAAAAAAATAAATAAATCCGCATGCAGGATAAGATTATTCATAGTTTGTGTTGTTAAAACTGCAGATTAAAGGTATTCATAATTTATCACAACAACTTTAAAATCAAGTGAAAACCACGTTGTGAAAACCAAACCAACATTTGTTACAACCATAAGAAATAATTGCAAACAGCTGAGAACAATAGTTAAGATGTAAATATTTGAACACTAATTTTCATT
Organism: Siphateles boraxobius; assembly: GCF_051911475.1. NCBI lineage: Eukaryota > Metazoa > Chordata > Actinopteri > Cypriniformes > Leuciscidae > Siphateles > Siphateles boraxobius. The sequence continues at coordinate 15,103,261 of NW_027508866.1, forward strand.
GATCATCTTACCTTTCCAGTGGTAGGAAGAGTTTGTGTGCGCGTAAAAGTGTCTTCTCCACTATTAATGCTGATCAGCTCCGCGTCTGCTGGTGGAAACGGCGAGGGGAAAACGACTACATCACTCTTTATTGTGTCTGAACTAAAACACACGTCATACTGTTGAGTAGATTTAGAGAAGGACCAGCTTCCGTCTGGATGGGTGCTGATCACTGGAGCGCTGTACCTGCTGAAACTGCCGTCTGTCCTGTAGCATTTAGCTGCTATCAAACCCACGAGACTCAGTAAAAAGATGACTGATACTGAGACGATAGCGATGAGCAGATACACATTCAGATTTGAAAAACTCTCCTCTTTAACAGGAACTTCTCTGAATGATGTATTTATGTCATCCAGACTCTCAACAACCACAACATCCATGGACATAGTCGCTGAGAGTGATGGCTCTCCATTATCAGACACTGTAATAATAAGTGGGTGAGTTTTTAAGTCATTGTCACTCATTCGTCTCTTAGTCTTTATTTGTCCAGTGCTGCTTCCAATGCGGAAGAGATTCGTTCCTTTAGGTTCACTTAAATGATAAGACAGAAGAGCGTTATATCCAGAGTCAGCATCAACAGCTCTGATCTTGGCTACAAAGTATCCCGCTTCAGCAGAGTAGGGAATGTTCTCAGTATTAACTGATCCAGGATCAGAATAAGGCGGTAAAATAACTGGACTGTTGTCATTCTCATCCAGAATAAACACATTTACAGTCATATTACTGCTCAGAGGAGGAACACCAGAGTCTGTTGCCATCACTTCAAACTGAAATCTTTTTGTTTCTTCGTGATTAAATGATTGTAAACTGAATATTTCTCCACTCAAAGAGTTTATATTGATCAGTGTTGTTACAGGAACACTGGAGCTGGAACTGTCTAACAGTGAATATGAAAGTTCTGCGTTCTCACCAGTGTCTGAATCATCAGCTGTCACTTTTGTCACGAGACCTCCAGCTTGACCATTCTCACTTAGAAAAGCGTTAATAACGGGTGCTGGGAAATGTGGGGCATTGTCATTAACATCAGAGATATGTACAGTTATAACAGTGCTGCTGGAAAGAGCCGGAGTTCCTTCATCTGAAGCTGTAATTGTGATGTTATACTGAGAAACACTCTCTCTGTCCAGAGCTCCGTCCACCACTAGAGAATAATGATTGTTATATGACGTCTCCAGTTTGAAAGGAAACGAGCCTTTCAGCGCACAGTGAACAATGCCATTTTTACCTCCATCTTTATCAGACACTGTGACTAAAGCAACAGCAGTTCCCGGTTTTGCGTCCTCTTTCACACTTTCCAACAGAGGAGTCGTAACTATCTCTGGCACATTGTCATTCTCATCCACAACTTCTATTAAAACTTTACAGTGTGCACTTTTTGGAGGGCTGCCTTTATCTCTCGCTTGAACACGGAGTTCAATTGCAGAATCTTCTTCGTAATCAATGTGTCCTTGAACAACAATTTCCCCAGAATTTGAATTAATGCTAAACAGTTTAATTTCATCGTTATTTCCATGAAATGAATATTGAATTTCACTATTGATGCCCTCATCCATATCACTTGCAGAAACAGAAATTATTTTGGTTCCAATTGGTGTGTTTTCTTTTATTTTAACTATGTATAAAAGTTTACTGAAAATAGGCTGATTATCGTTTATATCCATGACGTCAACAACAATACTCAAGGTTCCAGATTTGGGAGGTTTTCCTCCGTCAACAGCGGTTAATATTAAGTGAATAACGGCTTGTTTCTCTCGATCTAAAGCTTTCTGTAGTACTAACTCAGCAGAAATACTCTTTTGCCCGCTATGAACATCTAAGGAAAAATATTCATTTGAACTGAGTTTGTAATCTTTCAGAGAATTACTGCCGACATCTGAATCTTTTGCAATCGGAAGAGGAAATCTTTCCCCCTCATTTGTAAACTCTGTAACATTGACAACATTCATGCTGTCAGGAAAAAACGGAGTATTGTCGTTTACATCCATAATCATAATTTCAAGCCGATAAAGTCTGTGCGGATTCTGAGCAAGAGCCTCTAAATTCAATGTACATTTCTGATTAGAGCCACACAACTCTTCACGATCAATCCTGTCTTTCACAAACAGCGACCCCGTTTTCACATTAACATCAAAATACTTTGCATTTGATCCAGGCATAATCTGAAACATGCGTGATTCTAGTTCCTGAGCGCTGATCTTGAGGTCTTTTGCAATATTCCCGATCACGGTTCCTTTATTCACCTCCTCGGAGACGGAATAGACAATCTGGCCAAGCGAAGATTTCCAAAAACACAGAAATAAAACGATCCAAAAGCCATAATATCCTGTGAAATCCATGATTGTGCAAGAAAATGTCCAGCGATTTAAAGCAATTAAAGCAACTAAACAGACCTGTCTCGATACAATCCGAAATCACGACGCAGAGGCTACTATAAGCCTTGGTTATTTGCACCCTTTCAATGCTTATTCTGTTCTTGTAAAGGAGGAGCTCAGATGACTCTCAAAGTCATGGTCTGCAGTGCCACCACGTGTTGTAACAGTGATGAAACAATGAGATATTACTTAATAGATTATCTTATAAAAACAAAGAGTGAACTAAACTCCAATTTAAACCTTCATATCTACGCAATCATTTCGAAATAGAAAGGAAATGTTGTGTTGTGTATTCAGGTAAATACCAATATATTGAGAAGGAATATACGTAATTACCACTGTCCGTGGTACTGAAGTTACTTTGCTCTTTTAACACAGTTAAACCTTAAAAAATTGTTTTACCAACAGCAGTTTGTATGATCAGGTCATTATTCCAGTTCAGTATTTACAAAGCCACAAGATAATTAACTAAATTGCAAACCTAAAATGTATCATCTTAACAACAAGTGAGAGATTTAATATATTTCTAATTCGTCAAATGAGTCCATTATACGAATTATCTTAGGATGCGCGTGAAAAAAAATAGAAAATTAAATTAATAAGATATTTATTTTTATGTATTCCCATAGACATCTAAACTGGAAAATAAACTGTAATGAGAGTTTATAAAATTAAAGCACTCAACTTAATCGTTTCTACAAATATAATTTTGCAAGTCAAGCAGTGATTGCAATACACAAGCAAGATGCAATGTCTTACCTTCTCAGAGTTAGGAAGAGTTTGTGTGCGCGTAAAAGTGTCTTCTCCACTATTAATGCTGATCAGCTCCGCGTCTGCTGGTGGAAACGGCGAGGGGAAAACGACTACATCACTCTTTATTGTGTCTGAACTAAAACACACGTCATACTGTTGAGTAGATTTAGAGAAGGACCAGCTTCCGTCTGGATGGGTGCTGATCACTGGAGCGCTGTACCTGCTGAAACTGCCGTCTGTCCTGTAGCATTTAGCTGCTATCAAACCCACGAGACTCAGTAAAAAGATGACTGATACTGAGACGATAGCGATGAGCAGATACACATTCAGATCTGAAAAACTCTCCTCTTTTACAGGAACTTCTCTAAATGATGTCTTTATGTCATCCAGACTCTCAACAACCACAACATCCATGGACATAGTCACTGAGAGTGATGGCTCTCCATTATCAGACATTGTAATAATAAGTGGGTGAGTTTTTAAGTCATTGTCACTCATTCGTCTCTTAGTCTTTATTTCTCCAGTGCTGCTTCCAATGCGGAAGAGATTCGTTCCTTTGGGTTCACTTAATTGAAAAGACAGAAGAGCGTTATATCCAGAGTCAGCATCAACAGCTCTGATCTTGGCTACAAAGTATCCCGCTTCAGCAGAGTAGGGAATGTTCTCAGTATTAACTGATCCAGGGTCAGAATAAGGCGGTAAAATAACTGGACTGTTGTCATTCTCATCAGTTATAAAAACATTTACTGTCAAGCTGCTGCTTAGTGATGGAAGACCTGAATCTGTCGCCTGAATTTCAAACTGAAATGATTTAAGGTCTTCGTAGTTAAATGATTGTTTACTATATAAGTCTCCACTCTCACTATTTATGTCAATCATAGAGAGCAATGGAATCCCAGTTTTGTCTCTGCTAATTAAAGTATAGGAAATATGAGCGTTCGTGTTGATATCTGGATCCTGCGCGGTCACTGTCGCTATAATGGCACCTGCTGGGCTGTTTTCCTTTAGAAACACGTTCATCACAGCTTCTGGGAAGCGTGGCGCATTGTCATTCACATCAGATATATGAACTGTGATAACACTGGTACTAGACAGTGAAGGGGTCCCTTCATCTGAAGCTATTATTGTTATATTAAAATTTGCATTTTCTTCTCTGTCCAGTGCTCCATCTACAACTAAAGAGTAGTAGTTTTTATAAGAGGACTCGAACTTAAACGGCACCTGACCTACAATACGGCAGTGCACTATTCCATTTTTACCTCCGTCTTTATCAGATATTGTAATAAGAGCCACAGCTGTTCCGACTTTTGTGTCCTCTTTAATAGTACTGGCCAAAGAAGTCACCATCAGCTCGGGCGGATTGTCATTCACATCAACTACTTCAACTAAAACCTTACACTGTGAACTCTTAGGAGGCCGGCCTTTATCTTTAGCCTCCACCCTCAACTCAACAGCAGCATTTTCTTCATAATCAATATTACCTTTAACTGTTATAACTCCGCTATCTGGATCAATTGAAAACAGATCTGACGCTTTGATACTGCCTTGCTTGACAATAGAAAATGTTATATCACTATTTATTCCCTCATCTAAATCAGAGGCGGAAAGGGAGATGATTTGGGACTCCAGAGCAATATTTTCGTTCACTTTCACTTTGTAAAGAGATTTGCTAAAAACTGGGGAGTTGTCGTTAAAATCCAAAACATTGACCATTATCTCTAATGTTCCAGACATTGCAGGTTTCCCTCCATCAATAGCAGTTAGTGTTAGATGAACGACAGGCTGTTTTTCTCGATCTAAAGCTTTAATCAGCACCAGTTCGACAGTAACACTCTGTTCTACTTTCTGCATATCCAGAGAAAAGTGTTCGTTGGGACTAAGCTTGTAGGATTTAACGTCATAGTTGCCTGAATCCGGATCTTCAGCCAAAGGAAGAGAAAATTTCTCTCCAAGAGAGGAGACTTCTGTTATGTTCAGTACCTGACTGCTAATCGGAAACGATGGCGCGTTATCGTTTATGTCAATTATATTTATTTCTATTCTATATAGACTGAGTGGATTATGAGCCATCGCTTCTAAAAGCTTCGTGCATTTCTCATCAGCAGAGCAAAGCGATTCTCGATCAATTCGATTATTCACATACAGAGTGCCAGTCTTTAAATTCACCCCGAAATACCTTTTGTTGGTTCCATATACAATCTGAAACATACGAGGTTCCAGTTCCAGCACACTGATGTGAAGATCTTTTGATAAATTGCCGACAACGGTTCCCACATTCACTTCCTCTGAGACGGAATAGGCAATCTGACCGCAGGATAAAGTCCAACAATATGACAGCAGAATAGCAGTCCATAAGGATCCAACATATTGATTCATCTCTGCTCAAAACCAACAATTCAAAATCTAAAAGAAACAAACAAATATTTAATCAAAGCAAATGAGACCAGCTGAATTGTGGTTCACTACACAACCGCAGACGACACTGCTGATATGAGATGGTCTATGGTGCTTTGGAAGGAGGAGATATACAAATACGCGAGTATTTGTGGTGTTCTAAATTTGTACGGTTAACAGCGACTCCAGGTGGTTTCTAATAGAATCACAGTGCAATATTAAAGTTTCTCCAGGAATAACTTCAAATTTAAGGAAATACAAGCTCTGTAATGTGTGATTTAGATTTTTAAAACTCATTTCCACGACAAAATACAACAGAGAGGAAATGAAGGGTTTGAGGGATTATATTATCATAAATATCAGATAAACTGTTTAAACACATTCCACAATGAATAGGTACACGTCAATTCCACAATTAATAACCATCACATAATTTAGTGTTGCAAAAAATAAATTTACATTTGTAAAGAGGAAAGACTTTAACTTAATAGATTCGTCTTTAAATTATTAACAATACAAACTGTGATGACAAAAAAATGCCAGTTATAAAAGGGATGTTATACACCATAAGCGCAATTGTCGCTGTCCAGTTCTGAAATTCTGCTTAAGGAAATCTTATACTCAGAAAAAATCAAACACGAAATAATAATAATAATAGTAATCAGCATCACCATCACTTTGAATCGGTTTTTGCATAGGTTTTGTGAATAAGTCCTAAATTTAGGTTGCAAACTAAATATACAATTTAATAAAAGCTCACATTAAAATTTAGCTTGACCTCTTGAGGTTAACGGTCTATATTTTTCAGAATATTTTTCTATTTGCTAAAATAGAAAAAAAAACTTAATGTTTAATGAAAGTTAAATGCGCTTTTTTGTACATTATAATGGAAAATGAAAATAATTATAAAACAATCCTCCATCATTGTTGGCAAAATGTTAGCACATGATAATATTTTAATACATTTACATTTAGCTGACGCTTTTATCCAAAGCGACTTAGGTCGCACGCCTCTGGAGCAATTAGGGGTTAAGTGTCTTGCTCAGGGACACATTGGTGTCTCTCAGTGGATTCGATCCCGGGTCTCTCACACCAAAGGCATGTGTCTAATCCACTGCGCCATCACCACCCACTAATATGCAGTAGCAAAATGCAACCTGGTTTCTCAGGATTAAACAAGTGCCTCTGAATGTTGAGATGTCTTCAAAGGTGATAAAAAGTCAGCAATGAGCTTTTACCACAAATAGGTAGAGATAAAGCTGTATTTTTCTTTGCCATAGAAGAAAGTGTAGCCTATGTGTGCGCATATTATTATTTTTTTCTACCATTTGATCAACAATAACATAAAATACATAGTTTAATGGATTGGTAATTAATGGTAATTAAAATCCCAGAACAAATGTAATGAGAACTAAACAATTTCTTCACGCTTGAAAAAATCGTTTCAAATAAATCATATTACGTAAGGAGAAATCACCAGTGTCTTACCTTCTCTGAGTTAGTAAAAGTGTCTTCTCCACTATTAATGCTGATCAACTCCGCGTCTGCTGGTGGAAACGTCGAGGGGAAAACGACTACATCACTCTTTATTGTGTCTGAACTAAAACACACGTCATACTGTTGAGTAGATTTAGAGAAGGACCAGCTTCCGTCTGGATGGGTGTTGATCACTGGAGCGCTGTACCTGCTGAAACTGCCGTCTGTCCTGTAGCATTTAGCTGCTATCAAACCCACGAGACTCAGTAAAAAGATGACTGATACTGAGACGATAGCGATGAGCAGATACACATTCAGATTTGAAAAACTCTCCTCTTTAACAGGAACTTCTCTAAATGATGTCTTTATGTCATCCAGACTCTCAACAACCACAACATCCATGGACATAGTCGCTGAGAGTGATGGCTCTCCATTATCAGACACTGTAATAATAAGTGGGTGAGTTTTTAAGTCATTGTCACTCATTCGTCTCTTAGTCTTTATTTGTCCAGTGCTGCTTCCAATGCGGAAGAGATTCGTTCCTTTAGGTTCACTTATATGATAAGACAGAAGAGCGTTATATCCAGAGTCAGCATCAACAGCTCTGATCTTGGCTACAAAGTATCCCGCTTCAGCAGAGTATGGAATGTTCTCAGTATTAACTGATCCAGGATCAGAATAAGGCGGTAAAATAACTGGACTGTTGTCATTCTCATCCAGAATAAACACATTTACAGTCACATTACTGCTCAGAGGAGGAACACCAGAGTCTGTTGCCATCACTTCAAACTGAAATCGTTTTGTTTCTTCGTGATTAAATGATTGTAAACTGAATATTTCTCCACTCAAAGAGTTTATATTGATCAGTGTTGTTACAGGAACACTGGAGCTGGAACTGTCTAACAGTGAATATGAAAGTTCTGCGTTCTCACCAGTGTCTGAATCATCAGCTGTCACTTTTGTCACGAGACCTCCAGCTTGACCATTCTCACTTAGAAAAGCGTTAATAACGGTTGCTGGGAAATGTGGAGCATTGTCATTAACATCGGAGATATGTACAGTTATAACAGTGTTGCTGGAAAGAGCCGGAGTTCCTTCATCTGAAGCTGTAATTGTGATGTTATACTGAGAAACACTCTCTCTGTCCAGAGCTCCGTCCACCACTAGAGAATAATGATTGTTATATGACGTCTCCAGTTTGAAAGGAAACGAGCCTTTCAGCGCACAGTGAACAATGCCATTTTTACCTCCATCTTTATCAGACACTGTGACTAAAGCAACAGCAGTTCCTGACTTTGTGTCTTCTTTCACACTTTCCAACAGAGGAGTCGTAACTATATGTGGCACATTGTCATTCTCATCCACAACTTCTATTAAAACTTTACAGTGTGCACTTTTTGGAGGGCTGCCTTTATCTCTCGCCTGAACACGGAGTTCAATTGCAGGCTGTTCTTCGTAATCAATGTGTCCTTGAACAACAATTTCCCCAGAATTAGTATTAATGCTAAACAGTTTCATTTCATCGATATTTCCATGTCCAATAAATGAGAATTGAATTTCACTATTGATGTCCTCATCCAAATCACTGGCAGAAACAGAAATTATTTTGGTTCCAATTGGTGTGTTTTCCTTTACTTTAACTTTGTATAAAGGTTTACTGAAAATAGGCTTATTATCGTTTATATCCATGACGTCAACAACAATACTCAAGGTTCCAGATTTTGGAGGTTTTCCTCCGTCAACAGCGGTTAATATTAAGTGAATAACGGCTTGTTTCTCTCGATCTAAAGCTTTCTGTAGTACTAACTCAGCAGAAATACTCTGTTGCCCGCTATGAACATCTAAAGTAAAATATTCATTTGAACTGAGTTTGTAATCTTTCAGAGAATTACTGCCGACATCTGAATCCTTTGCAATTGGAAGAGGAAATCTGTCCCCCTCGTTTGCATTCTCTGTAACATTGACAACGTACATGCTGGCAGAAAAAAACGGACTATTGTCGTTCACATCCACAATTATAATTTCAAGCCGATAAAGTCTGTGCGGATTCTGAGCAAGAGCCTCTAAATTCAATGTACATTTCTGATTAGAGCCACACAACTCTTCACGATCAATCCTGTCTTTCACAAACAGCGACCCCGTTTTCACATTAACATCAAAATACTTTGCATTTGATCCAGGCATAATCTGAAACATGCGTGATTCTAGTTCCTGAGCGCTGATCTTGAGGTCTTTTGCAATATTCCCGATCACGGTTCCTTTATTCACCTCCTCGGAGACGGAATAGACAATCTGGCCAAGCGAAGATTTCCATAAACACAGAAATAAAACGTTCCAAAAGCCATAATATTCTGTGAAATCCATGATTGTGCAGTCAATGTCCTGCGATTTATTTAATTTAAAAGCGATTAAAACCACTAAACAGACCTCTCTCGATATAATCCAAAATCACGGCGGGGGCGCAAAAGCTACTATAAGCCTTAGCCTTGGTTATTTGCACCCTTTTAATGAAATATTCTGTTCCTGTAAAGGAGGAGCTCAGATGACTCTCAAAGTCATGGTCTGCAGTGCCACCACGTGTTGTAACAGTGACAAAACAATGGAATGTTACTCTATAAAACAAGTGAACTAAACGTATCACCATCTTTACAAAGCCAACCTTGATATCTACACAGTCTTTACAAAAACAGAAAAAATGTTGTGTTTTGTGTATTACAACAAATATGTATGAGAATAAACAACGCCATTACCGCTGTCCGTGGTACTGAAGTGACTTTGCTCTAATACAACATTAGGCTACAGTGCGACAATAATGCAAGCTAACAAAGAAAGAAGAAATGCTGTACAAGCAAATCAAACGATGAAATTCCAAAGCTGCACATCAATATATGAACAAAAAGTCACGAGATGCAGAAATAACTTAAAATAAAATGTATCATCCTGTCAAAAAGTGAAAAATCTACTTTTATTTTTTAACACTTAGAAGAATATACTTTTATTTCATAATATTTTATAAACATATAAACTAAAGAAACTGTAAAACTGTAGAAAATGAGAAAAATAAGTTACTTAAACGTTGCTTAACATGACCATGTTGCACCACTAGATGACACTCAAGTTTCCTAGTTGTAGTAAATTGTGAAGTAAGAGGAGGCATGATGAGTAGCGAGAATGCTGAGCATGTGTCTGCATGTTACAATGCTGGCTCTGACCATTTATTAAAGTTTCCTAAATTAAAAATTATTTTTGTGTTTCTTGTCTACATACGACACAACACTATCAAACCGATAAGACTCAATAAAATATGACGAGACAATAAAGATAAGCAGATACAGATTCAGATCAGAAAAAAACCTTTAGATCTCCACCCCACATTAGAAGTTCCAGTCTCTTTACCAGATCCTGTCAGAAGACAACCAGTTAACACAACTGTATTTTTTGGGGTACCCAAACAGTGTTTTATCAGCCTGAGAGGTTGACAGATGAAGCTAAATAAGACATAGATTGATTAAATGCAAGCTAACTTTTATGATCATTACCAAAACATGCTTTGAAAAGCTTGGCGATCAGGCCATACTCTTCCCATTCTACAAGTCATTTAGAAGAACATGTCCCTTCTGTCATAGCATGTACCAGCATTGTTTAGGGGGAAGGTCTATCAGACTGTTGTTATATCTGGAGTAAGTTGCTGAAACTGCAACTGTTAAAATTGGTTCAAGTTATTCCAAAATGTATCACTTGCAGTTTCTCATTTGGATGAAAAAAGAGTATAGCTGTTATGTCTTGTCATGTTGTGTCTGGTTCTTGTTACTCTGTCCCCCTCTGCTGGTCATCATAGGTTACTTTCTCTTTCTCTGCTCTCCCAGCTGTTCCTTATCTCCTCTAACTACCTCGTTCACTCTCTTCCCACCTGTTCCCTTTCTCCTCTGATTAGGTCTCTATTTCCCTCTCTGTTCTTGCTGCGTTCTTTGTCAGATTCTCATTTGAGTTTCTCATGCTAGAAGCAAACTTCTGTCTCGCTCATTTCTACATTGTCCAGCCCAGTCCTGTCCTGTCCTGTCCTGTCCTGTTGGCATCCGCCTGGCAAGTGCAATCTGTTCTCAGCTAATCATCTTATTATTTACTCTGTCTAGTTCATCTGATGCTACGAGAGACCTGGTAGTCACAGTCTATCTTCGACCCGCGACCTCTCTGAGAGACCTGCAGCCTGTCGCCGCTACTCGGCTATTCTCTACTGCTGTCTAAAGCTTTTTGAAGTTACCTGAGAGACTTTTTATGTTCCTGTTATCGCCCTCTCTGCGGGTTGTTTGTTTTCTCCATTATCATTCAAGAAGAAGATCTGTGTACTACCCTGTGTTGTCATTAAAAGATTCTGTTCCTGTTAAGACGCTTTTGGGTCCTCACTTACCTGCATAACAGAAGAATCTGACCACGATGGACCCAGCGACTCCGGATCATTTCCAGTCAGCCGTCGAGATCCAGGGAGCGATGATTGGCAGACACGAGGAAGAATTGTCTGCTGCTCGACATGCAGTTGAGACCCTGGCCGCCCAAGTCTCCGATCTCACAAGACAGATCAATCATCTCCGCCTCGATCCACCGGTCGCTTCCAGGGCTTCCGAATCTCTTGAACCCCGAGTCAATAACCCACCGTGTTACGCGGGTGAGCCCACAGAATGCCGCCCTTTTCTCACTCAATGTGATGTTGTCTTTTCTCTCCAGCCCAACACTTACTCCAAGAACAGAGCTCGTATCGCTTACGTGATATCTCTCCTTACTGGACGGGCTCGAGAGTGGGGAACGGCAATCTGGGAGGCGGAGGCTGAGTGCACTAACCGGTATCAGGACTTTAAGGAGGAAATGATTCGGGTATTTGACCGTTCTGTTTTCGGTGAAGAAGCTTCCCGGGTCTTGTCTTCCCTAACTCAAGGTAATCGATCCATAACAGATTACTCCATAGAATTTCGCACTCTTGCTGCCTCCTGTGACTGGAACGAGCCGGCTTTACTCGCCCGGTTTCTGGAGGGTCTCCGCGTGGATGTTAAAGATGAAGTTCTCTCCCGGGAGGTTCCTTCCAGGGTGGATTCCTTGATTGAACTCGCTATTCGCATCGAGCGACGGTTCGACCTTCGCCGTCGAGGTCGAGGAAAGGAGTTCGCTTTCTCCGCTGCTCCCCTCTCCGCATCACTACCATCTCCCTCCGCCAGTTCGAGTTCTGAGCCCATGCAGCTGGGAGGCGTCCGCATCTCGGCTAAGGAGAAGGAACGGAGAATCACCAACCGCCTCTGTCTCTATTGCGGTTCTGCTGCACATTTTGTTAACTCATGTCCAGTAAAAGCCAGAGCTCATCAGTAAGAGGAGGGCTACTGGTGAGCGCGACTACTCGGGTCTCTCCTTCAAGATCCTGCACTACCTTTTCGGTCCATCTCCGCTGGACCGGCTCGTCTGCCACCTGCAATGAGTTGATAGACTCTGGGGCGGAGGGCTGTTTTATGGACGAGACCTGGGCTCGGGAACATGAGATTCCTCTCCAGGAGTTAGAGGATTCCACGGCCTTATTCGCATTGGACGGTAGTTCTCTCCCCAGGATTCAGCGAGAGACGCTACCTTTAAGCCTCACTGTCTCTGGTAATCATAGCGAGACCATTTCTTTTTCAATTTTTCAGTCACCTTTCTCACCTGTTGTTTTGGGCCATCCCTGGCTAGTTCGTCATAATCCCTCTATTAATTGGTCTAGGAATACTATCCTCTCTTGGAATGTCTCTTGTCATGTGGAATGTTTAATGTCTGCTGTACCTCCTGTTTCTTCTATCTCTTCTTCACAGGAGGAGCCTGGTGATTTGACGGGGGTGCCGGAGGAATATCACGATCTGCGCACGGTGTTCAGTCGGTCCCGGGCCACTTCTCTCCCTCCACACCGTTCGTATGATTGTTGTATAGATCTTCTTCCGGGGACCACTCCACCCCGGGGAAGACTATACTCGCTCTCGGCTCCTAAACGCAAGGCTCTCGAGGATTATTTATCTGTAGCTCTCGATGCCGGTACAATAGTTCCCTCCTCCTCTCCCGCCGGAGCGGGGTTTTTTTTTGTTCAGAAGAAGGACGGTGGCCTGCGCCCCTGCATTGATTATCGGGGGCTGAATGACATAACAGTTAAGAATCGTTATCCGCTCCCTCTTATGTCTTCAGCCTTCGAGATCCTGCAGGGAGCCAGGTTTTTTACTAAGCTGGACCTTCGTAACGCTTACCATCTCGTGCGCATTAGGGAAGGGGACGAGTGGAAGACGGCGTTTAACACTCCGTTAGGTCACTTTGAATACCGGGTTCTTCCTTTCGGTCTCGTAAACGCTCCAGCTGTCTTTCAGGCGTTGATTAATGATGTCCTGAGAGACATGCTGAACATCTTTGTTTTCGTTTACCTTGACGATATATTGATTTTTTCACCGTCACTCCAGATTCATGTTCAGCACGTTCGACGCGTTCTCCAGCGCCTTTTAGAGAATTGTCTTTATGTGAAAGCTGAGAAGTGCACTTTCCATGCCTCCTCCGTCACCTTTCTTGGTTCCGTTATTTCCGCTGAAGGCGTTAGGATGGACCCCGCTAAGGTCCAAGCTGTCATTGATTGGCCCGTTCCTAAGTCACGCGTCGAGCTTCAGCGCTTTCTCGGCTTCGCGAATTTCTATCGTCGATTCATCCGTAATTTCAGTCAGGTGGCTGCTCCCCTCACAGCTCTTACTTCTGTCAAGACGCGCTTTACATGGTCTGCTTCCGCCCAGGGGGCTTTTGATCTCCTCAAGAGTCGTTTTACATCCGCACCGATCCTTGTTACACCTGACATCTCTAGACAGTTCGTTGTTGAGGTTGACGCGTCAGAGGTGGGCGTGGGTGCCATTCTTTCTCAGCGATCGCTCTCAGACAACAAGGTCCATCCTTGCGCGTATTTTTCCCACCGCTTGTCGCCGTCAGAACGTAACTACGATGTGGGTAACCGCGAATTGCTCGCCATCCGCTTAGCCCTAGGTGAGTGGCGACAGTGGTTAGAGGGGGCAACCGTTCCTTTCGTCGTTTGGACTGACCATAGGAACCTTGAGTACATTCGTTCTGCCAAGCGACTTAATGCACGTCAGGCTCGTTGGGCTCTGTTTTTCGCTCGTTTCGAATTTGTAATTTCTTATCGTCCGGGCTCTAAGAACACCAAGCCTGATGCTTTATCCCGTCTCTTCAATTCTTCAGAAGTCTCCACTGACCCCGAGGGGATTCTCCCTAAGGGGCGTGTCGTCGGGTTGACTGTCTGGGGAATTGAGAGGCAGGTAAAACGAGCGCTCACTCACACTCCGTCGCCGCGCGCTTGTCCTAGGAATCTTCTTTTCGTTCCCGTTCCCACTCGTCAGGCCGTTCTTCAGTGGGCTCACTCTGCCAAGTTAGCTGGCCATCCCGGTGTTCGGGGTACGCTGGCTTCCATCCGTCAGCGTTTTTGGTGGCCCACTCGGGAACGTGACATGCGCCGTTTCGTGGCCGCTTGCTCGGTCTGCGCGCAGACTAAGTCTGGGAACTCCCCTCCTGCCGGCCTTCTCAGACCGCTTCCTATTCCCTCTCGACCGTGGTCACACATCGCCTTAGACTTTATCACCGGTCTGCCTTCATCGGCGGGTAAGACAGTTATTCTTACGGTTATCGATCGTTTCTCTAAGGCGGCTCATTTTATTCCCCTCGCTAAGCTCCCTTCGGCTAAAGAGACGGCACAAATAATCGTCGAGAATGTCTTTAGAATTCATGGCCTTCCGTCGGACGTCGTTTCGGACAGGGGCCCGCAGTTCACGTCTCAATTTTGGAGGGAGTTTTGTCGTTTGATTGGGGCTTCCGTCAGTCTCTCGTCCGGCTTCCACCCTCAGTCTAACGGTCAAGCCGAACGGGCCAATCAGACTGTCGGTCGCATCCTACGCAGCCTTTCTTTCCGTAACCCTGCGTCTTGGTCAGAGCAACTTCCTTGGGCAGAATACGCACACAACTCGCTTCCTTCGTCTGCGACCGGTCTATCGCCTTTTCAGAGTAGCCTCGGGTACCAACCTCCGCTGTTCTCGTCTCAAATCGCCGAGTCCTGCGTTCCGTCCGCTCAGGCTTTTGTCCAACGTTGTAAGCGCACCTGGAGTATTGTCAGGTCTGCACTTTGCCGTTATAGGGTTCAGACTGTGAGAGCCGCTAACAAGCGTAGAACTAAGAGCCCTAGATATTGTCGCGGTCAAAGAGTATGGCTCTCCACTCTTAACCTTCCCCTTAAGACAGCTTCTCGTAAACTGACCCCGCGGTTCATTGGTCCGTTCCGTATTTCTCAGGTCATTAGTCCTGTCGCGGTGCGACTTCTTCTCCCTCGTTATCTTCGTCGCGTCCACCCGGTATTCCACGTCTCTTGTGTTAAACCCGTCCTCCGCGCCCCCGCTCGTCCCCCTTCTTCCCCCATTCTTGTCGAAGGCGCTCCTATCTACAGGGTTCGCAGGATTCTAGACATGCGTCCTCGGGGCCGTGGTCATCAGTTTCTGGTGGATTGGGAGGGGTACGGACCTGAGGAGAGGAGTTGGGTTCCCTCTCGGGACGTGCTGGACCGTTCGCTGATCGATGATTTCCTCCGTAGCCGCCAGGTTCCCTCCTCGGAAGCGCCAGGGGGCGCTCGTTGAGTGGGGGGTACTGTTATGTCTTGTCATGTTGTGTCTGGTTCTTGTTACTCTGTCCCCCTCTGCTGGTCATCATAGGTTACTTTCTCTTTCTCTGCTCTCCCAGCTGTTCCTTATCTCCTCTAACTACCTCGTTCACTCTCTTCCCACCTGTTCCCTTTCTCCTCTGATTAGGTCTCTATTTCCCTCTCTGTTCTTGCTGCGTTCTTTGTCAGATTCTCATTTGAGTTTCTCATGCTAGAAGCAAACTTCTGTCTCGCTCATTTCTACATTGTCCAGCCCAGTCCTGTCCTGTCCTGTCCTGTCCTGTTGGCATCCGCCTGGCAAGTGCAATCTGTTCTCAGCTAAACATCTTATTATTTACTCTGTCTAGTTCATCTGATGCTACGAGAGACCTGGTAGTCACAGTCTATCTTCGACCCGCGACCTCTCTGAGAGACCTGCAGCCTGTCGCCGCTACTCGGCTATTCTCTACTGCTGTCTAAAGCTTTTTGAAGTTACCTGAGAGACTTTTTATGTTCCTGTTATCGCCCTCTCTGCGGGTTGTTTGTTTTCTCCATTATCATTCAAGAAGAAGATCTGTGTACTACCCTGTGTTGTCATTAAAAGATTCTGTTCCTGTTAAGACGCTTTTGGGTCCTCACTTACCTGCATAACAGAAGAATCTGACCACGATGGACCCAGCGACTCCGGATCATTTCCAGTCAGCCGTCGAGATCCAGGGAGCGATGATTGGCAGACACGAGGAAGAATTGTCTGCTGCTCGACATGCAGTTGAGACCCTGGCCGCCCAAGTCTCCGATCTCACAAGACAGATCAATCATCTCCGCCTCGATCCACCGGTCGCTTCCAGGGCTTCCGAATCTCTTGAACCCCGAGTCAATAACCCACCGTGTTACGCGGGTGAGCCCACAGAATGCCGCCCTTTTCTCACTCAATGTGATGTTGTCTTTTCTCTCCAGCCCAACACTTACTCCAAGAACAGAGCTCGTATCGCTTACGTGATATCTCTCCTTACTGGACGGGCTCGAGAGTGGGGAACGGCAATCTGGGAGGCGGAGGCTGAGTGCACTAACCGGTATCAGGACTTTAAGGAGGAAATGATTCGGGTATTTGACCGTTCTGTTTTCGGTGAAGAAGCTTCCCGGGTCTTGTCTTCCCTAACTCAAGGTAATCGATCCATAACAGATTACTCCATAGAATTTCGCACTCTTGCTGCCTCCTGTGACTGGAACGAGCCGGCTTTACTCGCCCGGTTTCTGGAGGGTCTCCGCGTGGATGTTAAAGATGAAGTTCTCTCCCGGGAGGTTCCTTCCAGGGTGGATTCCTTGATTGAACTCGCTATTCGCATCGAGCGACGGTTCGACCTTCGCCGTCGAGGTCGAGGAAAGGAGTTCGCTTTCTCCGCTGCTCCCCTCTCCGCATCACTACCATCTCCCTCCGCCAGTTCGAGTTCTGAGCCCATGCAGCTGGGAGGCGTCCGCATCTCGGCTAAGGAGAAGGAACGGAGAATCACCAACCGCCTCTGTCTCTATTGCGGTTCTGCTGCACATTTTGTTAACTCATGTCCAGTAAAAGCCAGAGCTCATCAGTTAGAGGAGGGCTACTGGTGAGCGCGACTACTCGGGTCTCTCCTTCAAGATCCTGCACTACCTTTTCGGTCCATCTCCGCTGGACCGGCTCGTCTGCCACCTGCAATGAGTTGATAGACTCTGGGGCGGAGGGCTGTTTTATGGACGAGACCTGGGCTCGGGAACATGAGATTCCTCTCCAGGAGTTAGAGGATTCCACGGCCTTATTCGCATTGGACGGTAGTTCTCTCCCCAGGATTCAGCGAGAGACGCTACCTTTAAGCCTCACTGTCTCTGGTAATCATAGCGAGACCATTTCTTTTTCAATTTTTCAGTCACCTTTCTCACCTGTTGTTTTGGGCCATCCCTGGCTAGTTCGTCATAATCCCTCTATTAATTGGTCTAGGAATACTATCCTCTCTTGGAATGTCTCTTGTCATGTGGAATGTTTAATGTCTGCTGTACCTCCTGTTTCTTCTATCTCTTCTTCACAGGAGGAGCCTGGTGATTTGACGGGGGTGCCGGAGGAATATCACGATCTGCGCACGGTGTTCAGTCGGTCCCGGGCCACTTCTCTCCCTCCACACCGTTCGTATGATTGTTGTATAGATCTTCTTCCGGGGACCACTCCACCCCGGGGAAGACTATACTCGCTCTCGGCTCCTAAACGCAAGGCTCTCGAGGATTATTTATCTGTAGCTCTCGATGCCGGTACAATAGTTCCCTCCTCCTCTCCCGCCGGAGCGGGGTTTTTTTTTGTTCAGAAGAAGGACGGTGGCCTGCGCCCCTGCATTGATTATCGGGGGCTGAATGACATAACAGTTAAGAATCGTTATCCGCTCCCTCTTATGTCTTCAGCCTTCGAGATCCTGCAGGGAGCCAGGTTTTTTACTAAGCTGGACCTTCGTAACGCTTACCATCTCGTGCGCATTAGGGAAGGGGACGAGTGGAAGACGGCGTTTAACACTCCGTTAGGTCACTTTGAATACCGGGTTCTTCCTTTCGGTCTCGTAAACGCTCCAGCTGTCTTTCAGGCGTTGATTAATGATGTCCTGAGAGACATGCTGAACATCTTTGTTTTCGTTTACCTTGACGATATATTGATTTTTTCACCGTCACTCCAGATTCATGTTCAGCACGTTCGACGCGTTCTCCAGCGCCTTTTAGAGAATTGTCTTTATGTGAAAGCTGAGAAGTGCACTTTCCATGCCTCCTCCGTCACCTTTCTTGGTTCCGTTATTTCCGCTGAAGGCGTTAGGATGGACCCCGCTAAGGTCCAAGCTGTCATTGATTGGCCCGTTCCTAAGTCACGCGTCGAGCTTCAGCGCTTTCTCGGCTTCGCGAATTTCTATCGTCGATTCATCCGTAATTTCAGTCAGGTGGCTGCTCCCCTCACAGCTCTTACTTCTGTCAAGACGCGCTTTACATGGTCTGCTTCCGCCCAGGGGGCTTTTGATCTCCTCAAGAGTCGTTTTACATCCGCACCGATCCTTGTTACACCTGACATCTCTAGACAGTTCGTTGTTGAGGTTGACGCGTCAGAGGTGGGCGTGGGTGCCATTCTTTCTCAGCGATCGCTCTCAGACAACAAGGTCCATCCTTGCGCGTATTTTTCCCACCGCTTGTCGCCGTCAGAACGTAACTACGATGTGGGTAACCGCGAATTGCTCGCCATCCGCTTAGCCCTAGGTGAGTGGCGACAGTGGTTAGAGGGGGCAACCGTTCCTTTCGTCGTTTGGACTGACCATAGGAACCTTGAGTACATTCGTTCTGCCAAGCGACTTAATGCACGTCAGGCTCGTTGGGCTCTGTTTTTCGCTCGTTTCGAATTTGTAATTTCTTATCGTCCGGGCTCTAAGAACACCAAGCCTGATGCTTTATCCCGTCTCTTCAATTCTTCAGAAGTCTCCACTGACCCCGAGGGGATTCTCCCTAAGGGGCGTGTCGTCGGGTTGACTGTCTGGGGAATTGAGAGGCAGGTAAAACGAGCGCTCACTCACACTCCGTCGCCGCGCGCTTGTCCTAGGAATCTTCTTTTCGTTCCCGTTCCCACTCGTCAGGCCGTTCTTCAGTGGGCTCACTCTGCCAAGTTAGCTGGCCATCCCGGTGTTCGGGGTACGCTGGCTTCCATCCGTCAGCGTTTTTGGTGGCCCACTCGGGAACGTGACATGCGCCGTTTCGTGGCCGCTTGCTCGGTCTGCGCGCAGACTAAGTCTGGGAACTCCCCTCCTGCCGGCCTTCTCAGACCGCTTCCTATTCCCTCTCGACCGTGGTCACACATCGCCTTAGACTTTATCACCGGTCTGCCTTCATCGGCGGGTAAGACAGTTATTCTTACGGTTATCGATCGTTTCTCTAAGGCGGCTCATTTTATTCCCCTCGCTAAGCTCCCTTCGGCTAAAGAGACGGCACAAATAATCGTCGAGAATGTCTTTAGAATTCATGGCCTTCCGTCGGACGTCGTTTCGGACAGGGGCCCGCAGTTCACGTCTCAATTTTGGAGGGAGTTTTGTCGTTTGATTGGGGCTTCCGTCAGTCTCTCGTCCGGCTTCCACCCTCAGTCTAACGGTCAAGCCGAACGGGCCAATCAGACTGTCGGTCGCATCCTACGCAGCCTTTCTTTCCGTAACCCTGCGTCTTGGTCAGAGCAACTTCCTTGGGCAGAATACGCACACAACTCGCTTCCTTCGTCTGCGACCGGTCTATCGCCTTTTCAGAGTAGCCTCGGGTACCAACCTCCGCTGTTCTCGTCTCAAATCGCCGAGTCCTGCGTTCCGTCCGCTCAGGCTTTTGTCCAACGTTGTAAGCGCACCTGGAGTATTGTCAGGTCTGCACTTTGCCGTTATAGGGTTCAGACTGTGAGAGCCGCTAACAAGCGTAGAACTAAGAGCCCTAGATATTGTCGCGGTCAAAGAGTATGGCTCTCCACTCTTAACCTTCCCCTTAAGACAGCTTCTCGTAAACTGACCCCGCGGTTCATTGGTCCGTTCCGTATTTCTCAGGTCATTAGTCCTGTCGCGGTGCGACTTCTTCTCCCTCGTTATCTTCGTCGCGTCCACCCGGTATTCCACGTCTCTTGTGTTAAACCCGTCCTCCGCGCCCCCGCTCGTCCCCCTTCTTCCCCCATTCTTGTCGAAGGCGCTCCTATCTACAGGGTTCGCAGGATTCTAGACATGCGTCCTCGGGGCCGTGGTCATCAGTTTCTGGTGGATTGGGAGGGGTACGGACCTGAGGAGAGGAGTTGGGTTCCCTCTCGGGACGTGCTGGACCGTTCGCTGATCGATGATTTCCTCCGTAGCCGCCAGGTTCCCTCCTCGGAAGCGCCAGGGGGCGCTCGTTGAGTGGGGGGTACTGTTATGTCTTGTCATGTTGTGTCTGGTTCTTGTTACTCTGTCCCCCTCTGCTGGTCATCATAGGTTACTTTCTCTTTCTCTGCTCTCCCAGCTGTTCCTTATCTCCTCTAACTACCTCGTTCACTCTCTTCCCACCTGTTCCCTTTCTCCTCTGATTAGGTCTCTATTTCCCTCTCTGTTCTTGCTGCGTTCTTTGTCAGATTCTCATTTGAGTTTCTCATGCTAGAAGCAAACTTCTGTCTCGCTCATTTCTACATTGTCCAGCCCAGTCCTGTCCTGTCCTGTCCTGTCCTGTTGGCATCCGCCTGGCAAGTGCAATCTGTTCTCAGCTAATCATCTTATTATTTACTCTGTCTAGTTCATCTGATGCTACGAGAGACCTGGTAGTCACAGTCTATCTTCGACCCGCGACCTCTCTGAGAGACCTGCAGCCTGTCGCCGCTACTCGGCTATTCTCTACTGCTGTCTAAAGCTTTTTGAAGTTACCTGAGAGACTTTTTATGTTCCTGTTATCGCCCTCTCTGCGGGTTGTTTGTTTTCTCCATTATCATTCAAGAAGAAGATCTGTGTACTACCCTGTGTTGTCATTAAAAGATTCTGTTCCTGTTAAGACGCTTTTGGGTCCTCACTTACCTGCATAACAATAGCAACCTGTTCCACCATAACTTCAGCTGTATTGTTGATTAAATCAAACATCTGCAAGGCCATTATGCTCATGTTATTTTGTCAAATTGTAGAGATCAAATCAGACAGTGACCCCCCAAAATGAAGCACTGAAACCGAAACCAGATAGGACACAGGCACCGGCACGGACACAACGGAATGGACACGGACACACCGGCGCGCAGACGGGCACTGGCACGGACACGGTCACCAGCACCGGCACGGGCCCCGGCACCTGCACAGACACCGGCACGGACACCGACACGGCAACTGTGAACAATCAAGATGATCAACCAATTAGAATATGGTGGTCGATATGGCAAAAAATATAACATCGCGATTTTTTTCACGAAAATCACGATTCACGTTTTTATCACGATTATTTTGGATGTTGGTTTTACTATTTTGCACGTGACTGAGCATTACAGCCAAACTAATGAACTTTTTTTTTTTAGATAAAGCCTTACAAGTTAACAAAATATAAAATAAAAGAGAATGGCAGACATTTAGGCCAAATTAAATGAACAAATATCCAAATAAAACACTACATAGACTTCACGTTATACATTATACGATGATACTTATTAAAGCTACTGTTAAAGGGGTGGTTGATTGTGATTTCACTTTTTTCATTTTAAATAGTGTGTAATGTTGCTGTTGGTGCATGAACATTATCTGCAAAATTGCTGCACTGAAAGTTCAACGTAAGCAGAGATATCGTATTTTAAATATCAGGAAGTTGAATGCCTAAAAACTACTCGAATGGGACTACAACGAGATAGTCCCGGTTTTTATACGTAACTAACCCATAATCAACCCACCCTCCGGAATATGCAAAAAAAGGGGGGGCATGGCCATATTTCTGCTGCTTTGTCGAAGAGGAAGAGTTAAAGTGGAGAGCAGTAGCCATGCCGTCGAAAGTGTTATTTTCACCCAGCTGTCAGGTCTTCTTTGTTCGGGCTTCCTACGGACGCTGTAGTTCGTCAACAATGGCTACAATTTATGTTTGATTATGTTCCTGAAAATTACAATCGTAATTTAGCTCTCTATGCTGCGCATTTTACGGAAGACAGCTTCCAGAATCTGTTTATGTTTGGAATCTACTAAAGCATGAAGCAGTTCCAGCTTTAAAACCAGAGGCAGCAGTTGTTGAGCCACAACCTGTACTTAATACTTTTAAATGTATTTGCATGTATAATTTCAGACGTAGGCTAATGTTTTAGTTTTTATCAAGGACGTAAACAAATGCCAGCGCTGGCTCTAGTATAGCCACTTAGTTATGCTATGTCGTGTGTCTATGAAAAACGCGTACAAACATTTTGGACCTGAATTTGTAATTATGTACTAATTTTGTAAATGTATTTTCCATGTATACTTTACGTAATTTTTCGATTTGATCAAGAACGTAAACCAATGCCAACGCTCCAGTAAGGGCTTGCGCAAAATGCGGCATCGGCATCTCGAAGCGGCACTTCCGGTGGCATCTCCAGCGGCCATCAGTGAGCGGCATCTCCAGCGAACATCAATGAGCGGCATCTCCAGCGGCCATCAGTGAGTGGCATCTCCAGCAGCCATCAGTGAGTGGCATCTCCAGCGGCCATCAGTGAGTGGCATCTCCAGCGGCAATCAGTGCAGCGGCATCTCCAGCGGCCATCAGTGAGTGGCATCTCCAGCGGCCATCAGTGAGTGGCATCTCCAGCGGCCATCAGTGCAGCGGCATCTCCAGCAGCCATCAGTGAGTGGCATCTCCAGCAGCCATCAGTGAGTGGCATCTCCAGCGGCCATCAGTGAGCGGCATCTCCAGCGGCCATCAGTGAGCGGCATCTCCAGCGGCCATCAGTGAGCGGCAGCTGCAGCGGCCAGGACTTTCCGGTGCAGCGGCATCTCCAGCAATCAATATTTTTTATTTTATTAACTGCATTTTAACTAAATAACATTATGTAGCTACCACAGAGTTGCATATCATGTGTAAGCATATCCTTTGTAAATAAAGTTTTGAGTTTCTGATTCTCCATTACATCAGAGAAAGCTGCAATTGTTCTGAGTAGCCTTGATGCAGGCTATGTAACGTTATAGGTTTCCAGCAAGAAGTGTCAATATCACTTTAATGTTTCAGAAAATGCTGTTTATTAAATATTAATTTGAAATGTTATTAAATATGAATATAAACGGTTATTCCGTTGATACAGAAATGCGTTCAATGAGTTTCTGATGTGCTGCACAATTCTGATATTAATTCAAATAAACTGTAGGCCTACAAAGCTGAAATTGCGGCGGCATCTCCAACAGCCAGCTGTCGCTCCAGCGGCATCTCGTAGCGGCATCTCCAACAGCCAATAACGTCACTTTGTCCAGCTGTGACTCCTGCCAAAGTAAGTGTGATGATGCCACTTTCTGATTAATTAGTTATGTTTCTGCGCAGAGGAAATTATAAAATCCAATTATTTTCATAAAAACTTAGGCTAACTGAACATCTTGGCTATATGTGAAAAATTATAATTACTCATTTTAAAGGTTTTTACATAGAGAACTGTAGCTAATGAATTAGAAATACACCAAAATATAGCCTAATTGTAATTTTATTTAACATTTGTTATTCTTCAAATTAAATCGTCTTTACAAACATAGGCTATATGAGCTAGATTCAACTAATCAATATATTGTTATTATATTGGGGCGGTTATAGGGTGAGTGGATATCCGGGGCTTAGCCCAGAGAAATCCATGTATGTGTCAGGATACAAGGAATAAACTTTAAAATAAAATGTTGATTATTTGTTTTTTTGTTTTTCTTTAATTGTTTTTTTTTTTGCTTATTAAAATTAAAAGTTAAACAGAGACATCAATCCACCCTCATCAACAAAAAGGCAATAATGCATTCCAAAGTAAGAATACCAAACATTCCAAGATGCTATTTACAAACAAAGGGAACAGAGGTCAAGTTCAACATCAGGTCAAGTGCAATTCAATAGCAATTGATAGCGATTACACAGCACTTACAATTTGCATAAATAATCGTATGAGCCTAATTTATCAAATATCAAATTTGGAATACAGAAAAAAGAAATATTGAAAAAATTAGAATGGTAACTTTACTTTGCCACTAGAAGGCGGCAAGCCACTGCCTTAATTAGTGAGTCGGTTTATTCAATCGATTCGTTCAAAACAGATGATTCATTTAGAAAAAAAGTAAGAAATGTTTTCAGTAAACACCGTGATGCTTTGTTTGTAATCATTTTCGTTAGCGAAATATTTTCTTTACTTTTATTATCTTTTTTATTTAATTGTTGCCCTGACACAGGCAGGCCATGTTAACCAAACATATAACGCTCTAATTGTGTGTGTGTGTGTGTGTGTGTGTGTGTGTGTGTGTGTGTGTGTGTGTGTGTGTGTGTGTGTGTGTGTGTGTGTGTGTGTGTGTGTGTGTGTGTGTGTGTGTGTGTGTGTGTGTGTGTGTGTGTGTGACATAGAGTTAAACCCCTGTTAATTCTCAATATAACATTTGTAGTCATTCTGGTTAGTGATAAGTATTTGTTAAAAATAAGCTAGCCTCTCTCGTTTATATTCTTTTGCATCTATTTATTACAAATGAGTTAGGCTAACTGATTTACATTCTGTTGAATGGATGTACTCAGATTGAGTTGGGGCTACATATATTTATTGGATGGAAATCCTGCCCACAACTTAATTGAGTTCATCCAATGAACATTTTTTTTGAGTGGAGCTATTAATAATTTTTTAGTTAAACCAATTAAATATATTTACACATATGATCTTAAATAGATTTATTTAAATAAAGCAAATTAGATTTAAATGTGTCACCTCTAAGAAGGGCTTGAATAATTTTTTTGAGTGTACCAGCTGAAGCTTTTGTATTTTGTTTTAGTTGTTTTAGTGCTGGCTGGGGGTATTTTACTTCCTTTTTTTTGAAGAAGAAGAAGAAGAAGAATTTGATATACCCATTTTACAAACTTACACATCAAAAAACCGCCTGGGTCCAAAATATCTAATTTCATTGGCTGGATGATCGTGCAGACTCTGAACTTCTCATCGATGGATGGCCAGTTTACATGTCAGACAGAAACACTAGCCTGAGTGGGCGGTTCTTGTCGGTTGTGAATGACAACGCGTATACTGACGGACACTGTAGATGTTAGAGTCGAGAGATATACATTTAATTAATTAATTCTAATAATACATATTTTAATGCGCATGAAAACTCAGTGATGGTGCGTACAATGCATGGTAATAAAAACATTCGGGGCTTTACTGAAAACATTCGGGGCTCCAGCCCCCTTAGCCCACCCCTACGCCGCCCAACAATAATACTGTACATAGCCTATTAACAATATTAGTAGTACTATTACACATTTTTTAAAACATATTGTTGTGTTTATGTACTTGTCAGGAGATGGCGCTGTAGTTCACATGATGTTACCTATAAAAGGTGTAGAGTAATAATGGAAGTGAGTACACCTGCTGCCTAATCATGTAACTACCGGCAGTGTGAATTGTTTGTGGGTTTGAATAAACCTTAAAGAAGTAAGAAACTTTCTTGTCTTGATTACCTGAATTCAGACATAACACATATCTGTAGGCCTACTGTAGCCTACAACTGAACAACGTATGTTTTTTAATAAATATGTATTTTATATTATAATTAATAAGGAATATGGTATTTAATAATTATGTTGGCCTATTATAAATAATCAGAATATTTGCATTCTCTGATTTTTTTTTTTATCATGTTAAAATCATAACATGATTGTTTTTTCCCCGTTCCCTTAAATATTGTAATGCTTTTGCTTTTAATATGATGAGGTATTCAAGGAGGCTCTAGGTGCACGGATCATACACTCAGATCATACATGCAAACATGAGTGCTAACTCTTTACTCGCAAGATTACTGGACCGTTCAGAGCTATATTGCATCATTTTACTGACATGTGACATGGCCAATAAGAACACAGGATAGTATTTCTATGGCATATGATTGGTTCTTAGCAGAATGTAAGAACACTACATCCCCCTTCTTTTGAAATAAAACGATATAAGGAAAAGTATTGCATATCACATTAACTTAAAAGAACATTCAGCTTTCAAAAGGCCACATGCACGAACTAAAGCATCAATAGATTATTCTACTGAAGAATTAGCATAATCTATGTGTTCACATAATGTATTGTCACATATAGAAAACACAACTGTTTGAACATTGTGAAGAATTTTTTTTTTTTTTTTTAAGGGCAGCGATCCGCCTACACCCTTGTACAATCACAGATCCAGAATGACTCTGGGCTTTATCTGGCGTCCATATCTGGTTCAGTAAGGAATGGGCAGATTACCAGTATGGTCAGGTGTGGGTATAATACCATTGTGTGGTGCACTGTTAATGGGTGTTTCACACAGCTCAGCACCATCATGCCCTGAGGATATGTCCGAACTGTCCTGGGGTTCCTTCGTGTCCAGGAGGTGGCGTCTGTTTCGTCGATATTCCCGTCCATCAGGAGTACGCACGTGGTATGATCTCTCAGTGTCGGCTGTTCTGACAATAACGGCTGGTTTCCAGTATCCTTGCTCCCGCACTCTAACTGCCTGTCCTTCCTTGAGCTGAGATAAGGGTCTAGCCGATCTGTCATAATAGCTTTTTTTTTATTCTGTTGTTTATGCAACCTCCTTGCTCTGACATCCTTCCTGCTGACGACTTTGGCCATGAGCTGCTTGTGGGTATTTGGTAGGGTCGACCGCAAACGGCGACTCATCAACAGCTGGCAGAGCCGGTCCGAGCCTTTTGGGGGCCCTAAGCAGAATTTGATCTGGGGGCCCCCTCCCACTACGCGAAGTAACCTGTGCTTGACGATTATTGACACAGATGTCACGCAATAATGATACATTATAAATGAATACAGTGAGGTTATGTATTAATACAAAATAAATACTTTAAAAATAGATGCCTACTTAAATAAAAAGTTTTAACTTTTACTTTACTCTTTTACTAACTCTTTGAAACTTCTTAAAACAAACTGTCTCAAAACATATAAAATACATTTTTTGCTAAAATAATGACAAAACTGAGAAATCAGAAACATAATAAGAGCAAGGGTTCAACAATGACAATTATTTTTGAAAACTGTAAAAATATTATTCTTTCTCAACTGTCTCAATACAGTGTAAAGTCCTCAAAATCTTTTATTATTATTATTATTATTGTAACAGACTTTGTTGGATTGTAGATGACAGAATCCAACAAAGTCTGTTACTATAATACCGGTGTTGTGCCGAATTTCGACCCCCTGCCAAATTATTATCGAAATTCGGCACAACACCTGTAATGATGTAGGCTACTGGCGCTCGTTGTATGTGTGTATGCAATCTATCTTTCCCCTCGGGGCTTGCCGTAGATAGGATTGGGTCGTGCGCACTTGGTACTGGAATGTCGCGGGTTTTTGGAGTTAGTGATATGATGTGTGGTATAATAAAGTGGAGAAGAGTTCAAACTGCTATGTTTTTTATTTATTCAAACTGCTACCCTTACACCTAGAAGGTTAAGTTCCCCTGCGGCTATTTCCTCCAACTTACGTGACTATGCGCAGTTGAGCATGAATTGTCTATGCACTCGTGAGGTGTCTAGATTATGCGCATGACCTAAACGCTGGCAGACACAGCAGCAGTTGTTGGCAGGTAGGCTATATTGATCATGAAATCAGAATTTTCTTGTCTTGAATTATTCATTAATTCATTCATATTCATTCTTTCATTTATGTCACTTGTTTAAGTCATCTAAAAAAAAATAATAATAATTTAATCTCGATTGGACCAGGGGGCCCCAAGCAGCCCCTTAGTTCGCTTATGCCTCGGGCCGGCCCTGACAGCTGGGCTGGGGCCTTGAAACCATCAACCGGGCTGTTGCGACACTCCAGCGATATCCATCCTTGTTCGATCCATTTACTCTGACACCATGTAATGCTTTTGCTTTTAATATGATGAGGTATTCAAAGAGGCTCTAGGTGCACGCCAAATTCGTTTTATTATGAGTTTTTATTAACTCAGATCATACATGCAAACATGAGTGCTAACTCTTACTCGCAAGATGCATACTGGACTGTTCAGAGCTATATTGCATCATTTTACTGACATGTGACATGGCCAATAAGAACACAGGATACTATGTCTATGGCATATGATTGGTTCTTAGCAGAATGTAAGAATACTACAAATATCAACACTGATTGTTGGAAATTGTAACTACATAGTTATCAGATCCGTTTGTCAGAAGATAAGCGGAACCACTTTTATTGGCAGATTTTGCGTTTTGATCATAAACCTATCTAGCCTACTTGCCACCAAATTCCAACCCTAGAGGGCACCAACTAGCTATATCGTAAAAGTTATCGCTGTTTTCAACCAAGACGAATATCGACGATGACGTTCCCTTAAATAACTATGTAGACGGTAGAAGGTGAGAAAGGGGAAAAATGATCTGATGAAAATGAAAATGATCCTGCGGCGAGATGCCACTCACTGATGGTCGCTGGAGATGCCACTCACTGATGGCCGCTGGAGATGCCGCTCACTGATGGCCGCTGGAGATGCCACTCACTGATGCTCGCTGGAGATGCCACTCACTGATGGCCGCTGGAGATGCCGCTGCACTGATGGTCGCTGGAGATGCCGCTCACTGATGGTCGCTGGAGATGCCACTCACTGATGGCCGCTGGAGATGCCACTCACTGATGGCCGCTTAGATGCCGCTCACTGATGGTCGCTGGAGATGCCACTCACTGATGGCCGCTGGAGATGCCGCTCACCGATGGCCGCTGGAGATGCCACTCACTGATGGCCGCTGGAGATGCCGCTCACTGATGGCCGCTGGAGATGCCACTCACTGATGGCCGCTGGAGATGCCGCTCACTGATGGCCGCTGGAGATGCCACTCACTGATGGCCGCTGGAGATGCCGCTCACTGATGGTCGCTGGAGATGCCGCTCACTGATGGCCGCTGGAGATGCCGCTCACTGATGGCCGCTGGAGATGCCACTCACTGATGGCCGCTGGAGATGCCGCTCACTGATGGCCGCTGGAGATGCCACTCACTGATGGCCGCTTAGATGCCGCTCACTGATGGTCGCTGGAGATGCCGCTCACTGATGGCCGCTGGAGATGCCACTCACTGATGGCCCCTGGAGATGCCGCTCACTGATGGCCGCTGGAGATGCCACTCACTGATGGCCGCTGGAGATGCCACTCACTGATGGCCACTGGAGATGCCACCGGAAGTGCCGCTTCGAGATGCCAGTGCCGCATTTTGCGCTTGCTTTGTTTATAGTAGCCAATTAGTTTGATGCTATTTTGTGTGTAAGACAAACGTATAACGTTACACCTAAAGAAAACGATACACTGAGTAAACTAAGTTTTGTGAATAGATAAACGGTTGTTCATTATATCGATAAAACAATAACTTTAAAAAACGGTATTACTCTGTCATTTATTCAGTTAAATATTAAATGTTTAATCAGGAGAAAACCGTATCTCAAAAGCTATAAGCAGCAGTAGCATTTTCAAGTAACAGCGTATCGAAATTCTTATATAATATTAATAAAATAGAAAAGAATAGAGTAGAGAAATAATAAAAAAAAAAAATCATAATAATAAAATGTACCATTCAGAAATGTTTTGTAAGAGCCGTGGGGAGGTTCTGCTTGATTCTCTTCATTGCCTCTTTCTGGGTCTGATTCTGGCTCAAACTGATAGGGCAGTAGGCTATTGACACTATTTACATTTGACCGGAGCACATGCAACTTTCGCCTGTAAAGGTAATTATGGGTGTGAAGTTTCCGGACTACGTGGGCTACGCAGTTTAGCCAATTACAACACACCAGGCCAACTAACCAATCTGAGCCCATTGCCTGCTTCTGAGGGAGTGGTTTCATAGAATCAGGAAGTCAACCGGTCCTTCAAATGACAGAGGAGAAAGCGGCTTACAATAAAATAAGGCTTTTTAAAAAAAAAAACACACACTTAGACATGTTATATTGCACCCCATAAACACAATTATGCAAAGAAAAAAAGCAGTAAACGACCCCTTTAAAGTTCTCAGGGCAATGAGTTATTTTCTCTTTGTTTTTTTGTGGTTGTATTAACAATATAAGGATAGTTTCCCCAAAAATGAAAATTGTCATCATTTACTCTCTCAAGATGTTTCAAACCCAAATAAGTTTCTTCTGTTGAAAATAAGAGTTATTTTGAAGAATTTGGGTAATCAAAAAGCTGCTGGGCCCCAGTGACTTCCATAAGCAGTTTAATTGACAGTCACACTTAGCTGATGGGGTCTTTAGCTTGTAGGGTTACTGAAAAACACGATGAAGAGAGTTGGTCCAAGCTAGATTCTCTGGAAGCAAACGATGACGGTAGGCATGCGAAGGTGAGTCATCAGGTAAGTGACTTGTGCTCATGTATAGACTGACGAGACCACATGAGTGCATGTGAACTGGGTGCTTATTCTTGATGAGGGTGTGATAGGTGGTGTGTCAGGTTAATAGTCAGGTGACTGGGATCGAGAGGGTGGAGCTTTATATTTTCTATAAAATATTGTCTTTCCTGTTCCACATAAGAAGAATGTCATACAGGTTTGGAACATGAGGGTCAGACTCGGAGGGTGAATAAACGATGACAGAATTTGCCATTTAAAGATTGCTAAATAGCCCCCACTAGTGCCATTGAGATGTAGTACTTTACTAATATTGAAGAGGCTGCAGAATTTCTCTTCAGCATGCAATGCCAAATCAGAACAATGTTGTAATAATTTAATAAGCTGGAGGCTTATTAATGCATTAATCTTCATACATTGTATCTATTCAGTATCTAGGACTATACATTTAATCTATGACTATACATTTTAAAACAAATAAATCTTTATGCCTCTCACACAATAGTATTCTTGTACTCAGACACTAAGAGAGAAAGATTGAGTGAAAACAATATAATTGTTAATAAATGTTTTGTGGGCTGTGAAAAACTTCTTAAAGAATTCTCTAAACTATTCTAACTTATAGTGTTGCATGATCTTCACACATTCAGATGGTTTCATTACACAGTTTAGGTGCTAAAAACACTAGACGAAACTGAACATTTTGTTCAACAACTTACTTTGCAATCTCATTTTTATCATAAAAACATTGTGGTGTTTGACCCAAACACTAAACAGTCACCTTCTACACAGAACTAACCTGTAACAGAAATTATGTATACTTTTTAAGTGAAATATACACACTTACTATACTCAGTTTACTCGTATATAGTAATAGGAGTTTTATATGAAGTCTTTTGCTGGAGTCTCCTGCTTCTCAGGGTTGTCTCCTTAGAAAAAGTTCATAGGAGCTTCACTTGTCGTCACAGAAGTGATCTCATTGAAGACGTGGAAGACAGGTACAGATTTTGTAATTAAACTGTCGTTTCAAGTGTGAGACAGAGAGACAATTTCACTCTTACACCAACATAGTAACCTGACTAAACTAAAAAGAGCATTTTTTTAGTTTGTTGTTTATTTTAAAATCTAAGCTTTTATGGGGAAAAAAACATTGGTAAGTAGTTTGGCATTGTATTTCATTACTATTTTAAAAAATAAAAATAAAATGAGCAATGGCGTAGTTTACTAATATTAGAGAGAAAGAAAACAGGTCAATATCATTTCTTTAATTTTTTCTTTCCTGCACCAGTGAGGTAAAATGTAACGTCAAGAAAATGTAATGATATTCATTAAAAAAAAAAAAAATCTTTGGATTATTTAATTTATTCATTTACATTGCCTAAAACATTTTGAAAATAATTATTGTTTAATAATTTTGTTGAATAATCTTTTTTGTTATTTATTGTTATACGATGTTTGGCTTAAAGTCAAAAATCTCTTTGAAAAACTAAACTTTATAGGGAAAAAAAACATTGGCAAGTAGTTTGGCATTGTATTTTATTATTATTTCTTTTAAAAATAAGCAGTGGCAGAGTTTAATTTGGCCAACTATTTTTTTTTTTAATCCCCTGTTGTCTGTTCTTGTCCAGAGAGGTAAAATGGATTAAGAAAATGTAATTAGATTTATTAATAAATTCCTTTGTATTATTATTATTTATTTTATTTTATTTTTTTATCTTTTTTGTGAAGATTTTTTTTTTACTTGTTTACAAGGCTTGATGTTTTAAATCGAGTCATTAAATCAACAACATTTTTTTTTTTATATAAAACTGCAGTGGTTGTACTTGATGTTGCATGCTTAAAGTTGACACTTGGACCTCAACTCCTTATTATAGAGCATAAAAAGGCAGAAGTCAGGGTTCTCAAGTCTCACGCATTGGCCGTGAGTCACGCAACGCAATTCAACCAGTTCCCACGCCCACACTAGCCTGGTTCTTTTTTTTTTTTTTCTTTTTTTTTTTTTTCGTATCCTCTTTTTTTTTCTTTTTTTTTATTGTATAACAAGAACAATATACAACATACAAATACAGAGGATCACAGAATATTATTATCAATTACATTCATAATAGCATCAAAGAAACAGTAAGCATAAAGAAAAAAAAGAAAAAGAAAAAAAAATAAACTATACAGGGGAAACATTACAAAAAATTCCAAAAAGAAAGGGATTCAAATATTCTATACATCTGTTTCGCTTTTTTATTTCTTGCATCTTTTAGGGCTTCAATATAATGTTTAAGCTCAATTTTTAATAATATAATGTTAGGTTTATTATTTGTCCATTTCTGTTTGTGAATATGGTATTTCCCATACATAATTATTAAGTCAATCACCAAATTTTGCTCCAAACTATTATTTTTGTATAACAAAAAAATATCTTTACCAGATAGACAAATCTTTAATTTTGTGAATTTAAATATCAGATATTCAACATCAAGCCAGAACAATTGGGTAAATACACATTCAAAGAATAAATGTTTTATCGATTCTTCTTCTGTGTTACAAAAGATGCATGCTGTCTCCATGTCTCTAAAATATCTTGAGACTACTTGTCTCACTGTATAAATCAAGTGAATAATCTTATATGTAATTTCTTTAACTTTATTAGTAAGACAGTATTTACTGGGTAAATTCCAGACCTCTTTCCATTCAATCTGATTATACATTGAGTTCCAAAAAGGTTTGCATTTAGGCAATAATGTAATTCTACACTGTAAAAAAATTCCCCGTTAATTTACAGTAAATTACAGGCAGCTAGATTTACCTGTAGAATGCTGTAATTTTACAGTGGACCTATATATGGAGATAGGCTCAGAAGATACATTGCCTGAAAATAATTGAATAAGGCCACTAGGAATGGCATCAAATACTACTGCAAACTCTTTAGCAGTTACAGGGATCTTATAATAGTTCAGGAATTCACAGTAATTAAAAAGATGTCCATTATTCTTAAATAACTGTCTGACCAAAATGATATCATTATTGTACCAGTTTCTATAAAATAAAGATTTATTTTTAAACGTAATATATTATTGTTCCGAATCAAAGATTTGTGTGGAGAAAAGTTATGCTTATAAATGAGCATCCATAATAAAAAAACCTGTTTATGAAAAGAAGAGAGCTTTGTCGGAACCTTATTTACGTCAAAATTACATCTTAAAAAAAATTCTAAACCCCCCAGCTTATCAAAAATGTACTCAGGGATGATATTCCAAATTTTACCTTTTGAGTTCTTTTTTCTTAAATACGCAATTCGCAGTATTAAAGTCAAGTACATTTAGACCACCATCCTCAATTGGATTGCATAAAACTGTTTTTTTTTTAAATAATGTGGTCTGTTCTTCCATATGAAATTGAACAAAAAAATATCCACCTCTTTTATAACTGATTGTGGAACATCTAATGCAAGAGCTGTATACACCAAGCGTGACAATCCTTCACTTTTGGCTAATAATATTCTTCCTTTTAAGGAAAGATCTCTCATTAACCATGAGTTTAATTTTTGTTTAATTTTCCTAATAATTGGTGTAAAATTCAAATTATTTCTCTCTTTTTGATCTTTACAGATCTTAATACCTAAATAATCTACTATCACCTTTACTGGAATACCAAATGTTATTATGATTACATGTTTTCAAAGGGAATAACACACATTTTTTTTTAATGTTTAAACATAAACCAGATACAGAAGAGAAAATATTAAGGCACTCAATAGCTCTTTTAATTTCAGTTTCATTTTTTAAAAAAATGGCAGTATCGTCCGCTAATTGAGAGCATTTTAACTCTTTCTCCAAAATTCTAATACCATGAAATGTATCTCTTTTAATATGTATGGCCATGGTTTGTGTTACAAGTAAGAAAAGAAATGGTGAAATGGGACATCCTTGTCGTATACCTCTATTGATTTTAAATCTGGATGAAGTTCCACATGATAACTTAACTGAGCTGTTACAGTCATTGTACAGTGTTTGAATAGCTTTTTTAAAGTATACTCCAAAACCAAAATAATCTAAGTTCTCCAACATAAAGTTATGATCGATAGTATCAAACGCTTTAAAAAAAATCAACAAATAAAACAAAACTATTATCTGTAATAAATTCGTTGTAGTCAATTAAATCCAAAATAAGCCTATTATTGCAAATGTGTCGACCTTTCATAAACCCTGATTGACATTCATCAATTATGGGATCAAGACAGTTCTTCAATCTTTCTGAAAATATTTGTACAAAAATTTTGGCATCATTATTTATTAGCGTAATCGGACGCCAATTTTCTAAAAATAATATATCCTTATTGGGCTTTGGTAATAAAGTGATCAAACCTTGTCTCATTGAAGGTGGTAAATAACCTTGTTGTATAGCTTCTCTAAATACATCTAACAAAAAAGGGGATAATTCTTTTTGAAAATATTTATAAAATTCACTAATTAAACCATCATTCCCGGGTGACTTATTGTCTTTGAGTTTATTAATACAGTGAGCTACTTCATTTAAAGAAATCTCGTGGTCGCATATTTTAATAGAAGATTCACCTATCTTTTGAATGTCATCTTGAATAGACTCTAAGAATGACTGTGCTTTGCTCAATTTGTTATCATAAGAATACAATTTCTCATAAAATTCAGCCACATATCTTGATA
Source organism: Siphateles boraxobius (assembly GCF_051911475.1). Classification (NCBI taxonomy): domain Eukaryota; kingdom Metazoa; phylum Chordata; class Actinopteri; order Cypriniformes; family Leuciscidae; genus Siphateles; species Siphateles boraxobius. The sequence goes on from NW_027508866.1 coordinate 15,138,653, forward strand.
TTTCTTTAGAATTTTCTGTTAACTGTCCATTGATATTCAGTTTGACCATAGATGTGAGTTCTACATTCCTTTTTTCCATGTTAAAGAAGTATATTGTATGTTTTTCTCCTTCCTCTAACCATTTCTTTCTTGATCTTACAAAGGCACCCTTTGCTTTATATTCATATATTTTATCTAAATCTAATTGTAGTTGTAGTAATTTATTTTTCTTTTCTTGATCTATATTACAATTTCCAGAAAGACTTATAATTTCTTGTATAAATTTTTCTTCGTTTTCTCTTCTATATTTGGCTATTTCTTTTCCTCTCCTTATTGCTAAAATTCTAATTTTATATTTCATTAATTCCCAATTTACCCCAAAAGATTTAGTTATATTTGCCTCCTTCCAGCAATCTATGATAACCTCTTTTGCTTTATCTCTAAACTGCACAACTGTCAATATATTCTGGTTCATTTTCCAGTATGTAGAAGTTCTTATATTTTTGGATTTAGTTGTATTTAAAGAGAGAAACATAGCTTTGTGATCTGTAAGAACAGACGGCTCTATAGAGACCTCATTAACATAATTAATTAGATTCCTTGAAATCAACCAATAGTCTATACGTGATTGTTGAGAAAGGTTTCCTTTACACCATGTAAACTGAATTTTTTCTGGATACTTATGTCTCCATATATCAATCAGGTCCAGAGTAGAACATAAAGTATTCAATTCTGGAAGAACAGATCTGTTATTTGAACGAGGTGGAAAACAGTCCTTTTCAGAATCCCACACACTAAAAACTCATGGGTTATTTCTTCAACCCATTTTCTGGGTTATTTGTGTTGGGTCAAAAATATGGGTTATTTTTTTAGAGAGTAACCCTTTTCTGGGTTATAGGGCTAATATTTTGACCCAATTCCTGGGTTGTTTGGGTTTCTGGGTTATTTTTCAAAGAGTAACCCATGTTCTGGGTTATAGGGTTGGCTTTCTCTCTCTATATATATATATATTTTTTGTTGGAGGGGTGTATTTTATGTAGTTATTATATTATCATGTCAACATAGTTCATAATAATGACCAATCACACTTGCGTATTGTGTACATTATGATAAAACAGTATCACCATTTGTAGGAGAAATAAAATGTCACACCCTCTAAACATGGATATATTAACTAAGAAATAGAAGATATAAGTTCATATATTACATCCTTGCCCCTATATTATTTAAATCAGTGTGCCAGAAATTCAGAAGAAGAGCAAGAAGAAACGCCTCTTTCTCTCTCTCTACCCCCGCGCGCGCCCGCGCCCGCGCAGTTCTGGAATTTTCTCACAGTCGTCGACTCGTTTGAAATAACTGTCGCTTCGCGCTCAATCCTTTTGGCCTGTGCCTCTTCGGTGAAACTTCATCGTGTATTCAAGGTAAGCGAGTATTTTCAGTGTTGATGTAACGTCAACTTTTATGTGTCAATGTCCCCGTTGTTAGTTTAGCACCATTTGCTGACAAAATTACCATGACTTAGTTGCTACGGTGAGATAACAAGTTAACCGTGGCAAGTCTGTGGTAACATCTAACGTTAACTAACGTTAGTTTTAAGTCCGTGTAAAGTTTGTCAAACTAAAGAAGAAGGTGTTATTAACCACACAGCCAGATTTGAATGATTAAAAATAACGATAAGTTCATGAAATTAGGTGTCAAAATGGTTGAAATGCTTTGTACACATTGTTGAGAAATACATTTAACTGTTATGACCTATTTAATGTGTTTAGAAGAAAATGACTGAATTCACTTTACACGGTCTTTAAGTTCTATTTTTCATAACCTTGTGGCGCCATTTGGCAACGGCTCAGGACCTTGTTCAAAACCCTGCCGCGCAACAGAGCGCCATTTTCATAGTTTTATATTAAATTTACATTTATTTGTTACGGATGCTTTGAGGTAAAGTGTTCAGAATGAAGACTCAGCTACGATTGTATTTAAATTGTACAGTACAATCATAAAATAGTACATACATTATCGTAATTCCACAATGTCATTAAACATAACAATATTGCTGGCCGTACATTGTACTGTACAATTAAATACAATGGTTGCTGAGTCTGCAGTCTGAACACTTTACCTCAGAGCGTCCGTTAACTGAATGAATTGAGAATATCACCTGAAAATTGTTTGCTAACTTCTATATTGCTATGTTCTTTCCAGGTCAATGGACAGCTTTGTCACTCTTCAGCTAACCGCTGTCTGAGCTGATCGAAAATTTTAGAGGTGAGCATTTTACTGCCTAGAAACTTGTGCCTTATCTTTAAGCTGTTATGCATAAAATGGGCCAGATATTCATCTCTGCATTAATGTCATTACAGTTGTTAATGAAATAAAAGATGGACAGTATAGATTGTCATTCACAAAAAATGGGTAATGCTGCAAAAGAACCACATTATTTAACTAGCAAATTGGGCCACATTTTAAAACAAAAAAGCCACAGTATTCCATTAAAAGTGATTATGTTAGCTTGATAATCAAAGAGTGACTGGTGAGATTGTCTCGACTTATTAACAATACTCATGTTGTCTTGTTTTCTGTCTTTTCAGATGAAGAAATAGATGCCTACAGATGCCAAAGGGGAACTAGCTCTAACACTGCTACCCACCATGGTGCCACAGGCCCTCTACAGGGTTGGGAAGAAGACTATCCGGCACTCCACTGAAGAGTCCCGGACAGCGTTCATACACCAAATGCCTGTAAGTACAATGGACCAGTTTCTCAGCACCACTCTGAGAGAGAATATTCTTAATTCTAACCATACTTTACAGTTGAAAGAAGGCAATCCAAATGACATGTTTCATGTGAAAGCTAAAGGGTGAAACCTGATTTAAAAAATAAAAAAAAATCCAAGGTTCCTCAGTTGTATTTAAGTTTTGGGCAATGCCATCCAAGGTAGCAATCTGACTAGAAAATGAAGTTAAAGATGTTAAGTTTTATTATTCAGTGGTTCTCAACCCACATTTTCTTGTACACATTCATGACCCACACATAAAGAACACACCAATTAAGAACCACAGCTCATTTGGCTTCCTTGTAATATAACACAGACTGCTAGTCTATTATCTTGCTTACAATTCACCTTCTACACAATATTCACTTTCTTTTACCTATCTTTCTGTCTGTCTGTTTTAGGTTGGAACAAATATGGTGGAATTCCTCCAGCAATCAAAGCCATTCCCCACTGTCCTGGCGCTGGGAGATCCCCAGCAATGTGCCTCTCAGGCATTTGTTATATTAGCTGGTCAGGCACTCCCTCAGAGCACACTGCTTGGAGCAGTTGACGTGTGCTTCAAGGCATATTATGTTCTTGATATCAACTACCCCAAGCAGTGTGCTCCCGCATGGGAGTTTCTGCAGCAAGTTGTGTATCATATTGAGGGATCTGAATCAAATCCAGTCAAATTTCTTAATACTGCCTTGCTTAATTGCAGAACTGTTTAATTGTGTTAAGCTGCAGTAAATTACATGACCAATGTTTGTGTTCTGTTTAGTTAATTACCATCATCATCAGCTGTTCTACTTTGTAGTCTTGTTTAGTGTGTGTACATCCTGCCTGTCTGTACTTTTTGGAGGTACTTTTAGTAAAACATTTGAATTGGAACTTTGGACTCCTCCTCTTCTTCTTCTGCCTGCACCACACCGTGACAGATATAATGTAAAACAAAGTTTTATTTTCTGAAATAAAGAGTACTGTCATAGTAACTAGTTTATTTCAACCCAGATATTGGGGTTGTTCTTTTGACCCAGAAGTTGGGTTATAGTTTACTACTATGTTGGGTTTTTTAAACCCAACATTTGGGTCAGGTATTTAACCCAGAATGTGGGTCAAAAAGAAGAACCCAATTTTCTGGGTTGAAATAACCCAGAAATTAGTTGGTCCCTTTTTAACCCAGGATTTGGGTCAAAATTAACCCATTATGGGTTATTTTTGACCCATGAGTTTTTAGTGTGCATATTGTATTATACAGATCTGCAAACTCCTCAGAGTAAAAAAGGAAATTTAAAAATAAAAACAGAAATTAGTTTGAGGGCAGCAATTGTATTCACAATGTCAAAATAAAACCAACGTAATGTTACTTGAAGGCATTATAGCCTACTATTCCTGCCAAACTTCCATGGTTGCAGTTAGTGTTACTACAGTAAATCCATGGTGAATGTTGCTGATCTGTGGACACTGGATAGTTAATTCATGGCACAATGTTTCTTCCTGGTTTCCACGTCAGTGCTGTTTGATCCGTTAATAACGGATAAATGTGAATATTTCTCACTAGATCTTGCAGCAATGTTATTACTTCTGTGGCAAATTCAAATTCTTCCTTTACTTGATCTCTTATTAGCGCTATGTAGTAACAGTGGCCGTTTCTCAAAACCAAGAATGCAAAGAACGGACTTGTGTTCTTGGGGAGAACGCTCTTGCTAGTTGTTCTTGGAAGAATGAACTTACGAGGTGACGAGCACACAGAACGCTGTTGACAGTTTGAGGCGATGTGTTCTTGCTGGTATTGCGCAATACCACCGCACAGCGTCGTCTTCAGTACCCAAACATAACAAGAATTATTGATGATAACAGCCAGGTTTTTAGCATGACTGGCCCGTTGGCTCGCTAGCTACACCCGCGTGCGCGTATGGAGATTCTTCACTACCGAAAAGGTTTGAGCATATTTTCGATTCGCCATAACTTTTCGTAAAAATGGCAATATTTGAAATCTACACAGTAGATTTCTCGCATCAAATGCTCTCAGAAGTTAATTTAGTGATGAAATAGCATACGAAATTGTAGAAAAACGACTTCGTTGTTCTGCCTTTCTGCTCCCCGCTCCTTCCTTGAATGCCGAAATGAATTCTGGGATATTTCTGCCGTCAAGTTCACACTAGTTACCAACCGATGCATCCTCGGTAAAATGGGCGTGTCAAGAACACTTCCGGGATTTTTAACCGTTCTTGCCAAAATGCAAACTTGTGTATTGAGACAGTACTTGGGCAGCGACTGATGACGTTTCACAAGTCCACAAGCACACAAGTACAGACAAGAACGCATATTGAGAAACGGCCAGTGTCACTTGATCAAGATCGGCTCGCGCTGGTTTGGTCCAAACTGATAAACGGTCCGTCAACAACATAATAACTAGCAGTTTCGTTCCGCTTGCATTACGTTTGCCATTTGATGTTGACTGAATTTAGATGTATCCTTATTAAAGCTATAGCGTTCTTTAGTCAAAGAGTAGTTAGTAGTTTTCTCTGTTCCCCTTTGTTCTTAGGTTAACTTTACTGACATAGAGAATTGGTGGCTGCTGTCGCTTTAAGATCTGCCCATAGACTGTAAAAAAATATGGACGTAGTATCCATGACGTCACCCGTAGGTTTCTGAAGAGCGTGATTTTTTTTCCCAAACCACTTCAGCGGAAATCCCGCCCTGCAGCCGATTCTAAAGTTTGCATTGGTCATGTCAATCACTGTACTGATTGCCTACACCAAACACTGATCCCTAAACCTACCCGTCACTGTAACCTAAACCAATGAAATCGGCTGCAGGGCGGGATTTCCGCTGAAGTGGTTTGGGGAAAAAAATCACGCTTCTGAAGAGCGTTTTTGAAGCCTAAAGTGGGCGGAGTCACTCGTCGCCATCTTGGAAGCGCGTCACAGTGCGTCACTCCCGGATAAACGAAAATGGGCAAAAAGGCGGGACGTGGGTGGAGTTGAGGTGCCTGGATGCTGAAACTACGCCCGCCTTGCTCGACGTGATCGAGTTTGCTCAGGCTAAGCTAATGTGCTACTGGCCTCGCGCTAAAGTGACAGCTGACTTGAAGTAGACCTAAAGCCAATAGTTAAAGTTTATGTTTTTGCCCTTGGAAATACTATAATAGTTAAAAGACATAACTAATCATGAGACTAACGTGTATTGTGATGCATTATTATTCTCATGCAGTAACTTACAATATTTGCTCTGAGTGTGTGTGTGACAGTGATTCATGCGCATACATGTCAGTCATCGCGTCAATGCACGTCAAGTTCGTAGAGAGCTTTATTCAGTCCATTTTAAATTCTGATAGATATTACCTAATAAGTTCAAGTAAGTTAATGCACTAGAAATCCGCGCTCATTTAAGGGACGAAAAGAAAGCACTGACACCTGCAGGATTTAATCTGACGGTACTTTTTATTGAACACTAAAAGCATATTATAACATAGTCTATCTGCTCCGTAAGATCAACGGTAAGTTACAGCAGAACGAGTGTGGCCTCTATACCTTAGACGTTTTTAAATCTGAACTCCAAAAAGCAACGATATTGTCAGACATCCATGAGTGCATGTTCACAGAGGAAAACAACTGAAGAACAGCGCTGGTTGTTCTCTCGATACTCGACAACGACGGAATCCAACGGCGTGGGCAAAGGTATAAGGGCGGCGTGTAATAAACTGTATGAAATAATCCCGAAAAAAGTACAAACACGGCAGAGATGACAAGTTCAGCAGCTGGAATCAGCTGAGGTGACATGATGGCTAACAGAGAGCAGACAAACGGCTAGTAATAACAGCAGCGGGAATCCACCTGTCACTCAAGTGGCCACGCCCTTGATTATGCAGGAATTTAATGCTTAATATAATTTAAACGGATGAGTTATAAAAAAATTCACCCCCCTCACAGTTGTCATGAAGGGCAAAATTAGCTGTATAGACCAAAACAACTTAAGGCACCAGGCTGTAAACATAATTTTTTCGGCTGTAAAGTTGGGCATTTTAACATGGGAGAGATACAGATTTGGCTCACTTTTGCAGTCAGCCTCAAGCGGCCAGTCGATGAATTGCAGTTTAATTCACTTCCGTGTTGGTTTCAAGAGGGAGACAGGGAGGTTGCCGCTTGGATCTGCCGCTGCTGACAGGATCTCACGCATCTCATTCTCTCACTATTCTTTAATTCGATTCTAAATCATGACGGACAAGTGTGGGTTTTTTTTTTTACCGCTAGTGGCATAGTGAAGCTTTTTGTGGCAAACTATGCAAAAACAAGCTCCAGGCTCCGGAAGTTTACTGCACCAAGTGCCTAAAGCCATCCCGTTTTGTCCTCTTTCTTCAAGCCATGCCCAGCGCCACTTGTTTTTTACTTTCTTCTCCAAAGCAGATGCATTTTCTCCTGGTTTGATAAACTCCATTCTCCATAGCGTGTGTACAAGCTAATTGCGAACTGGTTCACTTCCTGAACAAGACCCGCCCTCCTCTCTAGCAATTGGCTAAGACAACCTAATATCATGCTCCCATTGGCTGTGACAGCTGTGCGCGCTGACCATTGATTTTTGATCAAATAAATGCAGAAGAGAATTAAAAATCTTACAGACCCCAAACTTTTGAACAGTAGGCTAGTGCATTTACTATAATTAGGGTGGTTTGGTAAAAGTCACTGACTAATTGCAGGCGAGTTGAGAGCACAAATCACAAAATATTTAGCGGTCATGAAAACGTATTCAGATTTAGCATGTTAAATGATGCATTCACCTCATATATCAAGATACAATGCTCTAGCACAGGAAAGTGCATGCAAATGCATGCTTTTAAAATGAAAAAGTATTGGTATCGGTATCGATACTGGCCCTGTATTGACTTGGTATTGGATCGATACCGAATTTTGTAGTATCGCCCACCCCTTTCCTGCCGCCTGCATATCTGGGCCAGATTGCGTTCGTTACTAGGCAACATAGATGCGAACACACGGAAGTTGACAGAACATTCTCGTCCACCGTACATTTGTTACTAGGTAACCAACAACATCCCGCGAACACACGCATAGACATCATATAGATAGACGCCCCATCGACCGTTACTGCCTATTGGTGCGGACGAGCCGTGGGGCTGCCATCTTAAACCGGTCACCCGCTCCGCTCAGTGTAATCTGTTTGGCAGGTGCAATGAGCTGCCAGCTCATTTAATTAATCATATCTCACTGAATACCGAACTGATTTTCACGCAGGTTTTTTTGCTGCAAAGGTCATACACGTAGCTACGATACAGGACACATTGAATATTTTACTCACAAAATACAAACAATAGTACGGTAATGTTAAATGTTAAATCTTACTTGTGAAAAGTAATCCCCGAGTGATGGTCCGCCGATTTGAGCAGGAATATGCTGCACAGTGCTCTGGCGTCTACTGCTGCTATGCAACGCAAATAGGAGTATGACCAGTTTAAGATGGCGGCCGCATTTCTTGCGCCACAGCGGCCAATAGGGCATCTAGTCTCTATATGATGACTATGAACACACGTCATGATGGAGAGGGGTAAGTTGGAAGAAAGCTCGTCTAACATTTTTAGGCTAGAAGATTTAATATATAGCCCATGATGCAGTCAAAAACTCTACAACTACTTTGCAACCAGGCCAGAAGCTTTGGCTCAGTTTGGCTAGCTTACGTTATCTGAAACTAAAGGAAATGTTAGTGAGTATGGGAAGGAATGAGGAGGTATTTCTTCATTTTATTTTAAATTATATATTATACTGTATTAATGGTCTTTCTAGTTACATTAAGGCTACATGTATTAAAGCAGAGTGCTCTGGGTAATATTTTATATTCTGTCAAAACATACATTAATCATTGCCATTGCATTTGTATTTCAATTTGTGCTATTTTAGTACTGAACAATGGGTAAAATTGGGGGGCGGGGATGGGTGGGGGCGGGGCTCCATTAGGGCTCCTCCCCTAACAGCATGTGATCTCACTCCAAGCTTTTGATAAAACCTGAGAACCCTGCAGAAGAGCACAGAGTAGGGCAGTCCTCCTGAAGACAACCACAGGGAAACAAACAACACTTAGCACTTGTATTCATCTGAGATAGAGTACTTATGTCAATATGAACTTCACTGAAACACAAGAGATGAACAGAGCTGATGAAGAAGAGAGTGTGATCTATTCCAATGAAGACATCATATATGATGATGTCAGAACAGGAATGGAGGACTCAGATGCAAAGAGACTTCCGAGCACAGGTATACACTCACCTCATTATGATAATGAACAGGAGCACACACAGAGAACATGTTCAAAATTTGAAAGCTAAAGAAAATTTTGTCATTTTTAGGAAGTGATTCTGTGTGGAAGAGAATGTACGGAGCAGTTCTGGTGTTTTTGGTGCTGCTGTGTGTTCTTCTGCTGACTGTCATCATAGTGCTACGCGTTCAACACAATGCAGAGACTCACCAACATCAGATGAATAATACAATCCTCAGAGAACAGGAAATACAACTACAGGTCAAGACTACAGACCTTGAGAAAGAGATAAAAAAGTTAGTAAACAAGAATATTGACCTTGATAAAGAAAAAGATGAGTTACTGGAAAAGAATAAAGACCTCAAGAAAGACATAGAAAAATTACAAAATGAGAATAAAGAACTAAAATATAATGAAATCCAGTTACTGAGCATGATTGCCAACCTCAGGAATGAGACCACAAACCAGTTCAAAACCAATATGCCCACTAGAAGCCATCAGCCTATATATTGTTAATTATTATCTAATAATAATAATAATAAACTCACACAGCAATGAAAGTCTAATGTTGATCTGGTGATGGAGGACATGGAGGTCTGGAGAGTACAAAAAACTACACTGTAAAAAGCAGAAACAAAATGCTTCTAAAAAGATTTCCATAATAACCCATTACATTAAATATATGTTTATTAGGAAAAATGTAAACATCCATAGAGGATATTATCTCTGCAACACCATGACATTCATGTGACGTGTTTTTTATTAATACATTGCTTTTGTATATTTAACATTTTGTTTTTTGTAATGCTGCATTTTTCAAAATAAAGCTTTAAAGTGATGAAACCAGACTCATTTAAAATTTGTCAGAAAAAAAGTGCAATTAACAACAAAAATAAGTAAATTAAAGTATGTGGTGGCAAATAATTCATGTACTTCATGTAATGTATGTGCTTGCATGACAAAAACATCCAATCTTAGTAGAAAATTACTGTGTGCTATTTCAAATATCATGTTGTATGAACTGAAAGTGTCTTTGCAACAAAATGTATATGTGCACAATACATCCTGCTATTTCTTAGAAACGGTTCCTCTGTCTTGGGTCTAGACTAGAGAATGGGAAATGGTTTATTTTGTCTCCGTATATGGTATAGATCTTCTTTCTCAATTAAAATAACAGGAAAACAGCAGAGTGAGGTGTGAATGATGCATAAAAAGGAAGTCAGCCATAGGCGGGTTTGCCCTTCACTGCAGAAAACTACTAGTTTAGTAGTTTTATATACTGCAAGTAAACTTTTTTTTTTAAAGTGAACATAACATCATACTTATAGTTTAGTAGTTATATTTTATTTTTGCACTTTAAGTATAGTATTCTACGGAGCCACTAAGGGGACATGGTGTTGGAAAAACATTTGAGAGGGGAGAAAAAATAAAAAGTCATTGCTTTTGTGTTCTCAGTCGCAAATGTTTTGCGTTCCCCAGAGAAACTTTGCGTTCATTCTCAAAACTTTTGTGTTCTTTGCGAGTGAATGTAAAGTTTCTCAGGGGAACTCAAACATTTTGCGAGCGAACACAAAAAGTTTCTCGGGGGAACGCTAAACAATGTTTTAAAATGTATTGTGCCCCTCTCTGATTATTGTAAATAATAATAATAATAATTATAAATATTATAATAAATAACAATACACTTATACACCATTGCCTAACAATAATAATACAAAAAAAATATTATATAATTTTTGTTTTTGGCGGAGGTTTAGTGATTGGCGGAGTTTCCTTTGCAGCGCTATGTACTCAGCAGTTTGCCACGAGTCTTCAAACTACACGAGCAGTAGGTAACATTAAGCTATTACGGAAAAGTTACATTTATCCTACCATGCTACTGTAAATATTGTGGTAGCATGCGAGCTGCTTAACTATAATAAAAGTATAACTCGATTTCAGACACATTCTGAGTCTGCCAATGTCATTCAATTTTATCCAAATGCCATAGCAAGTGTTATTAGCTTGGGTAAATACATCTAGTGAAATTAAATCTTAAAGCTACAATATGTAATTTTTTTCGTCGCTAGGGGTCGCTAACCTCTTACAATAACAAAGTTGTAGGTTGATGACGCATAAGCGGAATTATGGAACTTGTCATCATGCTGATGGATCTAATAATGTTTATTGATGAGTGAATACATTGATGTTTTTAAACATGACTGTGGTATGAAGCAGGGCCCGATTGCTAATGAGATACAGATATCAGCGAGTCCCGGGGATATAAAGGAATAAGGAGATTTCATTCTACCGAACTACCTGCAAGTACAGAATTAATACTCACGCAGGTCAGTTTATTAGATGAATGAAACTTGTGAGGTAACGCAGCGCTGTTTCACTTGGTCTACACTATCACACTAAACTGCATTTGAGTGTGTTGAAAGTTATGTTATTTTATGTGTTAGTTTGTCTGTATGAGACTAGCAGTAAGCTAGATCAACATTAGAATAACATACTGATCATATTCTAACATTTCATCATGTTGAGCTACAGTATATAACATTGATTTTTGTTTTGTACATTTGCTCACCTGTCTAATAAAGAGCATGCAAGAGTGGCGTCTCTGTCAACCCGTGACTCGTGAAGCTCTGTCAAGTCGAAGTTAATCGCGGACGTGGAGCTCTCGGCATCTCGAAAACACCACACCGATATTGATCCTCGTTTTATTTATCCTTTTGTCCCAAAGTCTGCTTGCCATGATCCATAATGTTTGAACGAAACAACAACCGCGTGAGGTGCTGCTAGAAGTAACGCAGTTGTCCTCGTCTGAATCCATGGTTATTATGGCAGTACAAGCGGAAACCAGGGATAACGCGGATATTATGTCATTGACAGGCGACAATGACCAGGGACGAGCCATTATTTAAAATTGGAATTTCTCTGAAATTAAAAATCTTTGGGAACTTTTGGGATAATGTAAGTGCACAACTGCAGATATCACACTGTGCAAGTGATTTTTTGGGATTTTATTACAAAAATCTTACATATTATACCTTTAAGTCCATGTCCAACTCTAAATTGTAAGGATTAATTTTTTTCATAGTAACACTTTACAATAAGGTTAATTTGTTTATTATTCATGTATAACTAACATGAACTAACCATGAGCAACACATTTGTTACTGTTAATAGTTAATAATCATACAACTATTAATTGTTTGTTCATGTTATCTCACAGTCAGTGCATTAACTAATGTTAACAAATACAACTTTTGATGTTAATAATGTTTTGGTAAATGCTGAAATTAATATTAACTAAGATTAATAAATAATGTAGAAGTGCAGTTCATTATTAGTTCATGTTAACAAATTTAACTAATGAAACCTTATTGTAAAGCGTTACTGATTTCACGATATAGCCAACACTTTCATGCATATAATACTGGACATAAAATTTACATCAACAAAATGATTATTAAAAATGAAAACTTGATTCTCACTATTTAGTAATATTATCATAATTTCCCTATTTTCTTTTGATGCATTCGTATTGTATCAACGTCTTTTCATAGAATGCCAAGGAAAGAAAGGATAAAAAACAAAAAAACAAGGAACTCTTCTCTTTTTGTGTGCCCTTGGCTTTTTAGTCCTTCCGCCCCTGCCCCTCAGGAGGTCTGTGCACGCCACTGCACTGTAAGTAATCACATAATTATTGAACATTCTCAACGAACGCAAATAAGCCTGTATTCGTGTTTACATTTCAATAATACTCTGAATTAGAGTATCTCTCTAATATTATTTACTATATTTATGTCATTTGTTGTAAGTGTTCCTTATAATCACCAATGCACGGTTGCATCTCAGGTCGCGCGCATGCTCTAGTTGTTTACATCTTGGTTTGACCGCACATTCAGCAGTAGCCATGCTCGCGTGCACAGAGTTAGCGCACACACATTCACACTTATTCAAGTAGGCTATTTAATCATAGAGATTGTATTGTGTTATATTATTCAATTGTCTTTAAAACATTGATGAGCCGATGAACGCAACGATTTTAATTACACGTTAAGCATTATCCTCCCATAGAAAACCGTTATTAGAAAAGGCTTAGTGGCTTACTGTACTAAGACAGTGATATTAAAAGACCAAACTCAGTAAGGTCATTTGCGGCAGAATTTTTACTTACACATTACAGACAGTGCCGATTCGCGCGGGATTAATATCACAGACAACCTCCGCAATTATTACTACAAATGACTAGAGGTCACCACCAGGTAATACTTATCCCGTGCAAATATGGCTTTAAGTATTTCAGAAATGTACATAGGCCTATACAAAGTCACAATTGGCTAAAAATGTATTAATTTAAATAATGCATTAATTTTATGCAGAAACAATGAGCTCATTGAAGTAATGAATTATTGTTTGTTAACAAATGATTATGACATTTAGAAAATATAACATTGGTGCATGTTGATATGAAGTCTTCGCAGGAGTTGGCAGCGTCTCTTCACTGGTGTTGAGGCATCTGAAGTTTTCATGATAGGCTGGATCCAAACTGGAGCTGACATAGGCTACTCTCTAGTTACCTCAGGATGGGCATCTCAAGATAAAACAGAGAAGCAAATAAAAAATAATTAGCATAGATGCTGTTCATAACATCAAGCAAGAATAATCATGTGCATTTGATCTGATTTAACAGTATAAGGGTAGGAGATGCATTTTATGGGCTAAAGAGATGCATCTTAAATCTTGATTTAAACTTGGAGAGTGAGTCTAAGCCTCGAACATTAACAGGAAGGGTATTCCAGAGTTTAGGAGCCAAATGTGAAAACACTCTCCCCCCTTAAGTGGACTTAGATATTCTAGGTGCTATCAAAAGACCAGAGTTGTGTGACCTTAAAGAGCGTGATAGATTGTAAGGCGATAGAAGATTAGTTAAGGAGCTAAACCGTTTAGGGCCTTATAGGTCAGTAGCAATACTTTGTGATTGATACGGAACTGTAGCTAGTGTAGAGATAATAAAATTGGTGTAATATGATCATATTTTCTTGACCTAGTAAGAACTCTATTGCAGCTGCATTTTGGACTAATTGTAGCTTGTTTATTGAGGATACAGGACAACCAGCAAGTAATGCATTACAGTAATCTATAGAGGTCATGAAAGCATGAACTAGCTTTTCTGCATCAGAAACAGATAGCATATTCCAGAGCTTGACGATGTTTCCAAGGAGGAAAAAGGCTGTTTTTGTAACATTTGAAATATGATTTTCGAAAGATAAGTTGCTGTCTAATATAACACCCAGGTCTTTAACCGTAGAGGGTGGAGTTACAGTTCATCCTTCCAAATGCAAATTGTATTCTAAGAGATTCTGTGTACAGGTTTTTGGTCCAATAAATAATACCTCAGTCTTAGCTGAATTTAATAGAAGAAAATTACAATTCATCCAATATTTTATATCTTTAACACATTGTGTTAACTTAGACAATTTAGAGAATTCATCTGGTCATTATGAAATATATAACTGACTATCATCGGCATAAGTGGAAATTAATTCCATGTTTTCTTATAATATTACCAAGTGGCAGCATATATATTGAAAATAGCAGAGGGCCTAACACAGATCCTTGCAGCACTCCATAATTTACTGAAGTTATCTTCGATTTTTCCTCATTTAAAGGAGAACTCCTTTAGAGTTAATAAAGAGTGTAATAATAGAGTGTAAAGAGTTTTATCTCTAAAAACTGTTTAGCTTATAACGCTAGTATATGGGGCATATAATAAGTAAAAAGAGATCGCTAGTTAATACCACTAACAAGGCTCAAAATAGCCCCACACTAACACGGTAGCTTAATGAGGGTCTCTACATACAAACCGAAGCACTGAGAACTTTGTAAGTGTACAGACAGTTTAATAATAATATACTTTAAAAAGACAGTACCATCGCGTATACAGGCAGGAGCCATCTTTGGGAAACAGCCTCGACCAGTCAAACCACGAACGCCGTGCTAAGTGAGCTGAACTGTGAGATTCCAAGTCACAGTTCAGCTCGTAGCACTGCGTTCGTGGTTCGACTAGTCGAGGCTGTTTTCCAAAGATGGCTCCGCGATGGTACTGTCTTTATAAAGTATATTATTATTAAACTGTCTGTACATTTACAAAGTTCTCAGTGCTTCGGTTTGTATGTAGAGACCCTCATTAAGCTACCGTGTTAGTGTGGGGCTATTTTGAGCCTTGTTAGTGGTATTAACTAGCGATCTCTTTTTACTTATTATATGCCCCATATACTAGTGTTATAAGCTAAACAGTTTTTAGAGATAAAACTCTTTACACTCTATTATCATGAAAACAAATCCCAGAGAACAGTCGACTCGGTACCAATGTGTTATTACACCCCAGGTTCATTTTGCGCCGGAGTTCCCCTTTAAGTACACAAAATGTTAACTGTCTGATAGATACGATCTAAACCACCGTAATGCCTGTCCCTGAATACCAGTGTAATTTTGTAATTGATCTAAGAGTATTTTATGATCTAGCATCGAACGCAGCACTAAGATCAGGTAAAACTAGTATAGAGATATAGCCTTGGTCAGAAACTAGAAGTAAATCATTTATAATATTAACGAGTGCAGTTTCTGTGCTATGATGGGGCCTAAATCCAGACTGAAATTTTTCATATCATTATTTTGCAAAAAAGAGCCTAATTGAGCGGACACAACTTTTTGTAGTATTTTAGACATAAATGGAGGATTTGAAATGGGTCTGTAGTTTGTTAATTCATTTGGATCTAATTATGATTTTTTTATAAGAGGCTTAATAACTGCCAGCTGGAACGATCTTGGAACATAACCTAGAGATAAAGACGAGTTGATAATATTGAGAAGAGGCTCTTCTGCTACAGGTAACAATACTTAATTATTTAAGTATATCTTTATCAAAAGATTGAGTTCAAGTGTAGGCCAAATATCCTTAGACTTTAGTATACTTAAGAGGAATAGTAAGTATATTTCTGAGAAGTACAGTACCAGTCAAAAGTTTTAATTTAAAGAGTTTTAAGAAGTCTCTTCTGCTCACCAAGGCTGCATTGATTTGATTAAAAATACAAACAAAAGTAATATTGTTCCAAATTATAACAATTTAAAATAACTGTTTTTTCTATTTTAATATATTTTAAAATGTAATTTATTCCTTTGATCAAAGCTGCATTTTCAGCATCATAACTCCAGTCTTCAGTGTCACATGATCCTCCAGAAATCATTTGAATATGCTAATTTGATGCTAAAAAAAAACATTCATTATTATTAGCAATGTCGAGAACAGTTGTGTACAATTTTGTTTTCAGGATTCTTTGAATAGAAAGTTCAAAAGAACAGCATTTATTTGAAATAGAATATTTTGTAACATTATAAATCTCTGTACTATAAGTTTTGATCAATTTAATTCATCCTTGATGAATAAAAGTATTGATTTATTTTATTTCTTTCCCCTAAAAAATTAAATAAAATTACTGACCCAAAACATTTGAACAGTATAGTGAACATAAAAAGTAGACATATGCTTTCTTATTTTTAGTTCAGAAGCAAGAGTAAGGGCAAGAGATGGATATATTTTATAGATATATAAATGTGCATTTTCCCTCAGGACAGAGACTGTGCACTCTAAATTAAAAATGGTAGAATGAAATATGAAACTTTAGAACAGTCTAAATGGCATTCCTGTGTTTTGTTGCTTCGGGTGGTATTATATCGATAACAAAGAAAAACTGTGCTGGACTTTAAACTTCGGTTTAAACAAGGACTTTTATTTTGATACTTATTTTTGAGTGTTCCTTAGTTTTCCTATGGCTTCCTGTTCAAAAGAGGAAGTAGGCCATATTTCTTCTGTGCTTGAGTTGTGCAGGGTGCTCCATGTGGTTGCAGAAATCCAGCTTCATCTTGCCTATCAAAGCCCTTTGCAATGCAATATCTTTAAGTGACTGTTTGATTTTGTTTAGTGAGCATTATGTGTACCTTTATTGTTGTTCTATGTAATGTAGCATTTAATTTAGCATGTTTGTTACTTTTTTCTACTCAAGAAATTTTTCTACTCATTAATGCTGTTGATATACAACTGTATTGTTGTTGGTTATTTGCCTTGTGTGTTTGAGCGTGCTCATTTTGATGATTTATCTATTTTGTGAAATTCACGTTTGTGTAATTTCTCTTCTTTGTAGTTTCACACTTTTCATGATTAAACTACATAAATTGCACCTTCGTGGAGTTTACTGTGGAAGTGTTTAGCGACTGGATAGCTGGATTGATTAAAACAGTGAGGCCAGTGACAGTGAAAAGATACCCAGCGAATTGGAAAGATGGATGGATTGCCTGTCTAACAACTGTATCTATCAGAGAGATAAAAGAATATCTCTGTTTGTAAACCTGCACAAAAATCATGTCTTCAAGAGAATCTAAATCATCACTGCGCCATCGCATGCACAAAGAAAGTGATGATGCTTGCTCAAGTTCTCAATCTTCTACCTCATCAAGAAGTTCTACGCCAGTTTTGCCGTCATGAAAGCTCGTGCAAGAGCAGAGGCAGCCAAAGCAAGAGCGGCTCATGCAAAGACAGAAATTGAGATTAAAGTGGAACAAGCCCGACTTCAAGCAACACTAGAGGCACTGCAGGAAGAGAAAGAGAGAGATGCGGCCGTAGCAGAAGCAGAAATTCTAGCAGCAGCCTTCACAGAAGTAGACCATGTATTAGCATCAGAGTTTTCCAAAGAGATCAGCCTCCAACGCACTGCAGACTATGCAAGACAGCAAGCTTCTAGCTGTAATTTACAATGTAGTCCTGAGCACATGTCAGACACTTACAGCCTGGCCAAATCATTGCACGCAGTCAGTTGGTAGCTTCTGGACTGAATTCTTTTGATGATAAACCTGTAAATTATTGGGCTTGGCGATCATCTTTTAAAAGTACCATTGCAGACCTTGGCCTTAAGCCAGAGGAAGAGATGGATTTGCTCATCAAATATCTCGGAAGAGAATCATCTGAACATGTACGAATAATAAAATCAGTTAATATTAGGCACCCTTTTGAAGGTCTACAAATGGCTTGGGAGAGGTTAGAGGAAATGTATGGTTCACCAGAGACAATTGAAAGGGCTCTTTTCTCCAAATTGGAAAGCTTCCCTAAAATATCAGGTAAAGATCTCTATAGGCTGCGTGATCTTGGAGACCTGCTTGCAGAGCTAGAGGCAGCCAAGTTGGATGGCTATCTTCCCGGGTTGTCTTACCTTGACACTGCTCATGGTGTGAGCCCGATTGTAGGAAAACTTCCTTATGGTATCCAAGAAAAATGGATATCGTATGGATCGAAGTACAAGAGAGAACATTATGTGGCCTTCCCACCATTTTCTGTGTTTGCTGACTTTATTCGTTCAGAAGCTAAAACAAGAACCGATCCCAGCTTTGCCATTTTTCCTTCAGTGCCGCTACAAGAAAGAAAAGAGAAAGATCAGATATTCAGGCAAGCTTCTATAGCTGTTCATAAAACCCAAGTTAACATGTCTGAAACAAGAGATGCTACAGACAGGATACAGATTGTTGATCCTCAACGATATAGTCTCATTCATGATAAGCCTCATCCACTAATAAGATGCAGAGGCTTTAGAGCAAAAAGTCTGGAGGATCGCAAACAGTTTCTTAAAGAACATTCAGTATGCTTCAGGTGCTGCTCTTCTGTAGATCACATGGCAAAAAACTGCAAAGCTGAAATCCATTGCACTGAATGTGATAGTGATCGTCATGTGTCAGCTCTACATCCTGGTCCAGCACCTTGGAGGAAAACCAGGACCTGGAAGGAGTGCCAGAGCATGTTCCAAGATTTGTTTGGTTAATGTCTATCCTGTCGGTAACAAAACCGAATCCAGTAGAATGTATGCAATTCTTGATGAACAGAGCAACCGTTCATTAGCAAGAACAGAATTCTTTGAAGAGTTTCAAATCAAAGGATCTTCTTTTCCGTATTCACTCAAGACATGTGCTGGATTAAAAGAGACAACAGGAAGGAGAGCAAGTGGCTACATTGTGGAATCATTGGATAAGAGTGTAAGCCTTCATCTTCCTACACTGCTAAATGCAATCAGATTCCTAACATTCATTCTGAAATTCCTACCCCAGATGCAGCACGACATTTCAGTCACCTGAGGGATATTGCTCATGAAATACCGTCCCTAGACCCAAATGCTAACATCCTTCTCCTCCTTGGTAGGGACCTCATTAGGGTCCAAAAGGTCCGTCAACAGATTGATGGTCCACCCAACGCTTCATTTGCTCAAAAGTTAGATCTTGGATGGGTAGTTATAGGAGACGTATGTCTTGGAGGTGCTCATCGACCTGCTCATGTAGGTGTTTTTAAGACCTCCATACTTGAAAGTGGTCGCCCCAGTTTACTCTGGCCCGGTGAAAGTCAGTTCCATGTAAAAGAGCAGTATGGCACAAAATTTCAGTTTCAAGATCATTTTGCATCAAAAAGTGTAAGTGCTTTAGCAACGTGTGCAAGCGAGAAGCTAGGCCAATCAATCTTTGTTCGTACATCCAGAGATCACAAGCTTGCACTGTCAGTGGACGATGACAGGTTTCTACGCATAATGGACAAAGAGTTCTACCAAGATGAATCCAATGGCTGGGTGGCTCCTTTGCCATTTCAAGTTCCCAGAAGAAGGCTTCCAAATAATAGAAAGTATGCGTACAGCCGTCTTTCCTCACTTCGTCATACTTTGGACAAACGTCCTCAAATGAAAGCTCATTTTCTTGAGTTTATGGAGAACATGTTCTCTAAAGGACATGCAGAAGTTGCTTGCCCACTCAAGAAAGACCAAGAATGCTGGTATCTGCCATTGTTTGGTGTTTATCATTCAAAGAAGCCAAGCAAGATCCGTGTGGTCTTCGATTCTAGTGCACCTTATGATGGAGTCTCATTGAATGATATCCTACTTAAGGGGCCAGATCTCAACAATACCCTCCTGGGAGTGTTGCTAAGATTTCGTAGGGAGCCAGTGGTGATCACCGCTGACATTCAGCATATGTTCCACTGTTTTTTAGTCAGAAAGGATCACAGAGATTCTGCGCGTTCTCTGGTATCAAGACAATGACCCTGGTAAAGAAATAGTGGAATACAGAATGTGTGTACATGTGCTTGGCAATCGTCCTTCTCCTGCTGTTGCCATATATGGTTTGCATAGAGTGGCCAAGGAGGAAGAAAAGAACTTCGACAGTGAAGTTAAAGAGTTTGTTGAACATGATTTCTATGTTGATGATGCTCTGAAATCCTTCCCAAATGAAACCGCAGCAATTAGTGCTCTGAAGCAAACTCAAGACATGCTTGCAGTAGCAAACCTTAGGCTACATAAAATAATCTCCAATCGACCTGCAGTGATTGAGGCATTTCACTCTGAAGATCGGGCTGTGGATATCAAGGACACATTTACTTTCCAAGGTATTGACGATAGGAAGCCATTCACCCGGCAAGGTGTACTGTCAACTGTAAACAGCGTATATGATCCTGATGGTTTCATTGCTCCTGTTACCATCAAAGGCAGGCTGTTGCCTCGGGAACTCTCAAAGCAGACTGAAGACTGGGATTCTCCATTACCTGATGACCTAAAGCCAGAATGGATCAGATGGAGGAATTCCTTACAAAACCTGCAAGATCAAAAGATACAACAAACTTACTCATCTTTTCCTACTTCAGAGGTTCAGACAAGGGAATTGTGTATATTTGCAGATGCATCCGTGAAAGCTGTTGCAGCTGTAGCTTATCTGCGATCCACATATCAAAGTGGCCAAGCAGATACTGGTTTTGTGTTTGGAAAGACAAAGTTGGCACCACAGCCAGATCTGACTGTTCCAAGATTAGAACTCTGTGCAGCAGTTCTGGCAGTTGAGATTGCAGACATGGTTGTTGAAGAAATAGGCTTGCAGTTCAATAATATCCAGTTCTACACAGATAGTAAAGTTGTTCTTGGGTATATTCATAATCGAACAAAACACTTTTATGTGTATGTGCACAACAGAATCCAACGAATTCTTCAGTCATCTACTCCTAGTCAATGGAGCTATGTTCCATCAGATGCTAATCCTGCAGATCATGGGTCTAGATCTGTATCAGCTGATTATCTCAGTAGTACAACTTGGCTTACAGGGCCAGATTTCTTTCAGAACACTCCATCCTTAAATGCCTTGCTTCAAGAGAGCTATGACCTTGTTGATCAAGATCCAGAAATCCGACCACAAGTGATTTCATGTTTAACTGCAGTGCCTACTCAGTTCCTGACTCCTGAGCGTTTTGAACGCTTCTCCAGCTTGAATAAGCTAATCAGAGCGATCGCTCATTTAAGCCACATCTCCCAGTCATTCTCCCATTTACGAAAGAGCCAAGATGTAGTGGATGGCATCTTTGTAGTAACAGTTCCACAAATGAGGATTTGGAAAAAGCCAGGATTGTTATCCTAAAGAGCGTTCAAAATGTAGCCTTTCCTGAAGAGCTAAGTGATATAAAAGCGGGATGCAATCTCTCACCTAAAAGTAGTATACGGAAACTTCATCCTATTCTGGATGACAAAGGTCTTCTGCGTGTTGGAGGCCGTATTGCCCAGGCAGGTCTTGAGAAGGAAGAATCCAATCATGTGATCATTCCTGGTAAACATCACGTAGCAATCTTGCTTGTTCGACATTACCATCAAGCAGTCAAACATCAAGCAAGGCATTTTACTGAGGGAGCAATACGAGCAGCAGGGTATTGGCTGATGAGTGCCAAAAGATACATTGGAAGTCTACTTAACAAGTGTGTGACATGTAGAAGGCTTCGCCATCCTACAGAGCTCCAACTGATGGCAGATTTGCCAGCAGAAAGACTTCAAGTGGCTCCACCTTTCACATATGTAGGAGTCAATGTATTTGGACCATGGCAGGTTGTTTCTCGCCGCACCAGAGGAGGCTGCTCCAATTACAAAAGATGGGCAATCATTTTCTCATGTATGTGCACAAGAGCAGTGCAGGAGCTCAAGATGAATAAAGAAACTTCAGGCTCTGATCTTCAGAAGTATCTACAAGAACATGCTTGTACATGGATATTCAACGCTCCCCATGCGTCACATATGGGAGGTGCTTGGGAAAGGATGGTGGGTATAGCCCGACGTATTCTTGACTGTATGTTGCTTGAAGGAAAGTCCCTGCATCTCACACACGATGTTCTGGTAACCCTCATGGCTGAAGTGTCTGCTATCATTAATGCACGCCCTCTCGTGCCAGTATCTTCAGATCCTGAAGTTCCTTTAATACTCACCCCTGCTATTCTGTTGACCCAGAAAACCTGTTCGATCCCTCCGCCACTTGGCGAGTTTACAGATAAAGATCTTTTCAAGGCTGAGTGGAAAAGAGTTCAAAATCTTGCAGAAACATTTTGGACAAGATGGCGCCGTGAGTATCTTGCCACTCTACAGAGTAGGCAGAAGTGGCAAGACAAGAAGCCTTGTCTCAAGGAAGGAGACATTGTGTTGATGAAGGATAGCCAAGTCAAGAGAAATCAGTGGCCTATGGCTATCATTGCAAAAACACTGCCTAGTAAATATGGTCTTTTGAGGAAAGTGGAGTTTAAATTCATCAGAGAAGGTGTGCAGAAAAACTTTATTCGCCCTATATCAGAAGTGGTTCTGCTTTACTCCCCATAAGATATTAGGAGTAAAAAAGCTAAAGTGAGGTATTTACATACCCCAGGCGGGGAGTGTGCTGGACTTTAAACTTTGGTTTAAACAAGGACTTTTATTTTGATACTTATTTTTGAGTGTTCCTTAGTTTTCCTATGGCTTCCTGTTTAAAAGAGGAAGTAGGCCATATTTCTTCTGTGCTTGAGTTGTGCAAGGTGCTCCATGTGGTTGCAGACATCCAGCTTCATCTTGCCTATCAAAGCCCTTTGCAATGCAATATCTGCAAGTGACTGTTTGATTTTGTTTAGTGAGCATTATGTTTACCTTTAGTGTTGTGCTATGTAATGTAGCATTTAATTCAGCATGTTTTTTTACTTTTTTCTACTCAAGTATTAATGCTGTTGATATACAACTGTATTGTTGTTGGTTATTTGCCTTGTGTGTTTGAGCGTGCTCATTTTGATGATTTATCTATTTTGTGAAATTCATGTTTGTGTATTTTCTCTTCTTTGTAGTTTCACACTTTTCATGATTAAACTACATAAATATCACATTCGTGGAGTTCACTGTGGAAGTGTTTAGCGACTGGATAGCTGGATTGATTAAAACAGTGAGGCCAGTGACAAAAACACTGAGCAAAGAATGCTGAGTTCCATGTCTGTTGTCTGTCACGTCAAGTAAGAGACTTTGTCGTGAGTCAGTGGCGTGCACAGACCTCATAGGGGCAGGGGCTGAAGGACCTTTTTTTTATCCTTTATTTCCTTGGCATTCTATGAAAAGATGTTGATACAATTAGAATGCATAACACATCAAACGAAAATAGGGAAATTATTATAATATTACTAAATATTATTTAGAACACAACTTTTATGAATTTTGAAGCGTATGAACAACCCCACGGTTGCATGACTTCAACGTCACCATCACTAAGGCCCCGTTCACACCGCAAGTCCTAATGTTCAATTCTGATTTTTTGCTCTGATACGATTTTTTGATTGGCTGTTCACATTACCTTTTAAAATGTGACCTATATCTGATTGCAGTGTGAACTGTTTGAGGTTTCAAACTAACCGGCATGCGCAAAAGAACAATAACAATGACATCAGACGCAGCACGCGGTTGCACTAAAGTTCGGGAGGTTATGGAGGAAGTAAGCATATTCGCATTTATTTCATAATGTTTGTGTAATGGAAACTTTTGCGGGTTTATGGTTGCAAATTCACTACAGAGATCTGTTCGGATGCGTAGACGAAGCCAGGAGTGGTGGGAATATGACGTGAATAGTTTCACTGAGACGCTGTTCTCCTGTGTCCCTGTTCTTCCATTTCGTGTGCAATTTTTTCAAAAACGGAGCGGTTACGGTAGGTCCTTCTAGCTTGAATTGAAGTATCTCCCCATATACTACTTAGATCTAACACCTCACTCTCATTGACTGGCTTCATCGCTGTTCTCCATATCTAGTCAAGTTTTTAATGTTAGGCTACTGTCTGTGTCTGTTGTGTCTAGGGCTTCGCCGGCGCATAATTGTGACAAATGTCGACGTAGATTGACGTAAAAGTCGCATCAAATCCGCCTTGATTGTTCACACTGCGGCCGCATTGAAAAAAATCAGATCTGGGTCTGATTTAGGACCACATATGTATGTGGTCTAAATCTGATTTGAAAAAATCAGATCTGGGCTAGATTTGAGCGTTCACACTACCTCTGAAGAAGTCTGACCTGGTCACTTGACCCCAAAAAAATCAGATTTGGGCCACTTTTGCCTGCAGTGTGAACGGGGCCTATGCTTCCGACAACTCTTTCAGGGTATGTTCACATGACAACGATGTAGCCAACAACAACATAAAAAACAATAAAAAATCCCCTGTCACAAGGATTTGCGAAAATGACTAAAAACGCTGTATATGCATAGCAGGCCAGTATAGTTGGCAATGTCACTTTGTGAAGAAAAACTACATAGACTGAACACGTAATACGCGTGCGCAAAACCGTTTTCAAAAGTTTGCATTTTCAGGGCCCCAAAATGACATTGTCATGTTAATGAACGGCCAAAACGCTTTAGTTAAAATGGTGTCATGTAAACGGCCCCTCAGTCTTTGTTTAAAAACATTTTCCCTGAAAGTTAAAGTTAGAAATGTTTTCAAGAGCTCGATTATACACAACGAGGCTGTGAAAACAAATTAGTGAGTAGAAGAGTATACCTGTTCGGCTACTGACATTTAATGTCCACGACAACCTCAGAAGCCTTTTTAAGCAACTTGTTAGCAACCGCCTTTTACAAGACAAGTGAAAGCTTTAAAAAAAAAATCACAAGAGAGTATTACTGATGTATTTTATAAGAAAAGTGAAAATATCTTGAGCTTGTGCTCGGCACAGACCTAATATCAAGCATTTAACCAAAAACCTATTCAAAAAAAACCATTGACTTCAAGACAGTAGAACCAAAAGTGCTAAAATGCTAGTTCATGTTAGTTACATGAATAATAAACAAATGAACCTTATTGTAAAGTGTTACTATGAAATCAAAGATATAAATTCCTTACAATTTAGAGTTGGACATGGACTTAAGATTTCATTTCTAGATGTATTTCCCCAAGCTAATAACACGCCTTGGATAAAAACGAATGACATTGTCAGACTGCGGCTGAAATCGAGTTATACTTTTATTTTAGTTAAGCGTAACTCGCATGCTGCCACAACTTTTACAGTAGCAGATAAATATAACTTTTCCATATTAGCTTAACGTTACCTATATTATATATTATATTATATATTATATATTATACTGTATTAATGGTCTTTCTAGTTACATTAAGGCTACATGTATTAAAGCAGAGTGCTCTGGGTAATATTTTATATTCTGTCAAAACATACATTAATCATTACCATTGCATTTGTATTTCAATTTGTGCTATTTTAGTAGTGAACAAAGGGTAAAATTCGGGGGCGGGGCTCCATTAGGGCTCCTCCCCTAACCGCATGTGATCTCACTCCAAGCTTTTGATAAAACCTGAGAACCCTGCATACACTTATGCTGATCCTAACAGAACTGCATTTTTCCATTATACAGGTGATTACAACTTGATCCTGCTTGGAGACAGGTGTTTTATGACCCCATTCCCTGACCCAAACCGCAGACCAGTTACAATGTAGCTCTAGCCAGGACGAGGGCACTCAATGAAATGAACTCTGGCCAACTAAAGGGAATATTTCAGTGTCTGAAAAGCCTGAGGGTTGCACCTGACAGGGCCTGTGACATTGTTGCATGTGCCATATTACACAACATTTGCCAACATCAGGAAAAATATAAAACATTTAATTAAATGTTTAATAAAAGACAAGACAAATATGCTTAGTTCTTTGAATTTTATTTTAATGGTTCTTTGTAAAGAAAAGCCCGTGATCAAGTCATCTTTTGCCTGCAATAAGAGATATTATGCAAGGTCAGCAATAGTACTCTGAGTGAAATAATATATTAGCACTTACTCTGAAGTTCCTTTGAAGCAACTCTATCTCTAAATCCAGTTTTTTCTTTAAGTTGTCAAGTTTTTTTTCAAAATACTCTATTTTTTAGGGGTAGGGGTGGGTTGGGGTAAACCTGTCAACACATGCCTTATACAACAAAAATTAAAAGGAAAAGTTGAACACTGCCCACCTCTGTATCACTGCTTTATGCAGACTCTTCTGTAGGCCTTTCTGTAGATATGGACTCCTGCAACTCATATTGCATTCAGAAATAATAGGTAGTCAAGTGTAAATTAAGTAAAGTTATTTATGCACTTACAGATACTTTCTCCAAAAGACTGAGACAGTTTCTTCACTGTCCTGTGCATTGGGGGACAAATGGGCATTACAAAGTGTTGTACTTTCTTCCCTTTTAATGTAAAGTTAGAAAAAGTCTTCCTGCACATGCTTCAGCCAGCACTTGCTTGGGAACAGGTAAAGGTGTTGGTCTATTGTTTAAAACTGCACAAAAGAAGAGAACAATTTCATTACAATGAAGTACACTGGGGGGAAATGTGATCAATAACTCATGGCAACATTTTTTTACATTAACTGCACGTAGTTTCACACATGCACACTTTCACAAGTCAAAGCAATTCATTACTCAAGGTTTAACAGTTGATATGACTGGAACAGCTATTTGGATTATAGGCCTAATTTAATGCAGCAACAAATTATTTTACAGTGTACTAAGATCATTTAAAGTTCATTTACCAGCAGTGATTGTGCTGTGGGTCTGAGAAAGAGCTGAACAGAGACGCCCTTCACAATGGGTCGGTTCACATTTAACCCAAGGGCCAGCTCTTCTGCCTGGGTATAACGTGGGGGTGCAGGACCACGACCTGTTTGTTTTTCTTTTCTTTTTTTCTCAGCCTTTTTCTTAGTTGCTTTTATAAACAGGCAAACATTAAATAACAGTGCCTTTTTAAAAGAGACTACTATAAGTAGTACAAATTACCATTATGTAGAATATTATAGCACTTCACTTTTACTTGTTCTAGTAGTGGGTGGTGACTCTGACATTACAATGAACAAATGTATTAATTATTTAGAAATTATTAAAATACAAAAATATATACTGTAATAGGTGATAAAAAACATTTAACTTGGTCACTACAAACTTAATTTGTCTGCTACTTTTTGCCAGTCCTCTCTCCTGGCGTTTGCACAATTTGAGGTGATCCCTGGCGTTTAATTAAGCTTCCAAATTCAGCATAACATTCAAGCAATAACTCTTGTTCTGCTGCGGAGAAAAACTCATATGAGAAAAACTGAGCGCGCTCTTTGGCCACGGTAGCAGCGTTGCTGATCAATGTTTCTACTATCGATACATATCCCCTTTTAAACCAGCGCATGAACGCGCAATTATCTCAGATAACTCAATCCAGCTATACTAATCATAACCGGCAGGAGTGTTCAAAGAACCTAATTAGCCGGATCATGATGAGGACGATGATATTATCTTGGATGTCTCGTTTGATCTCGGATGTTTTAAGCAACGTACGAAGAACGGGCCCCTGATCTTCAAACTGCTGTGTCAAGCTTTTGTGCGCTAAATAACCCCTACTAGTGGCAGAAATATGAATAAAGCATCTAGACATGTCAGCAGTATTTCTCTCCTGCCAATTCAATACTAAATCGCCATTTATTAGGTTGTGTGTATAGGCCTATCCTTGTCTTCCCAAGTCAAAAAGATCTCAATCCTGAAGCAATACACAGACAAATTATAGAAGCACACCAACATAAATTTTAAATGGGCAGTTCATTGAGACTGTCTAATTATTTTAATATATTTTTTAATATGTGTATTATATAACTATCGCTCCAGTTAGATGTTTGATGCGATAGTCAGATCTGTATGGCTACTCTGAATCACAGTATAGGCATATCATGTATCAAGGCCTGAAAACATACATGCATGAGAATCTGCATGTGTGTTTTAGAAAGAAAGAGGCAGAGGGAGAAAGGGGCAGTTTGACAGTATGTGTTGGGGAGGGTAAAAAACGGTGTGCTTCACTAAATCTGAAGAGATGGAGGTGTTGTCATGGTGACTGTTTCTATGGAGGCAGTGCTGCCTAGGTCAGCACCAATGAGACGGTGTGTTTTGTCATTATGTGATCACACATACACTCTCACAATTCAAGACAGTGAGTCCGAAACTCCAGAAATATACTGTAAAAGCTTTTATTTACAGCTGTATTTACAAGCAAAGGGCAAATCATAAAGTTCAGCAAGGACACAAAGGCATTGTTTACTTTGTTTGCATAAGGACATTTCGCAAGTAAGGCAACAGAAAGTAAATACAAATACTGAAACGAGTAACCCAAGGCATGTCAATGAGATTGTGATGTATGCTAATAGCATTACAATACTAAACTTCATCCAGTTTTTGCTGTTTTATATTCCAGGCACACTTTTCTCTGCCCTAAGGCACACAGCAGTTTTTTTTTTACTTGTGTCATTTATCTCTAAATTCTCAAATCGGCTGTAAGGAACTCCAATTTGAGCTGACACCTTTCAGCAAAGTAATTTCAACTGAATAACGTGGCTTTCAATACTAATGGTAACTTTGAGTGTCATTCTGTGTTCTGGTCACAGCATGTGTCAATCTAAATACAGATCATATGTTTCAAGTGACCTATATTGCTGTTTTTTCCCCTCTCTTTTTCTCCTTGTTCCTCCTACACCACATTTTCTTGCACTATCCTCACTCATTTCCACCTTCCCACTCCTTCTTCAGTAGCTGCGACAAATTGTTTTAATATAAGGAATGTAGTTTTGATTTCTGTAATGATACAATTAGGTCTACATAATAATGATATAGCGAAACCGCCAAATATCTCACCACATATAATAATTTCTTAAAACATTGCACTGTCATCATAAAAGAAGCAGCATTAAATACATTAACAAGCATTTTTTTTCTTGTTTTCATAATACAAAACAATATAAACTTCAAAAACTTCAGTTAAACAAGGCCAAAAATGACACTGAATAGCAATTTAATACAATTGTTGATTCTTGTACAAAAAAAGTGTATATTATTGTTGTCAATTATTCATTTTTGTGACAGGATAATATTCTGGCACTGGCTATATCTGAAAAAAGCTAGATTCATACTTGTTTGTACCTTTTGTTGGATTTGCACATTTTTTCGTCTCATTGGTTTTCAGTGAAATTTTGGCACATCACTATTATTAATTAGTAGTTAGTAAATTAGTAATTAATTAGTAATTTGTAGCATTTGCCTGATTTAAAATAGTTTAATTTTCAAAATGCTCTTGCCAGAGAAAATCAATTTTAAGCCGTTTACAGGGCTGGAGAAACAAACATTAATCTGTGTACATGTGCACTACATAGATGTCAAACCAAATGTTTTAAAGTATAGACAATGCCTGGCTCATTCGCTTGTGCTCATCTGATCACAGCTTTCTCATCAGCGCGTTTAAACTATGCAAAAATGGAGCATCATTGATACCAGAACTTTGATCCATCTTTCTCTTTGTAGTTCATATCTTACTGGAACCACAATGGGTGAAAGTCCAGGTTCTTTTGGTAGTCATTGAAGTACCACCAGTATCTCTCTCTTCTGTCATAGAATCTGTATAGAAATATTTTAGATACAAAAAGTCCATCTTGTTTGTCTTAGCCATGCAAAGTCATGCTCAATGTGGTTACAAATGGCTGACATAGTTCTTAGACCCAGCAATCACCACAAATATGAGATCCATCCGCGCTGAATTAATGTCTTTCTCTGACACAATGTTGGTCTTGGTCTCCGAAACAGTCAATTTGAATTCAGGTTAATTCTTCAATAAGCCCAAAAGGCAATGTGAAAAACAGGGAGCAGGCAAAGAGAAGAAGTGATAGTAAAATAAGTCAAATGAATAAATTACGGTAATAAATGAAAGGACAAATTATATAAATGAATATAAAACATGAACGAATATTCAAAATGCTCTCTTGAAGCTACACGGGTTGCTATTTAAAAACTCAAATTAGATCCTTGACCAAAACGTCTTGAATCTAATGAAACCCTGAAAAACGGTTAAGCAGAAGTTCAGTCTGTCCCTCATGGACAGAGCCTGGTGTGGAAGGTTGTAAAGCATCAGTCAAGATGTCCAGATCATGGTAAATCACTGCTTGACTCCTGTCAATAGAAGGTAACACAATTAATCCAACAGTCAAGACTGCAGAACAGAATGTTTACATTTTATATTTGCACACCCGGGAAATCAAACCTAGCCATTGCTATAGTTTGAGCTACAGGAATGCTGAACCTCATGCATTTCTCTAGCTCTTGAATAGTTAAGTTGTTGCTGTTTTTATAGTAACGTGGAACATAAGGTTTTAGAAACAAAATAGGGTGAAGAACAACATAACATGGGCCGACCCAGTAAAACATGGCACCAAATGCTCAGAGAAGACCTGCTGGCGGCGTTAGATGGGACGGTGTCGAGAACGCTGCCTCAGATAAGATTTGTTGGAGGAAACTTGATGCACTATGCGCTTGCGCTGAAGTAAACAATGATGAATGATAGATTTAAACCTCCAAATGGCAAAATATATTACAAAATGTACAAGATTTTTCCAATCTTAAATACACAAAAATACATTTTAGGTATATATACATTATATTGCAATTTTATGTGCAATCTCTAATTTGAGAGATTGCGGTCTCATATTTATTGAACAGAGGTCTAGACTCTAAAATGTTGGTTGCATATCCGAGTATGATTAAGTGTGAGTGATAGCAACCATTTAGAGACAGCTCAGAAGAAGCTCTCTGAGACAGATTTGGGCTGACGTAAAGGGAGAAAAACCGCAGAGCTCACTTTTACTTTTCTTTTACTTTGATTATCTTTGATCAGGAAAAGGGAATTATACGATCCGTCTAAACGTGTGGAAAATTCTCACTGTCAGTGCCTTGGTCTCAGTTTTCCTTTACTTCGCAGATCCATCACTGCATGTCTCCTTCTCCCACTCACATCCAAATTTAGACACATACTGATGCGTTGACACTGGGTGTCCAACTTTATGTATAATAAATATTTTTTAAAAACAGATGTTTTGTTGCTGTTTATCATTTACAGTACACACTTTTTACACTTTTCTTCTTCCAAATTTCCTTTAACAAACAGGCCCAAGTCATTTTCAATGGATGTCAGGTTTACACGTATACATTTAATGTTTGATAATCAAAACGTGCCTTAGTGATTTTGAACAATATTAGAGAATTAATTTTAAATGTTATGCTTAAAAAGTGTCTTTGAGCTATATTTATTTAAAATAAATGCACTTGGCTTGATGTTAATGCAGACTTTTTTATGTGTTCATTACTTTTTGGGGTATAGTGGTTCCAGTACCTGTAAAGTGGAAGACCTTGATGCACTGGTCTCAGTCAGCGCAGCACTTCCTGGGATACTTGACACAATAAACCCTGTTCCGTTAGGAAGGGGCTGCCGCACCACCACCTTCCCTTTTCTAGTCTCTGCCAGAAACAGACTGTACCAGTAGGCATCACTTGAGATGAGAGTAGAGTCAGCGATGGTGGAGGAGTTCCTCTGGCTGAGGATGCTGTTCCTACCCTGGGGAGCCGCTTGTGAGGGCTTCGGTTCCTGACATTTCACCACGATGATCACGAGGATGGTAATGAGCAGCATAAACAACACCAACCCCAAACCGATCAGCAAGTACAGGTTTAGATCAGTGATCAGGTCGTATTCGACAGGCAGCTCTGTGGTTTCGGTTAACTGCGTGACCACTTGGTCCACTGTGGAGACCTTGATGGTCACCGTGGCGGAGCGAGGAGGTTCTCCGTTGTCTCTGGCTATGATGACCAGGTGTTGATCTTTGGGGTCTCTGTAACTGAACATCCGCGTGGTTCGTATCTCGCCGTTGTACTGATCGAGGCTGAATAGTGGTGTGTCTGTGATCTGCAGGAACTGATATGTTATACGAGAGTTCTGCATGGAGTCGGCATCCAATGCGATAACCTTGGTGACCAGGGATCCTTTATCGCTCGACCTTGGGATTTTTTGCTCAATGACAGTGCCCTGCGGACGCCAGGGAGAAACTATGAGGGGCGTGTTGTCGTTTTGGTCCAGGATGATGATGTGTACGGTCACATTACTGCTAAGAGGAGGGAGCCCAGAATCTCTCGCTTCAATGTGAAACAGAAACTCCTTCTCCCTTTCGTAGTCAAAAGTGCGTAAAGCGTAGAGGTTGCCGTTTTCAGGATTGATGGAAAACAGCATGGACATTGAGGTGTTGGCTATCTCCTTTTCTATGATGAAGTAAACCAGA
Source organism: Siphateles boraxobius (assembly GCF_051911475.1). Lineage (NCBI taxonomy): Eukaryota > Metazoa > Chordata > Actinopteri > Cypriniformes > Leuciscidae > Siphateles > Siphateles boraxobius. The sequence goes on from NW_027508866.1 coordinate 15,171,128, forward strand.
TACTGATTTTCATGCAGGTCTGGGTCATGAGCGGTTAGTGAGGCTAGCAACGCTCCGGGCTCATTGTTTTCCATCAGATGAATGGTATAGAGAGTTTGAGGAAACATTGGGCCGTTATCATTGACATCTTGAATTGTAACACTGATCGTTTCGTTATCAGTCAGAGGAGGACTTCCTCTGTCAGTCACGTAAAGAGTGATGTCATAACTGTGGATGCGCTCACGGTCAAGTGATTGGGTGACTGTTAACGCAAAAAAGTCTTCCGATGATTTATTAAGTGCAAAAGGTAACATCTGAGCATTGTGGATGGAGAGAACAACTTTGCCATTATCTCCAGAGTCCCTGTCGCTCACGCTGATGACGGCGATCACCGTTCCTACAGGGTCGTTTTCTTTAATCAGACTCTGTGAAGATTTTATCGTAATCACAGGACGGTTGTCGTTTAGATCGGTGATGAACACTAATATTTTACACTGACCTGAAAGCGGATTCACTGCCTTGTCCTTGGCTTCAACATACATCTCAAAACTCTTCACTTCTTCAAAATCGATCACGTCTTTTACTCTTATTTCTCCACTGCTGGGATCCAAAGAGAACTTTTCTTGTGTTTTCTCAGATGTGTATAAAGTGAAAGAGTAGATGACGTCCGCATTGACACCCTCGTCCAAATCTGTTGCATTCAGCTGCATAATCAGCGTCCCTATAGATGCATTCTCAATGAGGTCAACCGAGTAAACTTGTCGATCAAACTGAGGGGCGTTGTCATTGATGTCCAGCACCTGAATGATGATGCTGGCCGTGCCTGAACGCGCAGGTATGCCGCCGTCCACAGCGGTGAGGGTTAGTGTGTGGACGGCCTGTTTTTCTCTGTCCAAACCAGCTTTTAGCACCAGGTCGACATATTTAGTCCCATCACTTCCAGTCTGGATTTCAATGGTAAACTCGTAACTTTCACTCAGGTAATAGGTCTCGATCGAGTTCTCTCCAACATCTGCATCCACCGCGTTTGTTAAAGAAAATCTCTCTCCAGGTGTTGCTGATTCCGAAACATCGAGCGGTATTCTCTCCCTTCTGAACTGAGGCGCGTTGTCATTTATGTCCATAATTTCCAATTCGATATTAAATATGCGTATTGGACTCTCGATTATCACATCCATCTTCAGGAAACAGAACGATGATGTTTTGGCCGGGCATAAATACTCCCGGTCAATTTTCTCAGCGATAAACAGTTCCCCGGTGTCTTTATTTATTTCTAGGTATTTCTTGCTATGAATATAATCCAGCTTTACCTTTCGTTCTATCAGGCTGTGCGCGTCGAGGCCCAAATCCGAGGCGATATTTGCGATCACGGAGCCCACTGGAATTTCTTCGGGGATGGAGTATCTTGTTACAGCCGAGGCGAGACTCCACAGCGCGGAGAGGACTGCGAAACTGAGACGCCTCCTTAGACCCATTGCAGTGCGCGCGTTAATGCTTTCGCTGTCTTTCACAAGAATTATAACAATGGTTTCGAAAATGAATGGAGGTTAGTGGGTATTTGGAAAGCATCTTAAAAGCATCCAGCAGAGCATCGCCATATAGCGCCGTGCCGTGGATCCCGCCCGCTGATCAGATTCATCAGAGCTTCAGTGCTGCTCTGACAGTCTCTGTCCAACAGCATTGTGAAAGCAAAGCATTGATTGTGCTCGCATCCCCTTTAAAGTGAATAGCATTAGTGCAGCGTTTGAAGATACAGGTTTACATAGAAAAAAAAAAGTATTTTAGGAAAATAAAAAAAATATTTCTGAAATTACTTTTGACTTTAGCTTTCTGGAAGTCGTATTAAAGCTAGCACATATAATGTAGCCTACAATTTGTCTACAAATGTTGAAAGTAACAAAAACTTGTATAGTTAAGGTAGGGCCTACTATTATTTATTTTCCTCGACAAATTAAGACTGTTGGGCGTCATTAAACAAGAAGCAAGTTAAGCACCACGGACTGGTCCATCTTGTGATTGGTTCCACATTCTCTGGTTCCGCTGATCAGCCAAGCAAAATAAAAGCCAGAGGTGTCAAATAACTAAGTAGGAAATACTGTACTTTACCCTCCTTAAGTAGAAATTTTGGGTATCTATAGCCTACTTTACTGGAGTAATTATTTTCCAGCTGACTTTTTACTTCTACTCCTTACATTTTCACGCAATTATCTGTACTTTCTACTCCTTACAATTTAAAAATAGCCTCGTTACTCAAATTTTATTTTAAAAATAGCCTCGTTCATTCTGGCTTGTCATCGTAAAAAAATAATAATAATAATAATAAAAACTATCGAGATAAATCGCAGCATCCGTATAGAGTGGATTTGATTATGGTTGGATGATAATTCCGACACCTTATTGGTTTGTACGCGATCCATCGCTCCTGCACATGACACAAATCATGTCACACAGATTCCTGCAGCTAGCTTAGATGTACATTTACATTCCAATAAAGGTTATTGATAACATGCCTCTGAAGTTTGACTTTTTGCACCATTACAATACTTATACTAGTCATCATATCTTCCACTCCATGAAACACGTTGATGCTCAGTATTACACATAAATGGTTCTTTAATGTATTTGCATTGTACTAAAATGCTTTAATTTTGGGCATATATATATGCGGCTGAAACAGGTAGCCTAGTGCATCCCAAATTTTTTAACATTAACATTTTAATATGACATTATAGTCATTATGGCCTTTAGAAAAAGTTTTTTTGGGGAGGTGGAATTGTGCACTATAGGCCCCTGTGGCGCAGCCTAAGCTTTTGTCCTTAAAGGGATAGTTACCCAAAAATGAAAACTCTATCAGTATTTACTCACCCTCAGGTTGTTCAACCCTGTAAGACCTTCGTTCATCTTCGGAACACAAATTAAGATATTTTTGATTAAATCTGAGAGCTGGATCACTCCTCCATAGGCTTCTTAAGGGTTCCACTTGTTCCCCGAAAAGTTATTAAAGACATCGTTAAAATAGTCCAAGTGACTACAGTGGCTCAATCCTAAATTTATCAAATGACGAGAATACCTTTTGTGCGCAAAAAAATAATGACTTTAATAATGATGATTTCAAATATTAATTTCCTTCTCTGTGGGCCTGGAGTCAGTTCACTAGTAGTGTAATAGCATAAGTGCTTCTGTGTATGTTCTGTGAACATCATAAGGGTGAGTAAATACTGACAGAATGTTCATTTTTGGGTGAACCATCACTTTAATTGCATTTTTTTCCCCTTACATTACTTTTACTTTTATACTTTGTTTAGAAACCAGTACTTTTACACTTTTACTTGGGTAAAAAGCTTGACTTGATACTTCAACTTCTACAGAAGTCTTTTTAAACCCTAGTATCTATACTTCTAATGAATGTGAATACTTTTGACACCTATAATAAAAGCATGTTTAGGGTGGAAAATTAACAACAACAACAATAAAAATTCATGTCTGCCCACAAATCTCACTTATTACTGTAATGAACACTTATTTTTGAATTCCTAAACTCACAGAGGTGTAGATAGAGGTGCTGCGGACTGCTCATATTCCATACAGGCTGCTATAATTAATTGTAATTGTATATCTAAATTGAACCGATTTAATGCACCTAATAAGTAACAATTACAGGTGTGTCATTTATAAAGAAGCAATTTGAATACATGTCAAGCAATTTGTAGATTAATGCCATTGTGTAAAAACTAACCATGCCATGTTGATTTAATGTTATACATGTAAGATCCACCTATAAATTAAAGCTTTGCATATTTTGCTACAGTATACCTGTACTTTTTTCTGTAAAATAATAGACAAGAAATGCACAGTTTTATCATGCTTTTTCTTGTCATTTTGGCACAGCAATAACCACAATGAGGAAGACAAAAGAGCAATATTAAATAAATTCTAATGATATTCTTTATTCAGTACATTGTAGAGACAAAAGGGTTATCATTTTGTAAAATATAATTTGAATTCTCACCAATATGGGTGATTACAATTAAAAATAATACTACATTTTATTTGTAAGCGCTTTTCTGAATACTCAAAGACACTTAATTGTCTTTTAACAATTAAACCAAACATAATGCTTTCAAAGTTTCTGAATTCTTACGATATCAGGAAAACAAAAGTCATTTAAGTGCTGTCTTGCTGTGAAAGTAATGAAGGCAAATTATACAGCACATATAATCCGAATGAAATATATACATCTTATATACAGGAAGTAACATGAAAAATACAAATGGAAAAATCATTTGAAAAAATCATTGGTTATTATTGCGTCCTCTTGACGGTTATTGTTCTGCTTTTTCTTTTTGCCAAAAGTTGAGAATGAGTTGTAGACTTCAATCTCCCCATTGTTTGCCAGCTTGAGTGTACAAAGTGTTGATGGTGTTCCGGGAATGTAAACATTATGTTGATAGTCTGGTGAGGGTTGAATTGAATCCGGTTGGTTGTAACGTGTCCATGAGCGGTTTGGAAAGCCCACAACCTTAGGTGAGGTCTTATAATCTGTTTTAAATGACAAAGAAAATTCCAATTACATTAAATAACAAGGAAGCTATACAAAATATATAAAGCTGGTCTTTTTGAGCATGCCTTTTAACTGAACATGACAAATATAATGATTTTACCATGCATGTGATATCCCCAGGTCCAGTACTGTGGAACAGATGTGTAAGCATAGTTGTCTGAGTCCTGAATCAGTCTGCGCTGCAGAGTCCTACCTGTGTTTATTGGAGTATGGCTAGAAAAAGCAAAAACATGGACACATCAGATGCTTTGTGCATGTGTGTGTGAGAGAGAGAGAGAGAGAGAGAGAGAGAGAGAGAGAGAGAGAGAGAGAGAGAGAGAGAGAGAGAGAGAGAGAGAGAGAGAGAGAGAGAGAGAGCAGCTTTTACTTTAATCACCTTTTGTATGTATTGAGCTGGTTCTTAGTCAGTGTTTGGTCTTTGTTTCCCTGTTTGAGCTGCAAAGAAAAGAAAAAGAAAAAAAGAGTTGAAATATTTACTCCATGCACTTACACATGAGAGGCACAAGAATGTAAAACAAGCACAATGTCTATGCCAAGAAGAGGAAAGATCTCAGAACACATCAAAAACAGTCACTAAAGCACTAAGTGACTTTACTAATTCATCACCTTGTTGCAGTATACCTACAATTTGCAGCAGTGACAAAAAAACATTTGTTTATTTATTTATTTATGAACGGTGCATTAAGAATTTTAAGGTCTAGTTCACAGAAAAGCAATAAACAATACACTATTGTTTGCTCAGTAGTTAATTTCAGTGCTGTTCTGCAAATGTATAATAATAATAATATTTGATTTTGTAATTATTGTTCTTGTTATTATTTGATTATTATAATTGACAATTATTATATTATATTACTGTATTTTTATTATATTGTTGTAATGTGTTATATTATATTAAATTTAATTATTTTTTAAACATAATAGAGTTATTAGTCAGTGCTCAACATAAGGGACAGGAGAGCTTTAGTCAATAAATGGGAAACAAAGTAACTTGATGTTTTGTTGTAAATTTAAAAATAATGTGTTATTTTACTAGTTACTTGGAAAAAAATAATTGATTACGTAACTCGAATTACTTGTACAGAGTTATTCTAACACTGTTGTTGTTGTTGTTGTTGTTGTTTTGTTGTTATTATTATTATTATTATTATTATTATTATTATTATTATTAGTAGTAGTAGTATAGTCCTGCGTACTTGCATTGGTATGTCCAAATATTGTTTATATTTGTAATTAAAATACAATTTACAGGCTGATTAAAGAACAACAAGTATTTGAAGTCTCCATCTAGTGGACAAACTTGATATATTTTTTGTAGAGTATTACCCCGTTTGGAGAGGTGGTTCCATTCCTTGTAGCAAGACTGTGGCTGGTTGGGCTCCAGGTCAAAGTTTTATTTTCCATTTCCTTGATATTATTTCGAGAAGATGTTCCCATCGGGGTACAAGGCTTGAGGAACATGAAGTCACTTTTAGATGACTCTGGAGTTAAACACATTTTATAGCAGTAGTTTTGACCTATTGGGTGGTTCGCGTTTACTTCCACGCAGTGCGTGGGTCCCTTTGATCCCGGTGATATGTGAATGTTCAAGTTAGACTTTTTAATGACGTCACTAGATGGGTCCTTAGAATGAAACCCACAGCACGAGTTTCTGTTCTTGTGTCCCTTAATTGTAGCAAGGACAATAATAGCCACGAGAAACGTGAATGAAACCGCGCCCAGAGACACGATTAAATACAGCGTGAGGTTTGACCTGTACTGAGGGCTGAGCGCGAGGTCACCAAAATCAGGCAAGGATTCTGGCACGCTGTCAACAACTGACAACATGATGGAGGCCGTGGCCGAAAGGGGCGGATGACCGTTGTCCTTGACCAAAACCACTAGCCTCTGCCTCCTGGGGTCGATGTCCATCAGCCGGCGGATTGTCCTGATCTCCCCAGTGTACAACGCAACGCTGAACAAACTGAGATCTGTAGCTTGAAGGACTTCATAAAAAAGACGCGAGTTTTGCCCGGCATCCGCGTCCATGGCGGTGATTTTAGCCACTAGGTATCCGGCATCAGCATTTCTAGGGAAAACCACAACCGCTGTGGTGTCATTCTCGGGCATTGGAGATACAATGATTGGAGGATTGTCATTCTGATCCAAAACAAACACGTTCACTGTTACGTTAGCGCGGAGAGGGGGAAAACCAGCATCTTCGGCTTGAACCACGATCTGAAAGTTTCTGAGCTGCTCGTGGTCGAAAGAACGCAGTGCGTAAATGTTGCCGTTATCTGAATTTATGGACACGTAGGTGGACACTGGCATTCCATGGATGTCGTTTTCTTGAATAGAGTAGGATAGGTACGAATTCTGATCCGCGTCTGTGTCTTGTGCGGTGATGGTGCATATCGAGGCTCCTGGCGCGTTGTTCTCGGTCAGGTAGACCGTGTATGAGGGCTGTTTGAAACGCGGCGCGTTATCGTTTATGTCAGACACTTGCACTAAAATAGTTTTCCTGGTAAAAAGAGGAGGCGAGCCCATATCACGCGCCGTGAGGGTGATGTTATACTCTGAAATGGTCTCCCTGTCCATAAAATCACACGTCACCAAAGTGTAGTAGTTTTTAAAAGAGGAGTGCAGCTGAAAGGGAACGTGATGAGGAATTTCACAATCAACATTTCCGTTTTCCCCAGAGTCTTTATCCATAACGCTAATGACTGCTATAACTGTGCCAGGGGGCGCATCCTCTTGGACAGGCGTAGATACCGATGTAAGAATCACTTCTGGAAGATTGTCGTTGACGTCTATGATATTAACCATAACTTTGCAGTGCACTGCCACCGCAGACGGTCCCTTGTCTTTGGCTTGTACATAAATCTCGTGCATTCGTGCCTTTTCATAATCTATAAGTCCTTTTACTTTGATTTCTCCAGTGCGGGAATCCACGCTGAACAGCTCGCGCACTCTCATTGGAGCGTGGCCGCTGAAAGAGTATGTGATCTCTCCATTGGGTCCTTCGTCGATATCAGTGGCGTTTAGTTTTATCACGACTGTGCCTCGCGGTGCGTTTTCAGCCAGCTTCACTTTATAAAAGTTCTGATCGAACACAGGCGCGTTATCGTTGGCATCCAGTACCGTTATGTTTATTTGCGCAGTGCCCGATCTCTCTGGCGAGCCTCCATCCACCGCTGTAATAACCATCAAGTGAGTCTTCTGCTGCTCCCGGTCCAGCGGATTTTCAAGGATCAGTTCTGCGAATTTACTGCCGTCACTACGCGTCTGGACGTCCAGGACGAAGTGTTCGTTTACGCTCAGCAAATACGAGCGCATAGAGTTCTCACCGACGTCCAGGTCCTGCGCGCTTTCCAGTGGGAAGCGCGATCCAGGCGCGGCGGATTCGGAGATATCCAGGTTAAATTCACTCCATGGAAAGACTGGAGAGTTGTCGTTAACATCAAATATTTCAACTTCAACCCTATACAATTCTAATGGGTTTTCGATCACAACCTGAAGATGGAATGAACAATATGGATTTTGTTCGCACAACTCTTCTCGATCAATTCTTTCATTGACAAATACAATCCCGTTTTCTAAATTCACCTCTAAATATTGCCGTTTTGCACCTGAGACTATTCTAAATCGGCGGACTGAGAGTTTGTTGGTGTCTAATCCCAGATCCTCTGCAATATTTCCAACAAAAGCCCCGTGCTCCAGTTCTTCTGGGATCGTGTAACGAATCTGTGCCAGAACTACATCCATCACAGACGCGATGAGCGCCAGGCAGGTTACCTGCCATGTCCATATCCACAGCTCCATTTAAATATAGTCTCCTTCCTGCGTGCCTTCAAATGAACGACCAAACAAAACACTCATAGCTAAAGCTTTAAAATGGTAGACAAAAATCCACCCAAACGCACTGTAACATTTCGTGAGAGAATAAGCACGATAATGACAATGAAGTGGTAAGTCCCTGAACCTCGTACTTTAGCACTGGAGAGCGCGCCTTTGGCCAATGGCACGTGCGCAAGAGTGAGAGAGCGTGAGTTTGTTTGGATGAGGGAGACAGAAAGGGAGGAGGTGAACACTAAACACTATACTTTATTGTGGTTTCATTTCAATTAAAGTCTTATAACATTGTGTTAAAATTCGAATCGTTTCACAATTGGGGGTTGTTTATCTCCCATTGCCATTACGTAAAAAATAAAATAAAATAAAATGTAGAATTTCAACACACTGTATATATGAGTCGGCTTATATTTTTATTCCCATTTGCCTGTTATTAACCATAATTATGTTGAGTAATTACCTTCGTTTAACAGAATGGTGGCCAAATTCTTTTTTTATAATTGGGTCATTGATTCAGTGCCTTTTGTGTCCCCAGTAAAGGTCATGATCTTACTTAAAATGTTGAAGAATATAAATTTTAAACCTAAGTCATAAATAACACAATTTGAATTCTAAGCATATTGAAGTAGACATTTTACAGCTTTTTGAACCACATATCATAATTTTTCCTATGTCCCCATGTCTGTGTATCCCAATTTCAGGCTAAATACAACACTTACTTAGTTTTTATTTTCTACATTTTTGGGTATATCAGTAAAGATTCTCTCTAATTAATTTTAGCAATAATAAAATATTTTTAGCTGCCTTAATTTATTGCCCTGTTATTTTCGACTACTTCCCCTTTAAATGAATGTTGGTAAAATTAAATGACATCATATCATAAAGCTGTCCATCACTACTTTGGAGGGAAAACAATTTGGGAAAGTGAGTGAGATCCTACTGGGATTTAACTGTCTATTTTGACTAATTTTATCTTTCAAATTTGATGTGGTCAACACTAGTACGTCCACCCTGTTAATGGAAAAATGGGAATTTTTTTTTTAAGACTATGCTCTTTATTAGATAAACCGGACAATGTTAGCTTCTTTTTGCTCAGACGTGGTGGCTGATTTTAGGTCAGACTGTCCACCCTGTTAAATAAGACCTAACAGATTGGACACTGGAGAGTGTAAATAGTGATTGTGAAAGTAATTTATGTTTAAAGTTGAAGTAGTGTATTTAGATTTATTTGGCAATGTTTTACATGTTTTACGTGATTGTTGTTTACCATCTCAATCCAGTTCAAACTAAAGTAATATGTAAATCATTCACCCATGTCCAGGTCTACCCTGTTATTATTTTGTGCATCTCAATCAAAAAATGTTGTATCCTATAAATGAGGGGAGAACGCTGAGCCAACAAGTCGTCATTATAACCCTTATGCGCCACAGAGACAATTGCGCATTCTTTAGAATTTTCTTTGAACATTCGTTTCAGGGCATCTATATTTCTATCCCTGTTGAAGAGTAATACGATGGTTAAGTGGATTTACTTATTGTAATGAAAGTTATCACAAGTATTGTAATGTTTAAAGCGGATGTCATAACAAATGCCAGTAGACTGGGGAGATTCGAGCAGCTCATTCATAAATCTGTAAGATCTTACCTTCATGCTGTAGAAATACAAACCGGAAGACAGAACACAACGTGTGCAGCGCTGAAATGGGCATGGCTACATACAGCCTATAAGCATTAAAACAAAAAACAAGACGCAAAATAGGTCTAATCTTAAATAATTTTCGATATTAGTTCAGATAAAAAAAATGTGAATTGGGCCTACATTTAATATTTAGACTAACATTTAGCATTAAGCTATTGTTATTATTATTATTATTATTATTATTAATATGTGGTGGATTACAAAAGCAGACAACGAAGCTGAGACAAATAGGTTTCAACCAGAAAAAAAGGTTTCAACGTATTTTAAAATAACTCTATAGCTTCTTCCAAATGTAATTCCTGCAGTCTTATGCCTTTCTCATTCCTCCTGCCCTTCCTGACAAGTACAGAAATTCTGTTTTAAATAAGCACCAAACACAATCTGTCTGTGAAATGAAACTGCGGCAGATGGCACGATCTTCCAAGGGCTCGTGCTCTTTTTAATTAATGTAGTGGGGATTAAAGGGCCGCGGGTCCGGATCATTACTGAACAGAGGTATTAAAAGGTTTTGTGAGGCGTAATCCAGCCGCTCGCGATTGGTTGAGGAGCAGACTACATGGTTCCCATGATATTCTCCTGCTTTCCATTACCTTAAGTGCATACTAAATGGCATAGAGCCGAGTCGGAAATAAAACAACTTAAATCGACCCACCAAACAAACACATTTACTCTCATTAATGGCCAAAAAGAGGACACGAATGTGGAGTGGTGTAAATAGTTGTTCTTTGTGGTCATTGTCATTAAGGTCAAGTGGAAAGGAAGTCAGTAATTTTTCATGCCACTAGTAAATATTTTACAGTGATGTATACTAATGAATGATAGTAGCTATTTATATTTTGTCAGTGAACAAAATCTAACTGAAAGTGCTACTGTTGCTATAAGCGAATGCAATTTTTTTCTTGTAATCTAACTTTTTTTGTTTGTAAAACATTGAAAACTCTGATAGCCTACAGTAGCCTATATCCTTTACAGCTATGCTTATCAGGAGGGGATCGAAATGTAATTAGGGGGCTCGGACCCCCCAACGCCCAATTCACTGCACCCGGTTTAGAACATTTTAACACTGAAAAAAATCTCTGTGTTCATATAAAACACATGTTGTGAATACTCTGCTTTTTTACAGCAATAAGCCTAAACATTTAAATTTGTACTGAGAGATATACACCTGAATATCAGTGATAAAATTAAATGTAAAAAATGTAACCACCCCGCCTAATTTTAGGGTGTCATGCGGTCCAGACATTAGACTGACACTAATTAAAGGCTCATTTTCTTTCTATCTCTGAATTGATTTTAGGAGAGTGGTTTAATGATTTTAGATTAGTCTGTAGCCTACATTAGCCTTCAGTGAACTCCATAAATGCGGATTGACCTACAACAGCATTAGGCGACACAAACGAGACCATTGTTTATAATCCAAATAGTCTGAGATAGAATTTGACAATTGGATAAACAGATAGGCTATTTATTGATATTATAAATTCAAAGAGTCAATCATTTATACTCACCGACCAATTTTTTAGGTACACCTGTTCAACTGTTTGTTAACGCAAATATCTAATCAGCCAATCACATGGCGGCAACTTAACGCATTTAGGTAGCATGGTCGAGAAGATCTGCAGAAGTTTAAACTGAGCATCAGAATGGGGAAGAAAGGTGATTTAAGTGACTTTGATTATGGCGTGGTTGGTGTCAGACGATGCGATCTGAGTAGGCTACTGCTGATCTACTGGGATTTTCACATGTATACAACCATCTTTAGGGTTTACAGAGAGTCTGAAAAATAGAAAATATCCAGCCAGTGGCCCTTCTGTGGGCAAAAATGCCTTGTTGATGCCAAAGATCAGAGAAAAATGGCCAGACTGGTTCCAGATGATAGAAAGGCAACAGTAACTCAAATAACCACTTGTTACAACCGAGGTCTGCAGAAGGTTTCTGAATACCCAACATGTCCAACCTTGAAGCAGACGGGCTACAGCAGCAGAAAACACAACAATGCCACTCCAGTCAGCTAAGAACAGGAAACTGAGCTACAATTCACAACTGCATGACGCTATCATGACAATATGCGGCAACATCTCTGAGGAATGTTTCAAGCACCTTGATCAATCTATGCCACGAAGAATTAAGACAGTTAGACAGTAAAAGTAAAAGTGGGTCCAACACAGTACTAGCAAGCAAAGTGTACCCAATAAAGTGGCTGATTGTGTGTGTGTCTTTATTCACTAGACAAATTCATTGTGCGTATAAACATACTTGACAATAATCTCATTCTGATTCTGATTCTAATTTATGTCAATCACTATTGACGTTGCACTAAATACAGTGCATTAAGACTTGCTTTGCCTATCCGTAAGGAAATAGCAGGACTTGGAGCTTTAGTAGTTGAACTTAGGTTTTAGACTTTGGTTCTGAGTAATTAGAACAACACCATCTTTGCAGTGGAAAAAATGGACATAAATGGTTTAAAAAAATATGAATCATGAATGTACATGAATGTAAATGTGAGAATTTTTATTCTCTTACTTTTTATTTTTAATTTTTTTCATAATTATAAGTGAATATATATCAAGTAATTCTAGCTGAAAAAATAAGAATTCCACAGGAGTAAGAGAAATATCATTAGACATGCATAAACTGAAGCACTCATGGTTCTGACTGCAGATGTAGACCTGTATACTAATCTCACCTTCGTGAACTGCCACGGGGCGGAGGCAGAGTCTTCTGCTAATTACCCCATTCCTCCTGCTGGCCCGCGGCAACCAATCAAGAGAACAAATTTTACATTTTCACTTACGCACCAAATCTCTCTCTCACATACAGGTACTGGCAGTGCAGAGATGGGGCAGAGTGCCACAGACAGGGAATGTCAAGAATGCCATAGGAATGCAGGCACTGCCCTCACCTCATTCTCTCTCTCTCACACACACACACACACACACACACACACACACACACACACACACACACACACACACACACACACACACACACACACACACACATAAACATGCTCTATTCTCACACATTTACACAGATATGGACATGGTTTATTATTTTTACATGACTGGTAGAGAAGGATCACTCTGTAAGGCCTGCTGTATTTGGAGACTGGTTGTGGTGGTGGTGGTGGTGGGGGGGGGGGGGCAACAAGCAAGCAAAAGACACAAAGTGAAGATAGATTGAAAGAGCAGCTGGAAGGCCAGGACTCAGGAGTAGAGAAGACAGTGAAGATGAAGGGAATGAGGGGCAGAGGGAGGGCCCGTTGAATAACACCTGCTTCTCAGCTGTGTCAACTGAAGGATTCCCACAGAAGACAGACAGATATTTATGGAGTGGCTGAGGAAATTATACAGCAACCACAGTGCTATTGACACACATGTGATCCTCTGAGCTATTCCCATCTAAGCCCAACCAACCCAGTCATGGTGAAAACAAATATACAAAAAATGACCAATATATATATCGCTATTATATTATATTATATTATATTATGCATTATTTCCCAAACCTAATATATTTATATTGTTCAAAAATGATTGCTGTTACCCATAATGAACCTCAATATTGGGGGGGAATAAAGAAAAAATAAGCATTTTCTTTCCCCTGAAGTACATTTGTATTATTTTGCATTTGGAGGTTTAAACCAATATTTGAAAACATATTTTGGCCCGAAAAAAATATATATGTTGAAAATATAAAATATGTATAGGCCTATATATTATTTTATTTGTTTTAAATGTACTATTTTCAAAATGTAAATTATATTATGTAAATTGATCTAAACATATTCATTTCTTTTCAAACTAAATATATTTATATTGTTCAATTTTAATTTTATTATTTTAATTTTAAGATTTAAGGAAACATGCATTTTCTTTCCTATTGAAGTACATTTTGTGTTATATTTTGGCATTTGGAGGTTTAAACATATATAATATAAATAAATATATAAATATAAATATAAATATATATATATATATATATATATATATATATATATATATATATACATTTGTATGTATAGTTGTTGAAGTATGTTGAACATGTCTAATAAATAAACAAATAACTACATATTATTTTATTTATTTTAAATGAATTATATATTTACATATTTTAAATTCTATTATAAAATAGTTATTTGTTTTTTGTTTATGCTGTATGGGAAACTTGAACCCTCTGTAGATCAGAAAGCAACGCCGTTTAAAAAAACGCAAAGCACCTTTCTATCTAGAAATAGCGACTTTCATGTCAACAATTATGAAACATGTGAGCAATCTTTTAAAGCAATTCTCTATACGTCCAAAGGGTGGCAGCAGCACTGCTCCTTACTGAAACTTAGTTATAAGTGAAAACAGATGAGGCACGTGGCAAAAAGCCACATGTAATGCATCTAAATCAGATTTTGCTCTCAAAAATCTTTTAGAGCTAAATGAACATCATAGAGTCGTAGTGTAACCTAAACCACAAACTTATATGAACAGTGAAATCTTATATTAAAATAACCCTGATCTGACCCTGATCAAAACACGGGTTATGTTGATATGGCTTGATGCTTAATTGCATATAAGAGAATGTAATATTGTAAATAGATACACTATCCTGATCTACTTTATTACAGATTAAGCAGTGTGGATTCTCTAATCCTCTAATGACAGGCATCTAAATACTTGGATGCATTTGTGAATTGTAGCTGTTTTGATTTCAGCTATTGTAAATCAGAATAACACTTACCTGGAGTTCCAGGAATCCTTTTATCTCACATCTGCTGATAATTTCACAAAATAGTTGAACATCTCTTTGAACATTGTTTAACGGTTTCAAAATATGTTCTCTCTGAACACTAAATCTACATAATGTGGAGGAAAACAATGGAGAAGACAACTTTAGGAGCTTTGAGAGCATTCAGTGTTTATGTGCAACATCATCTGCAGGTTGAGTCCAGAGGAAAGCCCCACAGACTGGCAAATGCACAGCAGGTGCATTAGGGTTTGACCTTGATACGGTTCACCGTGTGTGTGTGTGTGTGTGTGTGTGTGTGTGTGTGTGTGTGTGTGTGTGTGTGTGTGTGTGTGTGTGTGTGTGTGTGTGTGTGTGTGTGTGTGTGTGTGTGTGTGTGTGTGTGTGTGTGAGAGAGAGAGAGTGTGTGTCCGCAGGGCTGTGCATGCGTGTGTCCTCCCAACATCTGTCAAAAGCATTATATTTCATTATCTAGTCTTTCACAACAACTGCTCTACCTGCATAAAACACAACACTCCTACACTGATACTTTATTAAAATGCATTCTTTTTTAGAAAACATGAAAAATGTTTCTAATCAAATGTTTCATCCGTTTAGTAAGCCAAGAGAGAATAGCATATTTCTGATTTCGGAATATGTAAACACCTAACTTCATATATAAAGTTAAATATATGTAGTCCTTGTACTAAAATATGTGTTTGGTTTCCTAAAATTAATAACCACAGAAATTTCAAGGGACTTAAATGAGGAAAATTAATTAAATGTATAATTTAATTTCAATAAATAATTCAAATATATTACATTTTAATATATTAAATAGATAATAAATAATATTATTTTTAATAAATAATAACGCTGGTGTCTGATTATGTGACCAGCTAACACCATTTTAAAGTTAAAATCAACATGCCTTGTATAGAAATATGATTTTGATTTCCATGTAAATGATTAATATTATTATTAATACAAATTTCCAGGTACTTCAATGAGTAAAATAAAATAAATGTAAAATACAGAATTAATTTAATATAATAATATACTTTTATTTGTATGAAAATAAATTAAGGAAAATACTTTTTTTTTTGTATAAATTAACATTTATTTTCTACATATTTTCAACATGTTTTCTATATATATTTCACACACACACACACACACACACACACACACACACACACACACACACACACACACACACACACACACACGTACACTATAGTATGGATTGCACCTGATCTCATTTTTGTTTATCCATCTCATATTTCATTTCAGCCTTCATTCTCTTGATTTCAGGGCAGTTAATCCTTCTGAGTCAATGTTGTTGCTCAAACCGCTGGGTTAAAACAACAGTTCCCCAAAATATACAGACGTACTCTGTAGAATAGCATGTTTGCTAAGGCACCTGGCAGCCGCGCAGCTCTTGCAAAACTTGACGATAATGCAACCCAACATTCCAGCATCAGAAAAAACACACACACAAAAAAACGCTCCTCGCAAGACAAGAAATGTTCCTTTTTTTCTCAGCGTATTTGTGTATGTTTATTTGCCATGGAGCCCTAAGGTCAATGATGTTGTAGCAAATTAGAGGTGAGTGACAGCTGGCTAGCATGGCTGACAGATTTGAGGAATTCGGGCAGTCTGTGAGGACGGCCCTGCCTGAATGTTAAACACTTTTTCCACAAAGCTCAAAGGAACAGTTCTACCTATTAGCAATTCAAACGCACACGCATTCTTTTTCCTCTCGCTACTTACAGAAATGGTTCGTTCTGGATTCAGAGTTGTTTTAGGCAGTGCTAAAATCACTTTTGCAGGCAGATTGGATTAATTAGGTGTTGAAAGTACAAAATGCGACGATAATATTCTCCAAAACATGCATGCAAATGAAAGTGCGTCTACATGCGTATGTGTCTATGTGGTTACAAGAGGCCTGTGGTCGGCAGACTAAAGCGAATCCATCTCCACTATGCAGAAAGGAGGTAGAGAATGTCCATTTACGTACGTGCAAGTTCGGTGGCTGCGGTCATGTGCTTTCGCCAGCGCACAGAGAGAGGAGACCTGTGGTTTTTACCCAGCCGGATCACACCAGAGGAGGGGAAAAGAGAGGGAAGGAGGGAAGGGGAGAGGAGTGATGACAGCTCATGATGTTATACATTGCAAATGCGAGCGGGGAAGTGGCCGAGTACGGGTTAATAAGCCGTAGAGTGAGGAAAGAGTCCAGAGATGATAATGCAGCGCATGTAAGGACATGGAGAAGCTAAAAACAGGCTTGTGAAAGCAGCGAAAACACGCGAGGTATTTGGAAGGCGTTTTAGGGGCGCAATCGCTAGCATGATGACATCCATCACAGCTGAGTTTCAAAAGAAAAACGATTTGGCATCGAGTGCAAGCCAAACAGCGTGTTTCTGTTACCTACAGTGACCTTCTTTCCTTCTGTCATTCCACAATCCTCCTTTCCCTCCATTATTCAGCTCCTCGCTTCCTTTTTCCATTGCTCTGTCCCTTTCTTTTCACACTTCACTCCCTTTTACACCTTCTTCTCCCTTCGGTTTTGCCGCCGCTTCCCCTTCCTCCCTGGCCCTGCTAATCTATTCCAGAAGAAAAGGCTACCATGGAGAACGCATAACAAGTGCTCATACTTCAGCACGGGCCAAGAGAGAAATAACACAGGGAAGGAAAAATGGGAGTGGGGTACAGACAGGCAGAAAAAGGAGAGAAAGTGTTTATTCAAACTCAAAGCTGATTCCTTTGTTGTGGTAAGGTCCTGTCTTATATTAGAAGTCTGAACTCCCTTCAAAGTCTGGAAAGATGGAAGATGAGCCAAAAGGAAGAGAAAGAACGAGACAGAGGGAGACGAACAGGAGAAGGAAAACTCCTATTTTGTCTGAAACTGGTAGAATTGGACATGAGAAATGAGTGGAGGATGAAAAAAAGAAGAGTTTGGGAGTTCATTGAGAGAATAGATGAACTATGCTTGGTTCTGGACTGCGCACACATTCAAACCATTCAGAGCCTTTGAATTCAAATATTGATATTCATAAGCACTATGGTATCTGAGAAATCAACATGTTGACGTCCACAAAAATTAATTTCCCTCCTTTCCTAAAAAAATCAAAAACAAATCTGGGTTGAAACAATAACTTTTTTATGAGCTTTCATATTATTTGAATGAAAATGTACAATTTGTCCAAAAAAAAAAGTATTCATGAAGGTCCACCCCTTATGTGTATCATCAGTTGGGTGTAGTAGATTGTATGAATGAGATTGTACTAATTCATACGAATTTGCCAAAATTTAAAATAGTTATGAATTGCCATGAGAGTGTGGGCTAATTCATAAATGTTAAACTACTCACTGTTTCAATAGTATAGTCACCATTTGTGTGTTAATATAATAATATTAATACAATATTTAAATGGATAGGTCACTCAAAAATGAACATTCTGTCATCATTTACTCACCTTCAAGTTGTTCCAAAACCTGTATGAGTTTTATTCACAGAAGATATTTTAAAGAATATTGGTAAACAGACAGTTGATGGCAGTCATTGACTTCCATTGTATTTATTTTTCCTACTTTGGAAGTCAATGGCTACCGTCACCTGTCTGGTTACCAACATTCTTCAAAATATGTTAGGCAGAAGAAAGAAACTCATACAGGTTTGGAGGTGAGTAAATGATGGAAAATTTTTCATCTTTTGGGTGAAGTTAACTATCATTTTAAACTGTTCTTTGTAAAGTAAGTTATATATGCCTCTTTAGTTTTACAACTTTATAGCAATGACAATGCAACACCATAAACCACAAACCTTAAAACAAAAATGATTAAATAATTAGCTTTAAAGATCAAATAATGCACAATATTTAAAGAAAAAAAAAAACATCAATTGTATGTGCCTCTGAAAATAACTAAATAAGGCATATTTTTGAAGGATTTAGAACACTGTAACCTCAAATTTTCTTCAAAACAACAACAGATGAGTTATTTTGTGTGTGCGTCTGTGTGGCAATCAACAAAAATGTTCCTTTAAGAAAACCAAAACAGATTATTCTGAAATTCAAAGAACTCTGAGAGAAAGTGCATTTGATACCTTTCACATGAAGATCTCTGGACTTCATCTAAAAATTCAATCTGGGTGGAGGGCCTGAAGTCCAGACACTGAAAGACAAAGAGCAGAGAAATGCTGGAACAAAAGGGTTATACAATCACAAGTTCACAACGGTGAGTGTGATCCAGTCAACCAGGCTTCCTAATTCAGTCTAATATGGCTGTTCACACACCCGGGTGTGTATATGTTGAATATCAGGTCATTATGACCTGCTAATTGTTCAGTGGAGCTAAAATATCAAATCATTTCACTAATCAAAAATGTTTGTTTTCTCTGGAAATTATGGGATTTTTAAAGTGAGAGGAAATTGGTTATTGTATTTTGGAAATGTGACACGGCTCATTTAGGATGTTCAAAAAACTCCAAGCGGCCCATGATCTCTCTAGTTACCCGCTAATTTACATCTCTCTCCTTCGCTTGCACACGTCTGCTCCTCACGGATAGGGGCACAGGGGTGCTGGGGCGAGAAAAGGGGGGTTGAGGAACATGCAGCGCTGGTGCTTGTTGGCTGACCCTGGTGTCTGCGGTTCTGTCGTGGTCAGAGGAGGGGGGTGGGGGGGTCTGTGTTTCTGAAATCCCTGTGAAATGTTAATTTTGGAACGACTTGTTGCTTACATACCTCTCTCACACCCTCTCTTCTATTTTGAAGTGTTCAAATATGGCCTAATATTGCTCTGTAGGCTACTCCTTTTCGGCTGTACAGAAATCACATTTGTTAAGGATGCAAGTAAGTGTTTGTTTAGGTTTAGCTGCATTTGCCCCAACATTGTTTCTGGAATCTATAATTACTGACACCTGTTGGTGTGGATGCATGAGGTTTGTTTGGTAACGGCTGTTGCTTGTTTGTGTTTTTTTTTTTATCGTTACGTTCTTGCTCACTTATTTTCTCTCTATTTTACACTACACATGTCTATATAGTGGACATTAGATTTAATCACAACAGATTTTCATGATTGTATTTGCGGGCAATAGCCTAGAGTTGGTTTGTGCAGCATGACACGGCAATGTGATGTCAACATGGCCGCGACCATGAGGGGGCGCCCCGCTCCATGTATAATAAAAAAAAAAAAATTTCCCACATGACTGATAGGACTGGAGACTCTTTCACACATGATATTTCTCAAAACAAATTTAATTTCGTTTGATTAGCAAATAAATGACTGAATGCACATTTAAACGGGACGTCCATACTTTCACAAACATTTTCCGTTTAAGATTACTCTTAAAAGGTCATTTGGTTTATGTAAGCAGTTTTAGAGTTCTGAAAGTGTTCAGTTAGGTTATTACTGGACGGTCAAACCGCTTCTCTTGCATCGCCCCACCTTGGTGATGATAAGTGAGCTAGAAACATCGTCCCATCACCATCCCTGCCCCTGCGCGCCGCGCACCCCGCCCATCTCCGTTCCACTTCAGCTGCGCTTCCTTCTCATTCAGCAAACGCACTGTCCTGTGGCGAGAGAGGGGTCCTTTCCACCCCACAGCCAAACAAAAGAAGCCTGGAAAAGGAGAAAATCTAGCAAAGACTTCTTAAAGGGCAGGAGGACCCCTGAATTCTGCGTTTTTGTGTGAAGACAGCAGCGTTCTTAAGGATACTGCAAGAAGGAACACTAAGAAGCTTTTTAATATCCATCTATTGTAAGTGTGTCATGTGGAGTGTGGGGTCACACAGGAGGATGACCTGGTTTTCACCTGTCGTTCTCCAGTGTCCATCTGTACAGGTTTGCTCGCGAGAAGACTCTCTTTGAACAACCCACCAACGCGCGCTCAGATGCTCACCTGGGTCTGTGTCCGGTTTTGGCTCCAGTTTTTAAAACCATCGCCTCAAAGATCTCACTGTCCGGGGTGATTGAAGCGCTGGAGCGATGCAGTCCACCCTGTCCGCTGCTGTCCTGCTGTAAGTTTCACGTGTAAGATCATTTATTAGCCTATGAGTTGAAGGCTTTTTCTGGTTATCTTCATCTACTGATAGGTCCAGCCAGAGCATTTGTGTTACTCATCTCTGGCTCAGACGACATAGACTCAGCAGTTACTGTGTTCTCATAATAACACATCCCACCCAGTCTCCTCAGATAACAGCAAAGATGATGATGATGATGATGATGATGATACTTTCTATGTCTGAATCCTGCTTTCCCTGTTCTATAAAAGTCATGTGTCAGTCAGTTACAAATAAGGATGTCTTAAATTAATATATAACAAATGGAGAATTAATTATTGTACAACTTGCTACAAAATACTAACATTTTACATATATTATTTTTAAAGTAAAAAATAAATTAAAAAATAGTTATGAATATCACAAATATTGCTTACTACATTTGACCTGGAAAAAAAATGTCTTAAAATGTCAAAATAGATTTTTTTTAAAATGTAAAACAAATGTTAATCGTGGCACAGCATAAAGGGGTCTCTTCTGTTTTATGTTTTTCTTGACACATTGCAAAAAAATGTCTTCCTGCATGTCACAACAGTGACTTTAATTAAGTGGCCAATTTTCTTTTCAATATTTCAATAACAATTTAAAATAATTACTTTGGTATAAGATGATTTTTTTTAAAAGCAGCAAAATTCAAGTAAAAATACTTCAAAAAAATTTTCAAGTATTTCAGCTTTTTAAATCTCCAGTTACACCACTTAGACATTTACTGTAGGCGCCTATTTTCCATCATAGATTAGGTGTATTCAAGCCATTGCATATATGATTAGCTGTTATTTATTTTGCAATGCTCATATACTGTAAAAATGATTGCTGTGATTATATATCACAACTTAAAATTCAACATTAGAATAAGAAATAATGTGTTGTTTCAACTTAAAAAAATGTGTTTGTGCTTAACTTAAAATATTAAGTTTAGTTAACTTTAGTTAAGTTGGATATCTAAGTTATCTCAACAAATTTTTAGTTGTTATAACTAATTGCAGATTTTTTTGTATGTTTTTTGTTTACAGTGTAATAGATCCACACAAAAGTATCACATTTACCCATATATTCAAATCAGTAATAACACTTTGTTGAATAAGTGTTCATAAAATAGGAGAGACCTGAATTGGTTGGATCAGGGTTCATTGATGGGTCAATGAATTGATGTCACAAAATTGTGACCTTTGAGTGTTTAATCTACATTATAGATTACAAATTGTGAAGGTGAGGTCTTTTTAATGTCAACACAAAAAGCCTTTAACCCCATTCAGCTAAAACAAGGATTTAAAATAATTAGAGGAAGATAAAATATATGAATGTTGGCTAATAAAGATTGGAAGCAATTATATAGTATAAAATTTGAAGGCCTGTGATACATTATGATGCCTGGCTGACATCATTTAAGAAAAGAGAGGGAGTGAGCTTGGTTGGCATATGTACAAAGTATTATTAACAATTCATAGCAGACCTGAACATTGATCTTTAAATACACGCAGACACTCACATGTGGTGTTAGTTTGGGTTAAAATAAACATTTTTTACTTGTTGCCTCCCTCTTAAAACTGTAGTTTTTTAACACTGTGCTAACCAACCCTACAATAAAGTCATAGATTTATAAAAAGGGGGAAATATTTTGTTATACTAAATGTATAGATTATTTTTTACCTCAGGACTTAACCCTATAGATGCAAATGAAAGCTTATCTTAATGTTTGATTCACCAGAAATATTCAACAAAGAATGAAAAGTGTGCTAACCAAACTTATTCTCCCCTAAATAGGTTAGAAAAGCAACTCAAATGAATGCAAATGTCACACAATCACATGTGTCTTTTCTATTTCTCTTCGGCCAGATGCTTCCAGGTCGTGTTACTGTTCTACAGCCCATTACAGGTGCGTATAGTCTGCAATGTGTTACCGATAATAAAACCATATATCAATTGATAGTTCTTAAATCAATAAAAGTGATTTGTGGCCGACTCCTGTGTTTGTGCAGGTGTTAGCAGTGGAAAATGTTAACTTTGGAGTTCACGTAGAGAATCAGACAGGGGTGCGGGATGGCCTGAGCCGGAAGCACAATCGGGTTTACCAACTATACAGCCGGACCAGCGGGAAACACATCCAGGTGCTCGGCAAGAAAATCACTGCCATGGGAGAGGATGGGGACAAATATGGTAAGAAACAATCTGAATGTGTCAGCCTGTACATTTAGGAAGACATTAGATTAACACTCCTTAAATAACTGACACATTTTATTTTTAAATTATACATACACACGCACACACACGCACACACATACATATACAGTATATATATATATATATATATATATATATATATATATATATACAGACACACACACATATATATATATATATATATATATATATATACACACACACACATATATGCCTGTGTGTGATGCATATTATAATTATAATGTACATAATTAAATATATTTAATAATATTCTGAATTTATATAAAATGTTATTTATTTTTCTGTATATACTACTGTTCAAAAGTTTTAGATTGGTAAGATTTGTTTATGCTTTTAAAAGAAGTCTCTTCTGCTCACCAAGGCTGCATTCATTTGATCCAAAATACAGCAAAAACAGAATTATTGTGAAATATTTTTTACAATTTAAAGTGACTGTTTTCTATGTGAATATATTTTAAGATTTATTCCTAAGATCAAAGCTGAATTTTCAGCATCATTACTCCAGTCTTCAATCTCACATGAATCTTCAGAATTCATTCTGTAATATGATTTGCTGCTCAAGAAACATTTATTATTAAAAATTTAAACACAGTTGTGCTGCTTAATATTCCTTAAAGGATTCTTTGATGAAGTTCATTATCAATGTTGAAATGAAATGTTCAAAAGAACAGCATTTATCTGAAATAGAAAGCTTTTGCAACATTATACACTACAGTTCACAAGTTGAGTCAGTACGATTTTTTTTGTTTGGAAAGAAATTAATACTTTTATTCAGCAAGGATGCATTAAATTGATCAAAAGTGACAGTAAAGACACTTATAATGTTACAAAAATTATATTCCAGATAAATGCTGTTCTTTTGAACTCTATTCATCAACTGTTTTCTTGAGCAGCAAATCCACATATTAGACTTCTGAAGGATCATGTGACACTGAAGACTGGAGTAATGATACTGAAAATTCAGCTTTGCATCACAGGAATAAATTACATTTAAAAATAACTACAAATAGAAAACACATTTTAAAATTGTAAAAATATTTCACAATATTATTTTTGCTGTATTTTGGATCAAATAAATGCAGCCTTGGTCAGCAGAAGAGACTTTTAAAAACATTTTTAAAAAATCATACGAATTTAATAAACATGAATAAATGTATATTGAATAAATCTATAAACATAGTAAATGTTATACCATTATATCCACAACAATTAACACCTTTGTACTCGACCTGACAAAAAAAAATTCTCTGCCAGTTACAGCTGCCTTGCTAAACTCAGTTTTTAAGACAATACATCTATTGCTTGTAAATATAATTTACGTCTTGTTTATATTCCTGTCCGTCTGTCTTTTGTGTTTCTTCACAAGCCCAGCTCGTGGTGGAGGCCGACACCTTTGGTAGTCAAGTGAGGATACGAGGGAAAGAGACCAACTACTACTTGTGCATGAACCGTAAGGGGAAGCTTGTGGGGAAGGCAAGTCACTGAAAAATTACTGTACTTAATATTCTATCACCTAAATCCTATAAATCATTCCCATTCTGAAAAGGGTTCAGACTGAGTGATTTGAAACATTAACCAGAAGTAACTTATCAATGTGAAAGCCCAATGTGAAATCTGTTGTTGAAAAAGAAACAAGATAATTTCACAATGATTCCAGTGAGATTTTTCTTCCATTTCAGAAAGACAGCAGCGTAAACGGAGGCTGCGCTTTCATCGAGATAATGCTTGAGAATAACTACACTGCTTGGATGTCGGCGCGCTATGTGGGCTGGTACGTGGGCTTCACCAAAAAGGGCCGACCGCGCAGGGGCCCGAACACGTTACCCAACCAGCGAGACGTGCATTTCATGAAACGCTTCCCTCCAGGAGAGCAGCCCGACCTGCAGCCCTGCAGCTTTACAACGGTCAGCAAGAGAAGCAAGAGAGTCCAGCAGACCTCCACCGTTCCTCCACCACTCCCATAATACAACAAACACTTGTGCGCAAAGATCCCTTCTTAAAGAGGATCTAGAGACGCTCTTCTTTGAAACGCAAGTAGGTTAGACTTTTGGGCCGACCTCTTCACAGTCTCAGTCAAACGGGGTTTCTTAAACACTGTGTAATCATGCAAACATAACCAAAGACTTCTGGGCAAGTGTCCAGTCTCTAAACCCTGTCAATAAGGGGACCAAGCACTTCAGAGGCCAAAGAATTCCCCTCTAATGTCCTGTGCCACAGATTTGTCCCACCATGAAAGAGCAAAGCACTCTACTTGCGTGAAGTTGTACGGCTGGAAAACCGACAAGTGCACTTCATGATACGCATCAGCTGAGACTTGCCGACTTGGATGGTCATGACCAAAAGGACAGTTAAAGGACCTGCTGTGTACTCATCAAAATGTCAGCTTTGGGCCTGTAAGAGTTACGAGACTGTAACCAAGAACCAAAGTCTATCACAGTCAGGAAAAACTTGTTAGAGCCTCCTTTGGTTTCGCCTCAGATACCTTGCCTTTCACGTTTTACCAGGAGCATAGAGGGTCGTGCATCAGCGTTGAAGGAACCAGCAACCAACGAAATAAAGTGTAATTTAAAGAAAGCGAAATACACTTCCATTCAAAAGTTTGGGGTCAAGTTTGAGCGGCCATTCACACAACGCAGTTTTCAACTAAAAACATTTAGTGTTTTGGCCGTTCATTTACACGGCAACGGCATTCTGAAAACGCTAACTTTTGAAAACGATACCATTATAGTCTGTGTCAACTACAAAGTAGAGTAAAAACTGACGTCATGCACATTACGTGTTTAGTCTGCAGATCTTATTCAGAGCAGCGGCATTATATGTATGAAAGCGAGGCTGTGAGGGATAGAGTTAACATATTTTCAATGGCATCCGCTGTAAAAAGCTCCTAGATCACATTTAATTTTCTACAGCTCATATTGTCTGGGATTTTGCGTCTACTGAAGTTTGACAGAGGTATTTTTGCAGTGTTTCATCAGCAGAACAATCCAAAACGGATTAAATAACAGTAGAACCCACTGAAGAGATGCATGTCTATCCCTCACAGCCTCGCTTTCATCAATAATCCAAGCTGCTGTGAAGAAGGTATATTAACACCTAGTGTTTCTTTACACATTAACATCGATTCGCCAACTACTGGGCTGGCATAAATACAGCGTTTTTAGTCGTTTTCGCGGGTCCGTGTGAATGGGGATTGTTTTGACAATATTGTCGTCTGTGCACGAAAAGCAAAAAGAAAAAACGTTTCTGTTTTTAGTACATCGTTGTCGTTTAAACACACCTTGAAAGAAAACTAAATATAAATAAAAACTGTCATTCTGTTATAATGTAAGATATTACAAAATATTAAAATACTTTTCACAACTCAGAATAACCACTTACTATTTTAAAATGTAATGTAATCAAGCAAAGCTGACTTTTCAGCATCATTACTCCAGTCTTCAGTGTCACGATCCTTCAGAAATCATTCTAATATGCAAGAAAAATGTTAAACACAGCTGTGCTGCTTGATAATTTTTTTAGAAAACTGTGAATTTTTTTTTTCAGGATTCTTAGATGAAGTTCAAAAGAACAGCTTTTTATTTGAAATAGAAATATTTTGTTATATTAAAAATGTTATCGTCACGTTTGATCACTTCAATGCTTAATGGCTAAATGAAAGTTTAATATACAGTATATGTACATATATATACACAGGTGCATTTGATATAATTAGAATATCATCAAAAAGTTGATTTATTTCAGTAATTCCATTCAAAATGTGAAATTTGGATATTATATTAATTCATTACACACAAACTGATATATTTCAAATGTTTATTTCATTTAATGGTGATGATTAAAACTGACAACTAATGAAAATCCCAAATTCAGTATCTCCGAAAATTAGAATATTACTTAATACCAATACAAAAAAAAGTATTTTTAGAAATGTTGGCCAACTGAAAAGTATGAAGATGAAAAGTATGAGCATGTACAGCACTCAATACTTAGTTGGGGCTCCTTTTGCCTGAATTACTGCAGCAATGCGGCGTGGCATGGAGTCGATCAGTCTGTGGCACTGCTCAGGTGTTATGATAGCCCAGTTGCTCTGATAGTGGCCTTCAGCTCTTCTGCATTGTTGGGTCTGGCATATCACATCTTCCTCTTCACAATACTCCACAGATTTTCTATAGGGTTAAGGTCAGCGAGTTTGCTAGCCAATTAATAACAGGGATACCATGGTCCTTAAACCAGGTACTGGTAGCTTTGGCACTGTGTGCAGATGCCAAGTCCTGTTGGAAAATGAAATCTGCATCTCCATAAAGTTGGTCAGCAGCAGGAAGCTAGCCTAGAAATCTAGACGCACCCTAGCGGCAGCAAAAAATATTTTGCAGCCAGTGTGGCCTAGCAACTCTCCGTTGGCATTCAAGCTGGAAAAAACAAACTCTGGTCAGGCCAATCACATTGTGTGTAGAGTTGGTGGGCGGGCTTAACATAATGACGGCAGAGTTGTGACGGTTCCGCGTGATTTCCATAGGTGATCTGTTACTTGAAAACAAAGATACTGCTGGCGAACAGCGGTCTTTCGAATCGGCTTTGGCCGCGACTCTGGATGACTTGGAGTTAAGAGAACGTCACATAAGTCATTCTTAAAAAAAGGAAGATGTGTTCGGAGTTTTGACGACCGGATACGGCAAAAGTTTAATATTAGGCCTATCAACTAGCGCCGCTGGTGGGAAAACGCATGGGACTCACTCAGCCACAGCCGTCCGTTGCTCTGGTATGTTGTGGCGCTGTCCTATTGCGTGCAGAGGGAATTTGAAAGACAACCGTTTATCCCGCCCCTCGGATTGAGGTATGCATATTATGAGTTCCCAGACCTAACATCTTGATAGGTCTGGCTTGCCAGGCAAGCAGGAAGCATAAAGTGCTCTATAACTTCCTAGTAGATGGCTGCGTTGACCTTGGACCTCAGAAAACACAGTGAACCAACACAAGTAGATGACATGGCACCCCAAACCATCACTGACTGTGGAAACTTTACACTGGACTTCAAGCAACGTGGATTCTGTGCCTCTCCTCTCTTCCTCCAGACTCTGGGTTCTTGATTTTCAAAGGAAATGCAAAATTTACTTTCATCAGAGAACATAACTTTGGACCACTCAGCAGCAGTCCAGTCCTTTTGTCTTTAGCCCAGGCGAGACGCTTCTGACGCTGTGTCTTGTTCAAGAGTGGCTTGACACAAGGAATGCGACAGCTGAAACCCATGTCTTGCACACGTCTGTAGGTGGTGGCTCTTGAAGAACTGACTCCAGCTGCAGTCCACTCTTTGTGAATCTCCCCCACATTTTTGAATGAGTTTTGTTTCACAATCCTATCCATGGTGCGGTTATCCCTATTGCTTGTACACTTTTTTTCCACCACATATTTTCCTTCCCTTCACCTCTCTATTAATGTGCTTGGTAGTGATGTGTCCTCCCGTATCGAGACTTCGAAGTGTGTGTCGAGTAATCCGGGATGATTTCTGTGAAGCGCATATCGAGGCTTGTGTCTGTGACGAATGTGGTGACGTTTGAAGCCTCGCGAGCCGCCTGTACCACGTGACTGCTTCAGGAAGTGGTTCGCGGTTTGGCGGTCTATTTGAAATATAAGGGCCAGCAAAATGCAATGGATTCCCCCTCACATTTTGCGGACTTGGGACTTTGCGAGTTTGTTAGCGATCTATTCAAGCTTCTTTTTTTTGCGATGGAACCATGCGATGTCATTATAATCACACTGCACGTTTTACATTTATTGTCCACTTGATGGCACAATAGAGCAAATGAAGCACCATGAAGCTTCAGCACATGAGTGAACCAATTGGATGGAACGCTTCCCTGCTTTATGAAGCTTCATCTCGCCATCACTAGTGCTTGGACACAGAGCTCTGTGAACAGCCACCCTCTTTAGCAATGACCTTTTGTGTCTTGCCCTCCTTGTTCAAGATGTCAGTGGTCGTCTTTTGGACAGCTGTCAAGTCAGCAGTCTTCCCCATGATTGTGTAGCCTACAGAACTAGACTGAGGGACCATTTAATGGCCTTTGCAGGTGTTTTGAGTTAATTAGCTGATTAGAGTGTGACACCAGGTGTCTTCAATATTGAACCTTTTCACAATATTCTAATTTTCGGAGATACTTATTTTGAGGTTTTCATTAGTTGTCAATTATAATCATCCAAATTAAAAGGAATGAACACTTGAAATATATCATTATGTGTGTAATTAATGAACATATCCAAATTTCACTTTTTGAATGGAATTACTGAAATAAACTTTTTGATGATATTCTTATTATATGACCAGCACCAGTGTATGTATGCATGTATATATATATATATATATATATATATATATATATATATATATATATATACACACTCACACATATATGACCCCAAACTTTTGAACTGTAGTGTATTAGCAGCACAGAATGACAAATTAAATATTTTGACTACTAAAAAAAAAAAAAAAAAAAAAAAGAGTATAATATCCATTTGAGCTAAACGTATTGAAAGACAGCCTATAGATTTCATATTTGACCAATCGTTGATCTACACTGACACTCCTGGCTTTTTCAAAACAAAATATCCAATACAGGCCACAACGAGAGTTGATTTTCACTCTAGCTAGTTAAATATATCAGAGTTATTCAAACTGACCTCGGAGCTTCCAGCCCTGCAAGTGTTGTAATGCAAAACGTTGCTGTAACTGTTGCAAATTACTCTGTCCCTAAACCACTTGGGGCTGGTGAAATCTTTAGATATTTTGATACTATTCATGTTATTAAAATATTTATTTTGTGGATGCATTGATCAACGGGTGTTATCTTTTCATGACACGTTCACCACACCTTGTATTTTGGGGTCAAAACTCACTGCATCTCCAACACTGTTTTATTGCCACCTGGTGGACCCAGAAGGTATAAACTACAGCCCTAAAACTCACACACTAGCTTTGCATAGAAACGGACTATGCAAACCATCTCGTATACAAGAGCTAGGTTAACTAGTCATAAGAAAGCTGAACTCTCAACAGCAGAACTAAGTTAGTCAGAAGTTTCCTCAGTGAGCACGAGGGTTTGTCTGTCATCTAGCCGTCTGCTACATTCTTGATCACCCATATTGGGCAGCAGTCATCTCTCTCTCCCCCTCTGCAGAATGACTTGGATGGAGACATTATAAAGAGGGAGGACCAGTCTCACGTCCACCCTTGCGTCTCACACTCTGACAGTAGCCTGCCATCATTCATACTAATGCCTTATTACAATGGAATTCCATTCTGCAGTTAGCACAGGACAGAATGCAGCGATTCTTGAGATTTAAGACTTAAATATTGCTCTACACTCAAACATTTTTAAATCGGTACAGTGCTGAAATTATGTATTGTGGCTGTTGCCATGGTGGCGATCATAAGACGAAAATGACAGTACTGCCAATTTCCACATATTCCGAGCAGGAGGTAAACTTAAATATTTGAACAGCGGCCCTAAGCTTTTGGAAGGTCTTGGCAGCCATCAAGGCAGGTCACTGAAATTTGGGCCTGTTGGAAAGCCTTCCTCTCAAAGGGGCGAATCATGTGTACGAACACGCACACTAAAAACACGACGCGCTTGTGCAAGATTCTTAACACTCCTTCACAGTCAAGTACTTTATTCTTATTAATAACGCTTTTTTCTTTAAAAAAATCTTTTCAATATACAACACCATTTTAGACAAGACATTTCTGTTTACAACTAAATTCAGATCAGTTATGAGTCATTCAGAACCTAGACAAGCAGACAATGAAAAGGGGAACGAGACGGACAGCGCTAAAACGAGAAATGGAAGGACATATCAGAAGTCAAAAACTACAATTATTCATACGATTTCACAAGAAAAAAAATATATGAAGTCAATTTCCCAACTTAAAAAAAGGAAAAGCATTAAAAAAAAAAAAATAATTCAGAAACCGAGGAGTTGACCAGCACACATTATACGTCCCAACGCTCGCTCATTCATGCAGAACAGTCCTGAGGGAAGGAAGGCACTCAGACCTTGCCTTCTCCCTTTAGTTTTTCTTTTTTTAAATCAAAAACAAAAGATAGATACAGAGTTCATGGGCCCAGGGGGCGGAGCTGGGGCAGCCATCACCCTGTACGCAGTGGCGGGGGTGAGAGGGGGGCTCCACGCCCACCCTCAGGTTCTCTGCTTAATGGCATTGCTCTCTCCACTGTTTCTCCACCTCCTCCTCCGCAGAGAGGGAGAAAGAGAACTGACGCAGTTTGTGTTTTGTGGGGCGGCCCTCAGTATGACTGAAGAGGGGGAGAAATAAAACGGACAGATGGAGAGAGGAGGGTGAAGGGGAGGGGGGTGGTGGTGGCGTTCCTCGACCTTTGATCCTGGCACACTTCCATAGAGACTGGGTCACCCGAACAGTCCCCACACACACTCGCACACACTCCGCACGCCACCAGAGCTTCCCTGTCAAGAGATCACATGCATGCAAGTTAGCTTTAATTTTGACGTGTGTGAATTTGAACGAAATCGCACAAGTCAAATATGCGTTACCTGCTATCTGGATATGTAGGTATACGTGCGGGACGGCGATCGTCCTTCCGTCTGTCCGTTGGTTGAAACGTTGAGGAAGTCCCAGATAAGGATAGTGTCATCGTGAGAGCTGCTGATGATCTGGAACTCATCGAATTGGAGCCGGAACACTCGGCCAGAATGTTCCTATACGCAGACAGACTATTATTGAAGCGACATTGCTGCTGTGGATCAAAATCAGGCATAGACTGGGAGTGATGTGAAGCAGATCAGACCATCTATGGTGTTATAAATGCATCACCATGCAGAGGGACGGGACTACACATGACAGGGATGGGGATGAGTGACAGATCAGAGATTGTTAGGAATCAATAACAGAGTAGAGCAGGTAGTATAGGGCTGGGTGATATGGCCAATATAGTATCTCTTTATTTTTGGCTGAATGACAATATAGGGTATAGGTCCTTCTCAAATTAGCATATTGTGATAAAGTTCATTATTTTCCATAATGTAATGATAAAAAATTAAACTTTCATATATTTTAGATTCATTGCACACCAACTGAAATATTTCAGGTCTTTTATTGTTTTAATACTGATGATTTTGGCATACAGCTCATGAAATTCCTATCTCAAAAAATTAGCATATTTCATCCGACCATTAAAAGAAGTGTTTTTAATACAAAAAAAGTCAACCTTCAAATAATTATGTTCAGTTATGCACTCAATACTTGATCGGGAATCCTTTTGCAGAAATGACTGCTTCAATGCGGCGTGGCATGGAGGCAATCAGCCTGTGGCACTGCTGAGGTGTTATGGAGGCCCAGGATGCTTCGATAGCGGCCTTAAGCTCATCCAGAGTGTTGGGTCTTGCGTCTCTCTACTTTCTCTTCACAATATCCCACAGATTCTCTATGGGGTTCAGGTCAGGAGAGTTGGCAGGCCAATTGAGCACAGTAATACCATGGTCAGTAAACCATTT
Source organism: Siphateles boraxobius (assembly GCF_051911475.1). NCBI lineage: Eukaryota > Metazoa > Chordata > Actinopteri > Cypriniformes > Leuciscidae > Siphateles > Siphateles boraxobius. The sequence goes on from NW_027508866.1 coordinate 15,203,702, forward strand.
ACCAGTGGTTTTGGCACTGTGAGCAGGTGCCAGGTTGTGCTGAAAAATGAAATCTTCATCTCCATAAAGCTTTTCAGCAGATGGAAGCATGAAGTGCTCCAAAATCTCCTGATAGCTAGCTGCATTGACCCTGCCCTTGATAAAACACAGTGGACCAACACCAGCAGCTGACTGTGGGTACTTGACACTTGACTTTAGGCATTTTGGAATTTCCTTCTCCCCAGTCTTCCTCCAGACTCTGGCACCTTGATTTCCGAATGACATGCAAAATTTGCTTTCATCCGAAAAAAATACTTTGGACCACTGAGCAACAGTCCAGTGCTGCTTCTCTGTAGCCCAGGTCAGGCGCTTCTGCCTCTGTTTCTGGTTCAAAAGTGGCTTGACCTGGGGAATGCGGCACCTCTAGCCCATTTCCTGCACACGCCTGTGTACGGTGGCTCTGGATGTTTCTACTCCAGACTCAGTCCACTGCTTCCGCAGGTCCCCCAAGGTCTGGAATCGGTCCTTCTCCACAATCTTCCTCAGGGTCCGGTCACCTCTTCTCGTTGTGCAGCGTTTTTTGCCACACTTTTTCCTTTCCACAGACTTCCCACTGAGGTGCCTTGATACAGCACTCTGGGAACAGCCTATTTGTACAGAAATTTCTTACCCTCTTGTTTGAGGGTGTCAATGATGGCCTTCTGGACAGCAGTCAGGTCGGCAGTCTTACCCATGATTGTGGTTTTGAGTAATGAAACAGGCTGGGAGTTTTTAAAAGCCTCAGGAATCTTTTGCAGGTGTTTAGAGTTAATTAGTTGATTCAGATGATTAGGTTAATAGCTCGCTTAGAGACCCTTTTCATGATATGCTAATTTTTTGAGATAGGAATTTTGGGTTTTCATGAGCTGTATGCCAAAATCACAGTATTAAAACAATAAAAGACCTGAAATATTTCAGTTGGTGTGCAATGAATCTAAAATATATGAAAGTTTAATTTTTACCATTACATTATGGAAAATAATGAACTTTTTCACAATAAGCTAATTCTTTGAGAAGGACCTGTACATCTCTGCATTTTCAACTTTTTTTCTATTTGGATTTTTTTTTTAAACTGCATTCAAAAAAAGGGATTCCTGCCCGATGTTGTACTACAAACAATGCTCATATTGAAGGCTATGAAAACAAATATAACCATGTTATACATTGGGCAAAAAAATTGTTAAAAATCACATTACATTCTAACACTAAAAGGGATAATTTTTGTTTTTAGATTTTGTTAAAGCAGAAGTTAGATTAAAAATGATATGAAAAGCACAGACTAAATGTTAATTGCTAAGAGGAACACATTGAGTCATCTGAGCTTTATCAAAGGTAGGCTAACTTAATTACCTAATTAACTTTACAGTTACCTCCATCATAAAAACACTTACATGTAGGTTTAAAATTCGACATATACATTTTGATAAAATATGTGTTGGACTTAAATCTGCCATATTTTTGTCAGAATTACTGTGCTCCTATTCTATTGCGCTTCATCTGTTCAATGAAGTCTGAAGTTTAGCAGAGGCTCGCTTGCATAATGTTCGTCCAGTCATGACAGCAAATAGAAACATTTCCAAGACTAGCATTTACAGAAGTAGAACATGCCTATAAAATGTAAGTAATGCCTGGAGGAAAACACCACGTCTCAAACGCATTAAACAGCACACGCATCTGTCAGAGCAGCTGACAGGGAAAGCTCCTTTAAATTATATGCACTAACAATATCTTACAAGTTATTTTGAAGCCCTTAATATAAAGCATGTCTCATGTGTAGGACAAATTGATAAACTCGATATACCAACATTCCATAGCACCAATTAATCAGATGATATTTGAGCATTTTGAGATTATCAGTGACAGTGTTATAGTGTGAACTTGGAATGGATGAAAAACAGCGCTGTGTGCATATTTAAAGACACAAAATATTTAAAAGATAAAAAATTGAGAACTTGAAAACACGGAAGGGCTTTGCATCAAAATGTTACACACTTTAGTCATGCAGTGTTTTAGATTCCGCGTGTTAATTTTGGTAAATTTGAAGATCACTGAAACAATGGAAAATATTTTACCAAGCTTTTAAAATTAAGTAAATATTTTCATAAGACAAGCGTTTATTCAACTTTAAGGTTTTGTTTTTTACATTTATTATAAAAAAATACTATATACACACACACTACTGTTTAAAAGTTTGGGGTCAATAAGTTTATTCCTCTTTTTTACTCTCTTATGCCTCTTTTTTACTCTCTTATGCCAACCAGATTACAATTTAAAATAAATGACGTTTTAAAATCTTTTTAAAAAGTTAACTATGGATTAAACTATGGAAAAAATAAATAAAAATAAATAATTCAGGATTCTTTGATGAAGAGAAAAATCAATGCTGAATATCAATTAAAATACAATATTAATTACTGACCTCTAACATATTGTGCGGAATTTACAGAGCACCCATTTCGCAGTTTTGTTTCGAGATAATGAATTGAGCCCATGTATGTTCTGAAGTGTTTTGTGTCAGGTGGCTGGGTTATGAGGGGCTGGGAACTCACCACTAGTGTACGTAGACACAGAGTGCTGGCTGGGGCTCGTGGATCGAGAGCAGCTTGTAGGTCCCATACTTTAATTTTACTGCGCACACACACACACACAAACATATTAAAGCACATTAGATAATGGACAAAAATATTACAATTATAAATCCACAATACATTGGTTAAAATATCCCTCATTCTTCTGTTGTAAAGCAGCTCCACAGACGCATTTCACACATAATCTACAGATAATCTGTGATTCAATTGTGGGCATTCTAGGATTAAAAGTGACTGCTCCCTCGGCTGTGTGGGTATAATGTACTGCTCGAGTATCAGATTAATGACTGGAGCACAGGGAGCAGACAAATGCAACTCCGCAATTAAAGATGTGAGAATAAAGATTATTCACATTAAAGCCAGAAATAAACCAGACATAATCCAGCCAAAAAAAAAAATCTGGCCGAAGTTAATCCTCCAGACTAGAGAGCATTTCAGCAAAAGCATCTTAATGTATCAAGGGTTCAATCTCCAACGCTACACATTTTGAAATACTGTTGTTTTTTTATTAACTTTTTACAGGAACTTTGTCTTTTTTGGCTGTTAGCAAACAGTTGCAAATAGTTTTTACACATTCTCTTATTCTTCAATGCACCAATGCAATGCAAAAAAAAAAGCCAATAAAACTCCTTTCAACTTTGAATAAATCAGACTTGGGCATACCCGTCATACGCTCCACTCACAATCCGCTTGTTATCAAACCGAATACAGCGAACAAGCTCCTCATGCCCTTCCAAAACCCGCAAACAGGCTCCACACTCAATATCCCATAGCCTGGAGAAAGATTAAAAAGATTTCAAGAGAAAATAAATCAAAATGCAAGAAATACTAACTGGGTGAACCCAGGTCACATTATACCCAAAAAAGAATTATACCAACAAGGAAAAGAAGAATTAAGAAAATAAAGTTTAATAACAAAACCCGTAACATTTTTTGGTAAAAAAATAAAAATAATTATTATTCACTTCAATTGTCCTAGGGTGAAATGTGACCTGGACATATTTATTTCCAAGTTTCTTGAGATTCACCCAATTATTTTTATATGTAAACTCAATTTATGATGTTTTGCCACAGACCTGATGGTGTTGTCTGAGGAGCCACTGACCACGAGTCTGTCTCTGTACTGTAGGCAGGCGATTCCTCGCTTATGACCGTTTAGTGTCCGAACAAACTCACAGGTGCTTGTACTCCACACCTGCAAAAAATTACATTAAACACTTTAAAACTTTGTGATCTAAATGTGTAATGTTTAAACCTTGTATGTATATTTTCTAACCAGTGCCATTTTTCCCTAAGAATAATCCATTGGCGTATTTAATAAAGCACCAGTACATTCAAACTCTGGAAGTTGTGTGTGCACATGTAAAAACACCCCTAGAAAACCCACACACACCAGCCCATACTGCCCTGCCTCATTATTTGGGGAATGTTTTCAGAGGGTGGGGGCTGCAGAATGACTTGGCACCCCTCCCAGAGCGATGGGTGTGCTGGCTCAGGGCTGTCTGTTCCTGGAATCCCGATTGCCCCGATTCCAGCATCTAGGAGAGAGCGGCTGGATAATACGAGTGCTGACGAAGTCTACAGAGAATTGAGAAGCCATTACACTACTGCCCTCTACTGGGTATTTCTGGCTTTGGACAGATCAAGCGGACACCTGAATAGTCCAAGCCTGGCTGCACGACAAATTAGTCTAGTCCATTGCAGCACTAAACCATTGAACTTTTATTTTGGAAGACCACTTCCCTGCAGAGTTTAGTTGCAAATCTAACCAAACACACCTGAACAAGCTAGTCGAGGTCTTCGAGTTACTAGAACACTGCAGGTAGGCGAGTTTGATCATAGTTTGAGCTAAACTCTATAGGACAGTGGCACTCCAGGGCTGGATTTGATTAACCCTGCCTTATCGCTTCTCTTTGTTGACAACAGATTTATAAACCATTCTCATGCGGATGTTGCACTCCCAAATGCAAATTATGAGTGACTCAAAACACACAGCACTTGCAGAGTAGAATTAACTGTGAAACGAAACTGAAAACAAAGTGCTGTTACAGTACTCTGAAATATGCAGCACGTCAGACTCAGGGTTTCCATTGGCCGGGAAAAAAAATGAAATGTCCGACAAAATTAAATCTCTCCAGTAAAATTGTCCGATTAAAATTGCCTAATAGTCCCACCCCCCTAACACAATTTGAATATGAGAATAAGCCTAAAATGTATAAAGGAAAAATACACCAACCTTTTGCTATGTTATAAAGGAACAGGCTCTACTGTTTGAAAGTTATTAAACATCGCATGCTGCATTTCAAATAAAGCGCACGCCTAAAACGGCTGTAATATAGACATAAACAATGAACGATTGAGTGAGACGTTTCAAATATGGCCAGGCCCAGGCAGACTAGCCTTAAAAGCATTTTTCAGAGGCCAGACGCGACGGACGATGGCGAATCAGGAACGCCTGAAGCCTCAGATGTCCAGAGCCAGACAGCTTCACCACCGCCGGACGTTCATGTTTTTTTCCGTCTATTTGAAAGTTCTAGTGGCAGCTCGTAAATAGAGGGCGCTGGGGCGCCGCCGTCCCTGATCACTGCGTCCCTGGCGAATCAGAATTTAATACATGTTATTTTATCCAATCTGATTGGTTCTCGTCACCTGTCATTCAACTTTACGCTCTTGGCCACTACTGCGAGTGCGCAGGCGACTTCGACAAAACCTTGCTAGGCTGATCACTTCCGTAGAGATAATGGCAGCAGTTAAACCAAATTTAACCTGTCACTGATTTACAAAAAAAAAACCTTTCACAAGGCGTTCACTGGAAGAAAAAAAAAAAAAAAGGATAAAGGATCTCGGACCGGACCAACCCGATTTACAAATCCGGCAGCAGCCAGTGACAGAGGACGAGCTTCACCTGGAGCTTGTCATAAGACACGTGTCGGCACTGAAGTTTTGTGGACAATAAAGGTCCCAAAAAAAAAATTATCACCAGCCGCCACTATAAACATGTTGCATTCTATATGGCCTGATTATGTCATTTTTTAAGTTACATAGCCTGCCTCCAGTTTTCATCAACTTGACTAATTAAGAGGCGATCTTTGACCGGCATATCAAAATGTCTGTAAAAAGAAACCTCTGCACTTTGACCGGCACCATTTTTTTCTAGCGGAAACTCTGGTCAGACTATATTTTTATAGAATTACATCACAACCACTGCAATCTGATGATCGCACTAAGACATATTGAATTCTCACAACCATGCATTGTCAAATCATAAGAAAGTTACCGGGCAACTGCCTATTGAGTTTCAACGTTGATTTTTACTTGCATTTGGCGCTTTGAACCCTGGCTAACATACTAATAGTGTCCTGCAGACGGCGGCGTGAGCTTGTGCAGTAGTTAAAAGCAATCTGAAATGTTTTCTAAAACCTTTATTTAATGCACAATGTTTTTAGGCCATTTCAAATCATCATACAGTAACACTAAGGTTGTCAAATTAAAAATCGAATACTCGCCAAAATTAAAAAAAAAAAATTTAAATATCTGCATTTGAATTTTAGGTATGCAAAAGGTAGTGGCGTACGGAATGTGATGATATCGTTGTTGCGTTTTAATGTTTTTGTTAGCCTATACAGTTGAACCCACTAGTTTCGGTGCTAGATGCAAAACATTGCAGAAATAGAGAAGCTCAATGCGGAGATCTTGGCTACGTCAAAACTGTAACAAAGTCGTTCACACAGAGAACACCTTCTGCATTTTTTCGTTTTTTCCATTGTTTTCCATGTAAACATGTGCTAGACAGACATCTGACCAGTGCACTCGTGTCTCGCACAAGAGAGCCGCATGTTTAGAAAGCCATGTAAAGGTAAAAAAAAAAAAAAAAAAATTAAAAAATATGTCTTGAGACTTTATGGGGGGGTTTTCCATTCCACTGCATGTCATGTTTTTAAACGCAAAAAAAGTACTGTGTGATTGGAGCTTCAAAGCTTTGCATTAAACTATGCATAAATACATGATGCTGTTATGTACATAATTGTTATGCAATTTAGGAAATAATATTTGATTTATAAATGGTAGTTTGAACTTTATGCACTACAAACTAATGTTATTTAATTGCCTTGAATAAACAATTTAATGCAGTGCATTAATATAGCACCCTCTTGTGGCATGAGACAGGCAAAAAGCTCTAACTGAAATTATGCCTTTTAAATTCAAATATTAGTAATAGGCAAGTATAAAATTCAAATTTAGTTTGAGCCATTTTGACAGCCCTAACCAGCACACCACCCAAAAACCATTTCATGGTCATACTTTTCAGGCCGTAACAGAAAAAAAAATTACTCCCATGTGATATGTATTGGGTGCAGATATATTTGAAATCAGATACAACTCTAAGAGCATTGTTTTGTGTTTTGATTGACAGCTGATAACAGTCATTCAGAGAGAAGAGCACTGACCTTTATGGTCCGATCACCAGAGGCAGAGACAATGTACTTGTCGTCAAAATCGACCACATTGACGGCGGCCCTGTGTCCGACGAGAACTCGGCGGAGACTGATGTCTGTGGGAGAGGCCATGTCCCACACGGCGATGGAGCGATCCTTTGAGCAGGTGACCATCAACCCGTTACAGAATCGCAGGTGGAGCACGGCCTCGTTGTGATGGATCAGAGTGTTCAAAACCTCCCCCGAGTTCACATCCCAAACTCTGGGTAAAAAGAGAAGGCAAAAGAAGTCAGCGCCGATATCATCAGTCCCTTACTCATTCCAGCTGAGCAGACATGTGGAGTGATGGGGGGGATGGAGAAATGAACAGAGGACTTATAGAAAGCGAGAGAACGATAGAAATCTGACCTGACAGTGGAATCAGAAGAGCCAGTAACAATGACTCTCTCATCATATTGCAGACACAGCACAGAGCCTGTGTGCCCTGTCAGGATCTTCAAACACTCCAGAGTCTGTTTATCCCATATCTGAATAAAAACACACATACATCTTTTCACATTTGCAAACACCATGCATTTCACAATCTCAAAAATACACTTTAAATGTGAACAGACTCAGTATTGGACAGTAATTTAAATTTTGCAAACATTTCACATTGCTAGTTGAGATACGCCAATATTTTGGCCAATGTTGTTTTCAGACAATAATTATTCATATTATGGCCAATATCAATTAGAATTTTTGATCTAATATATTTAATTAAATAAAAACTTAAAATACACTACTGTTCCACAGTTTGAGGTTGGTAAGATGTTTTAATGTTTAAAAAGCTCTTAAGCTCACAAAGGGCCAAGGCTGTATTTAATAAAAACAGAGTATAAACAGTAATACTGTGAAATATTACAATTTAAATGACCCGTTTTATATCTTAAATGCATTTTGAAATGTAACTCCAGTGAAGGAAAAGCTGAATTTTCAGCATCATTACTCCAGTCTTCAGTGCCACATGATCCTTCAGAAATCATTCTAATATGCTGATTTGATGTTCGAGAAACATTTATCAATGTTGAACACTGTATGCTTTTCTTATGAATTTTATCAGTTTAAGCAAAAATATACTTTTTAAATATAAATCTTCTCTAACATAAATGTCATTACTGCCACTTTTGATCAACTTAACACATCTTTGCTGAAAAGTATTAACCCCCCCCTCCCCCAAAAATGCTATTATACAATTATTATTCTATAATTAAAACCTGTTTAACTACAACAACCTTTTTAAAATACAATAACATTCATCATTAGTGCTATAGTCACCAATGACACATCCCTAGAGATACACAAGCTGAATTTCAACAACAAGATGAGTAAATCGGATGTAAGAGTGTATTTAAACAAACCCCTAACACTACATATGAGCAATATACAGCAGTCAACATTTGAAGTGGATCAAAAAAAGTTCAAAGTTGTCCTAAGACAAGAACGGGTATTGTTCAAAATTCATGTATAACTTTGATGAAAGGTTTTGATCCACTTCAAAGGTTGACTACTGCAATTAGTCATTCTTGCCTTAGATCCGAGTCACTTGAATCATCTTACTGGTTTCAATACACTCACTAGTTTTAGCACTATAATATATAAGGGGAGAGTTTCAATTGTGTAAATCTAAAACTCGGGTCGTGTTTCTGTTTTAAGAGTTTTAAAAGCATCCTCCATCTGAATGCAGACATCTTGCACCCCTTTGTTCGAGTAACATCAGTTCAGCAAACAATCACAAAATTGTGCATTTGCAAAATGTGATTAAACGTGACATCAGCATAATTCACGAGAACACGCTTGATGTCAAAAGTGGTTAGCATCTTTAAATGGCACCTGCCTAAGGAAGGATGCAGCCAGACTGTGGTTTTTACCAGTGATGACTACAGTAAACCCACACGAGGTTCAGGAGAAATACACAGGCAGAGCATGCTCACACCTTGATGGAGTTATCTCGTAGACCGCTGATGATCTTTTCATCGTCATACTGGAGGCAGTAAACACCTTTGCTGTTTTCCGACCTACACTGGATCCTTTGCAAGTTATGTCGGCCACACCTCCAGTTCGCCTCGATGGTCTGGTAACAGGAACAGAATTATTTTACTCGATTTGATCAAAATGATTACGCACTGACATCAGATAAAAAAAAAGCGGACCATTTGAAAATGTAATATTTACAGTGCCTAGCATAAGTGAACACACCCATGCTTAAGTTGACTAAAAAGAGGAATAAAAAAAATCTTTTGGAAATTGATCTTAATGCCTTAATTTAAAAAATGAGGAAAAATACAACCTTTAAGGACACCCATTTTCTTTGTGAATGAATAATGTATCATAAATAAATAAATGTTCTTCCTTAAAATACAGGTTGCATAAGTCAGGACACCCCTATGTTAAATTCCCAGAGAGGCAGGCAGATTTTTATTTTTAAAGGCCAGTTGTTTTATGGATCCAGGATACTATGCATCCTGATAAAGTTCCCTTGGCCGTTGGAATTAAAATATTCCCACATCATCACATTCCCTTCACCATACCTAGAGATTGGCATGGGGCACTTTCCAAAAGATCATCTCTCAATGCAAATCATACCAGCTATTAGCCTGACTGAAATAAAATTGTTATTATAGTGAAGGGTATGTGATGATGTGGGGATATTTTAATTCCAAAGGCCAAGGGAACTTTATCAGGATGCATAGTATCCTGGATCCATAATATAACTGGCCTTTAAAAAAAAAAAAATATCTGCCTGCCTCTTTTGGAATTTAACATAGGGGTGTCCTGACTTATGCAACCTGTATTCTAAGGAGGAACATTTATTTATTAATGATACATTATTAAATTGGTGTCCTTAAAGGTTGGATTTTTCACCAATTAAGGCATTAAGATCAATTTCCAAAAGAAGATTTTTTTTTAATTCCTTTTTTTAGTCAACTTTAGCATGGGTGTGTTCACTTATGCTAGGCACTGTAAATAGTTGATAGCTGCACAATCTGATTACTATGAAAAAGACAGAGCTAGGCTGCATGAGGCCTGCCGCCCACCCCTGAGGTTAAATCACTGCTTCTGCTTGCTCAAATGAACAAACAAACGCTCAGAGTTAGTACCTCCCTTTCCTTAAAAAACATTGGCTCGTTTCTGGCATGAGCAGACAAGAGCTAATCTCATATTACACCCATAAAAGATAGAAAGAAACAATGACTGATTTGCCCACCTCAATGTCCTGAATGATTTTCGGATAAAGAGAACGGTAGTATGAGTTTGGAGGAACTTCTGTTGTGCGGTTCTTGAACAGGTATTTTTCCCTGTGAATCAAACAGCAATAAACATCCCTGATAAGCTGACATAAACAAGCCTCTTTATAATTTAAGGCCAAATAAGACGTACAAGACTAAATGGAGGTTCCTAGCATGTCTGGTGGAGAATTACACCACTGAGAGATAATGACGAGGTGGTTGTTAAACCTCATGTATAAATGAGGGGGTTTGAGGGATGTAAACAGTCATATCAGCACCATGACTCACCACTGGTGTCTCTCTGAAAGGCCTTTCCACAGCGGGTCTGTCCGAACCATCCTCTCGATCAGCTTCTTCCACAACATGCCTTCAGAAATCACACGCTGCCACTCCTTACACACCAGCTCGGCCGAACACAGCGAGCGTGCGTCCAGGAAGGACAAGATATTCTCCGCTATATGATCCAGACCCTGAGCTGGATCACAAAAAGAACATTTTTGTTTTATTTAAAGGATGCAAGAGTTAAAAGCTATAAAAGCAGGATAAAGAATATTTAAGAACACCTTCAAAAGAATATTTGTTTAACGAAAAAAAAAAAAATTAACATTCACAACACATTTGACTTTTACAATCTGATGCATTTTCTAAAAGAAACAGGATAGGTAAAAAAAAAGAAAAGTGTAAAGATGCAAGATTTTAAATTTTTTTAATCAAGTTGTTTTTTAAAAGAAGTCTTTAATGCTTATTAAGACTGCCATTATTTGATCAAATGCAGATATATTGTGACAAATTACATTTTAAAATTACTTTTCTATTTCAAAACATGGTAATTTACATGTACATTCAGGGCTCCAGACTAACTTTTCCACTGGTTGCACTGGTGCTACCAACTTTCTCAGTTGGTCGCACCAGCATATGATTTGGCCGCACCTTTTTTTCTTTTTTTTTGCTACATGCCATAGGATTAATCAATGCATGCTGATGAATAGTGGTTTTGATGGACCAAGGCTAGCAAAGGCTTTCTGGGTTGCAGCAGAAATACCTGTAATATATTAATTATCATTGCCAAATTTCAGGATTTTCATGGATTTTGGACAGTAATTTTAATCTGTAATTTTAAGCATTTTACATTTGAATTATATAAAATCTATCTATTTACATCTGAATCATATTCTATCTATCCATCTATCTGTCTATTATCATCTTTCTATCTTTTAAAAATCATTAAACATTCAAATGTATGCATTACATTTTAAAAGATTAGCGTATTATAATAAACTGATACAGATTTTTCATTATCAAAGTTTATAGTTGTAACAAAAAGCAGAAATCTCACACTCCTTTCCTTCTGCATTTTATAATAATTTCCTTTTCCTCTGTCGAGCGATCATGAGAGTAATTGCTCGACAGAGGAAAATATAACCGCTGAAAAGATGTAGGACGTCTGTGTTTCGTGAGATTTTTATATGCCTTAATTCGTGAATTCGTAATTGGCGCGTTCTACCATCAGTGTGCAATGCGCATGACGTCTACGTTCGTCAATAATTAACTGCACGTGTCTTGCGGAAGAACATTGTAGACGGAACTTCTCTCCGTTAATGTCTATGGCGAGTCACGCAGGCACTGGGCTACTCCGCAGCCGAGACGACCCGGGATAAAATAGTCCGAATATAAACACTTCTTATAGGCGTACCGTAGTGATTCAGAATAAGTCAAAAACACGGTTTGGAAAATGGATTCATTATGTAGCCTACTCGTTCATTTTGAACATAAGTTACGGACTGCAGCAGCTGATACAATGGCGTTCTGTTGCTCAAGCGTCCACTCGCACAAATGCAACCACATAACATTTTAACTCGCACATTCTCAAAAAATGGTCGCAGTCTGGAACCCTGACATTCTTGAAATAGCAGAGCTGTATTTTCAGCATCATTAGTCCAGTCTTCAGTCACATGATCCTTCAGAAATCAGTCTAATATGCTGATTTGGTGCTAAAGAAATATTTCTTAATATTAGGTTGCGTACATTTTTTTTTTTTGAAATTATTTTTGGAATTATTTAATGTAAAAAAAAAAGGTCTAAAGTATTTAATTGATATTTATTTTTGGTGTAAATTTTTAAGTGTCTTTACATTTTAGTGTCACTTTTGATCAATTTAAAGCATCATTGCTGAAAAAAGTATTAATTTCTTAATAATCTTTGAATAACATGCAATGATGAATTATGAACAATAATACCAGGAACATGTCTGATTAATTTGATTGAAATTAAACTTTGATTTATATATAATATTAGAGATATACTAAAATAGGCTTATACAAACATGGTCCATCTTTAATATTAAGGCTAAATTTAATGCATGGACCCGCCATCAAAAACAGCACTTTCAGAATAAGGATTATATGTAATACCTGGCAGTGCCGTAATGAAGTCCCTTTGGAGCATGGGTTTGAGGTAGGAGTTTATGTGGCCGTGTTGGTAATGGCACATGCGTGAGATCAGGTGTTCCACAAACTCCACCTGGTCCGCTTCAGACCACTGATCAAAGAGTTGGATACACACATCCTTCTCCTTCTCGTAATTTCCTTCCGATGGCCGCTTTCTAGAGCCCGTCAAAGGTCCATTAGTCACCTGAGGACAGATAAAGATAGGCTGGGAGAATCGTACAAGGAAAAACAAATAAATAGATATGTTAGATGAGACCAAAACAAATCTGTATTGGAAAGGATTGGGCTGATAGAGAATGAAATCTATCATAGCATTTCAAAGCAGATGCATTTACTCAGAAAAGTGTTAAAGGGGAACTTGGCAACTATTTTAACTTAACAAAACCGTTTAGAAATCATTTGGATGGTTTAATAACCTGTTCCAGTGAAAATGGTGACTTTCCCCCAAGTTCCCCTTTAAACCATTAACTCATTAAGTACTGAAGGCATTTTTCGAGTGACAAATGTAAAAACTCATTTCACGTACAAAAACTTGCTCAAGTTTAGTCAAAGCCCAAAACAATAATGTTTGTTGTTTTCTACTCCGTGCATTACACTGTACTACTTAGGAGATAATCAATTTGGCTACATGCATTGTAAAGTTGAGACTAAGCTTTCAAATGCCACCCATTTTGTGTTGATCAAGCCAGTAGTTTTGAAAAATATGATTTTGTCGCTAAGTGGCGGCCGGCGGCGGTACAGTACGGTTTAGGGACAACTCAGCACTTGTAAGAGTTGATCAAAATGGTTACATGCATTAAAAATCTGAGTTTCTAAGCTTTAAAATTATACATAGTGTCATTCCATTCATTGGTTGTTTAGTAATTTGGTTAATTTTTTTCATTTGGGGTGTACCACCAGCAGAACACTTAGGGTTAAAAAAACAACTAAGGGGTTAAAAGAGCTGCATTCAGTTACTGACTTAAGATACAATGATAGTTTTAACATTACATTCTCCTGCTTTTAATCAAAAACAACATTTATGCCTAGTTTCCACCAAGCAGGGTTTCCCGTCCCGCATTTTACTGTACCGAGCCATTTAAAATGTCTCAGATAAGTGAAGTTGAGTGAGAAAAAGGTCTAGCATATGTTGGCAGATGCCACTTGTTTAAATATCAAATTCAGATAGTTTGTACTGTATTGTAATTTGCATCACCGTGCAAGTTTTTTTTTTTTTTTTAAGAAATTAATACTTTTATTCATTTATTTTATTCAATTAATACTATGCATTAAGGGTGCATTAAATTGATCAAAGCTTACAAAAGATTTCTGAATAAAAATGTTTCACGGTTTCCATTAAACACGAAGCATCACTGATTATAATTGATAAGAAATGTGCCTTGAGCACCAAATAAGCAAATTAGAATGATTTCGGATAGATCATAAGACACTAAAAACTGATGCTGAAAACTCAGCTTTGCCAGGAATACTTGCATCTTAATATAGATCCAAAATAGTCATTTTAAAATGTAATAATATTTCACAGGATTAGCCTACAGCTTTTACTGTATTTTCGATCAAATAAATGCAGTCTTGGTGAGAATAAGAGATTTTTATCTAAAACATTACAAAACCTTACGATAGTATAAGTGTCCAGATCATTTTGGGCACACTGGTACTACCCAGAACATCTCAAAAATGCAAGAGAGGACACATTGATCCTAAATACGGGTGCAATAAAGGCTTGCGGAAATGGACACAGAGGTTTTCCAGACACAGATTAGGCACTGCCCTACAACAAAACCCAAAGTCAACAGTACTTCAATATGGAAAATCCTTCATAGTCCAGGGAGAGGCTACTCAACTGGTCCTTATTGTAGTATACGTTTATTATTTTTTCTGGCTTTGACAAACACGGAGGTATGGCACATCCACCTCACCTTAAAAATTGTGATCTTTGGGGAGCGGTCTGCAGTCTGCGAGTCCATGACAGAGGTGTTCTGCAGGAGGAGGAAAAAAAAAAAACACCATTATTTCACATTGTCGTCTTTACATCAAATCGAACCAAAAATGCAAAAAGAGGACCACAATATAAACCGGAACCACTCCTATACGAGACCTATTGTCGCTGTCGGGCGGAAACCTTGTATCTCCATATTTCGTCTATTTTTTTTCTTCATAAATTATTACTATTGTTCAACCTTTACATCTATATGTGGGTTTTGCAAATATTAAACCAATGAAAATTATTAAAAAGCGCTTGTGACTGAAACTTGATCCTCAAACTGTCTTTAAAACATCATAACTCCACGTGGCTCTATCGTGAAATAAGTGCCGCACACAGTTTGGACCGTCTCTGCTTGTTTGCAATGCAAGGGTAAGTAAAGTACTATTAAAGGGACATTGTGTAGGAATTTCTCCCATCTAGCGGTGAAATTGTATTTTGCATTCAAACGAATTGTGCTCTCCAGCGACTCGCTTTTTCCAATGCGTGTTCCTAGGCCTGTCGCGATAATCAATAAATCAATCGCACGATAAAAAAATGAGCTCGATCATTTTTCCGGCTGCGATAATTTCCATTTGCATTCTCTCTCTCTCTCTCTCTCTCTCTCTCTCTCATTCACGCACACATACATGAAACACTTGTCTTGCATACACATATATTAACTAGTCAAACATACATGTACACAGCTGAATGCTCAAACAAATACATATGAAATGCACAACGACACACCTAAAGTCGCTCACGCACATACACGCAAACTCTACACACACGAGAACAAGATGCGCGCTCACACACACTCTCCACGCACATCATATGAGACACGCGTGCGCACAAAAACTCTCCACGCACATATTAGACGTGCGCACACATAGACATCATATGATGTCTATGCGCGCACACACACAAACTCGCGCACACTCATATGAGACGCGAGCGCGCACACACACACACACACACACACACACACACACACACAAACTCGCGCACAAACTCAATGAGACTGAGCACACACACACAAACTCTCCGCGCACATACTCATTTGAGACCCAAGCACACACACACAAACTAGTGCACATACTCATATGAGATGCATGCTCACACAGTAGGTACATGATGCACATGATTCTCAGTGTGAACGGAAGTCACACATTGGTAAGTGCATTTTTTTTAAACAGAGACAAAGTCCATTGCTTTTATTGTTTTTGGTTGTTTTGCTCATTTAAATAGTCTTTAGAAATAAAAGTTTATTGATCTTTGAAAAGGTGTACCTGCATTATTATGCCATTATCATTATTTTAGATGAAAATGGTCTCAGAACGACAATATTATCGTTTATTATCAATATCATCGTTTATCGCAATAATTTCTTGGACAATTTATCGTCCAGCAAAATTTGTTATCGTGACAGGCCTACGTGTTCCATCTACGGTAGCTGTTATGTACCAAAAAGCTATGACAGGATGTCTTCTAATAGCACTTCGTCGAGTTTTCCTTCGGGTGAACAGGTTTGTTATTTCAAACAAACTTCAACTTGACAAGGAACACACGAATGTTACAGTATGAATAATAACAGTGCAATGCAGCCTTTTAAACTTGCCGGGGCAGTGACAAGCGCCTCTCACTGCTCTGCTCCTCCGTTTCTGCTGCTTTCAGATATACGTGACGCTGGCTCTGACCCTCTCTGCTATTATAGTTTTTCAAGATGGCGGAACGACGTGGAAGCCTCCTTGGACCTACCAGTCACATGTATATAAAGATAATAAATTCTTCGTTTACGAGGATAAATCAGATAATTGGCAGAGGTACTTGTACACCATTGAGGACATATTTATGAATACAAATATTGATTTTAAATAATAAAATACCTAAAAAACTACACATAGTCCCTTTAAGTTCTATTAAAAAGTAGCATTTTCTTTACTATATATAAAAATGGTGGAGAAAAGTGTCTTAGTCTAGCATTTGTCATCGAGTCATAGCCAATACGGACTTAAAAAGCCAGTGCATAGCACTTCATCTTTCATAATATGAGATTTCGGCCAAAAGACAGAAAGAAGTCAGCTCAGCCGCCCACATAGCTACAGTAAACTTCATAACCTGCAAGTAGACAAACACGTAATGCGATGCACTTATTTGTGCTCTAATGATGGACAAAACAAGAAATTCTCCAATCAAAAACCTTGTAACTCAATTGAGCTTGATTTTGGTAAAATGTTAATAATATAATGACACATGCATTGCAAGCGTATCAACACAATATCAACTTTGACAACGCAGTGTAGTGTTTGTTTTCCATTTCCTGAAAAGCAGTTTTTGGAGACACAAAGTTTCCGCTTGACATCGACGCTAAACGTCACCCTTTCATCATCTGCTCGCATGCATTCATAATTCCATCGTATTGTTTGTTGGAAAGCAGATGAAAGGACTGAGCACCAGCCTACGATCTCTGTGTGCTGAATAATTGGACAGATTCTCCATCAGCATGCTGTTAAGATGTGGGATGGGGCAGGGTGTGTAGGCGTTTGGGTATCCTGTCAACAGCTGTCCCCTAGCCAAGGCCACCACAAGGATATGCTTACAACCCAAACACAGGCAACACAGAGATGATGCCCTTAATATACACGACTCAGCACCTGCTTTAATCTATAATCACCATTTGAATATCCCGGGAATATCTTTATAAACTTGGGCAAAAGCTCTCTGGACTGAAAGGGGTGTTATATCAAAGCTAGACACCAGTGTTGTTTTACCATCACTGAGATTTTAGTATTATAGTTTTATAAATATATTAAATTAGTCTGTTTTTATGGTTCCATTTTAATTTTAGTATTTTGCGTTTTTGACATTTGCATGATTTTGTTTCATTATGAGTCCTGTGCTGTCTATACACAAATGCACATGGCTTGTTATCTTCAACCAAAAACCATCTTAATTTCTCAAGCTTCACAATACAAAGTGGAAACTCAAGAGCATTCACTCCTTCCATTACAGTGTATCCATAGCAACAAGCATCAAGTCCAATCTGTAAAACTGATTCTATAATGATATTGTATTGGCAAGATTATATTGATTCAGAGACAGCCTAATTAATAAAGGACATATTTAAATAAGTCAATAAACTTAAAGGCACTATGAAAATGTTTTAGATTAACAGAAATGGTTTATTTAATTAAAATTGATAATGAGTCAACACAGATTTAAATCATGTAAAATGTGATGTTTAACTAGTGAAGGACAAACTTGGAGGAATTCAGTTTATTTTTATTGTGAGTCTTATAAAATTTCTATTCATAAAAGTCTAAAACAAAAATCAATGAGTTTAATGAGAAAATATCCTAATTAGTTGGCGTAGGCTAATGGTTTGATGCGGTTAGCCACCTAGCCGCTTGCTATTACTTCCTTCACATCAACAATGAAGATTTGCATTTCCCCAAAAAGATGCGTGGATAGCAAAACACGACTATTCTTTCACATTAAACCATGATTCTAGTAAAAGTTACAATATTTGTATATTTTCTCATTGTTTGGCTCAAAAATGTCATTTGCAATTGACAGCACGGTTACTTCCTATTACGCAGCTTTAAACTCCAGTTAAAATATGTCGTGTCACGTATATTAGACGTTTTTGTGCTAGAGAAATTGTTGTTTTAAAAACTTTAATACATAGTGAAGGATTCTAAGACTCCATATGAACCACAACTCGTCTATACTAGCAGATTATAGGCGGGAGTGAGTGGCGCAGAGGCGCCGCAGTGAAGCTCAAGTCGCCGGCTAAAGTCGACGAGCCTCGGACTCACCACGATGCCGCGGCAGCTATCCTCCCTCCATATTCGCCACTAGCTCAAATATCCTCAACCACCACCAATGACACCTGCTGGTCTTGTCTACTAACGTATCACCTTTTGTATAAAATGGAAAACAAGGGGGAGAGACGTGAAAACCACCAAGTGAGACAGCGATACATAGCAGGGCCCTCCCTGTCAGCCGAGCCAGCCATTTCTCACTCTCGCTCCTCACCCCTCCTTCCCCCTAAACTCAACCGATCCCTACCCACTCCACAAGCTGGTTATGTTCAACCAGGCTGTGTTTGTAACCGGTAATATGAATGTATAAACGCGAAAGTCTTTAGAACATACCAAAAATCTTTCTCGAAGCACAACCGAGTACTCACCATTAGCTCTAAGGTTTTGTCCTCCATCTCCGGCTCCATGTTTGTTCCCCGAAACTCGCAGTGAAAATGGAAACCCCGCCCTGCGACACAAGAACGTCACGAAAAGGAGGCGGAGATAGAATTCTTGATTCGAACTCTCCGATTGGCTGTCAAATAACCAACGCTGACCAAATGGGCGTTGTCTGCGTCGTGATTGGATAATTCCTGCTGCTAAGGTACAAAGCGGTACAGACGGACTACGTCATGATCATAATCTACCAACATTCGTGGTTGGTCGCCGATTGACAAAAGGGTTTTGTCCGTTTTGTAAAATGTATAGCTATTGGCTACCTACCGTCTGGTACTAGGTTAAAAAATGGGGTTATCCCCAATGATTCACATATTATTAAGAATATTGCTGATTGTATGCTGGTGACAACTATGCCAGAAGCATCAAGTAGATCTAAACAATTTTTAATTGAAAAATTATCAGAAAAATATCTACCTTCAATTAAGATAAAATAGCTTTGCAAAATAAACAAACTTTAAGTGCAATTTGCAAACAATGAGAACGTTTAATGTCTGTGTCCAGATGTAACAAATGATTTATACAAAATAGTGACGATTCAAAGAAAATGAGAAAATGTACAACATAATATTTGCTAAAATATTTTGGGCCCGTTATTTGGATATTTATCTCCTTTTTCAATATTGGGTTATCTGTTCGTTTTAGTAGGCTTCAGAACACCAACCATGCCATAATTGTTAAAGGTCCAAAATATCACTGATTTGCAGATTGTCTTTCTAAAAAACAATCTGCTAATAAAATATGACAGGACAAAATGGATAGGAATTAGAGGCTTGTAGTCTGTGGCAGGTCTTTTAAAAGGGAATGAAACAGCCAAACTGACATATACCCACTCACACATCACAGTTAACACAGTAACCCCCCACCCCCACCCCATAATCGGTCCCAAAGGACATTCCCAGGCATGTGTTCTGCCGGTAAAGCCGTCATATACCAATGAGTGCTGAAGGCTCGAGCTAAGATTTTTTTTGTTCAGAAACAGCAGGAGGCTGAAGTTACGGTCCAGACGCTGGTACACTGTGCTCACATCTCACAAACTGCAAAATTCAGGCACTCATATAGTTTATTTCGAGAAGTAGGATCTCCTGGGGGCTGAGGAAAACAAGCGAGGGAAATGTTCTGTAAAAGACGGTTCTCGGTCTTCATGGAGGGATGGGTCCAGTTACTAATATGGTCCATTTGAGAGCACGACACACCTCAAAGTGGGCACAATGCGTTGGGAGGAGTAGGGTGTACCGCTGGCTCAGAGTGCACCACCACCACACTGGTTTACAGCAGAAACAAGGCAACAAATCAAGTCTGGACTAACCAGGAAATTAAAACGCAGGCCTGGCAATGGGCTTGAGGTGTCTGGGTAAGCAGCACTGGTCTAATAGTTTGCTACTACTTTCTTCATACACTGAATAAGAGAAAATATAATACATTTGAATAAAATACAACAGCAGCAGATGCCATCATAAAATGAGAGGCAAAAGTAAGAAAGGAATGAGATTAAAAGGGAAGAAAAAGTAGATCTGAAAGCCTAGAGTGTTTTGTGTAGAGCTGAGGCAGGACAGGCAGACGGGCCACGGCCATGTTGTGATGACCTGCTAATTAGTGGAGGAGAAAACTCCACTTCTTCCAGTCCTGAGATGGAGTCACTTTATTCTAAAGCCAGGGACACGCAGACCATCCGCCGCCATCTCAAATTCTTATGCTCCCTCCTGCTGATTCCATCTCCTTCGTTCCCCTGCTGTTTGCGGGGTAGGTGAAGGGGGGGGGGGGGGGGGGGGTGGGGTGGTACGACAGGGGGAGATCTTGTATTTGAATTTTATGTCAGTCCCGACTACCTAGTAGTCATCTAAATCAAAGAACTCGTCATCATCTCCCTGGTACTCCATGCCTTGGAAATCCACCCGGTACCTCAAGATTCCTGGGGAAGGGGGGGGAGTTTATATTGATAAAACAATATTTTTCCATTTTCTAACAAATCAAAATCTGTGGAGTACTTACCACCGATGCCTCCGAAGCCTTTCACAAACTGCGAGCCCTCCTGACTTTTGTCTGTAACTATTTCCAGCGTGGCCCCAAACTTCTTATAGTTATTGGCGAACCACTCAAGCAGTGGCATGCTCTCGATCAGCTCATGCTCCTGACCCGTCTATAACAAACATGTATGGTACCGTTAACATTATACATCGTTTAGGGCTGGGTATTGTTCAAAATCTTTCGATCCGGTGCCAATTTCGATACCTCAGTTTCGATACCGGTTCCTAACGATTCTTTTTCCGATACCAATTTTATAAAATCCATTTGAACAAGATTACATAACACATTACCTCAGAAAAACAAATAAAGAGCTCATGCTCACCAAAGCTGATTTTTTTTTAAAATAAAAAATACAGTAAAACTTGTAATATTGTAAAATAGTATTACAATTTAAAATCTTATTTGAATATATTTTAAAATGTAATTTATTGAAATGAATTGAATTCAAAGCTGAATTTTCAAAATCATTACTTCAGTGTCACATGACCCTTCAGAAATATGAAAACAGTTTGCTGCTTAATATTTTGGAAACTATGATACATTTTTCAGGATTCTTTGATGAATAAAAGATTCAAAAGAACAGCATTTATTTAAAAAACGAAATATTTTTCGAACATTACACATGTTTTAATGTCACCTTTGATAACTTTAATGCATCCTATTCCTAACTGAAATAAATAATCTGACTAACACATTTTTGAACGGCAGTGTACATTCAGTAGGTTATTATGTCTGTCAGAGTGATCAACAAGGTATCTCTTTTTTTACCAGTCGAAGACGGAGCAACTTTTATGTTTACTCCGTGCACTGTCAAGGTCTTCATCATAATGTCGTGGTACCGGTCTTTGGAGCAATTATTTTACCACAAATACTGCATCGCGCACTGTTGGCATCGAGCCTGGAGAAATGTACCCACACTTTTGATCGACTTTTCCACATCTTTAAGGTATTATGTGTGTGTGCTCGCGTCTCATATGAATATGCGCGCGGAGAGTTTGTGTGTGTCTGTGTGTGTGTCTGTGTGTGTGTCTGTGTGTGTGTCTGTGTGTGTGTCTGTGTGTGTGTCTGTGTGTGTGTCTGTGTGTGTGTCTGTGTGTGTGTCTGTGTGTGTGTCTGTGTGTGTGTCTGTGTGTGTGTCTGTGTGTGTGTCTGTGTGTGTGTCTGTGTGTGTGTCTGTGTGTGTGTCTGTGTGTGTGTCTGTGTGTGTGTCTGTGTGTGTGTCTGTGTGTGTGTCTGTGTGTGTGTCTGTGTGTGTGTCTGTGTGTGTGCGCGCTCGCGTGTCATAAGAATGAGCGTGGAGAGTTTGTGCGTGCACGCGCGAGTCTCATATGAGTTTGTGCGCAACGTCTTGTGTGTAGAGTTTGTGTGTATGTGCATTTCATATGTATTTGTTTGAGCACTGACGTTGAAGAGTTAACTCCTTAGGTATCGAAATCTGGAACCGAACAACATGTCATTTTTCGATACTCGATAGTATCGAGGCAATTTGGTCGGTACCTAAAAAGTATCGAACTCTGTACCCAGCCCTAACATCGGCACGCATTGGTTCTAGTGCAAAGCAAATATTACTCGATAAGGATAAGCAATCAGTGCAGCCAAGTGTGCATGTGGTGATGGCATGGATCCAATACTGATACACGTTATCTTTCTCAGCTGTTTACATATACTTAAGACATAACCGACCAAAGGGTTACTTCACACAAAAATGGAAAATTCTGTCATTAATTTCTCCTCGTGTCGTTCCAAACCACTAAGACTTTTGTTTATCTTCGGAACAAAAATGAAGATCTTTTTAAAGAAATCTGAGAGCTTTCTGTCCCTCCATAGATAGCTAAGCAAATGAAATTTTAATGCTTCAAAACGTTTATAAAGAGATCATAAAACTAATCCATATGAATTAAGCGGATGAGTCAAAACTCGATCGCTTTATATGATGAACAGATTGAATTTAGGCTTTTATTCATATATAAACATTGATCAGCAAACATAAACAGAAGCTCAACCGTACCTGCTTGACGCACAAGAAAAAACCTCTTGCTTAAACTTGTATGTGTTGCGAAAAACCGCAATACACCACCCAAGGTACATATCACGGTACTCTCATGGCGTACAGAACGCTGCCCGGCCCGGCCCATTTTTGAGGTTGACCACATTACCTTGTCACAAAACAAATTTTTCTTCCTTGACATTTAATTTATTTTCGTGTCTTGTGTACAAGACGAATACAAGACCAACCGCCCAATAACCACCAATAATCGCAATAAGCTAATAATAATCACTAACTTATTAACAACACCTAATTTCACAGGGAAAAATGTCAATATTCTATTCTTATAAAAGGAGTGCTCTTTACTTGCTTTCTGTGCGATTCAGTCACAATTTGACGAAAAGTTTTTTGTTTTCATGAGACTTTGTTGACTTTTCCATATATTAGGGAGTGGAAATGAAAATAGTCATTGAGTGCTCCTCTGCTGCCATCTACTGGTTATAGTGGTATTTTCATGTTTTTTTTTAAATAAAAGTGTTTGTTTGCAACAAAGTGTTAGTTCTCCATCTTTAAACTTCTAGTTTTACAAATCATCACATTAAAAAACATTAAAATTGATTATTATTTAGAGCCTTAGTGCTGGAAAAAATGTAAAGCACTTGAAAGTCAATAAAAATGGCTTGAATTTCACTCTCAAAAGGTTGTACGAAGCCTGAGATGAATAATGTAAAAACATTTGACTATTTCTGCCACAATACCATAGTTACAGTTAGTGTTACAACATTGAATCCATGGTGAATATTGTAGATTGAAAAGCCCTCTATAACTTCTTCGTTAATGGCACAATCTTTCTCTTGGTTTCCACATCAGCTCTGTCTGATCTATTATCTGTGGTTTATAACAGAATTTTTCTCCTCTCTGAATTTCCCAGCACTGTGTAGTAACTGTGTGGTGTGATCTAGCTCGCGCCGTGTTGTCTAATATTGGTCAGAGCTGATAAACAGTCAGCGCGCGTAATTCTGATAAATCAGAAAAAAAACAGAACTGCAATGAGCTTGGTACTGATTGGAAGATATAATCCTAAAGATTTTTAACTAAAAGGGTTTTAACTCAAAGGCTGCTGGTCTCATTTCAGGCCATGAGATCATCAATGTTTGCTTGAGTATGGCCCTTAACCTGTTAACCGTTGCCAGAGCGCCGGTGCACTGAACCATTTTTTTGTTTAAATAGTTCAAAGTTACTATCAGATTTAAAGTTATTACCTTGAAAAAACTATACATCATTAAAAAGATAAAAGACTCACGTTTCAGTATTTGACCACTATTGTATTCTAAGAAACTTATAGTGACAGTTATGTCTTAATTTGTGTCAGGAGTTATGTAATCAAAAAATGAGTCGATACCTTTAATATGAATTATGAGCGTCGGACGGTCTCATTCAGAAAAAAACTCCTGTGAGGACGTCATGACAGCGCTTGACAAAACAACGTCTCTCAGGGCTTTTAGCTCAAAAATGTGCAGATTTGGAGAAATATTGATAGATTCTCATAGGTTTACATTAGTTTTATATATACAGTAATAATATTTATTGAATTTATACCCAAATGGGCCGTTGGAATTAGAGATGCACCGATTGATCGGCTGGTGACCGGAATTGGTCAGTCTGACATATTCCGATTTTATGCTGGTCAAACGTGCACACGGAAGGCACATGTAGGAAACCTTGTGCTTCAATTATGTCTGTTTCACACTGCAAGCGTGAGCAGCGTGTTTTTTTGTTTGTTTTTTTTCTGCCGTGCATGTTAATCAATGAGTGCATTCACACCGAGAGCAGGAGCAGCGCGTGAGCGTCGAGCAGGAGTGTCGCGTGAGCAGCAGTGATGCAGGGTTTCGGCGCAGTCTATTTTTGCTGCGCTGCTCACCTCAATTTAAGTGAAAGCATTTTGTTGAACAAAAAAAATATGATTTCACCCAAAAAGTGCCCAAAATGCACAGAATTTGCATGTCTGGTGTGTTTTAACAAGAACTGGAGTAGGCTATGTCAGAAAAGAAAATGAAGACTCAAAAATATTTATAGAAAATTTACCCATTTAAACTTGTTTTTATTATTTCCCAATCGTGTCCTTGCACTTGCTCCACTTGCCCGAGCTTAGCGCTTGTTTAGCCTGGCTGGACATGTAGCAGATGAGAGAAGAACTGTTAGCAAAATAAAACTTGCTATTGATGTACAAGTGATTGCAAAAGGCCTGTGTGTGTGTTTGTGTGTGTGTGTTTTGAGAAACATCTTTATATTCAAGGCTATATGTATTTGTATTTGCTATTTATATATTATTTATTGCCATTACCTGTTTTCATACAGAAGTTTAGTTTCCTAAATAAGTAAATATTGGCTATCATATTTTTTGTTGAATACTGTAAGTGAAAATGGTTCTTCCATACCATAACACTGCATTTACATGTGTGAATTTCCCACACCAGGAGTAGTCATTTATATAGTTCTATTTTATTTAATTTGTTCAAAAAATGTTCTATTTTCTATGTAAAATGTTCTATTAAAGAAAAGATAGAAAATAAATATTTGTGTTTGCTGTAAAGTGGTTAGAAAAAATGAAATCGGAATCGGCTAAAATCGGTATCAGCAGGCCAAACTCATGAAAAATAGGAATCGGCCTAGAAAATTGTAATCGGTGCATCTCTAGTTGTAATCATTATGAGCTCTGGATACTCTGATGTACTGTGTTTTCAATCCATACTGGCAGCCTGAGGGCATCCTGTGCATATGCAGTCCATATATGGAACACATGAAGAAGTGCCATAATCATGTGACATCCCAGGAACTCCCAACACAAACAAAGCTTCCAGAGATCGCTGTAACTTGCAGATAACAACGTTTTGAAGACAATAAACATGACTGCAATGATATTTGATTTACCTGTGTTCTTCGAGCCATGTTAGGTATTTTCATAATAATAGATTATAATTATAATGTAATGCTAATCGATATAGACTTTATCATTGTGCAGAATACTATACAATAATATATTTTCTGTCCGAATTTTTATCTGAAGCCAAATCAGATCACAGAATGTTATTTAAAACGCTCAACTTGTGTTATAAAGTAAGGTTGGAGAACAAACATGGTTTTAATCTCATAAATTGCCGTGTATTGATGGTGTGCTAGGCTAACATGGTAGCTAGCCCTCAGATGCACCTGCCACCTAGCGGTTATCTTTATGAATTTTTTAAATAGGAATCTTAGTGAAATGTTTATTTTTTCAAGAAGGACATTTGATACAGTTTCAAAAAACTTTGAAAAAATAAATTAGGGATTGAAACAGTGTGAATAGCCAGTCCTTAGTAATTATAATGAAGACAAAAGAAAAATATATTTAGAGCCATAAACAGGCCGGAGAGGTGTGAATGTGTGCAGGGGAGACTGAGACTGGATGGGGCTCGTTTGCACCACAAACGATGGATACAATAGACTGAATAGATGCTTAGAAGACGACAAACATCAGTTTGCATTTTAGAGTCTAATCAAAATAAAGTCATATGACATGATCTTGAAAAACATTTAACTACAGTCAGGGTTACTGCACACTTTTTAAAGTCAAATTTAAGGCTTTTCAAGACCTTTTTAAGACTTGAAGAAATCAAAATTAAGACCGTACATTAGGGGTGTGCAATATTGACAAAAATATATCTCGATATTTTAAACATTTTGTTGATAATAATTAGATGATATTTTACTGATTGTGTTTTTGTGCTGGTGCAATGGCTGGTTTAGGCCTGTTGTTGACAGCAGACTCACGAAGATATTCATATTTTTCATATTCTATGCAGTGGTCAGTTCACAGCAGTGACAGAAATGATTAATTAACGTGCAATATTTGCCACCTTAAATTGATTTCCAGGGGCATTTTCACCTATATATGGACATTTTTTCTAAACTTATTTAGAGTTCTGCATCACCTTTTATGTCAAATACTAACATTCAAATTATTCAAATTAAATTATACAGTAATTATACTTATTTATACAATAATACTTATTTACACAATAATTATACAGTACCACCGTTACCAGTCAAATTAAATCATTCAATCAAAATCCATCTTTGCAGTTCAGAGGTGACACAAAAGCAGCATCAGAAGAGGCATTAATATTTACACTCCATTTACAATTGCATAAATAAAGCTATGAGATAGTTTTAAAAAAAATCCATATTCAATATTTAAATATGAAATGATTTCTAATTTTAACGTTTTAATTAAAGGGTACTTTAAATATGAAACTAAAACCGCCAGTAGGCGGCAGCAAGTCACTGTCTTAATACCGTAAGCGAGTTGAGGGAGTCATTCATTCATTCAACCGATTTGTTCAAACGGCTTATTCATTCGGGAAAGAAACAAGTGATTGTTCATTGAATCGTTAAAATGACTCGTTTAAAACGTGGATTTCAGTCAAGAAATCATCGGTGTCTGTTGCATTAGACTCTGCTACGGTTTCATTTTGAAATTCTCGTCAGCGAAATAAAGGGAAAACAAATAATATTGTCAATATGGTGTCTAAAAAGTAACTCACAATGTTAATTTATTTTTAATTTAACTATTGTATAACAAAATATCACACTTGTGCACGGGAAGACGGCACTCTTACTGATGTGATATTCTAATATAAGAACATAATATAAATATAAGACAAAAACTAATTTGGGGACATAGGCCTACCTATAACTGCACTGACACATCGCGCAGTGAAAGCACGAGAGACAAATGCGATGTCAGCTCACAGTGCCTCCTACATCGTTAAAACAATGTCATAGTTGACAATACACATCGCACACCCCTACGCACAAAGAATGAACTTACTACTGAACTGACATTTGCCAACTTTCTTCTTCTCTCCTCTCTCGCGTGCAGGAGACAGACGTTATTCTGCCGGCCGCGAATGTGATGCGAATTGTCACGTGAACAAGCAAATCCACAAAGATAGAATAATATAAAATAATACTACGCTAATTAGATAGTTTTAATTTGGAAAACATTTAGATATGTCTAAGTCGAAGTGTCATCTAAAATTTAAGACCTTTCATAAGTAAAAATAAGACTTTATAAGACTTTTTATGGCCTTAAATTTTAAAAATCTAATTTAAGACTTTTTAAGGATCCGCGGGAACCCTGACAGTTTTAGACTTGTCATCTTCAGATTTTAAATATAACATGGTCAGACATGTGGCTTTAGCTGCAGTGCATTCATAGATTGATACAATGCCAACTTCAATATTATTTTTATGAAGGTATTTCATAAAAAATAAATTTATAATAACTTTACAAAAATTTGAAGCTATTTATAACAATTTTTTCAATATGAGAATAATTAATTCTACATTTACAATACACTGCCAGGTGTCAGCTTTCAAATGAGATCATACTTGTGCTTTTAGTACAAAGGGTCCATGAACTGTATCTGTTTTAGTTTGGGTATGTCATTTCTGGGGATTTTTCAAAAGTGGTGTTGCAGGTTAACAGGTTAAACTCAAGTCATTCAAGGGAAAGATTTTTAGACTTGAGCATCTGTACTACTTATAATAAAATCTGCTGAATAACATACAAATAATAATCTGAATTTAGTTGACAGTTTTACATACCTCTTTGTCAGTGAAATGAGACTTGTCCTTCTCCTGTTCTGGTGTCAGATAGAGAGTCTTTTCATCTGATAAAAAAAACAATGAAATTAAACCGAGAAAGGAATCATTTTATATTTTGCAAATATTAAGCAATTGCACGTACAAGAATGAGGGTGTGCATACCATTTTCTGGTGTAGTATTTTCTCCATGACAACGTAGGACGTAACGCATAGTGTCCAGGTTCTCGTAAACTATAAGAATCTCCACCGCTCCCATTTCCAGCGCTTTGAGCGTATCTTCAACTCCAAAACAATACTTCCCTGTGTCCTGACTGATCTCATCAAAATATCGTCCTGAAATCAGAGACACAAGTCACTACACAAGAAAAAAAAAACACACCATAAAAATTACTGAAAGCCCAGTGTTTTAGGCCACAAAAAAAATTCCCAGCATGTCTATCACCTTTATCAAGCCTGTAAATGCTTCTTGGATTAACTACCTATTAGTTTCTTTTCTTGGATGAACTTGACATTGGAGAGCACTTCCGCTGAGAGCTCAATGGCCTGGTTGAAACCGTTTTCTCCTCCATATGATATGTCAACCAGCTTGAGAACCTTTGCTTGTAACCTCTACATGTGCAGAAGAACCAAAGTCAGAAAAGAACCAAAACCCTGAATTAAGTTTGCAAATCATTTGATGCTAAGAGAACATACTGGATCAAACATGTCTGACTGGCTGAGCTCCGTCTTGAAGTCGGCCGATCCGGCAAGAACCAGTCCTGCCACGTTGACCTTGTCATTGGACACGAAGAGTTGCACAGCAGTCTCCGCTACCTTACGCACATAGTTATGTCTCTTCTCCATCCTCAAACGTGCAAATCGAAGAGCTGACTGTCCTCCTCTACCTAAAAGAAGGTTAAAGGAAACAAGTGGGTGAATTCAAAATCCTATAAAAGAACAAGAGTCACAGCAAGTAGGGCTGGGACGGTTACCGCATTACCGCAATACCGCGGTCACGTGACTCCAACCGCGGGTCTGAGCTCGTCACCGTCATCACCGAGAAAAAAAACAAAAACAAAACATCGGCCTGCACATGTGTGCACGTTGTGTCTAATGACATGGATTCATTGATTCTAATGACATGGATTATGTCAAATGATATATTGGCTTACATGGATTCAATGTTTTCTAAACAAAACTTATCAAAAGATGGAGCAAATCCGATCTTTAGCGAGTTGAGGAGCGCAATGTTTCATGATGACACATAATAACATTCCATTCGTATTAGAGATGCGCGGATGGGCTATTATTATTTCATCCGCAAGTTTTTTGATCAATTTTAGAAACCGCATCCGCGGCGTTGACTGTTTTAAGGTCTATGAGCAATGCAAGGCGCTGCTGCCGCGAGGCTAGAAAGCTCTTGGCTGTTCTAGAAAGAACACTGATCCAATGCAGCAAAGATATTTAAAGGCTAAAGTCCCTAGTATATTGGCTATGTTGTATCCCCAGAATATCAGCAGTGAACTCTGTCTCCGATCGGCGCACAGGGATAAATATAAATAAGTAAATAGCCTATAACGCACATCGGCAAACCTGACCTTACCTGACTAGGCTACTGTAAACAAAAATTTTATCATTTCGTTTTG
This sequence comes from Siphateles boraxobius, assembly GCF_051911475.1. Lineage (NCBI taxonomy): Eukaryota > Metazoa > Chordata > Actinopteri > Cypriniformes > Leuciscidae > Siphateles > Siphateles boraxobius. The sequence goes on from NW_027508866.1 coordinate 15,233,971, forward strand.
AATTTTGTTTAAAAGTAGACATTTAGGCCTAGCCTACGCCGAGTTTCGGTTCATTTGAGACGAGCTCCAGTTCACGCGCAAGAGATCGCACCCCCACTTCCACGTCCTCCTGATTATATGTCTGCTATATTTGCTTCTTATTTATTAATTCCAGGCAATTCGTTAATGAAACAGTGATTAAAATTAAGGTACAATTTATACACAACGAAATTAAATTTAAAGAAAGGCTTTCTACAAAACAAAACCTAATAAAGTGGTCAAAATCTTGTCTGACCCATCTTATGATCTTATCTTACTCATGCGGTTCACTTTTCATATAATCGACATAGTTTAAATAAAAAATAACACTTTATTAAGGAGTGTATTATGGATTTATTAACATAAATATGGAGTATAATATTTGTAATTAAGACATGTTGCAATAGGTGTTCTTTCATTTCCAATGTAAAATGTGGGGTGGTATTTAAAGCGGTTTACCGCCATACCGCGGGAAAATCTTGCTTTTCAACCGAAGTTACAAAAAATCCATACTACCCCAGCCCTAACAGCGAGTGATTTGAAGACACTTTTACCATGTTTTTTGGGAAGGTCCACGGTAAATTTGTGCAGCACCTCCCTTGTGTTGCCTTGTAAAGTCCCAAACAGGGCACCACTACCATCAATCACAATGAAGCCAAACTTGCTGTCGTCTGACAGCAGAGCTGTTAGAGCCTGTGAACAAAAAATTATAATAGTTGTTACGATAGATAGGATAGAAGGATAAATAGTTAGATAAATAGACAGATAGATAATTTACCTCAGTATGGAACTTGTTGTCACATAAATACAAGGATGTGTTGATTGGTTTAAAAGGCTCAAAATCAATGTTTACTTTCTTCTCTTTGCCTTCCTCAGTCACAATGGTGCCACAATACACCACCAGGCCATTAGGAGGCACTGCAAGATAAACAGCAGACTCGTGTGAGGGGATCAGGAGAGACCACACCTAATGAAAAGATTAAATCAGGCGCCACTCTCTATCATACCCACACATACACAGCAAATGTATATCAACTGCCAGTTTAATATTTGAACAGCATCACTTTGGAAAAGTTAAACATACCAAGCACAATGAAATTCCATCATCTGAGAAGTTAAATGGCTCTTAGATTAAACTAAACCCACATATTTACCTTTGTTGTAGAGTTTGAGTCTCTGCTGTACGGAGGTAATGGCTCCTAGAACAGACAGTCTGTTGACTCTGCTCTTGATGTTCGAAGCCGTGCCAAACTCATCGGCCAACATCTTAGCAACACGCGAAATCTGATCCTTGGGTGGGATGATGAGGGATATCATACTGGTGCCATTTCTGAGGAAGAAGAGAATAGAACAGTCTGAGAATTTTTCATGAACATACAGTACCGTTCAAAAGTTTGGGGTCAGTAAGATTTGTTTTTATGATCATATTGTGAAATATTAAAATTTAAAATAAGTGTTTTATTATGTAAATATACTTATAAATGTAATTTATTCCTGTGATGGCAAAGCTGAATTTTCAGCATCATTATTCCAGTCCTCAGTCACATGATCCTTCAGAAATCATTCTAATATGTTGATTTGCTGCTGAAGAAACATTTCTTATTATTGTCATCAATGCTGAAAACAGTTGTGCTGCATATTTGTGGAAACAATGCATTTTTTTCATGATTCTTTGAATAGAAAGTTATAAATAACAGCATTTAAAAAAGAAATCTTCTGTAACATTGAATGTCTTTACTGTCACTTTTGATCAATTTAACCCTTGTGCATCCTTATGGACATTTTTGTCCTTTTCAGTTTTGTTTTTTTGATAACTTTGTCTGTGTTAATGCTAACTGCATGAAATTTGCTACAGGTGTGTATTTTTATTGGAATTTTAATATTTCACCTTCATTTCCTTTAAAAAATCTATTTTGCACTAGGTACAAAAAATACTCCCACTCAGCGCCTTTTGGACAAAAATGTCCCCATTGAAACCCATTAAAACTGCGATTTTTAATCCCAGTGCCATTCAACTATAAAATGATGCAATCTTTCTTAACAGGCTTTCATTCTGTTGGCAAGGCTTCAAAATTTACATTTTTACTATTTTTTATCAGATTGTGCCATTTTTTCAGGTTTGGCATATAAAGCAAATGATCACTTTATTGTTGTTTTCTGCTGTTTTCGGCTTATGCATATTATAGAGCCAATTAGATAAATTATGAAGCTATAATTGTGTGGGTGTGTTGGTATGGATGTCAGAGTGTGGTTTGTATGTGTGTACTGAAAGTTTTAGGTGTGTGTGTGGGTTTTCTTTCTTTCAGTTTGAAAGAAAGAAATTATATTGTACTGGAAATCACAAATCCCACCACATGTAAATGAGTCATACCCTTGGCAGAGTCACAGATCCTGCCATGTGAAAACTGAAAAGGTCAAAAAGTTACTGAGCTTTGAGGATTTTTTTCATTCAAACACATTTCTTATTACTTGCTTGCACCTTTTCATTTGTTATTGTTTTTTTACAAAGATAAAAGGTGAGCTTGACTTTGATGTAGAAGTTTAGAAGCTCCACAACACATTGTTTTTGTTTTCACAGAAAATGGTGATTGTTTTGTCTGGAAGATTTTCGTTGACAAGTGCTCTCACAGCCAAACCTATAACATATCCAAGGTTGTAATATTTAAAGAAAAAAAAATCTGCTTAGCATTTAGTATATGGAATATTTTTGTTATTATTATAATTTTTATAAAAAAAACAAGTGGCATTATGTAAAGAAACCAGCGTTTAAAGGGTTAAAATTCTGAAAATTAATGACTGTTTGGTCATTATGATTAGAACTGATGCTAGTAAAAAATCTAAGTCAGTGAAAGTGGAAAAAAATATTTATCTATAATATTTTTATGACACTTTTTTGACATGGAAATTTTTGTCCTTTATGGGCCTGAGTGGTAGTTTTGTTTTTTATCTGATACTGCATAAAAAATATGATTGCATCAAAATTAATATTGTTGTTAATTATTGACATATCCAAGGCTGTAATATTTAAAGAAAAAAAATCCTGCTTAGAATTTAGTATATAGAAAATTATTATTATTATTCTAATTTTTATAAACATCAACAGTGGCATTATGTAAAGAAGCCGACGTTTAAAGGGTTAAAATTCTGAAAATTAATGACTGTTTGGTAATTATGATTAGAACTGATGCTAGTAAAAAATCTAAGCCAGTGAAAGTGTAAAAAAATATTAATCTATAATATTTTTATGACACTTTTTTGACATGGACATTTTTGTCCTTTATGGGCCTGAGTGGTAGTTTTGTTTTTTATCTGATACTGCATAAAAAATATGATTGCATCAAAATTAATATTGTTGTTAATTATTGACATATCCAAGGCTGTAATATTTAAAGAAAAAAAATCCTGCTTAGAATTTAGTATATAGAAAATTATTATTATTATTCTAATTTTTATAAACTTCAACAGTGGCATTATGTAAAGAAACCGACGTTTAAAGGGTTAAAATTCTGAAAATTAATGACTGTTTGGTAATTATGATTAGAACTGATGCTAGTAAAAAATCTAAGCCAGTGAAAGTGTAAAAAAATATTAATCTATAATATTTTTATGACACTTTTTTGACATGGACATTTTTGTCCTTTATGGGCCTGAGTGGTAGTTTTGTTTTTTATCTGATACTGCATAAAAAATATGATTGCATCAAAATTAATATTGTTGTTAATTATTGACATATCCAAGGCTGTAATATTTAAAGAAAAAAAATCCTGCTTAGAATTTAGTATATAGAAAATTATTATTATTATTCTAATTTTTATAAACATCAACAGTGGCATTATGTAAAGAAACCGACGTTAAAAGGGTTAAAATTCTGAAAATTAATGACTGTTTGGTAATTATGATTAGAACTGATGCTAGTAAAAAATCTAAGCCAGTGAAAGTGTAAAAAAATATTAATCTATAATATTTTTATGACACTTTTTTGACATGGACATTTTTGTCCTTTATGGGCCTGAGTGGTAGTTTTATTTTTTATCTGATACTGCATAAAAAATATGATTGCATCAAAATTAATATCGTTGTTAATTATTGACATATCCAAGGCTGTAATATTTAAAGTAAAAAAATCCTGCTTAGAATTTAGTATATAGAAAATTATTATTATTATTCTAATTTTTATAAACATCAACAGTGGCATTATGTAAAGAAACCGACGTTAAAAGGGTTAAAATTCTGAAAATTAATGACTGTTTGGTAATTATGATTAGAACTGATGCTAGTAAAAAATCTAAGTCAGTGAAAGTGTAAAAAAATATTAATCTATAATATTTTTATGACACTTTTTTGACATGGACATTTTTGTCCTTTATGGGCCTGAGTGGTAGCTTTTTTTTAAATCTGATACTGCATAAAAAATATTAATGCATCAAAATTAATGTTGTTTTTAATGATTGACATATCCAAGGCTGTAATAATCAAAGAAAAAAAATTCTGCTTAGCATTTAGTAAATTGAAAATAATTACTATTTTTCTTTTTTTCATAAAAAAACAACAGTGGCATTATGTAAACAAACCCACATTTTAAGGGTTAAAATTCTGAAAATTAATGAATGTTTGGTCATTATGATTAGAGCTGATGCTGGTTAAAAAATTGATGTCAGTGAAAGTGGAAAAAAATATAAATCTATAATATTTTTATGACAGTTTTTGGATACGGACATTTTTGTCCTCTATGTACCTATGAGTAACTTTTTTTAATTGATGCACAAGGGTTAACTTACTGTTCCCTTGAACAGTACTGAATGAGCATCATGCTAACTTGACATCTAAACTGTTTATGAGTAAATTTGTCAAGGTATATTCAGTACATTTGAGTCAACACTGCTTGCTAGTTCATCACTTAAAAAAGAGAAGATAACTGAGGCTGTCATTATGTTTCACATTCACTTTCAATGTGAAAACGATGTAACAAAGCATACATACGTCCTCAAGGCGACTGGTTGAATAGCCATAGTACACGAAGACAACTACAACAAAGATGTTATCAAATCATAATGATAAAATCTGACATTTAAAAAAAATACTAATCTTTTAACAAAAAAAAAAAACATATTTAGCGGTCTCTCCCAAACGTCACCTCCACCAGCCCGTTTTAAAGCGTCATCCCGAAGATGCTCGACATTTCAAACGACACCACATATAACATTCCCCGCTCTTTATCCCACAACACAATATTTTGGAAATAAAGAGCTGTACAATGAGCGGTCTCGTTCTCCGTCCACCATGCTTCTCTCTACAACAGCTGTTAGCAAGCTGGTTAGCATGTGGTCCCTCCCCCCCAAAGAACGAATCAAATCGCACACTAGATGTGTTATTATTTGTCATTCAACACCTGTATACAAATATAGAGGATCTGACAGAGCGAGCCTCACCCTCTGGCCGCCTCGAGGCTTTTGATCAACTTCTTAATCTTCCAAATTTCCACGTTCCTGTCCGCTGCGCTGGGGTCGTCCGCCATCTTCCTCGCGCTGTCTGGACCTGCTGAAAAAGATAACTTTAGCTTGCTAGCGCGAAGTGCTTGAACTGCCAGAGATTTTAAAGGCGGATCATTCACTATAGAAATCGGAATGGATCGGACAGAATTGTTACTTGATTAAAAGAAGGCTTGTTGTGGGTGGAAGAGACAAGAGCGACTCAAGTTTGATGCGCTAAGCCCTGCGCGCGGGCCTCTCGCGCGCGAAAACATCCCTGCTGCCACGCGCCGCTCGTGCAAAACCACCCTTTTGCATTTATTTTATCCTCAACACGTGATCAAAATAACCGAAGCGATTTTAATAGCAGACATTATTGCAGCGTACTCACAGACTAGAATGATCTGCTCCGCCGCGTCCGTACGGCAGGTATTTTGTGGTCCAGAACTCGCTCGCCGCTGTTTCCCAGTGACGTGATATACTTATCGTTAGCAGCCGGTTTGGTCTTGCTGCGCGTGGTGCTTCGATGGAGGCTCACGTGGGGAAAGGCAGAAATTCCATTTAGTATCACTTCCTGAAAACGCCGCGCGTGGGGGCGCAGTTGGAGATGCGTTATTGGAGGATTTTGCTGTCAAACAGAAAGGGTGGAACTGGGTCTTTTTGGACTTTTGGGTCTCATCAGAAGGTCTTTTTTACGACTTTTGGGTCTTATCAGAAACCGGCGAGCCTGCGAGGAGGTGTTTGTGGGTGATTCGTACGAAAACGTTCAGGGCAGGGCTGCGTTTCTCGAATGCATCGTAAAAAAAACAGAATTTGGCACCAGTGGATCAACTTAGATCACGATTTTGAGAAACGCAGCACAAGCCACGTTTCGCCCTTGATATGTTGTTTTTGCATCTTTTTGCATCATTCTTTTCTTTAACATACATTTCCCCTCTTTTATTTGGCCACTGTAGTGCATTTTGTTAAGTTTTCCTAAATGTTTGTCATGATAATAATGCCAAAACAATTAGAAGAATGGGTTTAATTTTCTTTATAAACAAGATATTACTGCCAATTTCTTTAGAAGTATCTGAAACGACTGGCCCTTGACAGGTTTTTAGGATGCAGTCTTTGTGGGAATGACATAAATTGTTGTCGTTTTTTTAAATTTGTTTCAAGAAAACGTGACATTATTTTACAAATATTAAATTAGAATTTCTTTAATTATTGTATCAGAAAATTAGGCACAACCAGGAACTTTCGATATAATTTATTTTCATATTTAAAATACATTATAATGTTCAGCACTACCACACACAGACCTGTTGTTTTCATGTTCTATTTGACATAAAAACCAAGCCTACCGTTAAGATAATTTTGCATTGTGAAATTATTTTTCTAAAGGACTTAAAGTCACAATGAAATCAACATTTACATTTTTTATATTTAATAAATATTAATATATTTTTTTAAATTTAATAAATATTGCATTATTTATTATAAATTATTTATCTGGGCACCATCATTTATAATTAGTATTACTCATTTGCCCTCGTAATCTGTAATTAAAATAACTTCCTTGCAGTGACATCCCTTCTCTTCTCTGATGACATGTTTAGTGGTGCAAGGTCAGGACAACCTGTCATTCACATCATATCAATAGCAAACCCAGGACGACCTGCAGGGGGCATTCATAGTGGGCCATCACAATCTGGGGATGGGGGGATTTGGTGATGAATTAGGGTATATCCCATCATATCCTGAGCAAACCAAAACCATCCACTCAATTCCCCATGGACAAAATCAAGTCCCTATATATATATATATTATTTTTTTCAGTTTGAGAACCTGTTTCACTCAGATATACATAACAATAGGGAAGAAAAGACTATCACAACTTCAGTTTCGTGCCAACTTTAACAGTCCTTTAAAAAAAAGGCTTAATTTTCTTCAAGCAAAATGTAATTATGTATTTTTTTCTAATGAGTTTGGGGTGAAATATGACTTGGGCAACTTCTTGACAGGTTTTGTGAGATTAAGGCTTGTGCATTATGCATTCTATTTTTGTACATTGCAATGCAGTAGTCATCATATATGATTTAAATAATAATAAAAAAAAAATAGAAAAATGCTATTGCATCTCTTGAGTTCCCCATGCACGTTTCTGATGTCTTTGTCACACCTTTATTTATATCATAATCTCATAAGTCAAGCATCCAAGACCATAATGTGCAGCACTGGGATACTCCAGCACCAGGACTAATGTCATAATATTCAAAACTCATGTTGATACACTGTACTTAGAAATTTAAAGCTGTAATTAAAAAAAAAAACATTTACAATCATCTTGGATGTTTAAGTCATTTCAACTTAAATTACATTAAACTGACTTAAAAAAAATGAGTTGAATCTTGTATAGCTTGTAAAAAAAAGTTGAAAATTGCTTAAAATATTTGGTGATTTAAAGCTATGTAAAAACATTCGTTGTCATAAATATTAAACTTTTTTTCTACAGTGTAGTATAGGTATTGTGGTAATACATTCACCTGAATTTATTGGTATTATTATAGCATTGCATCTCTCCCGTACTAGAATTACTTTATTAAATGGCATCCTACACCCAAATGGCAACCCCAAATCATACCTACTTCACAAACTAATGTCTTCGGCGTATCAAGAAACTTACAAGTTTGTATCTAAACTAGGGATGCACCGATACCGATACCAGTATCGGTATCGGGCCCGATACCAAGCTCATGTACTTGTACTCGTACTCGTAAAAATACCCCGATACCAAAGACCGATACCTCACGTATATCCTTAGCTTATATTTCTTAATTCTTATGAACACTCTTCCTGCAGTTATAGTGTTGCTAGATTTAATAGTACACTCTAATATTTCACTTTACACTTTCGGCTGTGATTACATTGTTACTCAGTGTTATGTTAAACATTTGTTCTGTGATTTCTTTGGCACCTTATGACAAATTTGATTGTCTTGTTGTCTGTGATTTCTTTAGCACTTTGACAACTTTGTGACAGGCAGGTAAAAATTACATTCATTATGTCCTTGGTTTTGCCCTTTGGAGGTTATTGGACACTGTGAAATTTGGGCTTTGAAAATTTGTGATAAGCACAATAAGAATTATTTATTTTTTTAAGTTTATTTAAGTTGTTGAAAATAAAGATGCTGATTTGTTCATTAGTCTCATTGTGTTGTTCTTAGAAAATTGCCACATAAAACGAGAACCCCCCCAGTACAACAGGCATCGGTATCGGTATCGGCGAGTACCAGGAAAAAAATATCGGTACTCGTACTCGACCCTTAAAAAGTGGTATCGGTGCATCCCTAATCTAAACTAAATATTTCATCTGTATTTAATGACCTGTAGTTTCGGCCTAGGACACTTTCAGCTACATTCACAAGAGTTAATTTTTCATGGTCTCTTGGTTCCTTTGCTGAGTTTGTCTCCAAGCTCCTGGATCAGTTCAGCAAGTTCTTCAGTGGCCTGTGATTTTTCCTCCAGGAGCTCATAGCGGAGGCTGGAAATGTCCTGCTTGATTTCCTTCAACTCACCTGTGAAGAAGAGGCAATGCGAAAACAAGAGTTTGACCGGTTTCAAGAAAAACTTGGCTCAGAAATCACAAGGTTTTTCGGCCTTGGATGCATAAAAACCTATTGCAGGAAATCTCCATAATAGGGGCACTTTAATACTTTATGGTTTATCGCTTGACATGTAAAACATCAGTCAGTAAAACATATTTTAGGGAAAAAATAAATCACACAAGAGACACTAATGGATGAAGAAATTAGACAATACAACGGATAAATCTTACCTTCATTGATCTCATCACTTTCACTGTCAATTTGTGCTTTCAGGACGTACCGCTTGATGAGACGCTTCATGAGTTTCTATGAGAGAAGGTTTAGAATAAGGTTTTCCCTGGGAAATACAGTACAGGAAATTTTAAGGATAATAAAAAAATCAATTAGTGCCTGATATCTTGTGGGGTGTTTGATGGGATTCCTAACTGTGAATCCCTCTTGTGCATGGTAAGGTCGAAACCGATGAAGCTGTAAAGATATAAAAATGAAGAATGGCCATTTCTTGATCAGCACAATTTGAAAACCCTTGCTGATCTCTGACCTTAGACCGTGAATTGGCCATTCCCATGTCCTGCTGGCTGCTGTTGCTACGGACCCTGGCCTTGCATAAACTCACTAGGCATGCTTTGGTGCGCTGAGCCATGTAATAGAAGGATTTGGGGCTGGGCATTAGATTAAAGGGGGGTGGAAGAGTGCTGCCTTCATCAAAATAGGAGAGCCACAGCTTTGCACGAGCAAACTTCCATTCTACATCCGAATCCTCCTGTTCACACACACAAATACACACAAAAATAACCATATAATGACAAGTGGTAATTTTAAGTATTATTATTTGTTTGCAAAATACATTTGTCTCACCTCAATTTCCTGGTATGAGTGGTTAATCATGGCTATGAGCATATTAAGCAGGACCACCACCATTGTGACATTATAGACCCCATAAAGTATGTAACCAATGTTTTCAATGAACTTATGATCATACTTCAAGACCACAGAGATCACCTCAGATAAACCAAAGATGGACCAGAACAGCGTTTTAAAGCTTTCCTCTACCCTGCAACAGACACATACATGCAAAATGACAAGGAAACTATTCACAGATAGTTCTTAAATTGCATCATAATTTACTGGCATTTATTCAAAACCTATATGACTGTCTTTCATTGGTGGGACACAAAAAGAGGCATTTTTGTGATATCAAACGGCAAAATTGAAGGCATTAATATGAGAGTTGAGGGGAAGATTATCAGCTTTAATTTTACTTTTTCACACAAGCCATTTATACACTATTCTAAAAGTTTGGAGTCTGTAAGATTTCTGTTACTGCTTTTGAAAGAAGTCTCTTTTGCTGACCAAGAAATTTTTTTATTTTATTTTAAAATACAGTAAAAACAGTAATATTGTGAAATACTATTACAATTTAAAGGGTTAGTTCACCCAAAAATGAAAATTAAGTCATTAATTACTCACCCCCATGTTGTACCAACCCCGTAAGACCTTCGTTCATCTTCGGAACACAAATGAAGATATTTTTGATTAAATCTGAGAGGTGGATCACTGCTACATAGGCTGCCTAAGGGAATGAAACTTGACGGCCCAGAAAGTCATTGAAGAAAATGTTTAAATATTCCATGTGACTACAGTGGCTCAACTATAAGTTTATCAAGCGACGAGAATACTTTTTTTCCGAAAAAACAACAACATAAATAACGACTTTATTCGACTATTCCTTTTCTTCCTTGTGGGCCTGAGACGAGAGTTCAAGAGATTTCCACGAAGCATGCGCGAGAACTGAACAAGAAGTATTAGAAGAAGAACGTTCTCTTCTCAGTTCTCGCGCATGCGTCGTGGAAATCTCTTGAACTCTCGTCCCACAAGGAAGAAAAGGAATAGTCGAATAAAGTCGTTATTTTTGTTTTTTTCCCCGCACAAAAAGTATTCTCGTCGCTTGATAAACTCATAGTTGAGCCACTGTAGTCACATGGAATATTTAAACATTTTCTTCAATGACTTTCTGGGCCGTCAAGTTTCATTCCCTTAGGCAGCCTATGTAGCAGTGATCCACCTCTCAGATTTAATCAAAAATATCTTCATTTGTGTTCCGAAGATGAACGAAGGTCTTACGGGGCTGGTACAACATGGGGGTGAGTAATTAATGACTTAATTTTCATTTTTGGGTGAACTAACCCTTTAAGATGACAGTTTTCTATTTGAATCTATTTTAAAAATGAAATTTATTCCTGCGATGTCAAAGCTGTATTTTCAGCATCATTACTCCAGTCTTCAGTGTCACATGATCCTCCAGAAATCATTCTAATATGCTGATTTGATGCTCAAGAATCATTTTTTATTATTATCAATGTTGAAAACAGTTGTGCTGCTTAACATTTTTATGAAAACTGTGATACTTTATTTTTGAATTATTTGATGAATAAAAGAGTTTATTTAAAATAGGATTCTTTGTAACACTACAAATATGTTTACTTTATTGTTCATTTTTGCACCCTAGCTAAATATAAAAGCATTCATTTAACAAAATTAGGTTTTTTTAAATTGGCAGGCCCCAAACTTTTGAACTTCAATAGACTTGGAACATAGTGCACAAGTCATACAGACTAATTTTATTGTACTTTAATTATTTTATTTATTAATTATCTTGGTCACAAAAGAGCAGCCTGAACATTCTGCAAAATATCTTCTTTTGTGTTCCACAGGAGAAATTTGTAAAACAACATGAGGGTGAGTAAATGACAGAAATTTTTCTTTTCTTTTTTTTGGTGAACTATCCCATTAAATCTAAAATACAATCATTTTCATTTTCCTTTTATGGACTCACGTGGTAAAAGCAGGGTTGTATTTTGCTCCCAAGTAGTAGGAATATAAATTAAACATGCCGATCATGAAAGCAAGGAAGACCATGATGAATATGACCATGAATTTAAAAATATCTTTAACAGTGCGCCCAAGGGATATTTGTAAGGGTCCGAAGCTCTCGTTGGCTGGCAGAACGTAGGCGATACGAGAGAAACTGAGCACCACAGCGATGGAGTACAACCCTTCAGAGATGAGCTGAGGATCAGAGGGAAGCCACTTGTTCCTGGCTAAGAGAGAGGAAGCAATATTTGATGTTACCACTTGATGGCAGCATTTTGTTTCATTTCAGACAGCTGAAAGAAAGTCTGCGCAACTTTTTTTAGCATTTCATTGAGAACAGAAAGAAGACTTATGGTCTTATACTGGTACGTTTCATTCGTTAGATTTTTATGTATTGATTCTATTGAATAAATATTTTTTTTGTGTGACATACCATAAGTGAAGTAGGCCACGTCTGCTGGTAATGAGGCATTGATCAAATCGGCATTGGTCACATGCAAATCCACATACAGCTGTGCATGGGAGGCTCGCTGGAAAGCCATGAGCCGTGCAGTGAATGACGCCACGAAGACTGACAGCATGCCGAAGTCTAACACATTCCACAAATGCATGATGTACTCACGCGGCCCATCAGCCCAAACTTCCTTACACTCAGTCCAGATCATTCCTGTTCAGGGAAATCAAAGAAAAGTCATGAGGGAAATTCATCATGTTTATGGTTAAGCCCTACTACAGGTATCTTTTAGGTGGTGTTCTGACAGAAACATGTAGTAGAGAGAGCCTTAGCAAAAATTGTAAATCACTGTTTAATAAAAATGAGAATTTTCTTTTAACATATACTATCAATCAAAAAATGTGGGGTCAGTAAGATTTTTTAAAGAGAAATTACAAACATTTATTCATGAAGGATGCATTGATCAAAAAATGACAGTTAAGACATAATGTTACAAAAGATTTCTGAATTTCAGATTTCAAAGCATTCTGAAAAAAAAATTGTATCACGGTTTCCACAAAAATATACTGTTTTTAACATTTAAGATAATAATAAGAAATGTTTTTTTTTTTTGCAGCAAATCAGCATTTTAGAATGAGTTCTGAAGGCTGTGTGACACTGAAAACTAGAGTAAAGGCCTGTTCACACCAAGAACGATAACTTGCTGAAAAAATAACGATTTTTAGAACTATATTTTCTATATGGTCATAGTTATTCTTGGTGTGAACAGGCCTTAATGATGTTGAAAATTCAGCTTTGCATCACAGGAATAAATTACGTTGTAAAATACACTGACCCATATGTTTATCTATGATCTTAGCTGTGCATTTACTGAATGAGCACTGTACCACTGTTCGTCCGACTGTTTGTACTGTATTTTATTTAATTCTGATTTTTTTGATTATTTTAATTTCTTCTATTTAAAGCACTTTGAATTACCATTGTGTATGAAATGTGCTATATAAATAAAGTTGCCTTGCCTTGCCTATTATCTAACACTGATCTGCAGCTCATGCTTGACTGATACTCACCTAGTACCCACTTCATTATCAACATCTCTGTCCAAGAGAACTGAGTGGTTTTGATGCGAAAGATTTGCCGCGGATGATCAGTGATGGTTTCGTTAGGAAGGTTTTTGACTCCTGCAAAGCGGTCAGAGGCATTGAGAACCAGAAGGCCCAGGAAGAGGGTGAATGACACTGCGTGAGCAACAAACTTCATAAAGGGACTGCGGAGAACCTGGCCCACCTGGAGAAAAGATCAAATGCAGACAATTTTGTAACAATAGAAGAAAAGAGAAGCCTTCCCTATGTTATTAGAAGAACTGAATCTGCATGATGATGATGTACCTTGCTGCAGGGCATAATCCAATATGCAATGGCAAGAAATGGCAAGCCCACCATCACTCCCAGCACGGTCCAACATTTCACACCGATTGACGTTTGTCTTAGGCCTGATAGATTCTCATACCACAGCGTCAGTAACTGTTGCTGGCAATTAGGATGAGCCACAAACTGTAGGAATATCATTGAATTAGACATTGCCTTGCAAGCAAATGGGAAACTGTTCCACTTTAGCCTATTAATCATTACCCAATACCTTTTTGACTTCGTACTTAATGGCCAGTTTGACCCGGCTAAGGCAGGGCCGGTGGTGTTCGCTCGTAGGGATCTGGTCAACATCTCCGTTCAGAATGGCCTCCACTTCCTCTGTGTTTCTGCAGAGATCCAGAACGCCAACCACAAAGTCCTTACACTGCATGGAGAGTTTCCTATAGTCATTCTAAATCAAAACAGAGCCACAGTTTTATGACTTCAGACAGGCTATTAATCACATGTAAAAAATAACTCACTCCAACTGGGATGATAATTGCATCTAGCAAACAGCGAACGCTCTGCTATGAAAGACATAGATGTGCTCAACGCCTGAACATTCGTGAAAATCCCATGTCGCACCTCTAAATGGAAGTCTGATTGATGTTTGCATCGGATCTTCTCAAACAGTAATGTACCTAATGGAGGGCACCCAAGAGAAGCCCATCCTGCTAATCATAGCATTGCATTGTTTTACGAGAACAAACATTTTATGTGGAATTACAGAAGCGGAATCACTAACACGACATTACAACTGTCGAAAGTGATCGTCTGTAGAGAAAAACGGTGATGAGAGAATAATAACGGGGTGATTACTGGAAGCTCTCGATGGAGCCGTTTCAATTAATAGCTCGCTAACCACAATAAGGGGGAAAACTGTCTGGATTTGAGAACTCCTGATCAGATATTTCCCCAGAGTGACTTTCAGTGAAGAAAGTCTCTCGTACATATTTAAATATAAAACAACACACATCGCCGAAGCGCATGAAGCTCCCTGGAGGAACGTTTTCTTTTGGAAAAATGTTGTGTACTGAGATTCTACTGAACCAGAAACTGTCATCGAAAAGCCTCTAATTTATAATGAGGCTAATCTCAAGGGTGGGAAATTGGTTTTCGTGTGGAATATTCTGCTGGTCTATGAGCTGGAATGAGCATAGACGTTTCTCTCAGAGAGACACAGCTCATCACAGAGCACACTCTTCACGATTGGGCACTTCCTAGATTAACTGAGAAGCTGTTTAAAATGTGCTTTGAAATAATCATGAGCACCTTAAAGGAGTTTGTATTATCCGCAAAGAACATAATGATTCATAGCAGTGATTCAACTCATTGTACCCGCATCATAAGGGGGAATGTTGTTCCACGTCTTGTGACGAGATCAATCAATCAATCAATCAATCAATCAATCAATCAATCAATCAATCAATCAATCAATCAATCAATCAATCAATCCACCAATCAATCGATCGATCAATCAATCCACCAATCAATCGATTGATCAATCAATCAATCAACCAATCAATCAATCAATGAATCCATCCATCCAATCAATTTTAGAAACAAAGTTGTCTATACAATACCATGCTTAGTTTTTTTCTCACACAGAGAATTATTAGTTTTTAATAAATGAACACTTTTTTTTCTAAAAGAGGGTCCAGCTAAAATTGACAGCTTCGAATAAATAAACAAATACAAAAAGTAGAATTTTGAGATGAAAAGTCAAAATTATGACAAAAACCATTATGTTATTTTGTTACAATTATGTAACAATTATTAATAACACAAAATCAACATTATAAGATAAAATGTTAAAGTAAGGTGACAAAAAGTTGAAATTATGAGATAAAATGTATGACTTATGTCATAATACATAATTAAAATGATATCATAATTATATGATTTATATAAAAACAATGACTTTTTATCTAATAATTATGACCTTTTTTCCCATGTGAGGAAAACGGTCTCCCATATACCCAAACCTGTAAGTCTTTCTTTCATCTGTGGAACACAAAAGAAGATATTTTGAAGAATGCTTGTAACCAACCAAACAACAAAACTGTTGAAACATTCTTCAAAATATCTTCTTTTATGTTCCGCAGAAGAAAGAAAGTCATACAGGTTTGGAATGAAATTAAGTTGAATAAATGATGATCGAATTTTCGTTTCTGGGTGAACTCTTCCTTTATTATTTTTCTCAAAAAAATATAAATGGGTCTCTATATGAAAATATTCAGATATATATACTGCATTTTCTATTTAAGGGGAATCATCACAAACAACTAATGTAACCTACACATCCACATCTAATAATTCTGTCCTGGGCCCGGGAATTTAAGTGACCCCTGGAGTGTGCATCTCCTCACCTTAAACTCAGTCTCAATGTTGGCGAGTTGTGCCAACTCATTGCTGAGCTCCAGGGCTGTGAGAACGGGGTCTTCACTAGACAGTGACAGATAAGCAGCGCTGGCAAGGCCTTTATAGGCGTTCATCCTTAATCGAGAGTGACTGAAAGAATCCTGCTTCTGTTTCTCCGCACACTCGCCGCACTTGCAGAAATAGTCGTGGGGTTTCTCAATGCGAGCCCCCTTGAGTAACAAGATGTGCACGATCTCGTACTCCTTGCAGTGGGCCGCCAGGATCATGGGCGTGATGTCCTGAGAGAAGCGAGTCCCGTCCTCATCGTACGCGTAGAAGTCGTCATCGCGTAGCTCTTGCTCCAGGGGACTCAGAGTCAGACGGAGGCCGCCTTCGAATGCCGGATGGGCCAGGATGGCCTCCACTATCCGCACGTAGCCCTTGCTAATGGCTAACAGCAGGGCATCCCCCACTCGCGCCAGCCCCTCTTTCTTCAGCAACAGTTCTGTGACCTCCAAGTGCTCGTTTCCTACAGCAAGCTGCAATGCATTCTGGCCCATGTAGTCCACACAGTTTACATTCAGCGTCTTGGACTCTTCAAGCATCTTACGGACCACAGGGATGTTTCCGTACTCCGCGGCATCTAGGAAACGCTCCTCCTCTTCGGTCAGATTGGTGCCTCTCTCGCTGAACATGTACGCGGGGCCACGGACGGCCTGTCTGCGGCATTTCTCCCTCAGGGTGGTGTGTCTGCGCTGCATGGCCTCAAACCTGCAGAACCCAGAGAATGAGGTTGATCATAGGATTTGGTGAAACTACGAAACTTGAATGCTTTGGGAGAAAATTGGTCTATGACACCAATTAATCTACAACCCCAAATCAGAAAAAGTTGGGACATTTTGTAAAATGCAATAAAATCAAGAATCTGTGATTTGTTCATTCTATTTAACATTTTATTAGCTGACAAAAGAACAAAGAAACGTTTTCCAATGTTTTCACTGACCAACATAATTGTATTTTGTAAATATGAACAAATTTTGATTTTGATGGCTGCAACACACACCCAAAAAAGTTGGGACAGAGACCAAATAAAAGTGAAAAGATAATCCAAATTAGATTATCCAACTATTTTGAAACAGTCCACAATGAGCAGGTGAATTGGTAATAGTTGAGGGTATCATGTTTGGGTGTAAAAGTGCTTCTCAGTCTTTTTAAGGAAAGATGGATCATGGCTCATCACTTTGTGCCAAATATCTTGAGAGAATTGTCAAACAATTAAAAAATCACATTTCTCAATGCAAGATTGCAAAGCTACCATCATGCTAATCCGTTAAATACAGCCACATGTGCTCAGGAGTAATTTGGAAAACCATTTTTACTGAACAAAGTCTGACGCTGCATCAAGAAATGCCACTTGAATCTCTGTTACGCAAGGAGAAAGCTTTACATTAGTAGTTCTATGTGGAGATGCCAGCGAGTTCTCTGGGCCTGAGCTCATCTCAGACGGTCTAGAAGAAAGTGGAAATGTGTGCTGAGGTCAGATGAGTCCATGTTTCAGCTTGTTTATGGGAGAAAATGGACATCGAGTTCTCAGTCCCAAAGACGAAAGGGACCAACAAGACTTTCACCAGCGACAGGTGCAAAAGCAAACATCTGTGCTGGTATTGAGGTGCATCATTGCAAACGGAATGGGTAACTTGCATTATTGTGAAGGTACCATTGTCATGGAGGCATATATTTGGATTGTACAGAGACATAAATTGCCATCAAGATGACATCTTTCCTGGGAAGCAAGACAATGCCAGGGCTCATTCTGCACATGCTAAAACTGAGTGGTTTCTAGAAACTCTGCACCATAGAAGTGTGTGTCTGCCTGCCTTACTGCAGTACAGATATGTCTCTTATGGAAAATGTATGACCCATCATGAAAAGGAGAATCAGGCAATGATGACCACAGACTGTTGAGCGGCTGTCTTGTATCTGACAGGATTGGGCAAATTTTCCACTAGCAAAACTCCAACAATTAGTATCCTCAACTCCCAAATGATTAAAAAGTGTAATTAGAAGGAAAGGTGATGTGACACAGTGGTAAACATGTCTCTGTCCCAACTTTTTTGGGGTGTGTTGCAGCCATCAAAATCAAAATCTGAAAAATTCATATTTACAAAATACAATTATTTTGGCCAGTGAAAACAATGGAAAACTTATCTTTGTACTTTTGTCAGTTGAAAAAAGGTTAAAAAGAACGAACAAATAACAGATTCTTGATTTTATTGCATTTTACAAAATGTCCCAACTTTTTCTGATTTGGGGTTGTACAAGAACATCTGGTCCACTGGTCTTGGCCATTCAAAATTAGCGGTGTATTCTGACAGAATGCATTTTTAAAGCAAAAAATATATATACTACCATTCATATCAACTACATATCTACTAACTCTAATTATATTAGTAGACTGGCCTGGTTTCACAGACAGGGCTTAGATTAAACCAGGATTAGGCCTTTTTTTAATTAGGACATTTAAGTAGTTTTTATGAACGTGCCTTTTTATGAAAAAACATTACTGGTGTGCATCTTGAGACAAAACATTGGCACTGACATATTTTAAGATATGTCAGAGCAAGTTGCGTTCAGTTAAAACAGCTCAAACATTCATTTTAGTCTGGGACTAGGCATACCTTGTCTGTATCTGTTTAATATCTGCTGACACCTTATATTGATGGTCTCCGAACAAAAAATAAATTATATTGTGAAATATTATTACAATTTAGAATAATTGTTTTCTATTTAAATATATTTTGTGATGCGAAGCTGTATTTTCAGCATCATTACTCCAGTCTTCAGTGTCACGTTATCATTCAGAAATCATTCTAATATGCTGATGTGATGCTAAAGAACAAATTTGTATTATTTCCCATGTTGAAAACAGTTGTGCTGCTTAATATTTTTGTGGAGATGGTGATACTTTCCCCCCAAGATAAATAGATCAATTGAAAGTTCAGAAGAACAGCATTTGTTTGAAATATAAATATTTTGTAAGATTATAAATGTCTTTATTGTCCTTTTAAAAATAAAAAAAATAAAAAAATTACTAATCTAATACATCCTTGCCATGTTCATGATAATGAAATAAAAAATGACAAAAAAGGCCTTAAAATGACCCAAAAAAAATCCTAAAAATTGAATCTGCTGTATCCATCAATAAAATAAAATTGTAATCCTTAATTTAGAAATGTCAGGATTATGTTTAGTTTTCATTGTGTTTTGTTTTCATTGTTTCCGGTCATGTTTCTCTTCATGGTTTCTGATTGAATAACGCACCTTTTCCTTGTTCTGTTAATTACTCCTATGTGTATTTATGCTGCCTTCATGTGATATTGGAATGATCGTAAATACTAGTTTCCTAGTGTAAAAAATGGACATAAACTCTCAAATCAAAATTGTAATGCAATGAGCAAGTAATCACAACAGAGTTATTTCTGTTCATTGTGTGTCATTTACATTACATAGAATTCTAAAACAGCACACTGTACAAAGTGATTAGTTGACTTAACTTAAAAAAGTGAGGAAACCCATGCCGAGATTGCGAAGTGTGCATTCAATGGGCAGTTTACTATCCCATGAGGCCACGGGAGTTGATTTATGAATGGAAGTGAAGAGCTGGTAGGACGCTGGTAGGTCACGTGACAGTAACAACATTGCAGAAATGATAAATCAGGACATCAAAGGCTCAAAAGAAGTATAAAAACAAATTGGAGGAGGACTTTGCAAATTAGAAAACCAAACAGGCTTTTCAGTGAGTCTCTTAACGGACAAGCCTTTAAACAGACTATTTCTGTATCAGATCCGACCACCTTTAATTTCAAAAATTGTTATACCTGTTTTGATACCTCTGTTTTTACAGCAGAGTGTGATAGCCTTTTAGATTCCTTGCCTTCTCAAGAGTTGGATCCTGAGTCCCTTCTAACCAAGCAGGGTGTCTATTTCCAGCTTATTAAGTACAAACCGAATAAGGCTCCAGGGCCAGATGGAATTCAGGTCTTGAAAAACTGTGCCCTGGAATTAACCCCCATTCTTCATCCTCTTTTCCTTTGATCACTTCAACAATACTTCAATAATAATTTCATACGGAAAACCTCAGGTGTTATTCCTGTCCCCCAAAAAACCCATCCATCATCCATAAACATCATCATCCGATTTTTTCATCACCCATAAACCTCTATCATGATGAAATGCTTTGAGAAAATGGTTCAAAACATTATGCTCCCATATGTTTCACCATTTTAGGATAGTCTCCAGTGTAAGGAACTCAGCTTTTTGGAAATATTAATAATCAATAATATCTTGTCATTATTAATTATAAATATTTGGGTCAGTTAATTGGATTAACTTGATGTGGCTGAATTAATATTACAATCAATTAATCAGTTCTTCCAACGAACTCTTTTGATTATTAATTTATTCTAAGAAAAGGGTATCTTCCCTGACCACAGAAGAATAATTATTTCTTCGCCTGTACAGTACTTTGAGCCAGTAGTAGAAACCGTGATCGTAAAGTGACTTGTATTGCAAACAAAACAGAACCAAATACATATTATGTACAAGTTTTATTAACTAAATATAGATATTTATATGAATATAAATAAACTAAACATACACACATGAATACATAAATAGGTTAGTGATAGGATGAAATTGGAAACCGGAAGAGGGTCTATGAGAAGAACCATCAGAATTTCATTTTCACATTTCATTGAATTGAATACTTGCATTTGTAATGGGAACAATTCTTGAAGTTGTTGAAAATTGAAGTCGTTGATGGTTCCGGTAGTGTCAAGTGGAAGTTGGTTGAGCGTTCTCTTTCTCCAGGAACGCATGACTGGTTTGGTCAAGGCCTGGGACTCTGTTGAGGCCACGCCGAGCACCCAGGAGAAGTGAGGAAGTCGGAAGGATGGGTGATTGGAGTCGTTGTTGGTTGGAGTCTTTGTTCCAAAACTCTTGAGATTGTCCTTGGTTCTTTGTGAGAGAGTCATCTCTCTCCTGCCTGAGCCCATATCTGGTTGGAATCGAGGCCTGCTGGGCCCTGGGGCCCCCGTGGAGGGGGAGGGGGCTCCCCAGTATAACTAGAACAGTGTTGCGGCTGGATGAAAGAACTAAGTGAGGGAGGTCACATGTGGACTGTCTCTAATAAGGCCTGGAAAAGATCCTCCCCTAAGGGTTGAACTCGACCAATCAGAAAGGTGACATGTCTGAGAGGGAGAGTGGCTCTTAGTTGATTTACGGATCTTTGTCCCTAGCATGATTATACGTTCATTAATGCTCAGATAGCTATAACACATCCACACTGCATTCTAGAAGAAGGTGATGTACATCAAAGTGTGACTCATTAAATGAGGATTAGTTAGGTAGGAGGCATGATACAGGTGAGGTTACATTGATCGTTAGTTGGTTGTATACCAGGATACATACCATAATATATACCTAATAGTACACGAGACAGTAAACCATTTACACTGTTTCTTTCACAGTTTTATGCATGTTCATTTATAGATCAGTTAGTCTATGATTAATGCAGCAAAGTCTGTTTTAAAGAGGGTTTCTGTTTCATAGTCTCTCTCTTGAGTATGTGGCCACATTCCTCGGGGGTCGTAAAATCTCCTTATCATGCCCTGTAACATGACACTGTTTCTGCCCTTGTGTTTGTTCATTTGGGCTGTGTGAGGAGTTTCATAAACCTTTGTATATAATGAATAATTAGTATGTGTCTGATTGGTCCATACCCTACACCAGTTTGCATATAAGCAGAAGATCGGTACGGAGGATGCTTGTCTCTTGCACTGTCTACCTCAACACCAGGATATCCCTGGAAATTATGCCAGACTTCTTTTCATTAACTTTAGCTCCACCTTTAATGCAATACAGCATCATCAGTTAATCAAGAAACTACAGTGCCTGCAAGTTCCATCACCCCTAATACACCGGGTTTACAATTCCCTTTCTAATAGACCACAAGTGGTAAAGGTGGACAAGGCATTATTGCCCACCATTGTTCTCAACACTGGCGTCCCTCAGGGGTACGTACGTAGCCCATTTCTTTATATTCTCTATATATATGACTGTCAGGGTCCAGTTACAACTACATCTTACCTTAAATATGCAGATGATACAGCAACTTTTGCACTGCTTAATAAGGAAAATAATTCTTTAATAATCCACAGAAAATTTTAGTACATGGTGTGATGATTATTTTCTCCAACTTAGTATTCTAAGGAAATCGAAGGAACTAGTTTTTAGCTCCTCCAAAACACAGATCCATCCTTCCAGTGTTATCGTTAACGGAGTGATGGTTGTAAGGTTGGAGCATTTAAAATATATTTGCATTACACTGGATAAACATCTCAACTTCAATCAGCACACAAGCTGGTATTCACATGTGGTCAACAGAGATTACAGATATCCATAAACGTGAACATCGGTCTGTTCAGATAGTCTTCTTTTTCTGTATTGAAGTAATATTGAGCCAGTTCATATGGTGCCATTTGTTTATTTAATATGCTAACAGCTACAAATAAGAACAAACTATCTATCTATCTATCCATCATGTCCGCATTTCTTTACTATACATTCATTACAGACTACAGCTTTCTTTTTCAAAGGTCGCGAAGTAGATTCAAATTCAAATGTAGTACCTTATCAGGCAGTACGGGATTTCGGACACAGCATTTGATTTTGCAGTCAAATTTTTTTTTTTTTTTTTTTATAAGCAGTGAAGCAATTTTGTTAGAATGGTTTTTTTTTTTCTTTGAAATAATAAAAGATAATTCCACACTATTTAATAAGTTTTTTTTTTCTATGATTTTTATTCTTTCAATTAACCTTTTTTTTTAATGAAATAAGGACAGGTTTTAAACATCCTCAAGACAGAGGTATATTTAAGTTATTGTGTCTGGGCTATTTGTAAAAAGAGATAAAATTAGTCACATGACTGACCCATAGTAGATAATGAGAACGTATTGCTTTGTCCAAGTGATACAGATCTCTTTGGGTAACCCACACATTGCATGGCTTTACAGTAACAGGACCATCAATTACAGTGGTGGTCAATGAGATCAATGCAGATGGACTTCTAATTACACACATCCTTTACTAGAGCTTCATCTCATTACAGGAACAACCTCTAAGAACAGATGTTCTTAACATCCTATTAGAGTGTGATCTTCACCTCATGACTTCATTCATTTTCTTTATTGAATTAACCGGAACTGCTTTGTAGTGTCAATTTTCCTTGAACTTAAAAAGCCTTCAAAGACGCTGAACTAAAATCGTAAGCAAGTTATATTCAAACACAAGCCAGGTAGACAGCAAAGGAGGAAATCTAATTTTATTGTATTTTTGCAAGAGCCTCAGCACAAATTGAACTGTGTAACGGATCACAGTTGTGGGTGTCACTTAGAATAAAACTCATTCCTTGCTTTGCAACATGATAAATCAAACATTACGATTTTGTAGTTTGCAAAATGGCATTTTGTTCCATCTCTAAATCTTTACTGATCAGTTTTTGGAGTCAACAGGGGACAACGAATTCTAAGCCAGCAAATGTATCTGTCAACAGCCCTGAAATTAAACGAGATTGAAATAAACAGGCTAAATTATTTATGTTTCAATATGGTCTGTGTGAACTGTGCCAATCTAATAACTGCAATGTTCCTTCATGAGAAGGCCAAGGAGATTTCACTGCTCTTTCACAGCTCACTTTAATTTAATTTAGGAATCAACTAAGTCTCAAATGAATTTATAAAAATAGAAACAAGTGATACTGTTGACATAAATTAAGAGTATGAAACTATAATATTAATTTAGACCAGACGATTTGGTCTTGAAAGAATCTGGTAAAATCCACTATTGTTCAAAGTTTGAGGTGGGTAAGAATAAGTAATGCTTTTAAAAGTTGTTAATAAATCAGAATTTCATGTTGAAGAGTTGAGAATTAAAGGGATACTCCACCCAAAAATGAAAATTTACACCAAGTGTGAACTCATGAATGCACATAATTAGCCAAAAGCGATGGATTTTATTTGGAAAGGTTTAAAATACTAGCATTTTTTCTTACACACACCTATCATTTTACTTCAGAAGACACGGATTCATCAACTGGGGTTATATGGATATTTGTCGTGTTTGTTTTGCACGGTTTTTGGTGTGTCAACTTTGGAGGTCCCATACACTTACATTACATTGACTGACAGAGATGGATTATTTTTCTAAAAATCTTTGTTTGTTAATCTGAAGAAAGAAAGCCATACACAGCTGAGTGGGACAGAGGAGTGTGATAAGAGAATGATCTCCTTTAAATATTCTGTTGACAATAAGTAACTTTACAACTACATGTCAACTAACTCTGATTAGAGTAATAGAAGACCGTCTGCTTAATATCTGCTAACTCTTTATTGTGATGGTCCTTCAACAGACATTCTATACTAAGTAACTTTGCAACTTGTCAACTTATTCTAACCCTACCAGTCTACTAATACTCTACTAACACTAATGACAGTTAGTAGCCATGTAGGTTCAACGTTATATAGTCAACGGAATGTGTCAAAGGGACCATCAAAATAAAGTGACACCAAGACAATTTTAATGCATCCCTTTAAGTGCACTTAAGGGACATCTAACCACTTGCAGTGACATTTCTTGTGTGTTACTCTGTTTAATATTAAGTTGTTATCTTAGATTGTTACTTGTTACAGTAAATAACTTGATGTTTGTGTCTGCATCAAAAACTGAATCGACATTTATTTTGCCTTATATTATAATGTTATAATAAAAAAATATATAATTAAAAAAATCACTATAACTATTAATAATGAACAAACTCACTGATTCATTCATTTGTTTATGGCTGCATTTAGAGTTTCATGCTGGGTTTTTGAGATAGAAAACGTGAACACATGAAAATAAGACATTTAAACAAGAAAATAATAAATTAACAGCAAAATGTCAACGGAATCCAAACTCATGTATCAGACAATCTTTTGAACGTAGTCATATCCCGTCCAAATTTTGTTACACATGATGACAACTGATCACGTGATGTGTTCTACTTACGAATAGTGCGAGCTGCTATCATGAGGATGCCAGTGATGGTGCGCAGGATAGTCCAGGTCATCATCGCTGTCGAATAACCTGTGCGCGTGATGGCCAAACTCGTGTTTGGATCCCTCAACTTCATGAATATCAGATAACTCTGTCTTGGTGGGGTCGTTTTCTCCTCGACTGTCTATCAGAGAACCAGGAAGAGTCCTGCACCTTTTTAACATGGGCACTTCAGGGCGACAGCAGCTGTCTGTTTCGCTGTAGGGAAACTGTTCTCCGTGAGTGTGGGTCTCCGCTGAGGCGATAGCATCATCTCCCGCGGTAAGCGCGAGCGGTATAGTGCAGAGTGCGGCGTGAGATATGATGAACTGCTCCTTAGCATGCATATCGCGCTCCTCTCTATCACTCAGCATTTTAGAAGCAAAGAAACTGCTGATCAGCCAGAGATCCGGTGTTGTTCTAGTCCATGTCTTGTTCGGCAACAAGTGTGACAGCCTGTCCCTCGCCTTTTTGTAAAATACGCACTTTTTCTACTGGTTCTCCCTCCCCCAACCTTCAGGTTAACACCTCCCACCATTTCTATGAACAGTTCACAAAGTCAACTAAAAAAATAATGTTTGAATACTAGGCTATACTTTTGTTTTACTTCATTAAAGGTAGGATATATAATTAAATAAATTGATTAAAAAAAATTCATCAGAACGAATAATTATTAAAAATAAATAAACATAAAAACTAATATATATATATATATATATATATATATATATATATATATATATGAATGAATTATTCATTCAGATGAAAATTCTAATTTATATTCATATTCATTTAGTGTATATATACAGGTCCTTCTCAAAAAATTAGCATATTGTGATAAAGTTCATTATTTTCCATAATGTAATGATAAAAATTCAACTTTCATATATTTTAGATTCATTGCACACCAACTGAAATATTTCAGGTCTTTTATTGTTTTAATACTGATGATTTTGGCATACAGCTCATGAAAACCCAAAATTCCTATCTCAAAAAATTAGCATATCATGAAAAGGGTCTCTAAACGAGCTATTAACCTAATCATCTGAATCAACTAATTAACTCTAAACACCTGCAAAAGATTCCTGAGGCTTTTAAAAACTCCCAGCCTGTTTCATTACTCAAAACCGCAATCATGGCTAAGACTGCCGACCTGACTGCTGTCCAGAAGGCCATCATTGACACCCTCAAGCAAGAGGGTAAGACACAGAAAGAAATTTCTGAACAAATAGGCTGTTCCCAGATACCCCTTTTCCACCAAAAAAGAACGGGTTCGGAACTGGTGCTGGTTCAAAGTTGGTTCGGAGTTGGTTCAACTTGCGAACCTCCTCAGAACATGTTTGTTTTTCCACTTCTAGAGCGCCCAGCGAACGACGTCGTTACGTCACTGTGTACGTCGCTTTACGTCTCAGCTAGAAACGCTTGCAAGTACAACATTACTTTGGGATTATCTCTAACTCGTGAACCAAGAAGGCTTTAAAAACAATTGAAATATGTAAGTATTTTAATCTTTTCCTTTGATATGTTATCTTTTCTGATTAGTTATGTACACCTGTCTTGTCTTTTTTTTCTCTCCGTTTATTTGTTCTATTTTGTGACTGTTTTCTTCTTTGCTTACATAATGTTTTCAATAAAAAAAATAAAAAAAAAGCTAGAAACGCTTGCGCCAACTTCAAGCATAACAATTACAATGGCGGACTACATCGTGTTTCTGCAAATGTTTCTCCTGGCTTTGCGGTCAGAAAAGATGTTTAGGACACATCTAAACCCGCCTCCAGCCCCCGACGTAAGCATGACGTGGTAAAAGAACGGTTCTCTGGTTCTAGTCCAGCAAAGAGTTGGTGCCGCTTTGGAACCAGTTTTCCTGGCCGAGAACCGGTTCTTTGGCTGTGGAAACACAAAGAACTGGTTCGCGCGCAGGCACCGGCTCCGAACCGGCTCTCAAAACGCTTTGGTGGAAAAGGGGTAAGAGTGCTGTATCAAGGCACCTCAGTGGGAAGTCTGTGGGACGAAAAAGTGTGGCAAAAAACGCTGCACAACGAGAAGAGGTGACCGGACCCTGAGGAAGATTGTGGAGAAGGACCGATTCCAGACCTTGGGGGACCTGCGGAAGCAGTGGACTGAGTCTGGAGTAGAAACATCCAGAGCCACCGTGCACAGGCGTGTGCAGGAAATGGGCTACAGGTGCCGCATTCCCCAGGTCAAGCCACTTTTGAACCAGAAACAGCGGCAGAAGCGGCTGACCTGGGCTACAGAGAAGCAGCACTGGACTGTTGCTCAGTGGTTCAAAAGTACTGTTTTCGGATGAAAGCAAATTTTGCATGTCATTCGGAAATCAAGGTGCCAGAGTCTGGAGGAAGACTGGGGAGAAGGAAATGCCAAAATGCCTGAAGTCCAGTGTCAAGTACCCACAGTCAGTGATGGTCTGGGGTGCCATGTCAGCTGCTGGTGTTGGTCCACTGTGTTTTATCAAGGGCAGGGTCAATGCAGCTAGCTATCAGGAGATTTTGGAGCACTTCATGCTTCCATCTGCTGAAAAGCTTTATGGAGATGAAGATTTCACTTTTCAGCACGACCTGGCACCTGCTCACAGTGCCAAAACCACTGGTAAATGGTTTACTGACCATGGTATTACTGGGCTCAATTGGCCTGCCAACTCTCCTGACCTGAACCCCATAGAGAATCTGTGGGATATTGTGAAGAGAAAGTTGAGAGACGCAAGACCCAACACTCTGGATGAGCTTAAGGCCGCTATCGAAGCATCCTGGGCCTCCATAACACCTCAGCAGTGCCACAGCCTGATTGCCTCCATGCCACGCCGCATTGAAGCAGTCATTTCTGCAAAAGGATTCCCGATCAAGTATTGAGTGCATAACTGAACATAATTATTTGAAGGTTGCCTTTTTTTGTATTAAAAACACTTCTTTTATTGGTTGGATGAAATATGCTAATTTTTTGAGATAGGAATTTTGGGTTTTCATGAGCTGTATGCCAAAATCATCAGTATTAAAACAATAAAAGACCTGAAATATTTCAGTTGGTGTGCAATGAATCTAAAATATATGAAAGTTTAATTTTTATCATTACATTATGGAAAATAATGAACTTTATCACAATATGCAAATTTTTTGAAATGGACCTGTATATATATATATATATATATATATGTGTGTGTGTGTGTGTGTATACCTTCTTTACATGTTTATATGTTTTGAAGGGGTCATCAGATGCTACAATTTTCCACACGTTGGTATGATTCGTTAGGGTATTCATGTAAAGTTTGTAATTCCTCAATGGTTGTGTAAAACAACACCCTTTTACCTCTCAAAAACAGCTCTGTTCACAGTGACCTGTTTCAGTGCATGTCTCTGTAAATGATAATGAGCAACTGTTCACCTCACCCCTCTCTTCTGTGGGGCGTGTCAACACAAGACACCTTAAAGGGACAATGTGTAGTTTTTTAGGTATTTTATTATCTAAAATCAATATTTTTATTCATAAATATGTTCTCAATGGTCTACAAATACCTCTGTCAATTATCTGACTTATCCTTTTAAACGAAGAATTTAATATCTTTATATACATGTGACGGGTAGGTCCACGGAGGCTTCCATGTCGTTCCGTCATCTTGAAAAATAATAGCAGAGAGGGTCAAAAAGTACTGGGCCAACGCGTTTCCACAACGCGTTTTCGTTTAGAGCCAGCGTCACGTAACTGAAAGAAGCAGAAACGGAGGAGCCGAGCAGTGAGAGGAGCTTGTCACTGCCCCGGGGCAAGTCAGTTAATAATTCATACTGTAACATTCGTTTGTTCGTTGTCAAGTTGCAGTTTTTTTTAAATAACAAACCTGTTCACCCGAAGGAAAACTCGACGAAGTGCTATTAGTAGACATCCTGTCATAGCTTTTTGGTACATAACAGCTACCGTAGATGCAACACGCATTTGAAAAAGCGAGGCGCTGGAGAGCACAATTCGTTTGAATGCAAAATACAATTTCACCGCTAGATGGGAGAAATTGGTGGACAGCATCAAAGTGACAGTATACAAATGGCTGAGGGGGAAATATGCTAATTCGGGGCAGTCTGTCAGTGGCAAGGGGGTAATCCATCAGCCGGAAACTGAAGCCTCGCGGGAGCCGCCATTGTATCAGAACATCGCCTGCTGTTAGCATTCCATTGACTCCCATTCATTTTGGCGTCACTTTGACAGCGAAATAACTTTACATCTGAGGCGTCCAAAGACTCTATTTGTCCATTAGTTATTTCTAAAGAAACACAACAATGTATAAAAGGCTCCATTACTTTGTATCTTGCGTTATGGCCCCGTAGAAGCCTTTTTTGTAAAAATAGGCTAACAATTGCGTCATAACCACGCGACTTTCTGTTGCACAATAGAGACATTACCGTATAGAGGAGAAGCTCGCAGGCAATCTTTTACTGTCTATGAGGCAATCGGGGGGACATGGAGGCATTAAGTCATGGGAGAAGCCCATAGATAGAGAGTCCATAAAAGAAACGTGACAAAATATTTCAACAACGTTTTTGAGGAATTATGCGATTCAGATTTGTCTTGGCACAGCTACTAGACGATTTACCATTTCTTTTACTGTCCATGGTCAGGCGGAGCATGAGCAATATGACATCATATTGCTCAGAAAATCCAATTGGCCTGATTATTGAGAGTGTTTAGACTTTTTGAGGATTAAAAAAAAAGGAGTGAATTATTATTTTTTTCATTTTATGGTGGTGTCCACTCCACACACTGCAAAGACACATTTATATGCAAACAAGCGAATTTTGCATCCGATGACCTCTTTAATAATTATTAATTTAAATGATTTTTTTTTAAATTATTTATTTAAGATTAATATATATATATATATCTTTATATATATAACTATATATATAATACTATATATTATATATATATAACTTAACTAAAACAGCCCCATCTAGCTAACATCTAGCCCCAATCTGTTTTTTATTTTACCTATAATTTAACGGCCCTTTCTTAAATTATATTAATTATGACTGAACAAAAGGAAGCTGGAGCGCTGCTGGTGTCCCTTGTATCCTCTGGTGCTCTTGCTATGTTCTACGGATCTCAAAGGATAATGAGGGATTCTTGCACACATCTATTTTCAGAAAGGCAACAGATCGTAATACCTTACTGCATGCAAATAGCTTTCATTCCCCATGGCTTATTGATAACATACCCTTTGGACAGATCCAGAGACTAAGGCGTATATGTGATTCAGATCAGGATTTCCAAAATCAATCTATGGATATGCAGCGGTGTTTTCGACAAAGAGGTTATCAAACACAAACTCTCATTCAAGCTCATAATAGAGCCCAATCACTTGAAAGAAAGAACCTGCTTCAGTCTAGACCCAAAAGATTGTCAGCTCAGAAACCCTACGTTGTCACTCATTACAGTAGGGAGGCTGTCCGGATCAAAACACATTATAAAGAAAAACTGGAACATTATTGAATGTAACCCGACTCTACGGGAAATATTCACGGAACCCCCTGGGATCAGTTTTAGGAGGGCCCCCACTATTAAAGGTACAATATGTAGGATTTTTGCAGTAAAATATCCAAAAACCACTAGGCCAATGTTATATATTTTGTTTAGTTGATTACTTACAATATCCCAAATGTTTCAAACAATTTGTAAATCATGAGAAAATTACGATGTTAACCAAGGAAACGGGGCGTGTGAGCAGGGGTGAGGAGTCGCCAGTCAATGACGTCATATCCGCGTTACCCTCGGTTTCCGCCAGGTTTGACCTCGTACTGCCATAGTAACCATGGCGACAGACGTTGACAACTGGCCCGTTATGCCTAGCAGGACGCTCACGCTGTTGTTGTTAAACATTTTGGACCATGGCAAGCAGACTTTGAGACAAAAAGAGGACTAAAACGAAGATCAACATCTTTCGAGCTCCACGTCTGCGACTAACTTCAACTTGACAGAGACGCAAGTGTTGCATGTACTTTTAGACAGGTGAGCAAATGTACATAAAACAAATGTTATCAATGTTATTTAGTTCAACATGATGAAATGTTAGAATATGATCTGTATGTTATTCTAATGTTGATCTAGCTTAACGTACTTATTCTCATACAGCCAACACACAACATTCAACACACTCAAATGCCGTTTAGTGTGATAGTGTAACTGTTAGAGCAAGTGAAACAGCGCTGCGTTACCTCAAGTTTGATTTCCTCTAATAAATTGACCCGTGTCGGTAGAATGAAATGTCCTTATTCTTTTATATCCGCGGGACTTGCGTTGCGTGTGGCGCTGGTATACGTCTAGCAATCGCGCCCTGCTTCATACCACAGTCATGTTAAAACATTAATGTATTCACTCATCCATAAAAGATCCATCAGCTTGACGACAAGATCCATAATTCAGCTTAATGTGGAATATACGTCATCAGTATACACCTTGGTGGCGAAAAATCCTTGCATATTGTACCTTTAAAGACAAGTTAGTAAGATTATACCTCCCTGCTCCTAAACGTGAAATTTGGCTTAGTCAACCTAAGGGAAATTTTCCTTGCGGCAATTGTAATTATTGTGAGAATATGGCTAAAACTGACACATTTATGGATGTTTCCAGTAATAAGACTTTCACTGTTAACAGTTTTATAAATTGCAATACCACCCATGTTGTTTATCGATTAGCAACATGACATCATGACTTTGCGTAAACATACACGCCACTTTCAAGTCAAGTGGCGTGTCATCTATACGCATTTTGAGCTATCCGCGTGTATGTCCACGCCGAAATCTTTTGCGTGTATGTCTACGCCATTAAATGTCCGAGTGATTCCGAGTGTATGTGTACGCCGTTAAATGTCCGAGCGAAACGAAGCAAAATCTATATCTACATCTGTGGAGCGATCTTTTTTTTCCTAGGATGGTAGGAGAACACTCATAAATGGTATTAACCCCAGTGACGGGTAGGTTTAGGGACGGGGTTGGGGTAGGTCATATATCTATATATACATAATACAGTAATATAACGTTAAGTCAAAGGCGTTGATAAACACGCTGAAAAGCGATTATGCGTGTTGATAGCACGCCAAAAATGGAAATACGAATTGGCGTGTCATACATACGCCATTTCATGAGATCAGTCTGCGATTAGAGTGTACTTGTGGCTGTTTTTATGTAGGCCTCACTAAAAGCAGATTAAGAGACAGGGTAGCTGAGCATAGGTATGCCATCCGGACTGGAAATATGAATTATCCAATGGCCAAACAATATATAGACGCTAAACATGGAAGGGATTCGACCTTACGAGTAGTGGGGATTGAGGCTATTTACCTTGATGCCAGAGGTGGGAATATAATCAAACGCCTTAAACAAAGGGAGACATATTGGATCTATTCTTTGAGGGCCACTAGTCATCCAGGGGCCCGTTCTTCGTACGTTGCTTAAGGGGTTCTCAAACTTTTTAGACCAGGGACCCCTTAGAGCGGAGAAATTTCCAAGGACCCCCTCATAACAATAACTGTCTGTGATTAACATGCTTAAAACTATTTGTACTCTTAAATGCCATTGGAATTAATTACATTGTAATCTTTTTCACCCTAAAAACAAGACCCGTTTTATAGAACAGAAAAACATGCAAGTTTAAATCATGTTAAAACCACTTATACATGTAAACAGTGGGTCTTTTATTCAAATTGCATTTGGACTTAATAGCATTTACACTAAGTCTTTTATCTTAAAAGCTTTCTTAAAATCAACAGCAAGACAGCAAGCACAGGCTTGTTCTAATAAAACCAAACATTAAAATTCTCTAGATTAAAATTAAAACATTAACATTAAAATAATAGTTCACCCAAAATGAAAATTGTGTCATCATTTACCCTCAAGTTTTTCCAAACCTGAATGAGTTTCTTTCTCCTGGTGAACACAAAAGAAGATATTTTGAAGAATGTCAGTAACCAAACAGTTGATGAGCCCCATTGACTTCCATATGTTTTTTTTTTAAAGTACCAGAAACTGTTTGGTTATCCACATTCTTCAAAATATCTTCTTTTGTGTTCAGCAGGAGAAAGAAACTCATTGAGGTTTGGAACAACTTGAGGGTGAGCAAATGAGACACTTTTCATTTTTTTGGGCGAACCATCCATTTAAAATAACATTTAAATGATGTAATGTTTACGTGCATCCAATTTTAAATTAATGAACTCATTGGACCTTATATCAATGGCAGAACAATCAACAGATCATAACAGAATTAACACTGTTGCAGAACACATCCTAGTATTTAAAGCTCCAGTAGGTAGCTTTTGTAAACAAATATTTGTTAAAACTGTCATTATGTCCTGAAAGTAGAATATGAGACAGATAATCTGTGAAAAAAATCAAGCTCCTCTGGCTCCTCCCTGTGGTCCTACTGCCATTTGCAGAAATTCACCGCTCCCGGTCAGAAACAACCAATCAGAGCCAGGAGGAATGTCTTAGCAGTGTCAATCACGCTCGTGTACGCGCTGATCACCTCTATCTTGCACAGCGCGAGCGCGTACCTTCGTTCGTGACTCTCCTGTTCAAACTCGTTCATCCAAATGAACGAATCTTTTTTCGAGTCATTTCGTTCATTCAACGAACGAAATGACTCGAAAAAAGATTTGTTCATTTTGAACGAGGCTTTTTCGGAGTCATATCGTTCATTCAACGAACGACTCGAAAAAAGATTTGTTCATTTGTTCAAGTTAAACCAAACTTTTATTTTGGCGGGTTGTAGTGAATAAAAGTTTTGTATTGTTATTATTTATGTAGGCCCAGGGGCGGAATGTTTTTAGTAAAGCCCCGAATATTTTGCTACCTTGTCTTTCTCAGAGCAAAACAATTAATCAGAAAAACAAATGTGAATAATGGCGCTTTTCCACTGCATGGTACAGCTCAGAACGGTTCGGCTCGGCGCGGCACGGTTCGGCTCGCTTCGCCACTGCGAGGTACAACTCGGCGCGGCACGGCACGGCACGGCTCAGTTCGCTTTAGCTCGGTTGCTTTTCCACTGCAGTTAGTACCGCTTCAAAGTGGGTGAGATTATGTCTGATCGTTATAGTTTACCCGCTCCTCAGCGACCAACAAGAGGAACGTCTGCGCTTCTCGTCCACTGACCACGATTCAGCCATTTCTTTTTTGAAAGTTTTCTTTCTTCAAGCAAGTGAAGCAAGTAGTTTTAAAACAGGTACTACAGCGCTAGCTGTTACTGGCTATTAAAATCTAGCGGGTTTGATGTCTCGCAAATAGAATGACGCTGGTAGTGACGATTCTGTCTGTCTGACCAATCACAGTGCTTCCACGTCACATTTTAGTATCTGTACGGTACGCTTGGAACCTCAACAGAGGTGGTACCATTTAAAGCGAGCCGAAGCGAGCCGTACCGTACCATGCAGTGGAAAAGCACCACAAGTGAGCCGAGCCGAGCCGTACCATGCAGTGGAAAAGCGCCAAAGCGTGCCGTACCGAACCGTACCGTACCATGCAGTGGAAAAGCGCCAAATGATTACAGCTGCCGTGATTACCTAATCATGAAAAGTGCATATTACGGTTTTATTTATATTTTTCCCTTTGCATTAAAGGTACTTACAACGTGCGTTAGCAGCGTTGAGCATTGTAGCCAATCACAGACATGCCTGTTAAACGCATCGGCCAATCAGAGACATTTAAACGAGTCGCGTGCTGAAGATGTGTTTTGCGCGAGCTCACCGAGTTCTACACTTTTCGCAAACCTGTCATTATTATTGGCAAATAAGAGATTCACTGCAATGTATTTAATATGTTTGATGCTGCTCTGATGCACTCCATTACGCACCGCTCTGTTTGTTGGATGACAAAACGTTCAGCGGTCTAACGTTAGCTCATCAATGTCAAAATGATTAAAGAATGCGGGGCTTATTACCGTTCACACAAGGATGTTAACAGTGAACGAACGCCTGGTAAACT
Organism: Siphateles boraxobius; assembly: GCF_051911475.1. Taxonomy (NCBI): domain Eukaryota; kingdom Metazoa; phylum Chordata; class Actinopteri; order Cypriniformes; family Leuciscidae; genus Siphateles; species Siphateles boraxobius. Next base: position 15,269,250 of record NW_027508866.1, read on the forward strand.
GTATAAAGATTTAATATTTGACAACTGTAATTATTTCATTAATAGGCCTAAAATAAGCCTTTCTTTTTATGTATTCCCTTAAATCGCTTTTATAATCAATTCATTAATTTAAATAAAAATACCCAATTTTAGTTTGGGCTAAAGACCCGAGTATCCACTGACCCTAGAACCGCCCCTATTTTTGCATCAAATTAAATGCTGAAACGTTCTCAAAGTGACTCATATCTGGAGATGACGCTCTTGTGTAAAGGCAAAAGGCTCATACATTTTTACCTATGTAGGTCTATGCCGCCTATCAAAGAGAATGAAAGCCCGTGTCCACCATATAAAACTATAAAAAGGGTAGGTTGTGACTTTTTAATCTCACAATTCTGACTTTAAAGTCACAATCACCTTTTCTTTTTTGTATTCAGTGGCGGAAACGGGCTTCCATTACAAATGACATAGGCATGCTACTAAACGTCTTAAACAATATTAATTTAAAAAAGTTTAAATAAACTGATGGATAAAAAAAAAAGAACTGAAAAATGTAAACCTTCCTCTTAGCTTTGATTTTACAACTAGGCTGTATATTCGCGGATTCACTCTTCTCTCTGTATGCGCGCGCGTTTGTGGGGGGAGAGAGCAGGAGCGATATGCCAAGAATTTCCCCGATGGAATGGATTCCGTTCATAAGGTACTAAAATTATTTCGCGGACCCGACTTTGAGAACCAACATCCGAGATCAAATGAGACATCCAAGATGATATCATCGTGCTAATCGTGATCCGGCTAATTGGGTTCTTCGAACACACCTGTTGTTTATGATTAGTATCGCTGGATTTAGTTATCTGAGATAATTGCGCGTTCATGCGCTGGGTTAAAAGGGGATATGTATCGACAGTAGAAACATTGATCAGCAACGCTGCTATTGGCTGTTCACCGTGGCCAAAGAGCGCGCTCAGTTTTTCACCGCAGCAGAGCAAGAGTTATTGCTTGAAGGATATGCAGAATTTGAAAACTTAATTAAAAGTTGTAACCTCAAATGTGCAAAAGCCAGGAGAGAGGGCTGGCAAAAAGTACCAAATTAAGTGTGTAGTGACTATGTTAAATGTTTTTATCACTTAGCCTATTACAGTAGGCATTTATATTTTTGTATTTTAACATCTAAATAATTAATAACTTTGTTCATTGTAATGTCAGTCATCACCCACCCACTACTAGAACATGGGAACAAGTAAAAGTAAATTACTAGAATATTTTATGGTAATTTGTACTTATAAGGCACTGCTAATAAATAGTTGCCTGTTTAAAAAAGCAACCAAGAAAAAGCTGAGAAAAAATGAAAAGAAAAACAAACAGGTGGTGGTCCTGCACCCCCACGTTATACCCAGGCAGAAGACCCTGGCCCATTGTGGAGGGCATCCCTGGGGGCCGCTCTTCCTCAGACCCAGAGGCCAGTCGCAGCAACACCTTCATTACTGGTAAATGAGCATTACATGATCCTAGTACACTGTAAAATAATTAGTTGCTGCATTAAATTAAGTAGGCCTATAAGCCCAATGGCTGTCCAGTCATATCAACTGTTAAACGTTGAGTAGTAATGAATTGCTTTGACTTGTGAAACAATTGTGAAACTACATAATGTAAAAAAAAAAATATGTTGCCATGAGTTATTGATCACATTTCCCCCAGTGTACTTCATTGCAATTAAATTGTGGTTTCCTCTTTTGTGCAGTATAAACAATACACCAACACTTTTATCTGTTCCCAAGAAAGAGTTGGCTGTAGCATGTGCAGGAAGACTTTTTCTAACTTTACATTAAAAGGGTAAAAGTACAACACTTTGCAATGCCCATTTTCCCCCAATGCACAGGGCAGTGAAGAAACCCACTCAGATGACTTGTCTTTTGGAGAAAGTATCTGTAAGTGCTTAAATAACTTTATTTCATTTACACTTGAGTACCTATTATTTCTGAATGCAATATGAGTTGCAGGAGTCCATATCTACAGAAAGGCCTACAGAAGAGTCTGCATAAAGCAGTGATACAGAGGTGGCCAGTGTTGTACTTTTCCTTTTAATGTTTGTTGCATATGGCTTGTGTTGACAGGTTTACCCCTAGTCCCCCTGCCCCACCACCCCACCCCTAGAAAATAGGGGTGTATTTTGAAAAGAGTATTTTGAAAAAAACTTGACAACTTAAAAAAAAACTGGCACTAGAGATAGAGTTGCTTCAAAGGAACTTCAGAGTAAGGGCTAATATTTCACACAGAGTATTGCTGACCTTGCATAATGCCTCTTATTGCAGGCAAAATTTTCTTTACAAAGAACAATTGAAATAAAAGTCAAGGAACGAACCATTTTTGTCTTGTCTTTTATTAATGAAAAGGTTTTTTTTTTTTCTGATGGTGGCAAATGTTGTGTAATATGGCACATGCAATGTCACAGGCCCTGTCAGGTGCAATAGTTGGCCAAAGTTAATTGCATTGTGTGCCCTTGTCCTGGCTAGAGCTGCATTGTAACTGGTCTGGGGTTTGGGTCAGGGAATGGGGTCACACAGTGAGGTTGATATTTATATTTTTCCTTACCACATTCAAATAATGTGCGTAATGTGAATCTCTGAAAATTGAGTCATGCACAGATCCATTTTGCTTCCACATTTGTGATATGGAACAGTCACACATCATCTAAGAGATTTTAGTCTGTCAACTGCCTTTTTTAAAAATTTGATATAATATTGATAATATGGAATATTAAAAATCACTATAGTAACTTGCCTACACACTTACCTTGTGATCCCCCTTTTGGTTCACAGAATCCCCTTCACTGCACTGTGTGGCCAGTCTATGGCACCAATCACATTAGGGAAGCCTGAGGGACATACTGTGTCATATTAATCCGCATGCTCACGATTGCATGATCTTCATTAAAAATTATAATGTACCTGCGTTGGCAAAAAAAACAAAACAGAAAAACTGCTATAGCCTACAAGTACAACCTTGGGTCTTAAGTGGCTTGGAAATGCCACAACCCCCCCCCCTAAAAACTGCTTGAGCGCAAGGTAAACTTTGGCACACAGTTTGTGCTGTTATTAAAGGCCAACTCCGACGAGTCGAATATTTAATGTGCGTTTCCAAAAAAATTATGTAAACGACATCCTCACGAGTCTTGAGAAAAATTATATATCTAAAAAAAGTACACTATCGCGCCGCGTTTAAAGACTTCCCTTATCACCTCTGCTTATTAAGTCGCGATCTAATCCTGTTTGAAATAAGCCTGCTCGCGAGCAGGGGCCTATACCATGAAGCCGGTTTAGGTTGCTAGCCAGCTATGTTTCAGTTTAGTTTGCGACAACCCTGGGTTTTAGGGACCATGAAAGTGGTATGGCTTTAAGCGGTGTTCATCACCATAGTAACTTACGCTACACGGCTAACCTGGTCCGGGGCAGGTTATGTTCCAGGTAAGAGGTTGCAAACCGAACTTGGACCAATCAGATGTGAGCAAAGTGACACATGTCTGATGCGATAAAGTCACTCAACCTGTTTCTACTCCAAATTAAAGGTCACTACATAGCAAATGATTTTTAAAGACAAAATCGTCTTGGTTTTAGTGATGCTTATTTAGAATAATAAATTTGTATGATTTAGATATTATTTATGTAATTATTATACCCTTAATCAATCACACATGTACAATTTTAGTTCATCAATTATTATTACGCAGTTTAAATGAATAAATATATAAAGTTAATATAAATACGCTTTAGCATCAATAGATGAAGCTATAAAATAACTACATGTGAGCTTAAATGTTCAATTCTCTCTATACCTTTATCAGCTGTATAAAATAACTTCACAACTTTTACTTGCACTGATATACAGTAGCGAGACTTTTTCTTTTAGTTGTCCTCTTTCATAGAAAGCTGTTTTCTTCTTGCTGTGTAAATTTGTTTAAATTCTTACTATTTTAATACTTTTATTTAATGAGTGAATTGCACTGCTTCTCTCACAAGAAATTAATCTGAGTTTCACTCTTTCTCAACATGTGATTGGCTGTTCGATACTGATGTAACACCTAAACTCAGGATCAAAGCCTGAGTTGACAGAGAAAGTTGATGATCAGCATCATGGTACCAACAAAGCCTGGTTGGATTGGTTTGGTTTTGTCAACTCAAAACTAATCCTGTAACCCTGAGTTTGTTCAACTACCATCATGGTACAGGCCCCAGGTTCAAGCTAGCGCACCTGTTGCTATGACAGCAAGTCTAGCATGAGCTTCGAGGAACCGAACAATCCAAGATCATGCCAAATCGTCAACAATCAAATCCAGCTAACTGAGTTAGCGACGTACGAAGAACGGGCCCCAGGTCTCAATGAAGATTTTGACCTTTCACCGTTTTTGTAATTGTTGTGTTTCAATGGTCATAGTGTTTTGACTAGTCATTGAATGCAATGCCCTACATATTGTGTGGAGTACTCTAGATGTTTGTAGTGGTGTTACTCCAACTTTTCCACTTGGATATCTCTTATTTTGCCTTGTACTTGTATGATTTAACTTCTGGCATTAGACATGACCCGAACTACTGCCTCTAGTGGCCAAAATGTGTGTTGCAAGTGCCATACTGGCACACCTGAAACCAATGCAACTATAAAGCCTGTTTTATGCTTCTGCGTCGAATCGACGGCGTACCCCGGCAGTCCCCTCTGCGTCGCCGCGAACCCCTCTCCGACCCCTCCGCCGTAGCTCCACGTGCACCTCCAAAAAATTGTAACTACGCGTCGAGGCGACGCAGACCCCAAGGGCTGTGATTGGTCAGATGTACCGACGATGCAACGCAACCTGACGCAGAACCATAAAACGGCCACGACGCTGTAGGAGTGACGGCGTAGCTACGCTGTGGAGTTGACGCAGTAGCATAATGAGGCCTTAAAGTCCCTGTAAAGGCAATTCTTAAAAAAAATTCTAAATACATTAGAAATGTTAGAAAAGTATTGCTAAAACATATTACAAAGACTGTGAACTGTGAAGTACTGAATTGTGGAGTTAGACCATTAAACAGTTTTTCACCATTGCTATTTTCCGGATTTTTTGGGCGGGGCTAAAACGTAACAATCCCTAACAATATAACAATATAAATAGAGCACATTAATAACATCTGTTTGCCGCTCAATCGCGAGTTACTGTCAGTATTATTAGTTACTAGCAGTCAGCCTACAGTTTGCTAGCTAGCTATGCAATCGTCACGGAAATGCGTAGGCCTACTACCTGGATGCGGTCACGTATTTCCGATAAACGATCACATCAAGAAGGGGTGGATTAATTTTGTGAAGAGCCACCTTGATGGAGAGCTGATCGAGGATCACCGCAAACACCCGCCTCTGTAGTGATCTTTTTACACGAGATAGTTTTATAAACTTTCGTCAGACACAACTGGTATTCACTAATAATCCGCTATTACTGGTGAATGGGGCCGAACCGACTATCGCCCGCCTCGGCCTTCATCCTCCCGTCGCGCTGACAACAGGTGAGTGTTTACTTCCCGCGAGTGGGCGTGGTTTCAGCTCAGTCAGCGGACACGCCCCCAGCGTTTGAGAGCAGAGACTACTGCTCATTTTTTCAAGATATAGATAGCTTATTTTATGTAGGCTACTTGCCGGCTTTTTTTTATCATTCAAATTTGGCTGGGTGGCTAATAACCCATTTTTCTGTGGTGTGACAAACTCAGAACACATACTTAATTTTGATTTTACAGGGACTTTAAGTATTGCTTGATTTTGTCTGTTTGTTACCAACACCCTGATAAAGGCCAGTGGGCCGATACGCGTTGGTGTTTTTTAATGGTTTAGCCCTCGATCAAATAATAAAGGCTTTTTTACTTTTGTAACCCACTGAGTGCCTGGACTTGGATTTTTTTCCAATTTTTTATTATATTAATTATGAGTTTTATTGTGTTATTGATAATAACTAAATCATAAAAAAATGATTAGAAATGACCAAAAACTTTTAAAGTTTTAATTTATAAGATTGTTTAATTAGTTGTTTGAAACTCACATAAGAGAGAACTATCATATGCATATTTGGACCTTTGAGATATTGTGTGACAACTACCGGTCTAATTGAAATCAACCCACAAATAGACTGATTCTAAACCCCTCAGGCTAAATGCAGAGCAGCTGTTTGATGGACTGCAGTAGATCACCTGTTGAGGTGCTTTGATGCTCATCAAAGGCTTCATGCAGGGAGTTCTTTCTCTGGCCCATCTCATCTCATATGAATCGCAAACTTAATAATGTAATGTCAGAGTTTACAATTCAAAGGGACAGAGATGAAGCCAACTGATGCTCAGAAATCTCAAAAGCAAAGAAGTGAAATCAAATATCTCCACGTAACAGTGTCCTTAAGATTACAAATACTACTTAACATCCCATCAAATCATGTGGTAACCACAACTAATCTCAGAGACCAGGGGCTCGTTCTTCGTAGCTTAAAACATCCGAGATCAAATGAGACATCCAAGATGATATCATCGTGCTAATCATGATCCGGCTAATTGGGTTCTTCGAACACACCTGTTGTTTATGATTAGTATCGCTGGATTGAGTTATCTGAGATAATTGCGCGTTCATGCGCTGGGTTAAAAGGGGATATGTATCGATAGTAGAAACAATGATCAGCAACGCTGCTATTGGCTGTTCAGCATGGCCGAAGAACGCGCCCAGTTTTTCTCCCAAGGAGAACAAGATTTTTTTAATGGAAGGTTATGCCGAATTTGAATCTTTAATTAAAACGACAGGGAACACCTCGAAGTCTGCAAAATCCAGGAGAGAGGGCTGGCAAAAAGTAGCAGACAAATTAAATGCGTAAGTGCTGTCCATGGTAGATGTTTATATCACTTTCTACAGTATGTATTTTTGCATTTTAATAATTTCATATTTATTTTGTTCTTTTATGTCAGAGCCTCCGCGGGACCCACTAGAACATGGGGACAAGTAAAAGTGAAGTACTAGAACATGGGGACAAGTAAAAGTGAAGTACAAGAATATTCTACAAAATGGTAGCCTTCAATTCTTATACTGTCTTTATTTTAAAAAGCCAATTTTTTCCTCTTTTTAAAAGCCACTGTTAAATAATGTGTTTGTCTGTTTATAACAGCCACCAAGAAAAAGGCTGAAAAAAAAAAAAAACAGGTGGTGGTCCTGCACCACCACATTATACCCCAGCAGAGGAGCTGGCCCTTGGGTTGAATGAAAACCGACCCATTGTGGAGGGCATCCCTGGGGGCAGCTCTTCCTCAGACCCAAAGCCAGGGACCAGTAGCAGCAACACCTTTATTACTGGTAGGCTAAATGAGTTTTCAATTCTCTTAGTACACTGTAAAATTATTTGTTGCTGCATTAAATGAAGTATAATCCAAATGGCTTGTACAGTAATTTAAACCGTTTGTGAAAGTGAAAACTTCTAAACTTTTAGTTAATATAAAATATATTGCCATGAGTTATTGATCACATTATATTTTTTACAGTGTAGTTAATTGTAATGACAATTTTTTTTGTTCCCCTCTTTTGTGCAGTTTTACATAATACACCAACACTTTTACCTGTTCCCAAGCAAGTGGTGGCTGAAGCATATGCAGTAAGTTGTGTCCTTTTTCTAACTTGCATAAAGGGAAGAAAGTGCAACACTTTGTAATACCCATTTATTTCCATTGCACAGGACAGTGAAGAAACTGTCTCAGATGACTGTCCTTTGGAGGAAGAACCTGTAAGTGCATAAATAACTTTACACTAATTTGTATATACTTGTGTACCTATTCTTTCTGTCTGCAATATGAGTTGCAGGAGTCCACACCTACAGAAAGGCCTACAGAAGAGTCTGCACAAAGAACTGATACAGAGGTGGACAGTGTTGTACTTTTACTTTTTACTTTTGTTGCATGAGGCATGTTTTGACCCTTTTTCTTTAACAAAATGACACAGGGTGACATCCGTTCCCTATATAAACGGCATCTTCAACAAAAAATCGAGTATTTTGACCTGAAAAAACACAAATTAAGAGGAGAAATTGAACTTGACAACTTGAAAAAGAGAAAAATTGCACTAGAGATAGAGTTGCTTCAAAAGGTCCTTCAGAGTAAGTGCTAATACATCATTTGACACATAGTAGTATTGCTGACTTTACATAACTATCTCTTATTGCAGGCAAAGGATGACTTGCTGGCTTTTCTTTATAAAGAATTGTTTAAATAAAACTCCAGGAACTAAGCATTTTTGTCTTGTCTTTTATTACACATTCAAAAATGGTGTTCCACAATTCTGTCCCGTGCAGCTCTGCCACTAGGTTGGTCCAAGTGCACTGGCTGGAGGTCATCATCAGGCTGCACCCCCACCACAGGGGTCCTCTCCTTTCTGATAGTGGCAATGTTATGCAATATGGCACATGCAACAATTATGTCACAGGCCCTGTCAGGTGCAACCCTCAGACCCTTCAGACACTGAAATCTTTCCTTTAGTTGCCCAAAGGTCATTTCAATGCGTGCCCTTGTCCTGGCTAGAGCTGCATTGTAACGGGTTTGTGGTCCAGGGTTTGGGTCAGGGAATGGTGTCATGAAGTACTGCCTGCAGGCATAGCCCCGGTCACCAAGCAGGACCCTGTCAAAATTCCCTGTATAATGGAAAAATGCAGTTTTGTTAGGCTCAGCATAAGTGTGTGTAATACTGTGAGCTTGACATTTATAAGTTCCCTTACCACGTTCAAATAATGTGCATAAATGTGACTCTCTGAAAATTCTTGAGTCATGCACTGATCCTGGCCATTTTGCTTCCACATTTGTTATATGGAACATAGAGTCACACACCATCTAAGAGATTTTAGTCAGTCAACTGCATACTTTTTGATTACATTCATTTTTTTATGTAATATATTACTAATCTGGAATATTATAAATTGTAATAGTAACTTGCCTGCACATTTACACTGTGAACCCCCTTTCGGTTCACAAAATCCCCTTCATTGGGCCCTGGTGGGGCCTTGATGGGGACCTGTGTGCAGTCTATGGCACCGATCACGTTAGGGAAGCCTGAAGGACACATACTGTTAGTCATACTTTTTGGCATGGTCATGATTGCATGTCATTAACAATTATAAATGTACCTGCAATAGCAAAAAAATGCTTTCTCTTGCAAATGCAAAAAAATTCTGCTTTACAACCTGGGGTCTTAAGTGGCTTGGAAATACCACAAAACCCCCTAAAAACTGCTTGAGTGCCAAGTAAACTTTGCGAATGGCACGACAGACAGCACTTTTCACTAAGTTCTCTGCATCTCCAATAGTGTAAAGGAACGTGCCACTCGCAAAGAATCTCAGGGCAATGCACACAGTCTGTGCAGTTGTCAAAGCCCGACTCCTCCGTGTTGAACATTTAATGTGTGGTTCCAGCAAATTAATGATGTAAATAACACCCTCACGAGAAAAACGATATCTCTCAAAAATTACACTGTCGCGCTGCGCTAAAGGATCCTGTCTATCCTGCAATACGCGATTAATTCGAAAAGCTCTGCGAATTATCCTCGCATCTTCCGCAACAGGTTGCTGTCGTAAAAATGGACAAGACATGGCTACGGCAGACTTCCCGTATCACCTCCGCTTATAAAGCCGCAATCTAATCTTGTTTACATGAAATAAGCCTGCTCGCGAGCAGGTTCAAGCTGGCGCACCTGTTGCTATGACAGCAAGTCTAGGATGAGCTTCGAAGAACCAAACGATCCAAGATCATGCCAAATCGCCAACAATCAAATCCAGCTAACTGAGTTAGCGACGTACGAAGAACAGGCCCCAGGCCTGATCGATATTCTGTAATAAATCTGCAAAGTCTTTACTCGCATACAATTTGCTGTTGATACAATCTGGAGATGCTTCTGCAATTGGGGAAATAGAAGAGGTGTCAGAGGGGAACTTTCTCTGTTGTTTATTTAAGTTTTTTTTAAATACCTATAAATTATCATATATTATTATATATTTAAACTTTTAATTGTCTCCTTTTTAACATTGTTGAAAAGTTATATTTGACAATTTGGGTTTGTTTTTCTAGAGTTTTCCCCTCTGTGAATTTTTTTTCTATTTATACAAGATAGATAGATAGATAGATAGATAGATAGATAGATAGATAGATAGATAGATAGATAGATAGTCATTCAAAAGTTATTTTTTATAAAAAAAATATTGTATCAAATGTTTTTAAATTGTTATAAATGATTGGCAGATTTATATTTCAAATAAAAGCTAAACTTTGAACTTAGTTTTCATCAAAGAATCCTGGAAAAAAAAAACCATGGTCCACAAAAATATTGTTTTCAACATTGATAATAATTTAAAATGTTTTTGAGCACAAAATCTGCATATATAATATTATTTCCAATTTCGAAGTCAACTTTTGATTTTCCATTCAAATTCCTTTAATATTTTCCTCTGACCTATAAGTATTTATACTGTAAATAAAAAATAAAAAAACCTGAATAACAAAATTAGATGGAATATTAAAATGAGTTTTTAGATAATGCATCTTGAATATTAGCAAATGTTTTCACTTATTTTAGGCAAAGACTCAACTATTATTTTAATTTTCTTATTATTGTTCTTATTATTTATTTTTGATGTCCCGTGACCCTGAGTAGAAGAGGTGGAGAATGGATGGATGGATTTTTTTTACTGTGTATTTTGAGCAATGATGTCCAATGGGACAAGGATTACTGATGCAACCATTGCCCAAGTGACACAATAATCCTTTCAGAGAGGAAAGAGAGAAAGCAAAGGTACAGAGATACACACATCTGTTCTTCCAAAAGGAGAGGGACAGAAAAAAAAATCAGGCCAGGCACAAGCTGCAACTTCTATTAATATTTATACATCAATCTTCTGCTCTCTAGCCTCCCCAAAACTTGTACATATTTATATCAGGGGAGGGTAGCTATTTTGATGCAGCAACTTTGCACGTTAAAATATAAATAAAACATGATGACAAGATGACCACTGCTGTGATGTCATCGATACAAAGTCTGCCCGATTCAAATTAACAGAAGAAGCAGTTCCCTGAAAAAAAAAAAAAAGAGAAAATACAAAGTGAAAGAAAAAGCTGGATACGAGCACGACATAATGCTCTCTGAAATGCCAAATAAGAGTTGCTTCCTCTCTGCAGCTGTTGAGTGAAAAGCCATTAATGGCACACAGGGCCATGCAGCAGCCTGTCATTTCGCACAATGTTTACTTGCTGAGTCATTACAGGAAGATTTTCTCATACAGCGGAAGCATATACTTTAAAATCAGCCGAGGCAGACTCACATTAAATACCAGATGTACTGGGAATTGTAAAGGTCAATGGCACTGGATGATAATTACTACAGAGTTTGGGTTTATATGTCACCTGTCATTTTTGCTTTCAGAATTCGGTTCAATTAATTGTTTCTTAATTCATTAATTGTTAACTGTTTTACCATTTAAAATCAACTAAAAAACCTAGAATAAGATGTTTAATAGCAGGTTACATTGTGACGAGTTGCCCCACTATTGGTCTACACACAAAAGTACACATCAAAAATGCAGTGAAAAAATGGTAATATATGAAACAGTGAAATATTATTACAATTTAATATTAGTGTTTTCTATTTTAATATATTTTAAAATGTAATTTATTCCTGTGATGGCAAAGCTGAATTTCCAGCATCATTATTCCAGTCTTCAGTGTCACATGATCCTTCAGAAATCATTCTAATATGCTGATTTAATTCTCAAGGAACATTTCTCATTATTATCAATATTGAAAACAAATGTGCTGCTTAATATTTTTGTGGAAACCATTGTAGGCCTATTTTTTTATAATGTAGCAGCCTTTTTAAAGGGAAAAAGGACATCATTTATTTGAAATAAACTAAAACATAAACGTCGTTACTGACACTTTTAATCAATTTGAAAATGGTACTGTTCAGTGAACTATTGGGAAATAAAGGTGAAAATGTTCTATAGATTTTACCTTGTTTGTTTTTTTCAAATAGATTTTGTGACCATATAGTGCCTTTCTAAAAATAAACGTACCATGATAGGCTTTTCATCGGAGTAAAAAGTGTGACAACTATCTCTGATCTTCGTTATATTGTGTAACCTTTAGATAGTCAGTAAATAACTAATCATTATTAATCAGTCATCTTAAAATTCTTTTTAAATATGTATCTTCTGAGACAACACTGCCTCCCTCTGGTAGTTCTAATTAGTAGTTCCCAACAAGGGAAAAATAAATACCCCAATTTAAATCCGACCAATGACATGATCACCTGATGCAAATCAATTAACTCCAAATTACCATAGGCAGGGTGAAGAGTGAAATATGAGTCTGACCCACAATGTCCCACAGCTTTTGACCAAGATGAGCTCATTAATGTGGTATTTGCTCTTTGTGATTTTAATAACCTCTCCAACGGTGCCTGCAAAGTCCTCGGCGCAAAACGTGAAGGTATTTGACTTTTAAGTGTAAAAAATGACGCATCCAGATCATTCAATAACGTTTTGAAGAACAGACTTTTTCATGCATGTAATGAATCATTGTAATCATTGATCAGGTCGACGCTTGTAATATTACCGGCGTCTGGCGCAATGAGCTGGGCTCCACGCTGCGTGTGAAGGCGGAGGGCTCAGAGGTCAGAGGTGTGTATCAGACCGCAGTGGAGAGTATGAGCGGCGCCGCAGGGTTAGACCGCACGGCCCAAATCCTCGGGATAGTTGGCGACGGGACTCAACCTACAGTTTCATTCTCCGTGCTGTGGGAGAGAGGTAGGCCTACAATGCACTTAAGTAAACACACATTCCCTCAACAATATTTACTTGGTTAGGGGTGACTGGTCAATGTAACACTTTTAACGTTAGTCAAAAGCTGCTGGGCCAGCATCACATTCATGTGGTTTAAGGCTTTATTAAAGTCCATGCATACCAGTACCCTAAACCTAGCCTTAAAACAATGCAAATATAGTGTTAGTTGCATTATTCGGCAGAACGGCGACCGGAAGTAATCATTTGACTGACAAAGTAACCACAATACATAAAGAGGATGGCGTAACGTTAATGGATAATTTAACAAAATACAAAAAGTATTTAAAAAGAGTCATTTTAAAATCAAGATAATGGTTGCTTTTAGCATTAGATTGCATACAGATACAATTAAAATGTTACATAACCATAAAATATAACATTTAATTACTTATCTAATCTGTTAAATCAGCTGTTCCTGTAGTAGACTGTTACAGTACACTTTAACCGGTACTTTGTGACAGTAGAACGTCACGATGTAGCAGTTAAAGTCGCGCATGCGTAGTAGAACGCCGTTGCCGTTCTATCTGCAAATCAATGTTGTTTAAAGTCACTTTTTTTTCAATTAACTCAATGTTTGTTTGTTTTTTGCGCTATATATCTCAGACTTTGATATACCATTCCCATAGGCTATTTGCTATAAATTAATAGTTTTGTGAAGATGTAGCGTTTATCATACTCTTTAAATGCATACAAAGATACACCAGATTTAGCATTCATCTAATTTGTGGTAATCATATTTACTTGAAAATGGCTACAAAGTCATATTTCAGCTGAAAGATGTTGTCACCAACTTTCACATGGCTAAAATATACACAGTATGTGTTCTGAAATATTTTACAAATTATTACAAATTTTTAAATGCTCTAATCTAAAGCACATGAAAATATGCATGTCCAAATATGCACATTTTAATGTGGTGATAGACTTTTTTCAGTTGAGTTGTCAGTAGTTAATCAAATAATAAAAAAAGAGTATTCATATAAAAAGCTTAATGCTTCGGTTTAATGCATGGATGAGTTTCATTGTTAAAAAATAAAAAAATAAACCGATGAAATGCCACCACTTTTGTAGAATGGCTTACCATGGTAACCACGCTTGGCTATATGCCAAACTAACTTGCCTTTTTTATTGTCAAGAGTAAGACGCATGGTTACTTTTGAATGGACGTCATTGGGGAGAGCTTTTTGACAGCATAATGATGCTGCTACTGCATTTATCAGCAGTGCTTAAAAAAGGCAACGTTTACCCCCCCGCTTCCTGCTGGTAAATGGTAATTGTTAAACTATGGTTGTTTTTTGTTTTGTTTTTTAAATATAATTTTGTTGACTTTGGTTAGGAACACAATCCTATAATGTTTTTGCGTATTTGCAGGCTCATGCTTTTTTTTCACTTGACTCAATGGTTGTTTTGCGCTATATATCTCAGACTTTAATATACCTTTCCCATAGTCATATTTCAGCTGGAAGATGTTATCACCAACTGTCACATGGCTAAAATATACACAGTATGTGTTCTGAAATATTTTAAAAATTATTACAAATTTTTAAATTCTCATCTAAAGGGCACGAAAATATGCATGTCCAAATATGCACATTTTAATGTGGTGATAGACTTTTTTTTCAGTTGAGTTGTCAGTTGTTAATCAAATAATAAAATAAGGATTCATATAAAAAGCTTAATGCTTCGGTTTAATGCATGGATGAGTTTCATTGTTAAAAAAATAAAAAAATAAACAATGAAATGCCACCACTTACCATGGTAACCACACTAGGCTATATGCGGAACTAACTTGCCTTTTTTATTGTCAAGAGTAAGACGCATGGTTACTTTTGAATGGACGTCATTGGGGAAAGCTTTTTGACAGCATAATGATGCTGCTACTGCATTTATCAGCAGTGCTTAAAAAGGCAACGCCCCCCCCCCCCCCCCCATTGCTTCCTGCTGGTAAATGGTAATTGTTAAACTATGGTTGTGTTTTGTTTTTTAAATATAATTTTGTTGACTTTGGTTAAGAACACAATCCCATAATGTGTTTGTGTATTTGCAGGTTCATGTTCTGCCTGGGTTGGTCAGTGCTTTATTTTAGGTGACGGTGCACAAGTGCTGAAAACGTTCTGGATGTTGCGCAGTGTAGCCGACAACTTAGCTGGTGACTGGGGAAGTACCAGGTAAGCTGTGTGTAAATTCAAGGATTTCTTTGAAATGTCTATTGAATGTCGCTGACTCCATGTCTCCCTCTTTTTTGTATTCTAGGTTGGGAGAAGATCTTTTTTTCAAGACTTAAATTTCAAATTAAATCTGTAATAGATTCAACGTCATTTAAATTCCTTGAAGGTGTTTTTTCAAGGAGTTTGAGCTTGTAGAGTTAAACCTACTGAGACATTTAAAATCCTTGTATAAAACCCTAAGGCTTAATAAAAGACAGAACAAAAAAGAAACCACAAAATGGTTTGTGACAGTCTTTATAGTCTGACCAGCCAATATTTCTTCACCTTTAGGCTGACATGTCGTCTTTGAGCTTTTAATACTATCACTATACCAAGTGTTGTTGGGTATAAAAGTGATTTTAATGTTAAAGGACTTGTACAATAATTATGTTAAGCTCAAATTAAGTAAAATCATTCATAGGCTAATTTCCTCAAAGTGTAAACTGGTGCTGTTTGAGCCTCCCATCCAGGTCTACATAGCAACGTTGACTCAATCAGTGGTGTGAGTTTAGGGATTCGAGTGGTTCAGAAATGGAATTGAAAAATGCAGCACCAAACAGAATTTGGAAATTAGCTTCCCAATTCCCGAGGACTCCACCGGCTCCCTTCGGCCACCGAAACCTTCAACTTATCTGCAGGTAGTCTAGTGCAGTTTAAATTATGCATGATCTTGTCATTTCAGTTACAAATGCTGCTTGGAGATGGAGAAACTAGAGTAAAAAAAAAAAAATCATCCAGTTTACACCGTGGCAGAATATATGATGACCTGCACTACTGTTCAGTTTTTCCAACCTGGTCTCTATGGGGCACCTTCTCTTAACTGATCTAACCTGAGCTGGACATTTCATCCAGCAGCTTCAGGATTTAAGAAGGTTACATAATCCATTTGATTAAAATTAAATTAATGCAGAGACTTTAGATGATGCCAACTTTGGTTTGACGACACACAACTGTCAAATATTATCTTCAAATGTAAGAATGTAATTACAATCTTCATTCATTGCCTAACATGAGAGTAGCAGGGCAAGAATGGTTCTTATATTTTCCTCAAATAATTACACAAGCTATAAATGTACGCTATACAAATAAACTCAACTAATTTTTTTATATATTTTAAACCAAGTATTCACAGCAGCATTGTGGTTTGAGTGTCTTGCCGTTAATTTATTATTCCCTAAGCTTGATATTCACAATTTTATTGCCTTATGCATGTTTGGACATTGTGATAATGAGGATTGAGTAACTTTTAATGGCCTAATGAACTAATTTCTACACACTTTTGGTTCTGTCTCTTTCACATGAACGGTTCTGCAGCCTATTAGTCAAGATCTCTAAGGCCTTGCGGTGTAGCGCATGGTTTAATACAGCTATCTGCGCACTCCCATTGAGAACAGCATGCTTCAGGTGATGGGTCTGAGCCAAAACTATTGCTATATATACCCACAATTGGTATGTACAAGGCACTTGAATAAGTCCCAAAAGGGGCCTAATGTAGCCAATTAATCATTGTATTCTTCAGGCAGGAGACTTCATGAGCATTTTAAGTACACAGGGTCTTTGGTGGCTGGTTATAGATGAGATATGCCAGATATTAAGGCACGCACATTCAATTTCAGAAGAAACTTATGACTATCAGTAAGGCACGCTAAATAAACTATTGGTGGTAGTAACAGTGCAAATGAGTCTTTGGTAAGGCAAGAATGGTTCTTAAAATGTTTTGTTTAAGTCACAAATCTTGTTGCGCATCTGCTCTAAAATTAAATACTGGGTCAATGTATCTGTATCATGTAATGTTATTTATTTGCCTTAAAACTTGGGATGGACCAAAATTTAAATTTTAGCTGGTAGTTGTCATGGCCAATATTAAAATTAATATTTTGTCTAAAAAAATGTATATGCTAATGTGCATTTTAGCTTTTTCCCTGCCATTGAAGATATTTTCCATCAATTATGTTGCAATAGGCTTGTTTGAGACGCGCCTTGCCTCGCTTGAAATATATGCAAGTCATAGTCAGCAAGTTGTTTTCTAACATGCTTTTGATCAACGCAGTCGGTGGAGAGCAACTGCGCTCGACGGCAGAATTCGACACGTCTGCCTTGCGCTCGCGAGAGTTTTTTTGACATACATCAGCATGACATCAGAGCAAGGCGGACCGCACTCAAGGGGGGAATCCATCAGCCGGAAACTGAAGCCGTCCTTGTGGGCCGCCATTGTAGCAGACCATCACTTACTGTTAGCATTCCATTGACTCCCATTCATTTTGGCGTCACTTTGACAGCGAATAACTTTACATCTGAGGCGTCCAAAGACTTTATTTGTCCATTACTTTGTATCTTGCGTTATGGCCCCATAGAAGCCGTTTTTGTAAAAATAGGCTAACGATTGCTTCACGACTCTGTCGCACAGTAGAGAAATTACCGTATAGACAGGAGGAGAAGCTTGCAGGCAATCTTTTACTGTCTATGAGACAATCGGGTGACATGGAGGCATAAAGTCAAGGGAGAAGCCCATCGGTAGAGAGTCCATAAAAGCAACGGGACAAAATATTTCAACAACGTTTTTGAGGAATTGGAAATAATTCGGTATGTGGCACAGCTACTAGAAGATTTACAACTGTCAGACAGGTTGCTCACGTCACATCTACGTCATCAAGCTCAGTTTGAGCCTGCGCAGTACGCTCAGCCATCAGGAAGTCAGTGCTTCTAATGCTTCTAATGGGCTTCACTTTTCTCCGTTGAAATCAAGGGGGTCGCTGTGTCCATTTCTTTTACTGTCTATGGTTCTGCACAGATTTTGCTCATCTCAAACAAGCCTAATGCTGCCTAGCCATTGACATAATTTCTGGCAAACCATGTTTTCAACGTTATGCAGTAATGGGTGCTATTACGCAACTTTTGAAAGAGTACAGAATCTCTGGATCAAAACACAGGAGAAGAAGCAGAAACGGGGGCATAGGCTTTGTCCGAAATTGCCCCCATACCCGTAAATAGGGCTAACATTTGTAGTGGTGTCCGAAACCATAGTGGATGTTCTCAAGTGCACTCATTCAATTACCCAATGCACTGCAACAATTGTATACTTAACCTGCTCAAAGGCTAGAAAATACCCATAATGCAATGTGAGAGTCACGTGCTGAATGTATTTTGGTGTCTGACTAGAAGATGGCGCCAGCAGCTGAATCATCCATCCATCCATTTTCCAAACCGCTGGTCAAATGTGGGTTCATTGTAATATCATCCAGGTATGTAGAATGTAGGCTATAATAATAATTATAATAATAAATTTTATTTGTAATTTGCTTTCTCAAACTCAAAGCACTAATATGAAACATATTTTTTTAGCAGTTGTAAAGTAATTGCTTATTCAAAATAAGAACATACTCAGGGCCGGACATGCCTATTGGCGAACTGGCAGCCGCCGAGGGCTGCCTAGAGATTTAAATTTGCATACAATGTATTCATTTATTTTTTGGACATTCGTTTGGAATTATTGCACTTATATCAACAAAGTATCATCCCATTAGTTATTTTAAATCTAAATTACCTCTCCGTCATTGTACCTAGTGCTACCGTTAGAGCTGCAGTTGAGCTTGTGTCTGCCCTAGAGTGTATGCGATTTCATTCGCAGCCAATGCTTACGTTCATGCAAGCTAACGGGATCATCAAACATTAAATAGCATATCAAAACTGCCTAACGTTACCGAAAGAACTGTTGAACCCAAGAGATAGATGTGCAAACTTTGGGGGCGTTGATGGAATTACAACATTTACAATGTGCCATATTAAAATGGATATTTTGCCATTTGCTTAAGACTAAAATAATAATAATAACATTGATTAAAGTGTAAAGATTCATTATAATTGAGTATTTGATGATGGGGCGGTAAAGGTTTAAATGTAAATATAAATTACATTATATTATAAATTATGTATCAAATTAGTGTTAGGGTTCGAAATATAATTTCTGCTTATATAATACAGTAATTTGAACCAAAATGGTAAAAAAACCCATTGTGCATAGCTGGAGCTTTTGTTTAGTTTGAAAAGTTTTCAGTGATCTTCAGATATCCTCTCACATATTGTCCCTATCAGATTCATCTTTTCTACTGCATTGGCACTTAAATGACAGCTATGGTTATGGGTTTTCTGAATTTGTTTGGAGATTATATTAAAATCATTGTAACTAGAATGATTCACCGCACCACAGGAGCCATTTGACGTTGTGACTCATAAATAAGATAAGTGTTTCCGCTTATATTCAAAGTACTGTGATTAAGGACAGAGTGATGCTTAAATAACATTTAATTTTCCATTTTAAAAGGTGTCCAACATTTTAAAATCTTTGAATTGAAAATATCATGAAAGATGTATGAGGTGACAAATTATCATTTTTTTCTGTATTATATTTCAGTGCATTCCGATTTGAATGCAAAAAGCAAAGACTGTCTGATCCTTTAGTAACTGTGAGACGTGGGAGTAAGATGCATTCAGTATAGAAAGCATGAGGATATACGGTCACAATACATTCTCTGTTAATTTTCAGACCATTTATCCATTGCAGACGCTTTTAGCTCTCCAATCATATTTGTGGAGTTTGACTTGTCATAAAGATTTTCCGTGACTGACAGCTCCTCAAACCGACTCATCTCAAATCATTAATTCTGTTATATGTCTGGGTTCTGTCATATAACACGATTTTGGTTTGTTCCAGTTTCTTTCTAATTAGATTTTTGCCCTTGGCTCTCAGGATGCAAGAAAGAGCTGATCTGTTTAATAAAGATGTAGCAGAATCTGATTAACCCGCATTTCCTATCTTCAGCATGTCAACTTCTCCCTGGAGATCCACCACCCAATGTCTTTGAGTCTTTGAACCAGACTCTTCCTCCAGAAGATGCTCCCATCATTCAGGGTTTTTCGGTTTCTTTGAGATGGAAACAGAGAACGAAATTATTTTTGGAAGATAAACTAACAATACCAAAATGCCTTGAGGATGACAAATGCTCGCAGGCCTTGAGAAAACGCCTGACTTTTACTTGTGTTCTGTCTTCTCAGACTGTCAATATAACAGACTTCTGTCTTGTCACTGGGGTTGGCCTTCTCATCGATCCTCCTTATGATTTTTTACATTTTCTAATTTTTACAATATGTAAAACAAGTCTCTGTTGTCCCCAGAGTGTGTATGTGAAGTTTTTGCTCAAAATACCTCAGATGATTTTTTACAGCATGTTAAAATTGTCCCTTTTTTAGGGTCAGTAAAAACGCATCGTTTCGTGTGTGTGAGCTAGTGTGTTAGCAGCTCCGATTACCTCACGCAGACAAGCACTAAAATGTTAGAAACTGTTCTGCCTTTTATGTATAAACTGGAGTCGGACAATGATGGAGAGACTCAAGAAGAAGTGACAACATGTAGAATGCAACAGGATGTTTCTGAATGGTTAGTTGATTAATTTATGTTGCTGATGTGAAATTAACTATCTTTAATTAGCATATTATGTCATGATAATCTATAAAATTGCTCGTGTGGGAACTGTTGTAAGATGCCTACAGAGTGACATGCTATTGCATTTGTTTTACGTATTGCATGTGAAAAGACGGATGCGACAGCTTGAGCAGAATCACAAATGTGCTCTACTACAACAACTCTTCCTCTTTTCAACATGGACTGTGTGTTGCTGGGGGCGGGGTTAATGTAAATTTTAGGTTTGGTGATGTCACTTACCCGGGAGGAATCTTGTGTAGTCCCGACCAGCCGTTTGTTGTAGTCCTTAAAAAACGATTTATTTAAAAGCAAATATCTTCCTTTGCTTTGAACTATGAGCGTTGTAACTTTGCAGATGTTTATGCTTAAACAGCAACATTACACACTAACTATATTTTGAAAAGTGAAATCATAATCAACCACCCCTTGAAGAGTGTTATGTTGCTGTTTGAGCATGAAAAAGGTCTGCAAAGTTACAAAGTCCAGTCAATGCAGTTTTTTTCTATACCAGTAAGCGCTGTTTCTGAACTACCTGAAATGCCTCGATTGTAGTCTTGAGTTTTCTTCCGGGAACGAACACATCACAATATTCCTCATTTAAATAATTCCCATCCAAAGCATACGCAAAAAAAGGAGCGAGGCCTGGTTGAGTTGCATAGTGTGTTGAAACTCAGAGTTATGCTAAGGGGCGTGGCATTTCGAAACACTCCTCAAATGGTTGACCAATCACAACACAATGTTCCAGCCAACCAATCAGAGCACATTGTGCTTTTCGGAAGGAGGGGCTTCATAGAGAATGGAACCTTGTTTCCACCACATAATAAAACATTTTAAAACATGATTGCGAATTTTCATCTCACAATCTGAGAAATAAAGTCAGAATTGCGAGATATAAAGTCAGAATTTCGAGATATAAAGTCAGAATTGCGTGATATTAAGTCACAATTGTGAGCTATAAAGTCAGAATTGCATGATATAAACATGCACTTCTGAGAAAAATGTCAGAATTGTGAGTTTATTTCTCACAATTCTGACTTTATAACACCATGCAACTTTATATCATGCAATTTTGACTTCATAACTTGCAATTGCGACTTTACATCACGCAATTCTGAGATAAAAAGTCCAAATTGTGTGATAAAAAGTCACAATTACCTTTTTTATTTTCTATTCTGTGGCTGAAACAAGCTTCCATAAAAGAGACCGGAACTAAACAGAGCGTTACTGACAGACTGTGAAGAGAGGCACTGCAACAGTATGTGAAAATTTTTTTTTTGAACATTCATAAAAACCTGTTCTAGTAGACTCCAAAAACAAAATCAAGACTTTGTAAAAGGGCATAAAGTAGCCTCTTTAAGCAAAATGTAAATTCTTATAGGGAGACTTTGACAACCATAAATAAAAACTGATCATGCTATTCTCATTTATAAAGCTGCTGCGTCAGTGCTTGCTTTTGTCCACCGCTGCAATGAATAATATCACATGAGAATTTCGCCTCAGGCTAATTCACCTCCGGTGGTAGGTTCACAGTTAGCCGTTGCTAGAGACCTCACATGGACGGGCCACAGAGACACCATGTTCACGGTCTGACTTTAGATTTGAAGCAGATTGGAAAGAACAGCTTGAGAGAGAGTAATCTAATGGAACAGTACGTCACAGTCTATTAGTGTACAAGTGTGATAGCATGGTGGTAAATACTTCACAGAGCTAGCAAGTTTGTCTTTTAGTGCTGCAAGGCTTTGCCGGAGTATTTGAATTGTGTTCTGTTACACATACTGGTACATTTATTCTACCTTAATATTTGTTGAATCTGGTATCTCGTTAAAGAGTTTCGTACATTTTGCTTGCTCGAGGCTTTCCCGTTTATAGTAAGATCCATCATTACTCCATGAACCTCGATAGTGTTGGACTTGATCCTCAGGGCATCTGTTCACACATTCCTGGCTGAAATTTTAAGCTCTTAAAACATTTTTTAAGCACTCCCACTCAAGCAAACTAAACATTCTTTACTTGCACTTGCCCAGTGCTTTTCTCACTGATGGTCTGTGAAAAAAAATAATTGTATTCAGCAAGGACACATTAAATGTATCAAAATTTAATAAAACCCCCATTTTAACAAAAATGTATAAACATTGACAACAATAAGAAACCGTTATTGAGCACCAAATCAGCATATTAGAATGATTTCTGAAGGATCATGACACTGGATGATCATGTGATCACAG
The DNA here is from genome assembly GCF_051911475.1 of Siphateles boraxobius. NCBI lineage: Eukaryota > Metazoa > Chordata > Actinopteri > Cypriniformes > Leuciscidae > Siphateles > Siphateles boraxobius. The sequence goes on from NW_027508866.1 coordinate 15,291,993, forward strand.
GAATAGATTACTTCAAATATTAATAATACTGTATTTCACAATACTAGCCTACTGTTTTAACAGTATTATTGATCAAATAAATGCAGCCTTGTTAAGCATAAGAAACTTCTTTAAAAAATAACAAAAATATAAACTAAAAATTTTAAACTAATTACAAATTCACGGAAATTCGACTGAAATGAAAATATATAAAAAGCTTAATATTAATATTTTTATGTTAATTAATGCTATAATAGTACATTCATAAATAATACTGGAATAACTGTCAATAGCATAGAAAAGTAAAAACACACTTTTTCATGATCAGCCCATGATTTAAGCATAAGTTATCTCCATAGCTCAAAGATACTTGCATGTTTGTGCACAAAATAAATAAATAAATAAATAAATAAAAATGATGCAGAAGCTGCTTTATGAACAAAATGAGTGTTTACCTGCATTTCTTCAGCTTTTCCATTTTCCACAGTTTGATTTCAACCTTTGAGCCATTCAGCTGTGTGGTGTGGTCAGCCAGCTGGCTCTCTCTGACCCACCAGCTTGGGTCCAGACCTCACACCTTTGTCCTCTGACCCGGCAAGCCCCTCGCTGCACCACCTGCCCACTATAATGGCCTGCTGCCACGCCACCTCCACCTCTTCAGCTTCCAATGACAGTTCTATCTTATACTTGGCCTTCCAGGAACCTCCCCGGAGTCATTATTACCTTTCTGACCCTAATCTTCAGCCCAGGTGTTGGTTTTGCTTATTGATGCTTCAGAAGAAGTTGAACTTGAAATCTCATTTCATGGCTTTGTTTTGGGTTTCGCCTGCCATTAGAAACGGTACCAGAGGAGTTGCCGTTAATGACTCTCGCCACTAAAGGTACAGTCCAGATCCCATATTGCACAACAACACCTCCTTTTCAGACCAGATGGATAATCATCCAGGAAGAGTGACTAGGGTCACCTCTCATTCTCCCAATACACCCCTTCAGAAGTACTCTCATTGGTTACTGTGGCCCTAAGTATTTGGATATTTAAGCTACATTCTAAAAGATTTTTGGCTTGGTTTCACAGAAAGGGTTTAGATTAAGCCAGGATTTGGCCTTGGTTCAATTAGGACATTTGGCTTTTATAAATGACTTAGAAAAAAAAAAACATTACTCTCGAGACAAAACAATGACATTGACAGGGCAAGTTACTTTCAGTTAAAACTGCTCAAACATGCATTTTAGTCTGGGACTAGGCTTAAGCCTTGTCTGTGAAACCAGAGGATAATTTTATTTGAGTTTTTTATTTAAACAGACGGTGTCAAGGTCAAAATTATTTTTAAGATGCAAGACAGTTCGCTTTAATTTCATGCATGAAATTATTTCCTTTTAAAATGATTGCTCAATTTGATATTTTGTTATCCAGTGCAATAAAAATGTTGTAAGGCTTAGATGTTAAGACATGTTTCGGTGCCAACTTGTGTCATGTTCCTCTCATGGCTGCTCTCTCTTTGACAGTTTTAAATATGACTCTTGAGTCTTCAATGTCAGGGTCTCCTTTAATATATATATGGGTGTTTCTGCAACTACGGGCACTTTTGACTATTCCAATTTTTAAAAAATCAACCTCTATGAATTTCAATTTTAACCATCACAGTCTGTAATACATATAAAAATGTACACAAAATAGAATGTAGTCGTTAAGATTTTAATCTGGAACATGTTTATTTTTTATGTTTTTTGGGTCATCTTCTTAAAAAGTGTCCTTACCGCAACGTTACAATAACGTTAATTTTATACATTTTTCTTTAGTAATTTCTATAAAAAAATTATATATTTAAATAGCTTTTTCAAATTTGATGCGGTTTTGTAAATACTGAATATTTGTAATTTAATATACAGTAAACCTTGAATTTGTCTCTACCGCAACACAAGGTCTTTACCGCAACACCTAAATATGCTGCGGTAAAGACATGTTGCGGAAATGACATTTTTGCTAATATTTTAGCTAATTGGCAGCTAGCAAGGCCTACCAAATTAGTTTTGACTCTTAGCATCTTAATATACATGAATTCAACAGTAATATACATTTATTTTTAAAATGTAGTTCAAGATACACAATTATTAAGCTGAATGGTAAGGACGCACAATAAATACTAGAGCAGAAAAGATGATGTTTACCTTATTTTTTTGGTATCTTGTGAGTGAGGTAGTGTGGTGGCCCAGTCTGTCAGCAATGTGCTCAAGTGATAATTTCTGTTTCCATAGAAACTAGACTTGTTTGTGTTCGATAAAATTTCATAATAAAAGCTTTTTTTCATTGTTGCAGTAAGGACTCAATTGTGTGGGACAGGCACATTTAGTTAAAAAAATCATAAAAATGATCAGTAAATAATATAAACATTTTTAAGATGCTTTAAATGAATCTGTACATTAAACAATTCCATTTGAAATAATGTCAAATTGTAATGAAATTAGCTTATTTTATGTATCTCAACGTTGAGACAACAGGTGTGGGACATTAACAAAAATGGTGTTTTGAGCTATAAATGCTTCATAATATTATATTTAATCACATTAATCAGTACTTATATTTTTTGTCAAGGTGTGTAATGGCACTGTGAATATATTTGTGAATCATCAAATGACAAATTTTAACATAAATCTAAAATTTCACTGCTGGGACTTAAAAGTGCCCGTAGTTGCAGAAACACCCATATATGTATATATATATAAATTACTCACAGTACGGTATGTATTTCCAGGGGGGGGGAAAAGACTACTGCCAAATAAAATAAAGAAGAATAGAGCAGTCACGTATTGTGGCTTCAGAAAGTGCACAATGCCAGAGAATATGACAAGTCTTTAATAAATCCAAAATGAAACGCATGAATTTTTTTCTTCTTTTTTTTCTTTTTTCTTTCAGTTAATAAGTTATAGTTAGTTGTGCTCCTACACTGTTTTTGTCTCGCTGTTGACGACTGCTTCTGCCCTCTTTCCTTTTCTTTTTTTTAGGGCAAGCAGATGTTCATGTATTTCTTCATGATGTGACTCTCCTTGTATAACCTGGAACCATGGAGTGAAACATTAAAACTACTTGCATCAATTACAGATTGATAATTTTTTTTATGATTTATTTTGACACGAAACACATTAGCTATTGACTTCATAATTTTTTTATATTATAAAGCTAAGCTCATCTGGATGCTACTGGATGTTTGTAAATGACAACAGAATTTTCTTTGTCTGAAGATTTCGAGCGACTGTGGGTGAATTCTGTTGGGAGGCTGAGGGCATTGTGACCTCTTTCTCTCTGTAATATGACAGTGCCACTGATGCTCCTGTCACACCTTAGATGACTCATACTGCTGTATGATGGTCTGATTGTTTGCATAATACAAATAATGTCCCAATAAAAGTCTGTTTTCCTTATTTTGGGCTGAAGGACTGGCAATCTAAGCCAAATCAGCCTTGGGTAAATAATGTAAATATATTGTTTATCTGAGCTCAAAAGAGGGACAGATGCCTCGTTCACCTGCTGCCTACTGCTCAGATTCTCCTTCCAGCGGTATTCAGGGTCTATAAGCTGAAATATCATAAAACATTGAACTAAACTTCTCTCAGAGGTCTCTCCTATAATAAAATGTCTGTGGCCACATAACTCAGGGTCATAGGTCTGTGCTACTCTAACGTTGAAGCCCATGGTGTTTTATTTATGTGTTTTTTTTGGACAGAACTGTTTAAATGGTCCCGCCCTGCACAAGTTTGGAGTTCTGAAACATGATTTTATAATAGCTGCAAGCAGCAGGGGGTAAAGTATGTTGGTTGGTTACATGTGCCTGACTGTGCCAGTGCCAGCTATGGGAAACAAGAGACTTGAGAGAGAAAAAAGACAAATTGTGTGAAAAATTCTTGAGGAGCAGCATTTTGGATCTCAAGAGATTGTAGAGAGATTTTGGCAGGAAAGCAAAGTGTGGGTTGCAGGGATAAGGGTAAATATCATTAATAATTGTGGTCTGTGGGTATAAAGGTAGAAACTAAGTAAACCATATTTTCTAATGTAAAATTAAAGAGGTTTGTATAAATAATACTGGAAGTATAGCCTAAAACCACTTCATCTAGTAATTAATTTTGGAAGTAATTTGCCATTTCACTGTTGAGTGAAAGCTTTTTATTTAATGTGCTAACTGTTTTGTTTGAATGTAATTCATATGGACAATTTTACACAATAAACTGCAGTGTGACTGAGCCATGGCCTAGCAGTTATAGTGTGTGTACAACAAGTGTTGGGGTTAAACGTAATAGGGTTATGGCTCGTTCACACCAAGAACGATAACAAGCGTCCACACCAACAGATGATGGTTTATAATAAGCATGTGCTGAAGTTATATCATCTGTCGCTTTAAATGCTCTATTCTGATTGTCTGTTAATGTTTTTATCGCTCATCAGCTGAAAAAAATCATATTGAATATTATTCCAATGATACTGTTTTTCTGTGTCGTTATTATTGTTGTGCTGTGGACTTGGCTATTTGCATAGAATTAGAAAGGTTATTAAATCTTCATAGTTATTACTTTAGTTATCGTTTTGTGATGTATATCCAAGTGAAACGGCTTCTCTAATAAGAAAACATTTAGGGCAGGACTTGATTTTGTCCATGGGGAATTGATTGGATTTGCTATTGGTTGAACTCGTGTGAGTGACAGGTTGCCCCGCCCTCACACCAGTAAACACCTCACTTACTTTGATTAAAGATTATGAGGACACATAAATTAAAAAGAACAATGATGTGCACAAATAAATAATTTATTATAAATAATATTTCATAAAAATAAGAATGGTCCATTTTGATTTCATGGGGACTTCAAAATGGTAAGTAGCCTTATGAAGTGAATTTCATTGTGCTACACCAGATTAATATTTTCTTGTCATTTTGTTTTGTAGAAGAAAAGCTTTTTTTTCAGTAACAGAGTTGACAGTAACAAATGCCAAGGCCATTTTCAATGTACATGTAATAAAAATAAATGGTTAATTATAATTTTGTTGTAATAATGTTACCCTATATAATGTCCGTATTTTTAAAGGTAAAAATGTCACAGCACAACAGGATTGAACTGAACATGCATCAAGTGTTTTAGACAACAATTCTAAATACTAAATATATGTTTCTAATTTGTTATTTTACATGACTTCAATTAAAGTGACATTATTAGCTTTATTTAATATAACCCATTTAACTATATTGTATGCATGATGACATGCAAATTGGCTTATATTCAGGTGGAGAAGTTTTTAGTATCAATCTTTTGCATTGCACACTAAGATGGCATCATATCTAACAACACTGGACACACAGCTCTCAGATCTGTGATTATAAATAGAGGCGTGTTAAAAATGTGAGTCCTGTCTTCATTTGGAAAACTGTATCTGTGAGGCTGTGACACATTTGTGGTTCAGTAGATGTACTTTTGTTGTTTTTGGTGTTTTTGTGTGAATAAAAGAAGACTGCACTGTCACTGACAACCCCCGCCTGCTGTCTCTCTGGTTGACGTCCTGTAGAGCTCACGTCTCATCAAGTGCCTAATCACACAAGAGTCTGACAGTCATCCAGATCCAAGACTAATAATCTAGCATGACACTGTCAAATACAAAGTTAAGTCAAATAATCACCGCTAAATAGACATAAAGTGTTTGTGAATGATTCTTTGCAAGTTACCTCAAATTCCTTTTTTTTATATCAGAACATTTATTAGAGCATCTCTGATCCAGGTTATTACAGTAAGTTGTTATTTTTTCAGTCATTAAGCTATAAGCAAAGTTTCTTGCTCATCTAGGTGACTCCAGGTGAACTTTGATTGGTTCTCCAGGGGTTTCAGACCAACTGCCTGAGCTTAACGCTAAAATTGTATCAGGTAAATTAGATGGAAGAACAATAGTATGAACTGCTGGTGTACATACATACATAATGAAAATCTTTGCTTGATTATGGTATTTAAAAAAAAAAAAAAAAAAATTTTATTGAAGTAAAATAAGCAAATATTTAAATAACTCAATTATGTGAACAATTTGTAATTTAATTAATAAAATAAAAATACACTATACCGTTCAAAAGTTTGTGGTTGGAAGGATTTATTTTTAAAATATTTTTGAAATAATTTTTTGTGTTCATGTAACATGGCTGTTTCAGAAATGAAAGAGTAGTTGGATCCAAGTGCAGTAGATACATTTATTTAAACAAACACAACAAGAGTGCATCGAGGCAGAAACTCAATATTCCAGACACGGGCAAAACCAGAACTGAAACAAACACACACACATCTATCAAAAAACAGAAAAAGAGCCTGGGAAACATTAGGGTATAATGCTGCCTTCACATGCTCTCTGAATTATCACAAATACCAGTTTGCTATAGTTAAACACTGGACATGAACGCCTGGAACCAGGAAAATTCCTGGAACAAGGAACAGGTGAAAGTGATTAACTATGGACATCAATAAGGCTATCTATGGAAACAAACCAGGGACTGAGAAAACAAAGACTTAAGGCTATTGCACACTGAGTCCGAAATTCGCATCCGAAATTTTCGCACGTTAAAAAGAAAACATCGACCTCACGTTATGTCAATCACGCTTGCACACTGCCTCAGAAACTTTCGTCCGTCATAAAAAAATTCGGATCGGGTTCGTTTTTCTGCGTTTTTCGCATCCGTAGCAAGCAGTTTGAATGGTGTTTGAATGGTGTTTTCACAATTCAGAGCCACCAAATCACGAATATGAAAAAACGCATACAATTTTTTCGGACTCAGTGTGCAATGGCCTTTCGAGTCCTAAGGCACAACACAGGGAAACATGAAACAGGAATCGTAATAGCTCACCAAAACTGCATTAATTTGATTAAAAATACGGTAAACTTGTGAAATATTATTTCAGATTATTTAAATCTGTTTTTATATCAATAAATGTAAAAATGTAATTTATTCCTGTGATGAAAAGCTGAATTTTCAGCATCATTACTCCGGTCTTCAGTGTCACATGATCCTTCAGAAATCATTCTAATATGATGATTTACTGCTCAAGAAACGTTTATTCTTATCAATGCTGAAAAAAAGTTGTGCCGTTTCATATTTTTGTTTAAAAAAAAAAATATATATATATATATATATATAAATCACTTGTAACAATGTAGACGTCTTCACTGTCACTTTTGATCAATTTAATGCATCCTTGCTGAATAAATATGTTAATTTCTTTTCTTATCTTTTCTTTTTCTTGAATTTGACCCCAGCTTTTGAAAGGTAATGTAAGCATCAATCTAATTCTGGGCTGAAAATGCTTCCATTTCTTCTTACATTATTTGAGGAAAAACACCTCCATCAGGATAAACAATGAATATGTGAGCATGCAGACATTGAGTGATATTGTTAAACACCTGAAGCCAGTCTCTCTAGTTCCTGCACTCTAGCTGTCATCTCAATTTCGTCTTGCTGCCTTCCTCTCCATTGAGTTTGACCTCACTTCAAGAGATTTCAATGCCAGAGTGGGTGAGCTAAAGACTCCCAGCACACGTGTCTTTTGGAAACCGAACAGAAGAGCACAAACGCAGGAATTCAGAGCCTGAGCTTACCTTACCAATTACCTGCCCTGGCTTTCTTAAGCTCTTACAATGAGCTCCACAGCTGGAGATCTGTGTACTCGCCCTAATGAGGCAAAGGGAGACAAAAGCAGCTCTCCTGGGAATCATGCAGTCCTTCTATATTTTAGGCAAATGACTCAGGTAATTACAGAGCTTGGGGGAGACTCCATCCTCATTAAACATGAATGAGTAGAATCAGGCCACCACTGGTATTGTATACAATGTCTAACATGCAATTATCTGGACTTCGGTTGCGGTTGTTTATTTTAGAAACTACCTTTGAATGGCCTTTTTTTATAAGTTGTTTTACACTTCGTTGTTTCTTTAGAGATTTATTTCTGGGGGGGGGGGGGGGGGGGGGGGATGGGGGGTTCAAAGCGATGCCGAAGTAGAACAAATTTGTGTTCTCCAAAGTACCTTTTTAGTGAACCATGTTTTTCTTAGTAAATCTTTTTCCACTTTTAAGAACCTTTCTTGCAATGTTCCATACCATATGCCATATGCCAATTTGTTAAAAGTGTGTGATTTATGCTTGATCTCTCACTCAATGTAGTTTCTTTACCAACAGCATCTCAGAATATATGATGATGGTGTCTCTTTAAGGTCCTTGTCAACTCATTAGGCCCAAAAAGGTTAGACAAAGTTTGGACACGGTACTCTTAAGTACCTTATAGAAAATCATTAGTAACTATGTAATTACTACGTAATTACAATATATGAGTAATAACCTTAACCAAAACTTAACTCAAGTTAAGTCCGTGCTTCCATAAATTACACTGTACTTTCTGGAGTAAGTACACGGTAAAATAAAGTGCAATCACACAAATGTGTGCTATATTACTAAAGATCATACCTTACAGAAAATTACTGTGGCAGTACCATAGTTTAGTGATAGTTACAGAAGATAATAATATGGCACTTTGAAATATACCGTATCTTACAAAAAATAGCATTCTAAGGCCATGGTTCAGCATGGTATATTTCAAAGTACCACAGCATTACCGAAATCAATGTGCCACTTTTTATTAAGGGACTGTACTGAAATCTCTGTGCCATGGCATTTACTCCATGGTACCATAGTGGGATTACCATATTAAATAAAAAAAAAATAAAAAAAAATTCATGTACGAAGGTTTTTTTTTATGGAAATTCATCAGTACATGATTATGTTAATCATAATGGTGCCATGATGATACTGTACCATGGTGCTGTCACAGTACCTTTCTGTGAAAGGAAAATATAGTGTTCAACCACTTATCAGCTAAGTTAACGATAACCTGCTAACTACTCAACTCATCCAGCTCAGTCTCTAGCTTCCGCAGCTTGTTATGTTGTTTTTCAGATAGACTCTCAGTGGAATTACACTTTGTACAGTCTCAGTGTCCAAGGCCTGGGCTACAATCAAGATTTAAGGGCTTATCTCAGCTTCAAGATTTGAGAACAAATGAGCAGCACTCGAATTCAGCAAAACAGTTGCTCATTAGTCGGGCTTATTAGTATGACTTGCTGAACTTTCTGAGAGTTTAGGAGACTGCCTGTATTATAGGGCTATTTTATATTTTTCCAAGTTTAATTAAATTTGATCAATTAGTTACTCAAAATTTTATTTCTGTGCCAGACAAAATTTATTGACAAATCCATTGGCCACTAGAGGACACTGGAGAGCTGAGAGAGAATTTCAGTTTGATAATCATGAACCTCTGCATCAAAGATATATATCTATATATATATATATATATATTACATTACTGTGATGTTTTCTGTTCTATCAGCACAACCCCATTTGTAAATCCTCATGAAAAAAAGAATAAAGCAATGTCAAGACGCTTTATCAAAAACTGGTAAAGCAAGCCAAATGCATACTTTCACAGACATGTCTTGTCTTTTATTTGGACTGAATTCAATGGACGTGTCTGTGCTGTCACACCAGTGGATGGTTGTACAAAACCGGTAGCTTTTGTTGTTTTTGGCGAGTACGCAGTCTGTGAGCACAAAAATACTCTTTCATCTCTTTCTGTCCTGTCATGTGCTGTTTCTGTGTGATGCAGTAAACAGAACTGAATAACAGAGTATGTTTTACCTGTGCTCGCTCTCTCTCGGTTTCTTTACCTCTGCTTTGAGCTCTCGCGGTGTGTCTGTTTTTCTGTCTGAATTTGTGAGTAGAACTGTTGTTGACTTGCAGAGCTTCTAGACCTGGAGTCTGGGCTGTAGACACTGAAACGTTTGTGATGTGAGTTAGGAGAAGTGATAACTGTGACAATTAAACACTGTTATACAGGATTCAGCCATGGGAACGAGACTGCAGGTGTTCACAAGGCTATTAAAATCCAGCCTGATAGCAATAAGCCTATAATTAATTTTATGTTAACTTGACTTGAAATTAAAATGATATGCTTGTATAGAATTTAAAACCATACTAAATGCTAAAAAAGTGAATTTATGCATAACAACATTATGTAAAGCATTAACAATATTAATCTTATATTCACTAAAGATTACATTTGACTGTTATTAATGTTTGTGATCTAAATATAAAAATGGTAAGAATGAGCACAAACAATTAAATATCTAATATCAACTGAGAAAATAATAATATCAGCCAATATCTGACATGGTACAGATGCATTGTGCATTTCTAACAAAAAATAGTTCTAAGTTTTATGAAATTGAACTGTCTTAAATCAAGAAAAGAAGCATTTCAGAAAGACATACAGATGTCTCTCCTCAGCTCCTGGAGAACTGCTTTACATTCAGTGCTGCGTTCCTGCAAAACATCATTACTTTTCTGTATGGTAGCCTGTGTAATAATGTTTAAAATGTAGAAAGGGAAAGTGAAAGAGACAAAACTTGATTTTTTTGTTTTTTCTGAAGAAAACAGGAGTGCTGCTTATCCATGCAAATACTGCTGCCAGAATGCTAAGGTTCTCTGGATGCTTGCAGGGGTGTTGTTATGCGGCAGCTAAGACTATTCCCAATTTTTTTTTTTTTTTTTTTAATCTTACATATTCCCAAGCTTTAATTTGAAATATAATTATTTTGTAACATTATAAATGTCTCTTTTGATCAATTCAATGCATCCTTGCTGAATAAAAGTATAAAAAAAAATGTACTGACCCCAAACTTTTGAAAGGTATGCAGTAATATATAAAATGGTTTGTTTGTAGGACAAGTGGTGTGGGTTGAGCTGTTCAGTATTTTAATATTTATTGTTAGGTGTGTCACAATTAGGTTCAGTTTCTGTATTAGTTCTAATTAGTCACTATGGTTCCTAATAGGCAAATTAATAAGTCAATTCTTGTCAGCTGTTTCCGTTTAGTGTCCTGTGTATTTACCCTGTTCTTTTCTATCCTTTTTCGGTTATTGTTTGTCAACCATGTATTTGACAGTTCTCCTTGAGTTTGGAATTAAAGACCGAGTAATTCATCATCTTCTTTGTCGTGCGCTTTCTACAGTCACTTAAACGTGACAAGGAGTTTGTGTAAAAATGTATGCGATAGTAATTCTTACCACATGAAGTGTTTTACTACAGTCTTTATCTCATTTGATTTGGTCTGCCGGACCTGTAGTAATGTTCTCTTTTCTTATGTTCGTATATTGTAACCTGTGATTGACGGCCTCAAGGTCCAATTTGTGCGCTTGAAACAAGAAATTATTTGAATACCTTACTTCTACTGTTTCAGCAGCTCTGCGATGCTCTCCCACGCTTTCATTCTGCCCTCCAGACCTTGGGAGTTCAGTTTACTGTGCTGAAATAAACACACACACACACACACACACACACACACACACACACACACACACACACACACACACACACACACACACACACACACACACACACACACACACACACACACACACACACACACACACACACACACACACATTTCAGTGTAAACATCTTATTAAAGCAGAGCCTCATTTCTGCTCTCTCATTACCAGCATTCTCCATCTGCATTCACTGACTCGGCTCTTGGAATTCAGTCTGGCCTTTACGATTGCAGTGACATTGGCATCAATTAAATTAAAATATGTACAGAGCAAAATGAAATGAGACAGTGTTGTCGTTCAATTAAAAACAGTCTTAATAATAAGAGGCAGGAAGGTGAGAAAATAAACTCGAGGGGAAGATAAACTGAGTGAAAAATATGGAGCATTTATATCTTTACTTCATATGTCAAGAGATGAAGCACAAACCCCGTCAAAAGGGTGGTTAAAGCGTTTTTGACCTTTACCCCTGTGTTTCCTATTTGAATTAATCTTTTTAATGCATATCCTGTAATCATAACTATCATAACAAAGAGATTGTTAAGTGCTACTCTGCTGAAGAACAGGCTGTGTCACTGCATTCACACCTTTGAGCTGCTCCATCTGGGTCCTGGCTCATTCCCGCTGCTCCCGGGTCACTTCCTCACCGACTTCCTGTCAGGAATCCAGCTGGTGTCACTTCTGAATTAGAGTCACCAGACTCCAAAACCGGTTCCACAGTCTTGGTCTTCGGCTGCCGGATCATGGCCCATACCTGGCGACTCCTCGGCCTCCACTGGCTCCGGTCGATGCCAGGTCAGATTTGACCAGTTCCCAGCTGAGGCACAATAGCTTACCTTAGGCAGGGATTGTAAAAGCTCTCTGGTCCAGCTGGCTCTTCAGAGCCTCAGCTTTAGTATCCAAACTTCCTGTTTGCATGTCTGCATGTGTGCCCTGTATACAGACTTAGTGTCAGTAAAATCCACAAATGAAAATGGCCACCATTTTTTCCAGTGTTGTTTTAGACCGCATTTACTTGCATATTCTTATGGACAAAACACCTGAAACATCTTATCAAAAAAAAAAAAAAGAAAAGAAAATCTTCTTTTGTGTTCCAGAGAAGAAAGAAAGTCATTAAGGTTTGGAATGACATGAGGGTGAGTGAATTAATTTTCATTTTCGGGTGAAATGAAACCCTTAAAGTATCTCAGGTATTTCTTCTAATGCATTGCACTGTAAAATGTAGTCAGTTGACTTAACTTTAAAATGTGAGGAAACTTTTTGCCTTAAAATATTTAAGTAATAAACTTCATGCTTAATTGAAAAAAATATGTTTTGTTCACTTGGCAATTCCACATAACTTAATTCTTTTCAATTACTTGTGTTTATTTACTTAATAATTTTAAGGCAAAGGTTCCCTCACATTTGTAAATTAAGTCAACTTAAAATTAAGTTCAAAGTTAACTTGTGATGATGATGATGATGATGATGATGATAACAACAACAACATTAATAATAATAATTATTTTAATGTAGAATTATTATATAATATACTGCTACTATAGTTTTACACCACTACTACCAATTATTATTATTAACTGCTTTAGAATGATAATTATTGTGAAAAATGCTTTACAAATACATAATCACTGAATTGAATTGAAAATTGTCTTTAGGCTTATACATATAATATTTCTCTAATATTGGTTCAAAAATATATTTTGTTAGTATAATGCAAAAGGTAATATATATAAAGATAATATAAATAAATATGATGTACTGTAAATATAAATATATAATTATTATATAAAATAAACATTTATTTTAAAATAAACAATATATTTTAGTTTTATATTTTGGCAATATAAAAAATCGAATTATTTATTTATTTTTCATCTCTATAATTACTCAAAATTATAGTTTTAATTGGACTTTGCTATATTAATGGGAACGTCGCTATAGAAGGCATTTATAAGATTGCAAGGCTCTGAAGTCTCCATTTGAATCTAAAGGGTGAACAGAAGAAACATCTGAAACGTCATATTTGATATGAAAAGGTCTTCCATGTTGGTATGTTTGAAATAAATGTCCCCTGTTGTCGTTTGAACAGTGTGTTTGAGAATCATTTTATAATAACAAATTTCACTCTGTTCAACCAACCTATTAGTTTCAGTTTCTCTGTGGGGAAAAAAAACAAACATGTTTTTGTTCTCAGCCATCTGTGCATTGTGGCAGTACCTTATCTCTCACCTGCAAGCTTCCTAAAAAGGCATATACAGAGTAAAACAGCGAGATTTATCTGAACCTAAACACTGTGTTAGACTGTTTCCACATTCAAATTCAGTAACATGATCGATGGTTGTGAAATTGAATAGCATAGGTGATTATAGGCTTTTTATAGACACTAGTTTCACAGCAGCAAAATGGTCAAGAACATGCAAAACATTCCAGGCCTTGCATGCAAAATAACTTAGGCAAACAAACCTATGAAAAAAACTTGGCGATCATAGAAATATTGTGTATGACTTTGTGGAATATAGTTCTGTGCTGCTCCATGTACATTGATGCTGCATTTGCATTAGTCCAGGCTGTTCAAACAAATCACATACATAATTACAAAATTTGATATCAGTGTGAGGGATGATCATTTGTCTTGATGTATTTACCAAACAGGACTCAGGAAATTTGAGGACATTTATTTTTTTCTTAACAGCATGATGAAACGCAAGTGCCAGTGACAGTTGTTAAAATAGAAAATTAAATAAGGATATGAAGCGTTGAAAGTTTGAGAACCCTTCAAAATGATCTGTGTTAGGTTACGCAATGAGAGTTGATTGTCATTCGTGTCCTGACAAGAGGCTATGAGTGAAGAAATAACACAAAAATAAAACATGCTTTCATCTATATTCATCTGTCCAATATTCATGTTTTTTGTTGGATAAAAGACTGGAAAGTTTTCTGGTGCTCTACAAAATCCGTCTTCTCATGATAATTGCAAACCAACTGGGTCCAGAGGCCTTAAAATGCATCTTTTATATTGAGATGGGATTCTTTTGAGGTTTGCACTAAAAGTGCTTCACTTTTGTGTCCGGAGTATTCTTGCAGAAGTCGCTGGTTTTGGCAAACTTCAAATGTTTTTCTCAGAGAGAAGGATTTCCATCTTCATAATCTCATTTTAACACCAGTCATGTTCAGTGCATTGCTGATGATTTATTCATGAATGCTGACGTTAACCACAGTAAAGACACCACATCCTGAGCTGTTGCCCTAAGGTTCTTCATGACCGCCTCAATTTTCGAACCTTCCCTCTGGCATGATTCAACAAATTAATGAAATGGTAACATTTGATTAATTAGATCTCCTTTAGTATTTTCTATTTTCTATAACCTAAAGATGATGCAAAAATACTTTGGTATACTTTAGTAAATCACATTAAGAAATAAATGTTTTTCTCCAAAACACGTTGGGCATAATTATTGGCACACTTTTATTAAATATTTTTTGCAACCTCCTTTTGCCAAGATAACAGCTCTGAGTTTTCTCAATGCCTGATGAGTATGGAGAGCAACTGACAAGAGATCAGAGGTCATTCCTCCATACAGAATCTCTCCTTCAAATTCACAAGTTCATGTTGGCGCTTCTCTTCAGTTCAGCCCACTCATTTTCAACAGGGTTCAGGTCAGGGACTGGGATGGTCATGGCAGAAGCTTAATTTTGTGCTCAGTGACACATTTTTGTGTTGATGTTTGTTTTGGATCGTTGTCCTGGTGGGAGATCCAACCATGTCTCATTATAAGATGTCCAGCAGAAGCCATCAGGTTTTGATTTTTTATCTGTTGGTATTTGCTAGAATCGTACTCGGTTACTAACGTAACCTCGGTTCTCTCTAGAGAGGGAACGAGTACTGCGTAATATCTTACGCTATGGGGAAAACCTCTTTTCAACGAGATATTGAATCCAAAAATTATCCCTAATTTTGAATTAATGTAAAACGCGTTGCAGCAGCATGCAGACATAGGCAAGACGGCTTGCGTGCCTATTGGCTGACCTGCGGCAACAGCAGCAGCCTATGGAGAGAGGCCCTGCGTGACGCAATATCCAATGGGGGCTCTTCGCGGGGTAGCTCTACAGGAGCTAATCATGTTAACAGTGTACCATGCAGTCTAGGTGAACAACGTTCAGCCTGAACTGGGTTGCAGTACGGGTCTTTCAATACCCATGGAGCTGTTCTAGCGATCAGTGAACGATGCACAAGCAAAATTCAGCATTCTGAGTCGGCGCAACGGGGCAGATAGTGCTGATTACTAGACCGACAGAAGCTTAGTCTGTAAGGCGGGAACCTCTAGGTTATAAAACCTTATAAATGCAGACGGCGAGGCCCAGCCTGCCGCCGTACAGATATCCTGCAAGGTAATCCCGCTAGACCAGTGGTTTTCAAACCCTTTGAGAATTAAAAAATGGGTCGCCAGTGATTTAAAAAAAAAAAAAATCAGTTTTCTAATAATATTAATAATAATAGCTTTGATTAGAAGTACACTAAAAAAACATTCAAATTCATGCAAAATAAATAATCCACGTCACCTAACCAAAATGAAGATGAAACATCGAAACAAACTGAATGCTTCTCCTGACATGCGTGTTGCCCTCTCGTCCTGCGAACCGGTTTGGGACCAGATTATGCAGAATAAGCAGGCCCACCCTTCTCATTAATATATATATATATATATACACAAAACACGCACCCGTTCGCTCCATCCGCAACACACACACGTTCGCTCCATCGGCAGCAACACACAAACACTCGTCGTTCCTTGCGGCTTCCGCAACACACTCTCGTTCGCTCCATTGGCAGCAACACACACATTTCAGATCAATATATTTGTTTTCCTTAAAATTGTAATTAACACTAACTTTATTCTCATTTGAATTATAAATATGTTTGCTTTTAAACTGTGTGTGATTTTGGTTGGGTGACAGTTGTAGGTTAAGTTTGACAAGAGTTTACAGTTTGACAAAAGCACAATGTTGTGTTTTAAAATAATAAAATAGTCTACCTAATAAAAAAATCACACTGCTCTGTTTAAATAGCAGTAGTAGGCTACAATTCGTACCATTCAGCATAAGCACCGCTCAACTGTGATGTTTCCATGCACATTTTTGCGCATGTGAAAAGGATGATTTTTTCCTGTTGATATTGCAACGTGAGTGAAGTTGCTACAAAAAAGAATATAATAAAGAATAGTTTACCATCCAATACATCGCGATTCGCGAATGTTGAAACATTTTGATTCTAATGAGAGAGTTACGTGAGCATAATGCCCCTTACTTTTACTTTCGCTTTAAATTATTTCGTTTTGGCATGTTTATAGTTATTATTTATTGTTCTGAATATTACATTTAAAGAGTTTGTTGTGGAATATGTTTTGTGTATTTTTTAAACATGCAGCAAACGATAGGCTATTATTTGGTTAAAATTCCTGTACCTGTATGTAGGCCTATAGCTTGATCAAATTAGTTAAGAATCGACTTTGCGTTCCAATCGTGTCAAGCATCAGCAAGTGCACGTGCATCAACAAAAGTGGTTAAAAAAAGTGCTGAGCTGATTTTTTTTCTGCGCACAAGCCTATGGGTCGCGTCAAAAAAAAAAAAGGGTCCCTCTTGAAAAAGTTTGAAAACCACTGCGCTAGACCACGCCCAAGACGAGGCCAGGCCTCTCGTGGAGTGCGCTCTGACACCCAAAGGACACTGCAGGCCCTTAGAAGTATAAGCCAGCGCTATGGCCTCGACTATCCACCTGGATAGGCTCTGTTTTGACGCGACTAGTCCCTTTGAACGCCCGCTAAACAAAACAAGGAGCTGCTCAGTCTGTCTGAAAGCAGACGAGCGGGACACATAAGTCCTCAGTGCCCTGACAGGGCAAAGGAGACTCCTCCTCCTCATCGTGAACCGGAAGGGCGGACTGGAAAATCATCTGGGCCCTGAACGGTGTATTGAGGAATTTTCGCACGTACCCGTACCTTGGTTTGAGTATGACTTTCGAGTCATTAGGCCCGAATTCCATACATGTCGCGCTCACCGATAGCGCTTGTAAATCCCAATGCGCTTGAGAGCCAAAAGAAACACTGTTTTGAAAGACAAATGTTTCATGTCTGACAAATTGATTGGCTTGAATGGGGCACCTTTCATGGCTTCCAAAACCATAGAAAGGTCCCACACAGGGACTGAAGGAGGTCTGGGAGGATTCAGCCTCCTAGCTCCTTTGAGGAATTGTACGACCAGATCGTTCCTCCCCAGTGACTGGCCAGACGCTGGTTTAATAAACGCTGCTATGGCCGCCACATAAAATTTGAGCGTGGATGGGGTTCTGCCCTTATCCAGTAGCTCTTGAAGGAAGGAGAGAACTTCCGTAACCATGCATGTAGGGACCATAGTTCCGGCTCAGGATGCCAAATCGAGCCCTTGGCCTGAGAGAGGAGGTCTTTCCTCATCGGTATTGGCCAAGGGGCAGTGCTGGTCGGCTGCATCAGGACTGGGAACCAAGCCTGGTTCGTCCAGAACGGAGCCACAAGCAGCACTGAGCATCCGTTTTCCCTGATTCGTTCCAACACCTGAGGCAGGAGCGAGACGGGGGAAAAGCATAGAGTGGACAGCGGGCCCAGACGTGGGCCAGCACATCCCTGCTTTTGGAGAAAAACTTCGGACATTTATATAGGCCACCACTGACATGTTGTCCGACCGGACCAGGACGTGGTGACCTTTTATCTGGTGACAAAAGCACCTCAGCGCCTCGTCCGTGGACACCACCTTCACACTCGAGAAAGTCCCCAGACTCACGCCTGACTGATACCAGTCGGTTGCCTTCCAAGGTTCCAGAGCTGAGACGCATTTCAGATCGACCTTGAGGCGAAACAGACCGAAGGCCCATGCCCGAGGTGGATCTCGCGCTTTCAGCCATAACTGCAATGGGCGCATACGAAGCAGACCTAGCTGGAGTTTCATCTTCTGAAACCTTTTGAGTGGGACTATGGTACCGCGGCGGAAGGATTTCGCGGCGCGCTGAAAGTTCAGTCTGCGCTCCGGCGACAGACGTGCTGTCATAGACAGCGAGTCCAGTTCTGTGCCCAGAAAAGAAATTTTCTGACTGGGAGACATCGAAATTTTCGCCCAATTAACTGTGAGACCCAGATTCTCGAGATGCTCGAGAGTAATGTGTAATATGGTCCTGTGTTCTATGAGCTCTGACTGTGATCGAGCTAGAATCAGCCAATCGTCCAAGTAGTTCAGAACTCGCATGCCCCGAAGTCTCAGGGGTGCGAGAGCCACGTCCATGCACATCGTAAACGTACGGGGTGCCAGGGACAGGCTGAACGCCAGGACTGTGTATTGATATGCCTGGCCCTCGAAGGCGAATCTCAAGAATCGCCTGTGACGTGACGCAATTTGTATTTGAAAATACGCGTCTTTCAGATCTATTGACAGAAACCAGTCCCCTTGACAAATCTGCGCGAGGATTTTCCTGGTCGTGAGCATTCTGAACTGGCGTTTCACAAGCACTTTGTTCAGCTGTCTCAGATCTAGAATGGGTCTGAGACCCCCGTCTTTTTTCGGTACCAGAAAATATCTGCTGTATAGCAGATATTTCACTTTGCTCTGAGCTTGAGATAAAGGCGCTGATCACAGCTGGCGGTCTGGCTGCGCTCGATTTCTCTATGGCAGTTTGCGAAGAGAAAATGAGTGGCGTGAAACATGGGACATGCATTTCACAGCAAACGTGGGACATGTATTATGTAGTGTTTGTGGGCACTGAGATGTGGGCATATACACTACATGTAATGCACAATCGACATGAGTCGCTCGCCGCGCTCGTTTCTCTATGGCAGTTTGTGTAGAGAGAGTGAGCGGGACAAACCCCTGTGGGTTTTAACATGTCTGTGAGTGAATGTGGGCGCGTGACAGCGGGCACATTTACTGCACTCAAAACACCGTCTGCCTGAGCTGACTGAATGTGTGTTGGTTTCGTTTTAACAGAAACCGCGGGACATGCATAGTGTAGTGTTTGTGGGCACTGGGTTGTGGGTACATTCACTACATGTAATGCACAATCGACATGAGTCGCTGGCCGCGCTCGATTTCTCTAAGGCAGTTTGTGGAGAGAGAGCGAGCGGGACAAAACCCCGTGGGGTTCAACATGTCTGTGAGAGAATGTGGGCGCGGGACTGCGGGCATATTTACTGCACAGAAAACACCGTCAGCCTGAGCTGACTGAATGTGTGTTGGTTTTGTTTTTACAGAAACCGTGGGACATGCATTGTGTAGCGTTTGTGGGCACTGAGTTGTGGGCACATTCACCAATGGCGGAAGCGGCAGTGGACGGCGGCCGCTGTCCGTCGGTGAGCGACTCGAGTGAAGCTGGCGAAGCTGGCGGGCGAACCAGCGAGCTTTCCCAGGCTGGAGAAGGCTCGGGGACCCGTTGAGTACGGCGCTTTATATGGCGCGACACTATAGCGGGTGGAAGTGCAGACTCGGAGAAAAAATGCCAGGCGAGTCCTCAGAGTCGCCATGGCAATAGCTTGCAATGATGGCAGCCGCCGTCAGCGAGCGCGAGAGCTGCATGATCCTCAACCAGGCAGGAAACGCAGATGACATGGCAGTCCCCGTCGCTGAGTGCGGCTCGGCACGAGCCACAGGAATGAGGCATCTTTAAAAAGACGCTTGCTCTTTTAGATAAGAGAGACAGAGTGTGAGTCGCGGCGGCAGGACGTCCAGCAAAAAAATAGGCCCACAACATTAAAGATCCAGCAGTATATTTAACCTCTGGCATGGGGTAGTTTTACATGTGTGAACCAAACTCATCTGGTGGGTTTGTTGCCAAAAAGCTCTTTTTAGTTTCATCTGAATAGAACCATAGAACCCGGTCCCTTTTAAAGTAACAGTCGTGTCTGACAACTGAATTTGTTGGAGTTTGTTTTTGTATGAGTGAGGAGGAGTTTTCTTGAAACCCTCCCAAACATCCTGTGGTAATGTAGGGGTTGTTTGATTTTTCTTTTAGTCTTTCTGACCCAAGACTCAACTAATCTCTGCAATAGCTTGTTTGCATATAACGTCACGACACTGCGTTGCCATGGCGCGAATTGCAGATGGAGGGCAGGAAGTGATTTGCTATATTTAGGAAGCATTATAACAAACTCAAAATGCCTAATTTTTGTCTCGTTTATGGTTGCTCAAATCGATCATACCGAGAAACCACGAAGAGTTTTTATCATGTACCAAAAGTTGTTGTTCATAATGGGGAAAATGCAAGAAACTGACAGAAAAACGTCGGGAAAAATGGCTTGCAAACATACGTCTGCGGTCGAGGAGCCGAATCGGAAAATGCCCGTGTGTACAGTGATCACTTCGTCAAAGGTGAGTTGATACAACTTGTATGGCTATGTATGTGTAACGTACCAGTTTCCGAACTTTGTAAAGTCAAAGTATGTCTGTAAAACAAGGTAGTTGCTGATATCTACCGCCTCGATGGCAGATAAATCTTTCAATGCAGATGAAAAATCGCTCCTCTTCATAACGTAAGGATCACGTCCAACAATTGTTAGATTTTTTGTTTATATCTTTTCTCTTGTAATAGCGTAAAAAGTAGTACAGTATGGACTTTCCTCCATCTCGTCCATTCCGCTCTTCACTTCCTGCCCTCCATCTGAATTTCGCGCGTCATCACATTCAAGTGACTGCAAACCACCTATTCTCTATCTGTGATCATTAGAGAGTCTTTGTCCGATCTAACTGTCCACATCGCCGTGCAGAGCAGGTATTCTACTTTAGGTATTTACATTCTACGGGTGCCAATAATTGTGGCCAACGTGTTTTGGAGAAAAACCTTTATTTCATAATGCAATTTCCCCCATACTTTCAATTCTTTTACTTTTACTTTGATTTTTGATGAAATATCAAAAGGATAAAAATACAGATTTATTTTTACAGCCACATTTGATCATATTTATCAGGGGTGCCAATAATATCTGACCACAACTCGTTACGAATTAGCCTACCTGGGCAAGTCCTTTTGGAATTTGCCGCTGGCTCTGATGTCTAGTGGTTAAACGTGAGTTTTAATTAGTTTTGGGTAACAGCCAATCTTTGGTCAAATTAATTATTTATTGTTTTCCAGAGAAAATAGATTTTACCTGTCGACATGTAGTATAAACACAATATCACATTAGAAGTAATGTGATATGGCTATATTAGCACGGCTTTGACGACCTCGTGCTTATGGCCTAATCGCAGCCGTCCTGATATAGAGCCATATCCTACTCATCTGATTTTCATGTTTTCCATAGACATAATGATTTGTATACCGCACAAACTGTATATCCCCTTACCCTAAACCTACCCCTAAATCTACCCATCACAAACAAAACTTTTAGCATTTTTACTTTTTCAAAAAAATACCACTTAATATTTAAGCTGTTTTCCTCATGGGGTCCAAAAATGTCCACACCAGGACAAGGATTTTGAATATTGACATCTTTGTGGGGACATTTTGTCCCCATAATGTAGGGTATATCTTAACCAGACAGTCAGATAGATTAGATAGATAGATAGACAGACAGACAGACAGACAGACAGACAGACAGACAGACAGACAGACAGACAGACAGACAGACAGACAGACAGACAGACAGACAGACAGATAGACAGATAGATAGATAGATAGATAGATAGATAGATAGATAGATAGATAGATAGATAGATAGATAGATATTCCTCTACAATATATTCAAATGGTTTCAAACAAAATGTCACTGTACTTTACACTCAACCAAGGCAGAATTTCTGCACAGAATCCTCCCAACCCCTGATCCACTTTTCTGTCTTTCTTCTTGGCTCTCTCTCTCTTTTCCTCTGATGTGTCTCGTAATGACAGATGGGAGTCTGTATGCGTTGATGACACATAAGAAGGATTAAAGTTCAAACTGCCTGTACCGGCTCCAGCCCTCAATATACATTATGGAAAGAGTTACTATCTCATTTGTGTGATCCAAAAGTTTTAAACGCTACAGGCATCAGGGCGAATTCATAAATCTCCATTAGACGAAAGAGTATGGCATGTTCAAAAGTGAAGGGACGGAAAAAAGAGAACATAAAGATGGGGTAAAAATCTGCTTTATTTTCTAAATGGCTGAGCTGATGGAAGCTTTTTCCAACCTCTCTGATAAACATAGTTTTTGGGGTTTTATTCAGCGTGTTTTTCCAGTGCACTGCATCCGAGTTATGTGATCATACAGAATATAATACAGCAATGTAGCAATACAAATGGCATATTTCGATTTAGAAATATGACCTAAATTCAGTCAAAAGAGTACCGTTGGAGCAATACGTGCAAACTGGCATCTAAAGCATTTCTGAAAATGTTCTCAGTAATGAAAGTTTTTGATTTTTTTTTCTCTTTTAATCTATACATCAAATATAAATAGTGATATAAATATATGTCCTCAGTGTGATAAAAATCGTTAATGTTTATAGCTAGTATAAATGTAAAATAAATATAATTATAATTATAATGAAATATCAATAAAAACATACAACTTTAATAATTTGTTTTGGCCTTTAATCTCACAGCCTCACAGACTCACAGCCTCTCGCTGTTTACAGAGAGAGATAGAGCTGTCAAAGCATGCAAAAGGTCAGGGTGTTGGTCAGGTTAGTGTTGCTATAGTGAACGCTGCTGTGGTTTCACAACACAGAGGACACACAGCGTCCTCCCACGGACTAAAGATATTGTGGATCTCTATGTCTTCACAGTTGTTTGAAAGCAAACAGCGAAGGTTAAGTTCTTTCTTTATGCTGAAAGGAGGACCCTGTGAGAACTATTTCAGAAATGCTTTGAATGCCAGTTTTGCACATAATGCTACATGATCTCCAGCTGTACCATTTCATCTGAGTTTAGGTCATATTTTTAAAAAGAAATATTGCATATATATTGGCACATTACTGCATTATGTGCTTTAAGAACGCAGTGCAAAAAAAAAAAAACCACACACACGCTGATGTGATGTTTCTTCGCCCCTAACATGTTTCTTCTATTCATCTTTAAGATTCAGTGGAGAGCAAATAGAGACTTTCCTTCCTTTAATATAATGGCAGCTATATATTTTTATGTACAAAGACCCATTGATACTGTGAGTATACCTATTAAGTGATTATAGAGATGAAAATAAAATGAATATTTTTATATTGCCATTGCACTTTGGTTTTACCCTTTCGTTCCTCGTTTCCTTTAGACCACGCTGGAACTTTCAGATGCTGTTGCTTCATGCCTGCGTGCAGAACATCTGGCCTGTATCGCGACGTACACGGCAAGAGACATCGGCCTGTATTAGATGCTTATGTTGAGAGGTAATTGCTTGTATCCAAATAGCTCTGTGGGAAACATCTGCCACCGTGTGATTGGTGCTATCTGAAACATCTGCTGCAGTGCGATTGGTTTCATGAGACACGTCTGTTTGTTGGGACTAGTGCTGTGATGCCCTCATTTCAACAGGATCAAGTTTTGGTCAAGTCAAGTCACGTTTATTTATATAGCGCTTTTTACAATACAGATTGTTTCAAAGCAGCTTTACAGAGATAACAGGAAAATAAAGCAAAAAAGTTTGTTTCCCGAAGAAAATAGCGTCACTGTCCAGTGATGTTTAATTTTTGTTTTAAGAAAAGTTATTAATTTAGTTAATTTATATATATATATATATATATATATATATATATATATATATATAGCCACTCTGGAGTAAACAGTGATGTCATCGACCACCCCAGTTCAGTTCTTGAAACAGTGTCAATGCAGGCAGATCAATATTATTGTTGAATATTAAATTAAATGTTAATAACAACGGTCAAGAGTTAACTATCCATACAAATCCATTGAGGCCACATTATACATGTATGCTATAATATAATATAATAATATAATATAATATGGTAACCTTTTTCTAGTAAGTATACAGTAATAAAGTACTTATAAATCATTAACAAAGTATAAGTTTATACACACACACACACACACACACACACACACACACACACACACACACACACACACACACACACACACACACACACACACACACACACACGGGAACTCTCCACAGGCGTAATGGTTTTTAGAGTGTAAGGGGATAGTATATATATTTTATCATTACAATATACACAATATATTACAATATATATACATGTATATATTAGGGATGCACGATGTATCGGCCATCATATCGGTATCGGCTGATATATGTTAAAGGTGGGGTATGTGATTTGCAAAACGGCCGGCAGATTTTGAAAATACACAACTCATAAGGTCCTACCTACTTCTCCTCCAACGCTGGCTCTGACTGCACCCATTCGAAAAACATGGACGCGCAATCAAGCACGAGCCAAAACTCAGATGCCCATACATAAATACAATCGCTCACATCAGCTTCCTCCCCAAACAGGTTGTTTAGCTAGCTAGTTCTACATATGACTTGGCTATAACGTTAGAACAGCTACAATTGCATGGTACAGCTACAATTGCAACAGCATGGTAAGACCGTTTGAGTGACGCATTCTCTGTCCAATGATTCTAGACGGTCTTGAAAATGATTGGCTGGAGTTTTTTGAGTCCTGCCCGTTCCACAGATGATTAAATTGCTTAATTTTCATTTAAGTGCTTCTAATTTACAGCCAGCAAGTGGGTCAGGAATGGGATTTCAAGTGATTTTGAAAAAATGGTCAAAAAAGAAAATCACATACCCCACCTTTAATTTTTAAATGTAATCGTTTTTTGCCCGATTTATTATAGCCGATAAACATTGAAATATTCCCTTTAGTTTAGACACTTCATATACACTCTATTCACCATTATGGTTTTGAATTCCTTGAAATATGATTGAAATCACTTCAAAAGGAAAATACAGTTAAGTGTATTGGCAGAAAGTCAGACTACATACAATTATAATGAGAACATTATAATTGTGTGCTTGGGACATGGCTTTTTATGGTGAGACTTTTGTTTTTGCAATCAGGCTCTCAAAAAATATATAGAAATTTCAATTTATATTTATCGGCCAATATATCGGTTATCGGCTTTCAAATATAAATAATTATTGGTAATGTGTTTTGGCCAATTTTTTCATATATATTTTGGAATTTTGTTTCAGCATTGATGTTTTTTACGTTATTCAACCCCGTAACAATATTCTAGCATAGCTAGTAGTGACTACTTTTTCACAGGAAAAAACACTGATTTATTGTCTTCAGAAAATGTTTAACTTTATTTCTTATTTCTAATAGCCATTCTGCAGTGTATTCAAAAAATTAGCCTTAACAGTACAAGCGTTTTAGAGTTTTAGAGTTTTAGAGTTACTGCTTCGTTTTTCTCTGAGCTGAAAAGCTAGTTACATTTTAGCGCTTAGCATTAGATTACATGGTCCTTAAGGTGAGAGCGTATGAGAGAGTGTAATGCGCTCTCATGAGACAACGATTCAACAGACTTTCCTTTCACACCCAAGCTCAGGCTGTTTTGGTCCATTACAATCTTTCGGAGGTAATAAGGATCTCTTTCAGCCAACACAGAGTGTCTAAAATCTGCTCAAGTATAAAATTAGCACTTATCACACTTTTAGAGTAGCACACACACACACACACACACACACACACACACACACACACACACACACACACACACACACACACACACACACACACACACACACACACACACACACACACGCACACACACACACGCGCACACACGCACACGCACACACGCACACGCACGTGTACGTACATAGTAAGCTAGCAAATGATTAGACAAACACACACAGTGTGCAGTACGAGGGAGAGGAGCATAGCAGTAGGTGAGTGCTTCTAAATTACAGGTAGGTGAAGAGCGTGCTGATAATAGTCTCACCTTCTCCCATTGACCCGCTGGGGTGAATAGGATGGAGAAGGAGAGCGTGCGGAATCAATGCAGGACACTTAACATGATTGGTCACAATCATAGAGATGACAGCGTGAAAGCCGGTTACATGGCCTGTTCGATTCTCGCTCTCTCTCCTCTTTGTTGGGAAAAATACAAATGAGATCTGTTTAACGTCTCAATTGTTTTTCATAGATCCCAATGGTGACGTTTGCTAAAAAGATTAGCTCACCCAAAAGAGAAAATTCTGTGATCATGTTTTCACCCTCATGGCGTTCCAAACCTGTATGACTTTCTTTTGTCCATAGAGCACAAAAGGAAATGTTAGGTTGAATGTTTATATTATATACCAGTTACAGTAAACGATTGCTGTTGAGCTGAAAAAATGGCAGAAAGCATCTTAACGTGGTCCATATGCCTCATAACCTTCTGATGTCATGTGACAGATTTGTATGAGGAACACAACAATATTCAGTGAAGATATTCTCCTTATCAAATTGTATTGGATACATACAAAATAAGATTAATAAGATTTAATTTGATTAATCGATTCATGTATTGTTCAGTTGATTGACTGATTCATTAATTTATTAGATTTGCTTAAACTGATTTCATTATATTTTGATTGATTTATTTATTCACTGAATCAATTATTCATATATAAGATTTAGTTTGATTCAGTTATTGTTGAAGTTGATTTCTTGATTTGTTCAATCATTCATTACATTTGGTTGAATTGATTTATAAATTAATTAATGGCATTTTGATTCATTCATTCATTAATGAAAATATAAGAACATTATCATTTACAATGTGTTGATTGATTTGTTCATATATATAACATATGTACTTTGATTCATCAGTTAATTTATTGTTAAGTTCAATTCATTCATTCATTCATTAGAAGTGATTTATTGATTCAGTAATAAGAATTTGATTTATTCCTATATTGATTGAATAATTAATTATCATATGTACAATTTAATTTGATTCATATATTTTTAAAGTTCAGTTGACTGATTGATTCGTTCATTCTTTACTTTTGGCTGAATTGATTCATTGATTCATTAATAGGATTTTGATTCATTTGTTCCTTAATCATTCATTCATTATAAGATTGTGTTTGATTCATTAGTTAAAGTTCAGTTGATTGACAGATTGATTTATTTAAACTGATTGGTTGATCGATTTGTTTTGTTTTGATTAAATTATATACAAAAAGCAATCAAAGAACCCTCCCTTTATAATCACTGGAGCTGTCAATCACACAGTGCGAGTTTACCAGTGACTGAGTTCTGGACACTCGCCATAACTCCCATTATAATCAATGTCTACACTGCACATTGAATCTCTTATTTGCACTGTGAGTTAAACGCATTCGTGAGAGTGCAGAAATCGAGTTCACTGCAGAAATCGAGTTCACTGCATTCACTGCATTCAACAGACATGTCTGTAATCGGCTACAATACTCATCGCTGGAACCTTTCATGTGACGGGAGTAGATCTAAATATAATGCTATAATGAACACTATTCACAATTAGTTAATCTAAATGCTAAACACTAAACAGCTAATGGTAAAACATAGTTTTCGAGAGAGTTCCACATGTAATACTTATTTCATATGGATAAGATGCTAGCCAATCACAGTGGGCGTTAGACACACCCCTTCAAACAGAGCGTTCAAAATCAGAGGGCTAAAATCAGGGTAGGAAATGACCTTTTATTTCTGAATGATGACACTTTTTGATGTAAAAATCATACTACGTGAATCTCGGAAACATAAAAGAAAAGAACAAAATGTAGTTCATGACCCCATTTAACTTCACAATATATATTTTTTTTCCAGAATCAAATGATCTGGTCTGTGCCATCCTCATACTGTAGCGCTAACCCCTTTGTACACAATTTGTATTTCGCCAATGGAGTTTTAGGAGAAACATCTGAGACAAAGGCATACATAATAAATCCATTAATGCTCTTGAGCGATGAAAAGCAACCTCAGAGCAATAAAAATATCCTTTTGGCCTCTCCATAATACAGCTCTGCTTCCTCCACACACGGTCAAGTTCTGAGAAATCCATGTTTTTGGTCACACTGTGGCCTTCATAGAAGAAGCAAACACACGCACACACTCTACACCTCAAACACACAGACACACACACACACAGACACACACACACACACACACACACACAGACACACACACACACACACACACACACACACACACACACACACACACACACACACACACACACACACACACACACACACACACACACACACACACACACACACACACACACACACACACACACACACACACACACACACACACACACACACATATTCCTCTCCAAACCCATAGAGCCAGAGGGGTTTGTGCTAATCATACTGCTGTCTCCACGACTACAGCTCTCTTTCATGGCAGGTCAGCTGTGCATCAATTATTCATGCTCTGATATTACTAATGCATTAGTAATTTATCATAACCACCACATTTCTTGATGAGATTGTCTTTTCTGAGGAGTACATTATTATGGCAAATTAATAGTTTAATATTAAACTGGCAATTTAAAGCACTGTGGAGCTCACAGGGTTTGTGTGAAGCACTTTCCTCATAGAGAAGGACAGAATTGAGGGAGTGAATGAGTGAATAAACTCTGTGGCTGTTTGCAACCCTCATTCCCTGAGATAATTGAAAAAGTTTTGGAAGATAACATTAGTATTATTGATAGATGGATAAAAGATGAACTTCTGCACATTATGAAAATACAGTGATAGGGGTTGGAGCTTCCTGAATGTGAATCTACTTCCATCAGAATATAAAATCACATCCACAATCTGTATTCACGCATCTTTGTTTCACTCCCAAAATATGTATGTTCTTGGCTCTTTCACTCTTCTGAAATATCTCCCAACATTCATGAATGCAGTGTTCACTTATTATAATCATTATTGATTGATTGACTGATTAATTAATTGATTCAAGATTTGGTGGATTGGTTGACAGAGTAACTCCTAATGCTTTGTTTATTGATTGATTGATTGATTGATTAAATCATTGATTCATTCAAGGTTTGTTTGATTGATTGATTGATTGATTCTTTCCTAATTGTAATCACATTGATTGGTTTATTCACTGTTTGATTCATTGATTAAAGATTTGGTGCATTGATTGATTCATTAGGTGTGGTCACATTTACCATTGTTCTGTTAATTTTTGTGTGTGCGAAATCCAGTTTTTTTCAATAAGAATCTACACATTCAGAAAATTCATGTGAGGGATTTGATTTTCCCACGCAGATTTTGCATCGGGATAAGGTTATGATGCTTTTGAGAAACATAACCAGGTTCTGTATATAAGTTGATTAATACTGGTTGACCGATTCATTCATAATATTAATTGATCAATTAATTTGATTTTAGTGACTGATTTACGGATTCATTCATTAATTTATTTGTTAATTAATTCCATTTTGTCATTGATTGATTGATAATTTTGTTTAGAGTTAAACCATTCGTTCATAATATTGATTGACTAATCTGATTTCAAGTGATTGATTCACTGATTCATTGATTCATCCCTCAATCCATCCATTATTCCAAATTCTCTATGGCAGGGTTTTTCAAAATGGGGTCCAGGGACACCCAGGGGGCCTCAAGGGTGTTTTATTCTGATTTATAGCAGATTTAATGATGAGATTATTGGCTCTATAATTTGTTATATTTTATGTTCTCTTCAGGTTTATACATCTATGGAGGGTAAAAAAATGATATAGTGTTAACGTAATAGAAAGTACGAATATTTAGGGTTCCGAGGCATCAAAAAATTGCTCTATGTGATGCTTGACAGTCTGTGACGAACAACATGTTGTTCTTTTTGTGCTCACAAATTCCTTACTCCCATACACTCGTCATGTTAGTGCCATTTTGTGTTAACCACATATGCCCTGTCATGGTGTTCCGTCTTGTGTTCCACTCATGAGTTCCACGTTATGCTCTCTGTTGCCTTTCCACATCACGCTTCACATTGTGTTAACTTTCTATGTCATTATGTGGTGCTGAGTAAGGGAAACAGAGGTTCCTTCCAGCTGTGATGTCTACTAGCATTATACCTGTCCCAATACACAAACATCAGTGCTGTAGCACCAGCAATGTGACAAGCCGTCAATTAATCTATCCTACAAGTAAGCAATCATTTAGAACAGTGGTTCTCAAACCTGTCCTAGGGACCCCTCACCACTGCACATTTTGTATCAGGTGTGTTAGGTGAGGGAGACATGCAAAATGTGCATTGGCGAGGGGTCCCTAGGACAGGTTTGAGAACCACTGATTTAGAAAACCATGCATTTACCCAAAGCAACTCTTAGTATACTTATTACAGGGACAATCCACCTGAAGTAACCTGGGGTTAAGTGGTTTGCTCATAGCCACAACTGTAATAGCTAATAATGGATCCTCGTTTAGACTTTACAAACTGCTTTAGAAAAAAAAGATCATTCCTACACACTTGAACTAATTTCTGCTGTCCATCAATAGCAAAAGTCAACAATCTGTTTATTAACTTTTGTTTATTATTGGTTGATTCTCTCATTCCTGTTCAGTATATTGATTGACTGACTGATTGATTCATCGATTGATTCAGAAATGGATTAATTCATTCATTGACGATTTGATGGCTTAATTGATTGATTGAATCATTCATAATGCTTAGTTTAATGACTGACTGATTTGTTTAATTTGAGTTTGATTGATTGATTCATTCCCAATATTCAGTAGATTTACTGACAGATCTATTGACTGGTTGATTCATTGATTCATGTTTTGGTGGAATGATTAAGTAATTCCTAATGCATTAGTTTATTGACTGAATGCATGGTTGATTCATTAATTTATCCAAGGTTTGATTGATTGATCCAATTCCTAATGTTCCGTAGATTGACTGACTGATTAATGATTGAGTCGAGATTTGGTGGATTGATGAGTCATATCTCCTTTTGAAAGTAACATGGCGCTTCAAAATTTTTATTACATTGTAATGCCATGGCGACAAATGACTGTTAAAAATTGTTTGGTCTTTGAATCATTCATTCAAGAGATTTGTTCAAGAATGCTTATACATCCAAAGAAACAAGCAAAGTATTTATAAGTGAGTCATTGAATCATTCATTCAAACAGAGTTTTTGAAAAATAATTCAGATGAATTAAATATTTTAAATAGACTAAAGCAATTAACATTTTGTCAGAACTTCTAGTAAATTACATGTTATTTTGTTTAGTTGTCTGTTCAGAATCCTGGGATAATCGTAATGTCTGTTTGAAACTCAAAAATGTTTATTCTCAATTGATCAGAATCATGTAATGATTCAAGATTTGGTGGATTGACAAAGTCATTCCTAATGCATTACTTTATTGATTCATTTGAGGTTTGATTGATTGATTCATCCTTAATGGTTAGTGAATTGACTGACTGTTTGATTCAATCATTGATTCATTGATTCACGATTTGGTTGAGTGACTGAGTCATTCCTAATTCATTACTTTAATGATTCATTGATTCATCTAAGGTTTGATTAGATGTCCTAATGAGGTCCTAATGTTCAGTGGATTGATTCAATGATGGTTTCATTGATTCAAGAATCGGTTGATTGGATGAGTCATTCTCATTCTTAATGCTTAGTTTATTCATTGATCAATTGATTAATTAAAGGTTTGACCGATCAGTTCATTAATGTTCAGTAAATTAATTGATTTATTGACTGATTGCTACACTATTAGCACTATTTTTGCTGCCCCTGAAGAGCAAGAGTCAGCAATTGCACAGACATGGACGAATGCATGTGTTCGAGTGGGCGTCTGTTGGCCGTGGCTCTGCTCCATTGTGGGTGTATTCAGTTGTTCGATTGCATACTGCTTTCTGCTGCTCAGTGAGCAGGTATGGTCAAGGTCATCCTTTTTATCGAGAACAGTTCCATTTATCACAGAATTTTCCATATGTTCATACTCGTGACAAATGCTTCAATCATCAATTGATCTGTATCAATTGCCTTCAGATTTTTCCATCTCTCTCTTTCTGTCTCTCTCTGTACTTGCTCTGTGCAGCATTTAAAAGGATCACAATGTTTCTGTATCAAAAACAAGAACATTTTCAGTTCACACTAAAGAAAACAGCATCCTCTGATGCTTCCTTTATGGCCATTTGTACTTCTCCTGAAATTCTCTAATGTTAGGGGTCCATTCTCCTCAGATCACATCAAACTAGCCTTTGGCAAGTTGCTTTTTTAGAACAAAAGTTACCTAATGGGGTTCATTGGGGGATTTTGTAACTTTGAGTCGGTCACAAAACATTTCCAGCTACAAGTACGTTTAGCAAAGAGACTATAACAACTATAACAGAGACTATAATTGAAACTATAACAATTCATCCTATCATAAAACTGCCAGTCTTTATTCAGTCTTCAAACATAAATATCTCAAGGTCATATATATATATATATATACACCAAATAAATATATGACAAATTTATCAAATATTTATTTAATATATTAATGCAATAAATACGAATACATTATTATACTGTTAATTTTTTATATATATATACTTTTTAAAAGTTTTGTGTAAACTGTTGAATTTGGTTTTTCAGGATTCTTTGATTTATAGAAAGTTCAAAAGAACAGCATTTATTTGACATAGAAATCTTTTTGTAACATTATATAAGCCTTTACTCTAACTTTTGGTCAAAAGTGACAGTTAAATCAAATCAAACAATTAAAATTATCTTTAATTTATATATATATATATATATATATATATATATATATATATATATATATATATATATATATATATGTTTCGAATGGTAGATCCAGTAGCACTTATCTGTCATTAAACAACAACAACAAAAAAACAGATCATTTGAAATGCTTAACTTACTTTATTGTGTCTCCTTTCTTAAAGTGAATTAAAAGGAATTAAATGATGCGAATAAATGAAGGAAAAAAGCGTTTAAATCACTTTCTTTAGGGAGAGAAATGAGAGAAGCGAGAATCCAATGAAATGATCTGATAAATCAAATATTAAATGTCACATCTTTGTCACAGCTTGCATATAGATATAAAACACTAAATTCATCTAATTTTTCTTTGCTTTTAAATGCATTACTTATATGGACCAACATAACACAACACTGTGAAGGTCCCAGGCAGATGACCACGAGACAAGAGAGCCTGGCAGAAGCTGTTGAAGTGAAACCCTTCATTTCAAAGGCAGACACGTCTTGTGCTTTTGTATTCCACATGGCATCACTTGAGCTCAACTGCTCCTAAGGCTCCTCTTCCAAAAGTGTGTTTTGGACTTGTTTTGCAAATTAAGATCACAAACTATATGCGTTTTAAAATGCTAATTCCTGTTAAACCGGGTCTCATTATGTGAGGGACACCTACATAAGACTCAGCCTAAACTGATGGGAGCTAAACTAATTTACTTAAGAATCTCTCTGTGAAACTAATTTGCTGGATTTACAAGAGTATAAAAAATGCAATCGGGAGACGTTTCTGACATGCTTACATGATTAAAATAGAATGTGCAAAGAGATCAAACTGCACCCAAGGCTTTGATGAATGTGACTCAGAAACAGAGGGAAGCTTGTGAAATGAGATGTCTTTGCCACCAGGAGGGGGCACTGTGTTGCTTCTCTGCTAAAAACACAAGGGCAGAGGGAATTTAAAGTGGGGGTGGGGAGGGGGGTGTCATTAGTGATGCGTGTAAAATAGAATTGAAAGTTTTGACATCGACTGAACCCACTTCAGATGCACACATCAAACCATGACTGACTGACAGTCCGGCCGCTAAGATGGAGGGAGTTGCTCTAGGAAAAAAAAAAAGGAGAAAGTGATCAGGCTGTTAGGTTCGATGGCTGAAATTTCCTGACTGACAGTACCATGTATAATTGCTAAAAATATACTGTATCTTACCCCGTACATCTCCACGAAAGCAACAGGAAGTCAGTGACAAGTTGTCGTAGCAGCTAGCGTGTTTGTATAGATATTCAATACCAAAGCTCGCTACAAACCGGTGCAGTTGTTGTTACAGTCGAGCGAGCGAGCTCAATTTCACAAAATCCCGAGATGCTTGCATTTGTTAGCGTAACCGATGACATTTAGCGTAGCTGGGCAAGGCACTGTGCATCTGCTGAGTTCCGTTGCACACAAACCACTTAGAGTTAAATGAGATTGTAGGCTCAAGTTTCACTTCTTTGTGAAGTCCCACAAGGTCTGCAGAGGGTTTGTCGTTTACGGCGGGGAGAGAAACAGGTGTGCGGAGCAAAGCAGATGATTCTTTAGCTGGAGGCACAGAGCTAACGCTCCAAACATATTATGGTGCACTCCCTCTGACAATCCATATGGAGTTCAGACACATGAGGGTATTGATTTGTTGGCTAATTAAACCACATCAAGAAACCCTGCCTGCGAAAAATATTGAATTATAGCCCGGGCTGATACCTCAAGCTACACACATGCATATTAAATCAATAGCTTTCATCAGTCATGCATACGTTCTTGTTGATTAACCGATTGTGATTCATTTATTTTACATGAGCTGACATTCATTGTCTCATTGAAGATGTTTATTTGGATTAGCGTCCATCATGACGCCCCCTACAGGAGCAGGGATGCACTGCGGGCCGGTTCTGATGACATGTCTCGGTAATGATAGTCACATCTGGCCTTGGGGTGCCTCTGCCAAGGGCTTGGATGCTCAACGTCCGTCTGATGACATCGGCGGGTAACCCCACACCCATTCTAGTTTTGTTTTTGGAAATTAGTCCCTAGTGATGCAACAATCTGAAATGGGTTAGGCCTCTAAAAAATAAAATAATTCCCTCACAATACAGAATGTCTAAAATGCAATGTCAAGTTTAGTCCGGTTTTACTTCACCGCTTGATTCTCTCTCAAGTCAAAATGTAATTACTTGAGCCCTGGGGATGTTTAGTTGATTTAGTTTCTTCTGGGATTTGCCAACATCGCCGTGGGTTTCAACAACGCTGTGATGTCTTGCAAGAAAAGAGCTATATAACTTTCAAAAGCCTTGTAATGAACTCGGACCAATATTCTTCTTGTGATGTTCTCTTCATAACCTTACATCATGCTCACAAGACGTCATTCAAATTGCATTGATTGTCTGATAAGTTTTACTGTCTTCTGCATTAGAATCTTTCTAATTGTTCTTGGTTGCAGCACATTTGCTCATTCTTTGCTCTGTGATGTCCACTTTAGTGCATCATTCAGACATGAATTTATAATGTATTTAAAAATCCTGGATTGAAATGAGGTAGAAAACTTTAAATTTGTATTTGAGGAAGTGCAATTAAAACTGCAATCAGTGCAATTTGTGTTGAGAGTTTAAAAAAAAGGTATAGACACTCTTAAATCGAAAAGACCAACAAACTCTCTAATGGCAATTTTTAACTATTGTTTTGGCTAATAGGTGGCTTCGTATGATCTCATTCGTACGTTTTTGTACGATCTGCGTACGCCCCTTAGATTTTTAGGTTAGGGGTGGAATTCTATGCTTACATTTTCTTTCTAAAAATTCTACATTTCCGAATCACATCGAATGCATATGGAATCGCCACCTCATAAAATAGTACGAGTTTTTCAGAAGACTGGGTTGAAAGAACGCAACGCTGGTGGTGTTGTCAGTATGGGAATGTTGCAGATAGAGGCGTAACCTCTGTGTTTACCTCCCTTCTGGAGCAGACAGAACTCACACATCATCACACTGTCTGCATCTCAAACATCTGCGGGTCATGTTAAATACCCACTGCAGAAACCAATACAGCATTGAGAGACCCCAGGTTACATTTTAATTAAATAATCTCATGAAATGAGGTTGAATTAGCTGTAGTGGAAAAATTATTGTTTAAACATTCATATGTGATATTAGCCACACGTCACCGAATAAAATGGCACAAGATCTGTACAAAAATACGAATACGATTTTACGCCTGATCTCGTATTCCATATTTGATCATTTTTATTACTTTTTCCTAAATCATTACTATTGGTTACCCTTTATATCTGTATCGGTTTTGCAAATATTTAACCAATAAAAGGTATTTAAAAAAGCTTGTGACGAAAGCTTGTGACTCCATTGGATCCTCAAAATCTCATAACTCCACCCGCCTTTATCATGAATGAAGTGCTGCACACGTTTTGGATCGTCTTTGATGGTTTGCAATGCAAGGGTTAATAAAGATCTGTTTGTTTGAATAAGTTGAGTGCTTTCTTTACACAATAAACACTATCTATCTATAAAGGCTAATGTCTAATGTATTTGAGGAGCAGAGAAGATGGAAAAAATACTATGGAAGTCAATGGGATCCATCAACTGTTTGGTTACC
The DNA here is from genome assembly GCF_051911475.1 of Siphateles boraxobius. NCBI lineage: Eukaryota > Metazoa > Chordata > Actinopteri > Cypriniformes > Leuciscidae > Siphateles > Siphateles boraxobius. Next base: position 15,328,695 of record NW_027508866.1, read on the forward strand.
CATATTCTTGATTGGTATTTATCTGGGTTATTATCTGGGTAACAAAAAAGCATAAAACAACATTAAAATAAAATAAAATAAAATAAATGTTAACTGAAATAATATATATTACATTTTCATTTAGTTTAAATTGATGTTTAAAAATTAAAAACTTTCTAAAAAGAGTTGCTGCCTTTTTAATTAAGTTTTTAATTACCATCAACTTGGATGTTTAAGTCATTTCAACTTAAACAACTTTAAACTGACTTTTAAAAAATAGTTAAATCTTGGATAACTTGTATAAAAAAATTGAAAATTGCTCAGGATGTCAAGTTATTGATCATATAATTTTTTACAGTGCATATAGACATTAAAAAACTAATAAAAATGACAAAATAAGAATCTCAGTGATACTAAAATAACACTGCAGCAGTTCATGTGAACTGCTGTACATAAAAAAATGAAAAATAGCAGTAATGTCCATAGATTTACATTGAAGTTTACACCAGACGGCAACTAAACCAAATAACAGTTGTTTCACGTCGAAATTCTACGAGAGTTGAATGTGGAGTAATGCAAAATAATGATAATTCATAATTAGGATGTTCGTCATGAAATCTTCCATTGTCAGAACAACCAATTAAAAAAAGATAATTGATCACAGAGGGAGAAATTGGACCTTGAAGTGTTTTGCTGAGTAGATATCCGAGTTGGGGGAAAGGAACCATTTTTAGCATTCACCACAAGGACTCATCTAGAGGGAATTGCCAATCAATCTCTGGGACGTTGGTTTAGCAGATAAATCGCGATGTCAGTTTTGTATGCATGCTGCCATGCGATCATTAGCCGTGGTGCTCCCCGGAGCTAACGCGGCCATAGCAGCTAATCAGTAACCATAATAGTCGTTTACACGTTATAATGGACACACTTCATAACTGTCAGTCTCTGGAACCTGTGCACGGAGCGTTATTCGCTATGAAGCACAAAAAAGTGGGGGGAAATGTCGCAAAACCCACAAGCTAAGACCCTAAGAGCGCTCTACATGGTGATAATGGGCGAGCAAATGCCCTTAAAATCCAGATCTCCTCTTGATTCAAGCCCTTTCAGAGAAGTATATTGTGGCTTTTCTTGGATGCACTAAAGAGCAGGCAGTTCATCATAATTAAGGCAACTTTATGAAAGCAGCTCCCGGGCTGCACTACCTGTGTTAGATGTGTCATCTTTATTAGCCCAAGCATGCTAAGCCAAGCTCTCCATGCACTAATCCCTAGCTAAAGAAACAGCTTTCAAGGAATTAACATCAAAAGTAGAGCCTAGCATGCCGGCGGGGGAGCTTTCACCAGTTTCAGCCGCAGCTATCTCGCAAGTATTTTAGAGGCTCAGGGATGAAGAGGAAGTTAAACTTAAACTTGCTCCTTGTTCCACCATAAGTCTTTGACCTTGTTCTCAGGTTCCTCTAATAATCCCTTCTCAGATGTGCGCAGATCTTCACAGGATTCAAGAGGGATCCGGGAAGCGGATGCTGCAGGGGTCGCTATGTTCCCCTCGGGCAGGTCTGTGATTCCCCAATCCATGTAGCACTTATTTCAACCTATGATCATCTCAACCTAAGATCAAGTCATCTAGAGTTGAAATCGTGGGCGAATCTAGGAATTTAGCCTTTCCGAACACTTAAAAAAATCTCATTTTAATCAATACGGTACTGATATGTCTTCCGATTGCCTATATACATATGTTATTGCTTTCCAAAGCAAAGAAATGTACAAGTATATCAGCAACTGTGCCATATTTGGTAGAACTTTTTTGTGATTTTTATTGGAAAGGAGAGTGTCTGGATGAAACAGAGAAGAATAATCCATATACTGTATATGTGGATGCTGCTGTTCATGGCGCCCTGTGTCTCATATATTGCTAGAGGGACGGATTATTCTTAATGTACGAAAATTAAAGTTTTGAAAAACTAGTAAGGTGAGGATTCTGAGAGAAATAACCTTTGATATCCTACTGGAACTGAGGGATCAGATAATCACAGATTTTTTTAAAAGACTGACAGCTTAATTGCAGATTTTCTGATCAGAGATGAATGATGGGGTCTGGCAATGTCTATGAATGAAATTATGGATTCTGGTACTGCATTGACTCAGAAACATGTCGATGTCTTCTGTCTTGGTCATTCTGTTTGTCCTTTGATACAAAGCATTTCCCGTATGTCTGAAAAATTAATGTGATTATCTGACAATGGAGATTGGAAAGAATTTAACGATTCCTGTTCCATAACGATTCCATTAATGATTATTTCTAAGGAGTACAGAAATGCTATTTCATTGCAAATGATGAGATAATTTCAATTAAACAGATTGAAAAGGTGTGTTTACACTGATTTCTCTTTAGAAGCGTCATAAATACAATTAAATAACCAGCCTTACTGTATATTATTACACAACAACAATAAACAAACAAACATAAATTGTGTTAACATATTCCATTCATAAATATTTAAAATACTACAGACAAAACACAAACAACCAGTCAGTACACTGATTTAATCTCAGTAAGTCGTAAATTATGAATGTCTTTGATTCACTAATAAAAAATGACTACTTAGAGAGTCTTTTGCTTCAGGAATCAGACTACACTCTTTGCATTGTTTGAATTATTGTGATTTAGATATATATTAGGAGATATATATACAGATATATTGTATTCTATACATATTATAGCTTATTCATATATATGGTGTATATATATTTGGTATATATTGTTTCACAGTTCACTTCCTATATTTCATAATTTACTTAGTTATTTTTCTAAAAAAGTTCAAGTCAGCCTGAAGAAGGTATTATATTATACCGAAACGTCGCGAAAGACTTGAACATATATATTGGCCATTTTCTTTTTTTTCATTTGATTTTATTTTTCATTGTTTTGTTTGTTCATTAGGAGTTTTTCTCATTTATACAAAAATAATCAAAAAAATCCTCCAAAAAAAATTAAAAAAAATATTACCATAAAAAACTCCAAAAAAAACATACACACAGTTTGATTAAAATGGAGCGATTTCGTGGCAGAGCAAGACAAAGAACCACGCCACATTTAAAAATAAAGCCTAGTTCACATTACATGATTTTAAGCCCGATTTAAGCCCGATTTGCAAATCGTTGAGCTCGCCGACAGGTCAGGGTGTTATCGCGTGCAAATCGCGAGAGATTAGCGGGCGATGAACGCTCGCCAATCTGTTAGTATGAAAGAGCCAACAACGCATCAAAGACGCTCGCAGACGCCTCGCAGACGCGTCGCCGAGCCTAGAAAAATATCTAGCATGCTAGATATCCAGAGCTGTCGCACGACTCAACCTCACTGATGTCATGAGCAACAGCCAATCAGAGCATGGCATGGGTTGAGGTCACCGGGTAAATACACGATTTTTGCCGTCAGCCAAACATAAACATGCAGCTACATCTCCGATATAAACATGCTGTACTCACCTCCAAATCTCTCTGTAGCACAGACAATCCCTGCTGTTCGCGTATGCGGATCCACTCGCCCATACTCTCTTATTTTTTCTTTTTTTGCGTTTTTTTCTCAGAGCAAATCATCGCGCAAACAGTTTGCAGCACTAGTTTCTGTCTGACGTCCATATTCGCGGCTGTGTTTGTGTTCTTCGGCGCGCGTGCGGGTTCGCCTCATTTCTGGTTCGTTTTATCGCGTGATTTTTCGTGGCAAAACGTGGTTTGTAGACAAGATAGAATCGTTGGGTGACAGAGTTGTTGTCAACTCGTGTAGTGCGTTACCTCCTGTTGCGGATCAATCACGTTGTGTCGTGTGGTGTGAACAGCTCAACAACTTGAACACTCCTGATTTCACAGAGAGCATGTCATGTAGTGTGAACCCCACAGTTCAGCCTGACGTTTTAAAATCATGTAGTGTGAACTAGGCTTAAGACACACCAGTGGTACTCCAGATTTCAGACGGTTTCAGTTCACACCTAGTAACACTTCAGCACGCCCCCGTGCTAGGGAGCAGAGTTTCCCATACAGGAGACCCACTAACGCAGCTCCACAGTCCCGCCCTGTAATAAATAATAAAAATAACACCATCAATAATAGGTACCAAAACAGGGAATTCAATAATGCCACTTTCAGAGAGGTGCCTAAATAATTACTTCACAACCATTAAAAAGCATATTCTATGTAGAATGAATGTGTGTAGTATGAATGTAATATGAACATACAGTTGTCATGTCATGTCATTGTCATGTGACTAACAGTGTCAGTTGTATCGATTCACTGCCATTCACAACTCCTCTGTCGTGGCATCCCGGGATAGTAAAGTGTCACTTCAGAATCTTAGGTACCAGAAGTAGAAAGTCATCTGGGTATATTTTAGCTATGTGAATACAGTAAATTGGTGCTGAAGCAGGTTGTTAGAAGGAGATGAGGATCCAGTCTAATTATACAAATAATACTTATTAATAGACCTATTCTTTAAATTCTTCTAAAAAATTCTTGGAATCAGCAGCTGAAATGATTTTGGAAAATTCTGATATAAGAGTAGAACTACATGTTATGTCTATGGTAACATCCTAAACTGTAAAATGACTGTAAAACTATTAAGTTTTACAAACTTCAGCCTAAATGATTATGTATGTTATATATATATATATATATATATATATATATAGGCGAATAGGCGGCGCTTAAGGAAAAGCCAAATGAACCCCAAATAATTTTAATGGTCTATTTTAATGGTCTATCTCTTTTTTTTTTTAACATGTAAAGTTGCCAGCTACCACCAGCATTTTTGATAGTTTTCACACTTTTTTCATGGATGAATATCTGAACATGAATATCTGAACATGCGATGTCAAAAGAAAGAAAAGAAAGAACAGAGCCTCACAACAACAACAACAACAACAACAACAACAACAACAACAACAACAACAACAACAACAACAACAACAACAACAACAACAACAACAACAACAACAACAACAACAACAACAACAACAACAACAACAACACAAAAAACAACAACAACAAAAAACTTTTTACTATACCTTCATGCATTCTTTTTTTTTTACCAACATTTGAATGTTGGCAAGCTTAATAAAATAAAGCAACATTTTATACAAATAGCTGAGAAAATTGTGTTTTTGTCAAAGACTGCAACTTGCATAAACAATGCTTTTATCGCTTGCTTCTGCTTCTTTTTTGCCTGTGTTTTCATCCAGAGATTGTATACTCTTTCGAAAGATGCTTAACAGCGCACCCTACCGTATAACAGTGAAAACTGGAAGCCGGAAATTACGTCAATGCCAGGGCAGCGTTGACACATAAATGATTGAAAATTCCCTCAATGGTGTGGAAAGAGTTTATGTAAGGGTGAGGTCAAATTTAGAGTTGCTCGGCAAAAAATTCACGGGTGAAATCCAGTCATTCCAATAGGAATCCACACAATCGGGAGTTTCATGTGAGGTGGTAAATGTTCAAGTTGGCTGTTTGAATTCGCCGCTTTGACCAACAGAATGTTGCTTGGTTTGATAGTGACTTCTGTGTGAGCTGTGCTATACACTATTGACAATAGAAAATCGACCTGGAAATTTTTGCTAATGTGACCATACCTTGAGAACAGTGAATTTAGCCGAAAGCTGACAAATTTGCAGGTTTGCATTGAAGAAAACGGAACGTCAATCGTTTATTTTTGGGGTTTCGAAAATCACTATGAAATTTATAGCTCTGTATTATGCAGGTCAACTATTGTCTCATTTCTTTCTTATTTTATTTCTCCCAAGGTATATTAGAAGAAACATCTGTTGCCACCCTCAAACCCAAAACTGATTGAGAGGGCTGTCAGCATCACGGCAACAAAGCGCACAGCTTATTACATTGTTTGCTACCCGGTCTCAGCGAGCCCTATTACAGTAGAGCGCTCTGCATGCTGATGTTCAGAAGCGTTCAGATCCTCGCTTATTTAATTCAAGGCCTTTTGCACCTTTTCAACGAACCAACCGAACCATCTTTCATCTTTTCCACCTGGTTGTCTGTTTCACACCAAGCTTGCTTTCACAACCAGGAGAATTAGCGCAGTGGTGAGAAAAGAAAAAAAGAAAAAACGGCGTAAAAAACATTCAACATGGTTTCAAGCAACTGCGTCGAGCCTGTGTAAACGAAAACACGGCTGCCGCAGACGTTCGCAATACTCCCTCCAATCTGTGTTTTAAGTGAACATCTTGTTCTTGTATAACATAGCAAGTTATCTCCCGAGTTGTACCTGAATGCTTAACTACTGTGACAGCCCAACCTGTTCGCAGAAATGACTGACGTCCCGGCGCATTTCCACATTTGTTTCTGCTCCTCAATCTGTTTTATCTGTCAGTCTCTTCACACCCATCAAGACGCTGTCTTCAGGATAAAAGCTGCTGATCACCAGCCTGTGTTTGAAGCGCACGGTTCAAATTGGCTGAAATAAAACTGCAAAATGAAAACTGTCGGAAAAGATTGGGTATTTTAATCTGCACAGGATATTATCCTTTCAACGGTAACCTGCAAAAAGTTTAGCTTAATTCCTTTCATTGCAGAGCAATAAAAAGGAATCAATTTGCAATCAAAATGATGTACTAAGCTTGGTGTGAGCTACATGAATTTTTTTTTCCCTGAGATAACTTGTTGGTTGCATCTCTAGTGTTGTGGAAGTCAGCCCACCATGGTGTCGGAGCAAGGCAGTGTAAACCTGATTACTTTGGTGGTTTTGTAGCATGACTGGCCACTTCAATCTGACTTCTGACTTCCGAAAGATACTGATGGAAGGGAAACGCAACGAGATTTACTGTAAATTCCACTGATGAATCATACAAGAGGCAGATAAATGAACAAAAATGTTCAACCAAACACTTGTCTTGGTGCCTAGCATGCTTGACACTGCTAAAGAGCTTTCTCAGATTGCTTTGTATTATAGTCAGAAATAATTCTAAGGTATTTTGAGACTCAACGATCTAAACCAGAAAAAATATATTGAGATATGAGAGAGAGAGAGAGAGAGAGAGAGAGAGAGATAGAGAGAGAGAGAGGAGAGAGATAGATAGATAGATAGATAGATAGATAGATAGATAGATAGATAGATAGATAGATAGATAGATAGATAGATAGATAGCAAGAAAAACATATAATCAGCACATGATACAAACGTCTATTATTTAGGCCAGAGTGAGGAAAGGATATATTCACCTTGAAAGCCATTCAGACTGCACAGCCAAATGTTTCACTCATAATTATCTAATATGGAAGACTAAAATTATACATTTAGGACCTTGTGGTACTGTATTAGATTATGAAGATATCATGATGCCGCGATTGTGTTTTCCATACACACAGAGACTGAGAAAGATGTTGATCTATTTGAGTCTTAGTGAAGTTTCTTCTATGATTCTATGAGTTTTCAGAATGCTTTGCAAATATTTTTACAGATTTCAAAATTCACCTATTTGCTTCGTATACAAGCACGTGAGATGTTATTAAAGGGTTGGTTCACCATCCTAGGTGTATATGACTTTCTTCTTTAAGCCGAACACAATCGGAGTTATAAAAAAATAGCCTGGCTCTTACAAGCTTTATAATGGGAATGAATGGTACCTTGTTTTTTGAAGCTCAAAAAAGTGTATCCATCCATTCTGCTCCAGGGGGTTAATAAAGGCCTTCTAAAGAGAAGCGATGCGTTTATTAAGAAAAATATCCATATTTATAACTTTATAAACTCTAATCACTAGCTTCCGGTAACGGCCGTCCACGCGTTCACGAGAGAGTCGAGTTCCAGGGTGTGACATAGGACTTAGGCAAAGCGTAAGCTTAGGTGAGGGTAAACACCTTTTGCGGTTCAATCAGATAGATCTGGTCAACAAACTAAAGGTCCTCTGACATTTCTCTTTATAATTTCTCATTTTAGACTTCTAATTCGTGACCGGTGTTTCATTTTGCTCTATCCTCTGCGCTTCCTCGTTCGTCATACGTCATGCGTCGGGTCAGAGTTCACTCTTCCACAGGAACTAGACTTGCATATGGCAGTTACTGGAAGCCAGTCATTATAGTTTATAGCTATTTTTCTTACAAAAATGCATCACCGCAACACACCACCTGGAGCCGTATGGAGCACTTTTATGATGGATGGATGCACATTTTTGGGCTTCAAAAAACAAGGTACCATTCACTCCCATTATAAAGCGTGGAAGAGATATGTTTTAATATAAATCCGATTGTGTTTGGCTGAAAGAAAAAAGTAATATATGTACACCTAGAGTGGTTTGAGGGTGAGTAAAGTATGGGATCATTTTCTTTTTTGGGTGAACTAACCCTTTAAACACCACATTAATATTTGAACACATTTTATGCCAAATTTCAGTATTTTTAGCATATTGCAAAAGCACATTACTGATAATATTATACTATTATCTGGCATTTGTCACAATATTTGGTCAGAGGGACATCGTAATAGTGAAGGGAGCATTATGCATTATGTGAATCTCATTAAATCAATACAGTAAATTAAAATAAAATGAAATAATTTTATGGACCTATTTTATGACCTTTTTTTATAAAGACATGACAAACTTATTTTCTTGCTTTTTTCTTTTGAGGTGAAATATGACTGAGAAATGTTTTTGTGACACCCTGCAATTGTTTTATGCGCAGCATTGCTCTTGCAATAATCACTAAATTATTGCACTTTAAGTAATTTTCATAATTGAATAAAAACATGGAAATAGGTGAGAAACATATATTCCAAGACCATCCATGCTTCAAGAAGAGCTTAATATTTGCCATGTAATTTATATTGGAAGGGGTTAAGGCCAGTGGTTTTTACCAATGGGGCCGCATGATAACTTAAAGGTATGACAATTAATAATAACATCACTTTAATCTAAATTGAAATGCCTAAAAAAACATAAAATCAATGATAAAATCACAAGCAAATTATGAGTTTCCATTTTTAGGTGAAATAAGTAAATTTAGCTTGCTAGATGTTAGATTTGTTACAGGATTTGTTGTCTTTAAGATAACTTTGATGAGTTGATCATGTTTCATAATTAAGTAGAAAATTTTTAAAAATAGTTTAATTAACAGTTTCGGTCTTTGCTTATCATTTTTATTATTAAAATGCCATCATAAATTAAAATGCAAAGCATAAATCATCCTCAAATAACAATAAATCCATTTAAATAAGCATTTCACTAATTAAAAACAGTTTTACACAAAGAAAAAATATTTGTATATAATGTAAATTCAAATGAGTTAAAGACTCCAGAAGCCTAATAAAAGCTGTTTTATTTCACATACAACAGGTCACCGTGACCAACTGAATGCTACTTGCAGTACTTTATCTTCCATTATTGTACTTTTTAGATCTAAAATAAACAAATTGGTAACACTAAGATAAAATAGTTCATGGTAGTACATTGTAAAAAAATATATGATTAATATGTTACAACAACATTTTTTACATTGCTTTAACTCTTTTTTTATAAGTTTTACAAGACTCAACTAATTTTTTAAGTCAGTTTAGTGTAATTTCAATTGAACATCCAAGTTGATAATACTTAAAAATTGAAGGCAGCAACTTTTTTTACAGTGCATTTTCCATCAGAAGTGGTAGTTTAATCTCTAGAAGTTGTTGAACTATTGCAATTACATACATACAAGGAAATAATTCCTTTTTAAATTCTTGACCATTCCATCAGCATTTCCTTTAAAATGCTCTTATTTACTGTCTATGGTGATCGCTCAAAGACAAACAGAGGCAGGAAGTAAGAAGAGATCTGGACCGTGGTGATTTTTACATGTGCTGGGCGCCAGTGACCCAAGCTGTGCGTGGGCAGGTGAGCCGAGACACAACTCGTTACTGTGAGCTCCCACGCTTCCTAAACAGATGGATGCAGGCTCACACGCACACATTCACATACACACAGATGGCACTCATGGATAATACACACAACCCACCAACACACTAACTCACCTTAATTAATGGTCCTATCAGGCGACCTGACACACCAAATTATCAAATCGAAGTGCCAACCTCCCCATACGGTCACATTCATTGTCCCAGATTTATTTACGCCACTTATTCACCCAGTTTTTTAAAATGTTTTTGTTCCTGTTGCACCTCATTTTTTTCCTCTCTTCACAACACATATTTCATATTTGGTGTCCAAGAATGCTAATTTCTTTGTAATGAATGGCGTCTTGCCCATTCTTCTATGTAAATTCTTCTGCCAAATAACTGGAGTGTCATCAGACTGAAATTTTCAGGTCATACCACAGATTTCTGGTTGGAATCAGGTCTGGGCTCTGGCTGGGGCGTTTGTGAGTGCCAACCTCACTTTTCAAGTCATTTCATCAGCTTGTGCTGCGTGATGTGGGTCATTGTCCTGGTGAAAAATGTATCTTTGCCCTAAATAAATACTGTGCGTTGACTAAAACAGGTTTTCCTGAAGGATTTGCCTGAATTTGGCTCCATCCACACTGCTCTAGCTGGCAAAAAGCGATTCTTTTTTTTCCAAAGGTGTTGGTGTGTGTTTAGTTTGTGCCAAACATAGCACATTCTTTTCAGGCCACAACTCAGTAGACCACAACATTTTCTTTCAAAGGGTTTCAGGTTTTGTCACATGGCTTCTAGCGATCCCCAGGCATGACTTAATGTTGGCCTTCTTCAGAAGTAGTTCCCTTCTAGCCATTCTCCCAAAGAGGCCAAATCTGTGAAGCAAGTGTTGATGCCTGGACAGGTTCTTCCATTTCAGCATAAAATCTCTTCAGCTCTGTCAGTGTTGTAGCCAGCTCACGGTCACCTCTCAGACAAAAGCCCTTTTTGTCTAGATGCTTGGGCTTGTAGGATGACCTGATTGTAGCGCTGTCTGGATTGGGCTATTTTTTTTTTTTTTTAGAAGTTCATTCCTGGATGACACAGTGCTACTATACATCCTGTTTCTATTTTTGATGAGCTGCAAAGCTACTCAAACAAAGTAGTCTTCGGCTTGTGTCTGAAATAAAATTATCTAATTTACAAATATATAGGAGAATACTTAAAAAAATAAAAGCCTCTAAAAAATTAAGAAACTACATCAATTGCAAGATAAAACCACTGCAGTAATGAAAAAAAAAATGATAAACATTTCGATCACATGACCATAGTTAATGCTAGGAGCCATTCTAATATGAGAAGTCACATGACACATGACATCAAACTAGGGTCTACTAACAATCCAAACAAAATATTTGAACAACATACATGAAATTAACTCTCTGCATAATCCAATATAGATTCAACAAAGGAGTTTTTTGGTCTACACACCTTAAGGAGCAGTGAGTTCTTGGCTATTCAAAATTATAAAACAATTAGTTTTGGCCCTATATATATATCAATTCAGCTATACAGTACATTTCAAAACTCATTTATACTTATAATAGGCATACTGTCACTGTACTAAAAAAAACCATGTACTACGCAAATACTAAGTATGTAAACAGTGTGGAAAAGCAGGAAATGTAAAAACGAAAGCCGGAGTGAAGTAGTCGAACGCAATGGATAATCAAAACTTTACTGATATTCAGCTGATATTGCTTATTACATATAAACTGTTTTCTATTTTAATATATATTGGAATGTAATTCATTCTTGTGATGCAAAGCTGAATTTTCAGCATTAGTACTTCAGTCTTCAGTGTCACATGATCCTGACATCATTCTAATATGATGACATGTTGCTCAAGAAAAATATGGTAAATGGTAAATTTTTATTAAATTTTATTTTATTAAATTTATATAGCGCTTTCACAGACCCAATGGCCACCAAAGCGCTTTACATATTTGCCTCACATTCACTCACTCATTCCCCCCCAATATTATCATATGTTGAAAACAGCTGTGCTGCTTAATAATTTTGTGAAAACCATGATATATATATATTTTTTTAGGATTGAGGAAAAGAAAGAACGTGTTTATTGTCACTTTTGCACAATTTACACAATTCAATTTGGTTCTTGTTGAATAAAAGTTTAAAAAAAAATCTTACTGGCCCCAAACTTTTGTTTGTACATGCATGCTATTATATATTATTGTGGGGGTGTTTCTTAGCAGAGGGTTAAAAGCTTTGTTAGTCTTTTGATAAACTTCACCAGGTTTTTGTTTTTTTATCATTATAACTTCACCTTGGCGTCTCGCAGAAAGCTCCTTGGTCTTTGTGACAGCTTTTGTTTTGAGATCTCACAAAGTCAGATATATTTATTTAGGAATCAAACAACTGAACACAGGAGGTGGTGGATTCAAGTACACATATGCGGCTTGTTAACACGAGACTTAATCTCTCAAGATAATTGAATATCTCTCCCTCAATTTAGGCAGGTGATAGTTTAGCAATTACATAATTTTCAGGTGTAATTCCTTTAGTCATATTATAGAGAGGATTAAGAGAAAAAAAAATCTGATATCAATAAAGCAGAAAAAGAGCAATCAAAGTAAGTTGAAGCCACTGCATGTTGCATGAGCAGACTGGACAGTATTATATTTCTTCTGAGATGTGAAAACGAGAGTCACTGATCGGGTTTCTGGCATAGATTAGAAAACACAAGAGCCAAACAAATCATTTTACATAGGGTGGTCTCTAATAGACATGCAGTCCTGACCACTCCACCACCACAGGGGTTACAGCCATGACCTGGACTTTTAATAACACTGTCTTGTCAACCATCCAGGGTCAAGAGACTCTTTAGAGTTCAAGCACACTGAGGCAAGAGAACCTTGGCTGCTGCTCCCTGCATTGAGCCCTTACTGGCCGACAAAGCACAATAATCCACATTAGATGCTCCAGTGGTGCTGGTGTCTACTGGGGCCCACAGTCGATTGACTGAGCTGAACCTTCTCCATGCACAGGCCCACACTGTGTGATTGACAGCCATATTGTTGTAGTCCCAGCTTTCTCTGGCCTGTTGTTGTGGCGCGCAGCGGGCGCTGCTCTGTGCGTGTGCTTCTGTGTGGGTAGGGGGCGGCCAGGGGGGTTTCTACTTACATCTGCAGGTGGCATATTCGAGCATGTAATGTCTTCATATGCAGGATGTTGGTCTTGAGACAGAGGGTGATGCCATTGCTAAAGGGTCAGAAGGTTTCACTTCTGTGTAGCCCTGCTGAAAAGAACTAGCATGGATTTCCAAACTGGTTAGTTCTTGTTTGGTGCTGGTCTAGCCGGTGGCCATGTTGTTCAGCTGTAAAAAATGTTGATTATGGTTGTCCGTTTCACTATTTGTGAAGCTTTGAATCAGGCAAACTATTCAGAGTGTGGGGTTATTTTGTACAATTTAATGGTAATAATTTCAAATAATTGTATTTGTTTAATTTGCAGCTCTCTGGAATACGTGATTCTGATCGGTCAATCAAGCACATTCAGGAGTAAGATATTTCCTCAGCGTTGTCATATCAGTTTATTCAGGAAACTGAGGGGCTGTTTACAAGACACAATTTTAATTTTTTATGTGTTTTGGCTGTTCATTCATTTACATGCTTTTTTGCGGGTCTGAAAACGCAAGCTTTTGAAAACGGGTTTTGTGCAAGTTTTTGAAAAGTTCAAGTTTTTGAAAACTATACTGTTATCGTCCTCAAAATGGTGATGCTATGCATAACCGAATTATGTGTTCAGTATAGGCGAGCATGTTTCTTTATAAAGGGACATCGCCAGCTACTGGACTGGCATGAATAAAACAGCGTTTTTAGTAGTTTTCACAGATCCTTTTAAACGGGGATCATTTTGGCAATGTTGTCAATTGTACGTGAAAGACGCAATAGAAAAACGTTTCTTTTTTTAGTACGTCGTTGTCGTGTAAATGTACCCTCAAACCACACTACGCTTTCATGAATTCATATGATGTGATTCGTACTAAGCATGAAGGTCCTCCCTTAACCTCAACTGTAAACTGCGCTCGATTGGCCCAAAGTCCGGCACCCGACCAGCACAGAAGGCCTCTGCGTTTTACTGTCTTTTCTCGCGGCAAAGTATTTTTGGTTAAATGCAATACATTTTCTCATAATATTTTCTCGTTATTTCATCATCTGATGATATCTGTGCATCATTAAGTATGAGCGAATGTTTTACTATTCATTTTAAACTCTTGAATGAAAATAATGTCAAAGTCAATTAGAATAATCAAATGTAATAATTTATTATGTCAGGTAAATGTATCATGCCAATTTCATAATCAATACAATTATAATCAATACAATAACATCAAATGCTCTGGGATAAAGAGAAAAGATGCATACCCGACATTAGGAAATACATGAAGCTGAGAGTTTCGAAACTCTCAGCCTCACGGGCTGATCTGAGGTACAGGAAAAGGCCCTGAGCTCTCGTTGCATTTCATTATATAGACAGGCCTCATTTCAAATGTAAACATGAGTTCACAGTGGATTTGAACCATTTGTTATCAGTTGAAATTTGCATAGAGTTAACACCTTCTGACCATTTGCCTGAAAGTCACACCCTTTTGTGTGCAAGATATTTCTAAACTCTTAAGAACTTTATTACCTTTTGGTTTACTTCTTTGGGAGTGAGACATTTGTACCAGTCACACTGAGACATTTCAAATGATGGCAAACATGTATAAACTGTATGATAATTGTTCACATTAAAACCATATTGATTCTTGGGTGAGTTTGGCTGATCTCACCACGAGGGAGGGAGAGTGGGAGAGAGGGAAAGATATGTAGATTAGAATGATTCTGAAGTGAGACTTGCGTCTTCAATGGTGCACAAAATGGGGTCCAAATGGTAATTTCCTTTGTTTTCTTAGAGAATAGCCCTCTCTTCCAGTTTTCCAGTCTTAACCCTAAAACAAGCAGTCAGTGGGACAAACAGACTATGCAAATTTGTACAAATTAGCAGCCAACTAGTTACAAATTGCCTTGAGAGTGTGCTCATACAAACGCAACTAGTGGCATCGTGTGTCTGTACTGTAGTGGAAATGACATCATAGGTCTTAAGTATTAATATTAGTGTAACAGAGCAGCAGTGTCTGTCTTGTTACTATGCTGATTGTGTCGCATTTTACTACTCTTAGCTTTAAGCTAATATGTAGGCAAATATATAAAATCATTTCAACTTAATTTCAAATCGATATAATATTTCATGTTCAGGTATTTATTTAGCCATGTCTGCTTCCTGATAAACTTGTTTATTTTGTGATAAAGTGACTTTATCCTTTACATATTATTTACCACGAAAAAAAATAACCTTACAGAATTTAATAATATGGTTAATGGTAATTCATAAATATACTATTGCACCGTAAAACCAAATTTGTTCAGTTT
Organism: Siphateles boraxobius; assembly: GCF_051911475.1. Classification (NCBI taxonomy): domain Eukaryota; kingdom Metazoa; phylum Chordata; class Actinopteri; order Cypriniformes; family Leuciscidae; genus Siphateles; species Siphateles boraxobius. Next base: position 15,344,012 of record NW_027508866.1, read on the forward strand.
ACTTAATTCAATTGTGCAAATTCTTTCTTTAATTTAATTAAGCATAACTAAGTTCTTCTTACTTAATCTATTTAAGTTTTGTCAACTTAATTCTATCTGTGATCTGAGGAAGTGTACTCCCGGAGTGCCTTGCGGCATGAATAAATTAATTGCTTTGTTTTACCATTTTTGGCTTTATTTTACCATCAAAATTTTATTTGCTATCATTATTGGGGTTATACTGACAAGAGACAGCAAATAAAATTGTAATGGTCTAATTAATTAAATTAATCAATAAAAAAACTTGTTACCATTGCTGTCGTTTGCATGCTGAATGTTGAAGTCTGTTTGTGACGAGCAAAATTGCAAGATATTTTCACAAATATAGAGGGATTATATCAACCCAATTAAAAGTTTATGCCATAAGTGTTAGCAATAAAATGTTAAAAGATCATTATTAAATATGAAATATAGTTATGTTTTACATCATTAATACATTCATTAAGAAGGAAATAATTTAAGTATATATATATATATATATATATATATATATATACTTCACCTCCTTTGAAATCAAATAACTGTGATTTCATGTTGCATCACTGCATCAATTGGAAGAGAATCACAATAATATGAATGAAGTTCCAAGTGCCCAACCAAAGGGAACACTAATCACAATAATGGTGAGAAATTTTAGGAAATCAACATGAATTTATGAAGTCAACTTTTGTGACGTTCTCCCAAAATGTTTAGTTGTATTGACAATAACATTCAAGATTACTGGAAAATGAGAGTATTCAGCTAAGAAGAACGATGACTGCAGAAGTGGAAGAAATTAGTGAAAAGTCTATTAAGAATTGTCCCGCATCAAAAACCATTTGCCCCGCCTGTTGTTTTTTTTTTTTTTTTTTTTGCTTTGGTAAAATGGTACTCAAACCATTCAAGTAATGTTTACTAGTGTTTTCTGAGTAATGAAGGCCTAGCATGCAAACAGTACAGATCACTAAATTGTTTTAAGTTCTCACACATTATTGGAGATTAAGTAAAGTTAACTAAAAAAAATAGTAAGAACAATGTTAGATTTTATAGTGTGTGCATTGTTAACTAATGTCAATTTATACAATTTATAAATGTTAGATAAATAAATGTTTTGCCATTAATGTTTGTTTAGTTTGAGATGCATAATGCATTATGAACCATATTGTAAATTATTACCAGTTTAACGTTAACCAGTTAACCATAATTTCATAAATGGTACAAAAAATGTCAGTAGACATTTCTAAATATGAATGTACTTACTTCCACTTTTTCATATTAAATTGAATTCCATTAAAACTCTGCAACATAAAAGGTCTTTTCCTTGTACAAACTCAATAATTAAATGCAGGCCGTGTCAAAAGAAACTAGATTAGGCGAAACCAATTACCACTTGTTCAAGGAGTTTTTTCTTCTTGTAAAAGGCTAAAGAATAGATGTATGATTGTGGTTTAAACTGTGTATGTTGGACGGCTAAGAGAGATCTGCGCTCGTTTCCTCAAAGGTCTTCCGCTGGCATTCAATCGCATTGTTACTCGCATTCTGCTCGGTCACCATGGAAACCAATGTAATAATCACACATGAACAGTTACAAGGTTCCCCGCCATAGAGAGAGCTGTGTGCTAAGATAACCGAAGTGTGTGTATTAGTGTGTGCTGGCACATAGCAGCACATTTCTGTTGTGCACTAGTGCTTATGCCGAGTGTGTGCGCTGCTGAACTGTGCGTAAAGATAACTCAAATGAATACAGTGTTAGTCTACAGACACATTATGATAGCCTAGCTTTTTCCCCAACAAAGCCAAAGATCTTCCCCTGGGTGAAACACAGCAACAGCCTTGCATCATTACAAACAAAACAATACAAGCAAACATATTGCTTCGAGAGGACTGTGATTCTAATAAAGATCGAGTCTGGATGTTTGTTTTCTACAAACACTTTGTGACAGTGTCAGGGCAATTAATAATCTACATTACACAGCGCTCGCCGAGCCACTGGGCAGCAAGGGTCTTGCAGGCAAGCAAAGCTTTTAATACGGCACGGCCTGGAGAATATAATTAAACACCAGTAACAGAGTTAATGTGGATTCCCGCCCATTTCCTCTTTCAGGTCCATGGGAACATGAGGTTAACCAAACGGACATTAATCCAGTTATTATTCCAGTTCGCTAATGATTTGAATGGCAAATAGAAATGAAACACTCTTAAAGGTTTCAAAAATGAAAATTCTGTCATCATTCACTCAGTTAACAGTAGTATCTTCCATAGTATTTTTTTCCTAACGTGACATTGCAGTTCCTCATCGTCATGAAAGTGTATTATCTGGATACACAGGTGTATCCTTGAAGGTGCTGATTCAATGAAAAGCTCTTGTACAAAGGTACAATTTTCGGTCTTCATCTTTCCGTTTTAATCTCAAACTAGCCCAATGCAAACTACTGTACATAAAATGAAAAATGGTTCTTGATAAAAAAGATGCTGCTAAAGTGCTTTTAAGAACCATTCAAATTACCTTTATTTTTAAGAACATAAAGGCATATCAAAGATGTTTTGGGGTAAAAGGTTTTGGGTAGTTTTTAGATGATATCTAACAACATTAACACTCTTAAAGGGATAGTTTACTCACAGATGAAAATTCTGTGTTCATTTACTCAACATTATGTTGTTTCAACTCTGTATGACATTCCTTCTTCCGATGAGCATAAAAGAAGATATTTTGAAGTATGCTGGCAACCAAACATTTTGCTTACCAGTTTTGGAAGAATGTTAATAAGCAAACCGCTTATTGAATTGTATGGATTATTTCTCTAAATATCTTCTTGTATTTTCCACAGAAGAAAGGAAAGCCCTACAGGTTTTAAACGTTATAAATAATGACTTTTTTTGAGTGAACTATCCCTTTACGACATCATCAATGTCAGCGATTATAATATACTGTGCATAAATGTGGCAGGCACATCTTTCAAGCAAAAAGAAGACTCTATTCTTCCGATCTAAAATGAGACTGGCAAGAGTCCTAAACATGTGAAAGCAATTTAACAGAGCCATAATAACAGAACCTCTGAGCTTCACTGTTCTGGCATTATCTGTGCACGGAGTGTGATGACAGAGGACGGTGTGTGGTGTAACATGGCCTGATGCCACAGCCTGCGTCTGCAATTCAATTTGAGACCATGCGGCGGATCTAGAGCCTGCGACAGTGAGGTGGAGAATTGACTCCGTCTGAGCGTGTAGATTAAACCTGCTGGCAGACAGAGGAAAGGAGCGGAGCAGGCTGGATCTGAGGAGGAGAGATAGGAGAGCTTCAGCCCATCCAATCAGATAAACAAAGCCCACGGAACTGTGATTTATAGCACGCGTGGAGGGCCTGACAGCTGCACGTCTCATCAGCGTGGAGCTGGGCGTAATTAGCGTACGGCTGGAGCGCGAGGGAAGGGATCGGGCTTTTACCGTACCACGCCAATCTTCCAGGGGAGCTTGAGCGCCCAAACGTCACCAACCAAACACGAAGAAGATGCGGGAGAAATATATTTCGAGACTAGTTCCAATTCGCTGAAAACAATGAGGAATTATATTGTTTTCAGTTTCCTCTCTCACACCCACACACTTTCCTCTTTCTCTCTCTCTCTCTCTCTCTCTCTCTCTCTCTCTCTCTTTCTCTCTCTCTCTCTCTCTCTCTCTCTCTCTCGCTCTCGATATCTTTCCCTCCAGCGATTTCCACTCCAACTCCTATTGTGTGCATATACAGAGTGAGAAGATGGGTTTGTCAGGTGAGCCAGAACAGAGAATGCCAGTAATCCTGTCGGCATAAGAACATCCCAAGGCTTCTGGGATTGCGCTCTTATATCCGTCCCTCATTTAGCGGCTGGATTTCGGGTGATGTGATGGTGGGAATTGTGTGAGTGCCTTCTCAGCACAGGAGCCATGCAGTGTTTGCACACAGTCCTTTGAGGCAGATGGCCTTGTATGGGGGCCGACAGGCTTGATGGCGTGATTAATGGCTGGCTGTGGACGGTGAGCCGTATCGATCCGCCACTGGGTCAGATCCACTGAATGCACTGCCGAGGCAGCACTGTAATTTGACTATATCTGTATCTGCTACTCTCCCCCTAAGGTGACTCTGTCAAGTTAATTTACCCAGTGACAACCGTAGAACAAAGACTTCTTAATCAAGTACAAACAGAGTTATTGTATCATCTTAATACACTGATAACTCAAGAATAGCATACCGGCTCGCCGATCAAATTAAAGAAGAGACGGTGGCATTTACAGAGGCACGACACAACCTCGGCTAAGTCACGGCAGACGTTATGAGAAAATCTCCTTGTTGACAGATTAGAGCTGCGCTTCTAAAATGGTTTTGCTTCAAGCCTCAGATTAGATTTGAAGTAATGACCCATTTACAGCTCAGCGTTAAAAAAAAGTTTTTTTTAATTTAAAATTGTATTTCACAATTACCCTTTTTTCACTCTGAGGCGGAAACAAGTTTCCATACAGAACATACTATACATTTTTGTAAAGTAGGCCAACATAAATGTAAAAGTATCAGACATAGAAATTTCTTAAAGGTGCTCTAATGTCACGCGTTTTTTACACCCCAGGCTCCACAAACGGCAACAAAAACAAACTGGGCTAACCCGCACCACGAAACATAGCAAACTGTTCCAGCCACTAACCGACAAGAAGGATTTGGGGGTTTTGTTTGACAATACTTCGAACGTCAACAAGAAGTGACGTCACCCAACATCGCTTAGAGCACCTTTAATATTACAATTAACTGCACAGGCCAAAACGCATGTGAAATGGTTAGGTTAAAAAATATAAATGTAATTATTTATAATGTTATAATGTTATACTATGGGGATGTTGAATGCTTGAATCTGATTGGTTGACGAATGTTCTAGAGTTTGTGAATTATTTTCTAGGAAAAGTACGGATAGTGTAGTTTCAGTAGTTTTCATCACTCAGCCAAATGATTCGCCAACGACACTGACCCAGGAGATAAATAAAGTAAACAATGTGATAAAAACTACAAATTATTTCCTTTTTTTTTATGTACGGACACCACATACTCTCTTTTCGCTATTAGTAGAGACGCTGCTGCCGAACACTGTTGAGAGACACACAGACTCAGGTAATTCATGCATACTTGATACTGTACATCTCTCTCTCTCTCTCTCTCTCTCTCTCTCTCTCTCTCTCTCTCTCTCTCTCTCTCTCTCTCTCTCTCTAATAACTGTATTAGTTTGCTATCAATGGCTTAAGCCTCTGTTACTAGCTCTAAAATGACATTTTAGAATTAGCAACAGAGGCGTGGGATTAGAAGAGCATTAAAGGGCAAAAAACTGACAAATGTCTTGAATTGCATCATCTGAACCATGTTTTAAGGTGTGGTAACCGAATAATTGACTCCGGGCCGTTGAATTATTGAAAATTAATGCATAACGAGGTGGACCGGCTACAAAGCTCCATTTCCACCTCGGGTGTGCATTATTTTTCTAATAATTCAATGGTCAATTATTCCTAACATAAACAACAGCAAAAGTGTGATAAGAGTCTATTTTGCTATCCCAAGCAATGCAGTCCAGTTCAAAAGTCAGTTCACTCTGTGGCCATATTTGCAAAGCCTCTGGTAAACTAGTTTGGGTATGTAAGTTCTTTCTACTCAGAACAGCCCGCTGGGCCATAATGATCGTAAGTGGGTCGGAATGACATGAGACTTGGATTTTGGCCAAAACAAATGAAGACAGCTGAGCGGCGTCGAAGAGTACTCTCCGGATTTCAGCGTGGGATGAGCTTATATTTCCAACAAAGCTCTGTGATGAGAGAGGAAGCAGTTCCTAATGAACTTGTGTGAATTAATGGCAGCAGCATTATTAGTCTGCCGCAGAGTAATTAATTAGTCCCAGGATAGCCAACCTCTCTTACACATTGAGGTTTAACATGACCCCACCTCAGTCACTCCAGTTTTAAAGGAATAGTTCATCTTCATGTCATTCTAAACTCGTATCACTTGCTTTTTTCAGCGGAACGCAAAAGTCGATTTTTAGAAGAATTTCCAGCCAATTATTTTCAATATATGGATGAAGACTATAAAAGTATACATGTGGTCTATATGACTTGTGCAATACATTTGAAGCCTTCTAAAGTCAAAATAGCTTTGTGTATAAAACAGAGAAATTGATTGAAAAATTCAGTTAGATTCAGAGTATATAATCACAATAAATAAATAAATCTCTCTTTGGGGTTTTAAGGGATATTGATATCAAATTTGTGGACTTTTTTATTCATATAGGCTATTTTAAATTAATCTTTTAATCCAGTTCACAAAACCAGTCTCAATGATTAATTCATTAATGAATTAACTCAGTGACTAAATGATTCAGTTGCAGCAGTGAAATTTATTGAACAATAACTTAAATTTGAGTCTGTTCATCTAAAGCTATCCTATAACCTCAAGAGTTACCACTTTTACGATTCTTATATGGTATTTATGTGCCCTGTTTGATACTTGAAGGCAGTTTGGAAAAGAGCGACCAGCATTAGAGATGCGCGGTTGGCGGTTACAGCCGCGAACTCCGTGGTTTAATTTTTTTAATTAAATTTGGGCGGGTGGCGGGCGGTTGAACCAATCAAATGAAAAATATATGTATACATTTGTTAAATATTGTTATCTGACTATACCTACATCGGAAAAAAAAATCGAGCACACTTTGAAATAGTCACATTTTCATCAGGCAGCTAATCGAGTCTATGCAGAGACTACTTGTTATTATCAGAGATGGCAATGCCGGCGAAGGAGGTACGTGACAAACTCAAAAAAGGAGAATTAAAAACAATTAGCCTATCAGATAAGGTAAGGTTTGCCGAAGTGCGTTTAATTTAGGCTATTTATTTATTTTTTTCCCTGCGTGCCGATCGGAGACGGAGTTCACTGCTGATATTCTGAGAGCTTTCTAGTCTCGCGGCTTTCATCAGCAGCGCCTTGTATCGCCCAATAAGCGGATTGCGGGCGGGTGCGGTTTTGAAAATTGGTCAAAAATGTTGGTGCGGATGGCTGGCGGACGGATGATGAGTTTTGCTAATGCTTGGGACAATTATGCTAATGCTTGGGACAATATGACGGTGAGTAAATGATGACAGAATCAAATTTTTGTGTGAACTATCCCTTTAAATGTACATCATCCATAGGCCCTTGAAAGAGCTAATAACTTTTTTAATGGACTCTGCTATCATATCTCTTGTGGATAAAAGCAGTCTCTGAAAGGAGAGGAGAGAATGGAAAGCACAGTTAATCTGGGTAATCTTTTTTGGGAAGCACAATGTAGACATTCATTTTATAATCTGTCTCAGTATGTCAAATGCAATAACAAAGCCATTCGCCGTACTGCTGATGCTGACAGCAAGGTTCACCGCTTGGTCCAATACTAATTTAATGGTTCCTTTGCAGTTCCTTTGGGAGCAGCAATAAAGCCTGGTCTGCAATATTGGCAATGCCGCTGAACTCTCTCTCTCTCGTTCTCTCTTACTTGCGCTCTCTTTTTAACTCCTTCTCTATGCAAATCCTTGTGTAAATATGCAAAGTAATATCCTCTGATGTAGATTTGAATTATTCTGACTATTTGAGAGTCAATATGGATAGCATTCGTCTGATTAGTGCTAAAGACCGGAGCTCCACTTCACTTTGAATTTCACACATTTGCTATAAGAGCTCAGGGAGAGCAGACTTATCCACATGTTAAAACTGAATCATTTGGATATCGTGAGATTGATTTATTACATTTCATTACCATAATAACACATTATGTTAGTGATATACTTTCTCATATCCACATATCATATAGTCCATGTTTTACATGACTTCATTCCTCTTTATCGTACAGTCCTCTTGGGTGTATTACCATATAACCAATTTAGTCCCAGAGAACCATGAAGGCTAGCTATTTCAAAACTTCATTTTTCCACACCCCGATAATCTATCAACCTAAAGCTTAGCTGTGTGCTACATTTTAAATGGACAAATTAGAAGTATGAATACAACGAGACACACTTCTTTCTTAGGACATGATTTAGGTGCATGAAAAAAAAAATCTTTCTTTCTTTCAATGCTTTTCTGATGCCAGTTCTAATACGAATGTAACCCAACATAAACAAAAGTAGAGCATAGTTTTTCAGGACAAATAACAAAATGTCATAACATTTTGATGAATGTGTAGTTACTGCACATTCATTATCTTTTTAGGGCACCAGAACATGATTTACACAAGTTGCTCAACCAATCATCGCCATAACCCTAGCTGTAAAATAAAAGGGCTGCAATTGGCTGATTTGAATGCTGTTCCAGGAACAACAAAGGATGTCGATCCAGGAACAACTACTACTTGTGTAAATCATGTTAAACAACATCAATATCCAAGGATAGTTAAAAAAAATGACCAAAGGCTTGGCAAGCCTGAGAAAATCAAAACAGGCTGCTGTTCAGCCACACAAAAAAAGGCTCGGCTATATTGTTAAATGCTCTTTGGTCATAGAGTTTCTGACTATGCTTTAATGTTACACTATACTGGTTAATACATTACCATATCATTTCCCTCTCTTCTCCCCATGGTCTGAAAGGCAAGGCGTGAAATGAGAGAGGTGAAATAGAGACATTAGCAGGGTCAGAACCTTCACAGCCAATCATCAGGATGAAATTCAGATGGTGTGTGTGTGACCTTGTAATTTGCATTTCTTTCCAACCTGCTCTCATTCAGCAAAAGAGAGCTCAGGCCAAATCAGAACACACGTACAGACGCCCAATAAAACTAAATTGTCAACTACAGTCCATCGTTTTATGCAAAATTATCGCCTTGAGTCATTCTAGTTGCCGTATATAATTTTCTCGCGTATGAATTGAGGATACGAGAGAAAATGAAATTAGCTGGCTAGAATTAGTTGAGGCAATTGTTTTCTGTAAATCATTTGGGTAAACGCCACTAATCAGGTTTTCAGCGCACTGCGGGGTTGAGCTTAGCAGCCAAGGCCTCCACTGTGGTGATTTATTAGCAGAATGCAGAGAATGGATGGAAATGATGAAGGAGATGAAAGGAGAAAAGAGAGGCCAGATTGTATAAACCAAGGAACCTCCCAAGTAGGCCTAGATGCTGAGTAAGAGGTACAGCAGATGGATCACAACAAGGGTTTCCCAGGATTCCCCAGGTCCGGGGACACCCGCGCTGATTCAGAGGAGCGTGTCAGCATCGACTCTGCCAGCGTGACCCTAATCATCTGCTCCTTCCTGTGAGACGTGGAAGCAGTTCATATTGCTCCGGCGAGGAAGGCGTGAATCTTTCTGATCTATTGCTGGCTCTCCGGGTGTTTGGAGGATAATAAATCAGCACGATTGGTTGGATGGGAAATCAGAGGAGTCTGGAGCTCCATTCACTGGTTTTTAATGGCCATGCAAGTTGATTTGTGTTCCTGCGAAGTCACAGTGGCGGGAAATGCATGAGGTTGTCAGCCAAAGCTACGCGGTAGCTCCGGGAGTCTGACTCACATGTGGGATAGTAACAGCAGGGATAGGTAGCGCTGATGGACTGTCAAGTTAAAACTCAGACAGAATTGTGAGGATTCCAGCCGAAGATGAACGAGCTTCACTCTGATCATCACATCTGGATTTGTGTTTGACACCACCGTCTGTTCCATTACTGCTCCAAATCCAGATGTGACCTTAATACTGTTGTCAGGAGAAGATGCCAACTCTTATAAGTCTTATAGGTCATTAAGGTATCCGACGAATCGGACAGTGTGCGAGGAGCTGCATCAATGGCCAACAGACACAAACTACCTTCCACATCCCAGCCTAAATCAATGCCGCTGGATCCATCGGACTCAAGAGAGGAAGTAAGAAAGGACAGGTGTCTGAGGCCAAACCACCCTGGCTCTCGTTCCTCAATTGTTTTACCACGTGCTTTCTGATGGCTCCATTCCAACCTGTCTGATCTTTACTCAAGCTAAAAGGTTTGGAGACGGTGCAGGTTTACAATGACTGCAAGAAGGTCATTTGTTTATCTGCTTCTTTAACCTTAGGGTCCCTTCTACGCCCACCATAGCCAAGAAGTCAGGCACCGTTCTGCAAGAAAACACATTAAAGTCTGTGGCACGCTTCTTGGAGTCTTATTCCATTCATGTGAATTAAATCTGATGATAATTGTCGGCAGCTGCTCATATTATAGGACTGTGACGGAGACATTTACGCTCTCGAGCGTACAATCACAAATGATTAACCTGGTGAAGAAATGAAGAGGTGAGGAAGTGGAACGCATCGCATCTCTCCCTGGACAGGTTCAGCCAAGTGATTTTCTTCCAAATTAACATCAAAACCTTTATTCAAATGCTGTCATTTCGAATCATGTTACCATAGCAACACAACAGCAACACAAAAGCAAGAAAATGTGTGCCCAAGTATTTGATGATGAGCCCCTTATTACAGTTTCTTTCCAATACATGCTATCATTGTTTTGGAGAGGATGCTCACTTGAAGGTGCTTTGGATCCATCACACCGTTGAGTGATTTCTGGATTGTCTGAAATACAATGTTTTCTTCATTTAACAAAGGCACCTGAGATCCGACTGGCTGCTGGCGCAGTTAAGCAGCGTGTAGTGGTGAGGGACCTCGGGGAGCGAGGCCGTTCTCAATCACGTCCTCATTTTCGACAGAACGTGTGGAGCGCCCCTCGTTCATGTGCTCTCATGCCGTCCTCAACCTGGTAGTCATGGGAACAGGTGTCATGTGACCAAAAGTCAGGCAAACTTGGGCAAAGGAGGGGAATTGGCCCCGTGGAGGCAGTCAGCAGCGCTCTTGTCTCTTCTGACACGTTACCTTGGAAACAAGCCGGGGAGACAGGAAGCAAGGATTAGAGTAAGCCCCTGTTTGTTTGAATAAGAGCGAGGATTCTGCTCGGACTCCAGACTGCGCTTTGTCGAGGGGGGTGTTGTGTGTACAAGAGTCATGTTTGCTGCACAGTAGAGAACACTCTGAGTTTTGATGTCAACATGACAGACCTGTGTTTCCGCAGCCCAGCTGTGTAAGGCCACAAATAACAGGCATCATAAATAATGCATCCACTGTTGTGCAAATGATTGCGAGAATTGTATGTCTCAGCTGCCTTATTTATACCCCTAACCCCATTATTAGATCTGTGAAACTGTAACGAGAACTTATTAATCCAAGTGTAACCAGAATGCATTATTTTGATGCAAAAACATAACACTTATTTTTTTTTACCAGCATGTCCAAATAAAAAATGCATTAAAAATACTATTTATATATACAAAGACTTGAATAAACCTTCTCTAAAATGATAATACATACACGACACGCTACAGTGAGCAAGTAAGGCATGCTGCTATTGTACAGTTTAGCATACATGAATTACCCGTAGCAGATCTATACAGGTGGAACTGGGGAAGGTGGGGGGTTTTCTGAAAGTGCGTTGCAACTGCTGCAGAAAATGCTGACCAAGTATTTGAAGCTTGAGCATGTAACCTCGTTGGCTTCTGATTCAACAGGAACCAATCAACTGTACCCTGTAGAGAATAATGTGATTGCAAGTATTTGAGTTAAGGTCCCATTAGCCTGCACCACCTAGTTTCATTACAGAACTTTGTATTGATACTATAATTAATTATTACTTCTTACTTGATGGTTACACCACATGACATTTTTAGTCATTCAATTTTAAACTTTTCTGGAAAATGGTATGAACGTTTATGAAAACCAACATGAATACAAAGAGTACATTTGTAAGATCCTAGGACGTTTTAAACTAGATGTTTTTTTAAAGCTTTCTTTCTTTTTCATGGACACTTTTATTCTTATTGCCCTATGGACGTTCATGCTCAGGATGTGTGTTAAACGGCATGAAACGAAGCCCCTTGAGCGGCGACACGGCCAAGGGACGGAAAGAGCCCTGTGCCGCATTTACCCCCGAGAGCTGCCAGGGTAATTATTTAACATCAAACAGCCAGGCTGCAAGGTTAATAAAGGGGATGTAACTGAGCTCCCAAAGGCCCTACAGGACTAATATTTACTGTTGATTTGGACGTACTTGAGAAGGAGTCTGACAGTCTCTCAATATCACTGACAGTTCTGTGGATGGATGGGGGTGAGACACGCTGGCCTGGGGATATTTTACAGGTCCCGTTGCCTGTCGATCACGATGACTGGAGCCTGTTGCTGCTGCGCTCGTTCCCGCATGGGGTGAGCAAAATGCAGAGAGCGGCTCCTCGTATTCACAGGGGTGCAGAACATGCCAATGATAAAATCGCATTATATGTGCAGATTAGACTGTAGGTAAATAAGGGCTTCTGGGCTGTCATAAGTATAATATCTCTCTCATTCTCCATCTCTCCAAGCAGAAAGACCCGGGGAACTAAAAGACAGAAGAATTAGTGTTAAAATCAGATACGAAACCTCTATGCCTGTGGGTTCAAGTGCTCTTTCAACAACGGGTGACCCACTTATTTTAATTGCTTATCCGCAAACACAAAGGGGAAAAAAGATAAATAGCACAGCCTTGTTCCACCACCATCCCCATGCTTAAATACACAGCATTGCACAATAACTGTATGATCAAGGCGTTTTCACACTTCAAAGCATAAAAGTGAATATATTAAGGATGTTCAGCTCCAAAAACTTAAAGAGTGCGTGAAGGATTATGGACAAACAAGCTTAACAAACGTACAGTGGACCGCAGCCATGAATACATGCTAATTTGCTTGCAAAAAAATTATGTTAGAATTCACATAGCAGGAAGTATTATGAAAATCTCTATGGAATATCTCTCTCAAAGAGTCTTGCTACTTTTTTTCTCATGTTTGAAGTAATCTTGACGGATCTAAAAGTGTCAGTATTATTTTTCTAATATCTTAAGGCACTCATCCTCGCCATTTCCTTCATTTTCGTTTATCAATTCAAAATAGCTTGTAAATGACCCTCAAGGGATGTTGTATCGAACCAAAGTACCTTCATTTAGCGCAGATGAAATGCACTTTGAAGTTTCTCCATTGATATTTCAAGGCGAACTGCACAGAACTTTGGTTCATATTGTCGAAATTATTTAGCATGAAACTGACTTCCACCACAATGTCTTGTCGCTTGGTCTCAAACCAATAATGGTAATATTGCTTCAGTTGGCTAGATAAATACTCTGGCTCGAAAGCTCTCTCAGAATAGATCTGGGCAGTATTTCACAATACAAGCATTTTTTTTTTCATATCAAATTTTCATAATGAAAACTTATTCTATCAGTTACGAAGCTCAATGTGAAAAGCCCTAGCCCCTAAGGATACGGGCAGCCTTAGCCAGCGGCCTGTGACATTTCACAGTGGTAATGCCATGAAATATTTCACCATCTTGGTGGCATTTTTCATCATGGCCATGTTTTGTCCGATCCTGAATGTGGGATGAACATAGACTTTCTTCACAAAGCATTATTTGACTGTACGCCTGGTGATACATGGGTGGATATTCTACTGGAGTTTAATTTCCAAAGCAAGGCTTCTTCTGAATTATTTGAGGAAATTATGCAACGGACATCACACAGCCTGCCCGACTATGCACGGCCATCAGAAAACGGAAGGCAGAGAGATATGAAGATACTTCAGTTGACATTTTCGCTCGACTCCCTTACAAGAAAGACAGCTCTGACAGACAAGCTGCTAACAGCGTTCTATTGACCCCAAAATCATTGAATCCCTTTAAAAGAATGCAGTGACAGATCGGTGGGCTGTCCTTTACAGAAAGAGCACTCAATAAGTTGACATATTTGTGTTTAGTTTCTCACTTTTCCCTGACAGAGCTGTCAAAGCATTCATTCCTTGGAAATATCACGAATGTTCTAATCTCGAATGGCTGTCAGGTGTTTTTCCAGGTATAAATGTGAAACTTTAAAGCACGTAATGAGAAGGCGTATCGCAATTTTCCAAGAAGCGATTCAAAGTGCTACCTTAAAAGGAACGGATCTCCCCACGAGGGGCGTGCGGAATGATGAATTGCATATGATATGACAGTGAGAGCTTGAGGAAAAGGGAGGTAGCGCTTTTAAATGCTGTTGTCTAGTTGCTTTCATTCTCTGCACTGCATCGCCGTGTTGTCTTCGGTTTTTCAGTCTCAAGCTATTCTCCCCCATATTGTCCCATTCATCTGCCCTGACACCAAGACAATGGCTGAGGGACCATCACATGCCTCTCAGCACTTTGAAAAATGAACTCTTTCTCACTATCCTCTTACATCCTCAGCAGTATAAAACACCCCACATCTCTCAGCAAGTCTACGCCGGCGCTCTGAATCAGGCTTCTTGTGATTGAAGCCAAACGGGAGCAAGGAGGAGATTTCTTCTTTGGAGCGAAGGTTAAAATCAGTCTGTAGAAAGATCACGGAGGTCACAGCTCCCGACTGGTGCGAAGGCGCAGACGTGTGTCCCTGAGGTGCGGACAATGGCAAATTGCTTTTCAAATAGAAAGGGTCACTTCCGCTCTCAATGGAAGAGAAATGTTGAATCGTGAGAAGTATATTGCGATATATTTCAGAGAATATGGATATAATTTAGAAAGGTTTTTATATGGACAATGTTGAAGAAAACCTAATGAGCTGACTGAATGTCTACATAAAGTAAAAACATTTTTTCCTTGTTAAATGTCCTATTTCACTCTGAAATACGGGTTTAATTTCTAACTTTAACACATGACTAAGCTAACACATCATATAATACTCTGATGAATCTATTTTCTTTGTTGAAAATCCTGTTTTACTCTGAAATGTCATAGGCCCAGTCCCAATTCGCCTACTTATACTACGACCTAAAAGTATGTACTCTTTTTGTGAAGAAAAAGTACATACTTTTGAGTGTGTAGCAAAAGAGTAAGCTTTGGGACATACTATCACGTCACCTTTAACGGACAGCTCTGTCGCGTGTTCCTGTCACCGTAAACTGCCCTGTCAATCATCTTGTTGCAGATAAAATCCTCCATTCAATCTAATTTTATTTCCTACCGTTTCGGAGAGCACGTTCATCTGCCAGTCGTGGGACTTTCATGCGGAGACTCTCCTCATGTGTTTGCAATTTGAATATAATGATGCATTTAAAAGGTAATGAGTTCACAATAGTTCACAATGCTGCTGCAGATGCAATCTAATGCAGACAATGTTGAATAAATACCTTTTCATCAGGTTAAATACTGATAAATAATCACTCAAACCCCTTTATCTAACTCTCTCTACATAACCGGCGGACTTGCGCGTCCACCACGTCTGTAGTTTAACATTTTTCACTCGTGTTTGTAGTTCTAATCCTTGTCCAACGCGCGATGGGTTGAGGGCAATATTAGCCGTTAGAGTGTGCATCGATCTGCACTTCGGATTCTGACCGGAAATAGTAGACCATCCGGGTATCTTTGGTACACTCATTTCAACATACTACGATTTGGGACGTACTAATTCTATTTAAGAATACTATTTAGGACGGGTAGTATGCGAATTGGGACTGGGCCATACTATCAAAGTAAAATTGATGCGGGTGTTCTTCTTAAATTCTAACATTAGCATGGGGCTAAGCTAACATTGTGTAAAATAACACATTTAGATCCATCAATACATGTCAGTACTGATCATATTTCTCTTGGCTTGTAAGTGTGTTGAGTAAAAAAAAAAAAAATTTTGAACAAAATTAAGTATTTTAGAAAGAAGCATAATTAGTCTGAATATAATGCCCAAAAACCATCTAGGTAGGCAGCACACTGGGATTTGAGACACATGCTAACATGTCATATGCTGTACAGAAAAGCAGCTGAATAAAATGCCGGAAGACCTAATATTTAATCAGTTCAGCAATGTTCAGCAATACCAGAGCACTGTCAAAACAAATGTGTAAAACACTTCTCAGCTTTTAAAACTACAGTACTATGTCTTGAAGGTGAAAAAGCATTTTCTTTTTAATGGTTTTGATTTTGCTGTGTGTAAATCGCTAAGCTCCATCAGACCCCCGGTGTGTTGTTCACGCAGAAAACAAAAAGCCTATTTGTTGTTTAGACAGCGTCTTCAAAAAAAGAAGACAAAAAATTAGTACTGCACCTTCTCTGAGTGCATTAGGAAGAATCTAGCTGCTCCGAGCCAAAATTGCTTGTATATAATGTTCGAAATGATTGTTGACTTTACACCCTAATTCTGTTCCCAGTACACCACGAGCCACTCAGTCTGCTAACACAATACAGACAACAGAAACTGCAAACACATTCTCCCAGTACTTGCTAGGCCAATGAAAACATCATCAGCTGCATGGTGATTACTGCTGTGGGCACATCATTGATCTCCCGGAGAGCTGGTCCATCCCGTCACCGCTTTCACATAATGGCCAAACTTTTTCCCTGGGCTCTAATCGATACGGCGTGAGAGCCTCCACTAATGTGGCCCGACCGCAATGGCGAACCCCCATTAACTTTGATCTGTGCGGAGTGGATCACCTCCCTGCATTCAGAGTGCCTTCATTGACCCAGTGCATCACTGCATTCTAAACCAACAATCAAAACATACAGCAACTCCGTATTACCATTAAGCCATTTACTTGCGTACACCCCCTTTGGCGAAAATCAAAACGACCGGACTTAAAACGGATGCATAATTAATAATTGTTTAGGTTTGGCTTCATGAAAGGGGAATGTTTAAATAATGCATGCCTTTACGGTGTCGTTTTTTTAATAGGGTTTCCTCTCAGAGCCTTACGTATTCTTTGCTGTCCTAAAGGAAGAACTGGTTATTGGGTGTTATTGATTTTCTTCCAACCCCCTCTGGCGTGGAGGCATTAGTCAGCTCTGGCCGCCCGCCAACTAGTCTACATAACTGAGAGTCTGGCGTGTTGCATTCAGGTTGAAGGATATTTTTAATCTCGTATATGCAGCCATTGTAAATCGGTTTATTTTCATAATTAAGAGAAATTGCTGCACTGAAAGATCAATAGGGTTAAAGATATACAACTGACGGCAATAACGAGCAATCTGAATTTGGTCTTGCAGTTAGGCCACGTTAAGCCAGAGTGCTGGAACTCAGTATGGAAGAATTACGATAGAAAGACACCTGATTCACAATTTGATGTAAGAAAACATTGTATTCTTGAATTGAAAACACAATATTCTGAGTTCAATGAAGTGAAACTCATGCCGCACTTGTGGCATAATGTTGACTGCCACAAAAATGTATTTCTACTTGTGCTTCCTCTTTAAAACAAATAGCAAAAATTTGGGTTACAATGAGGCCCTTACAATGGAAGTTAATGGGGCCAATCCGTAAACATTAAATACTCAGTTTCAATAGTACAGCCACAGGATGTAAATAATAAGAGTCAGCTTGATTTTAGTCTGAAAAATCATAAGCCATAAACCCTAAACTTGACTGTATAAAACCTAATTTACACATATTTACAGGTTAAACTATACAGATAATGTAAGGTTTTATCCAGTTTTACAACTTTATTGCTATGACAACATATCCGGTCCTACACGACCCGCTCCGAGTGGGATTTGAACTGTCGTATCTGGCATGGGAGGCAGGCAGCAAACAAGGACGCTAAAGACCGCAGTCTCTAGCGCTCCTCTTGAGGCCTGGGAAGTGAGGTTTACACACACAGCTCTAACTAGCTTGCCTCAGTTACACTCACCCACCTAAATCTCACTCCCATCCGGTTCATGGCACTAAATTTAAACGGTCCTACTCGAGCCGCTCCGAGCGGGATTCAAATCGGTGTTTCTGGCATGGGAGGCAGGCATGCTAAAGACCGTAGTCTCTAGCGCTACTCTTGAGGCCTGGGAAGTGAGGTTTACTCACACAGCTCTTACTAGCTTTGCTCCATTACAACAACAAAATGCCTAAAACCCTGAAATGACTTCTAATAATACACAAGTTTTAACAGAATAATTAATTTAAGTGCTCTTACAAAATTCTAAGCTTCACATTTTTGCTTTTAAATTCTCCAAAAATTGGCCCCACTCGCTGTCATTGTTAGTGTCTCATCGTAACCTAAATTTTCACTTTTTTTTATGTTTTTTTGGTTGTTGAAAAACGAAAAGACAAGTAAAAAACATTCCTTTAATTCAGTTTCTTTGAATCTCTAAAATCTTTCCTCTGGTGGCTCTGCTAAGACTTCCCATCTGTAATTAGTTACAAATTGGACATATCGCTAATCCTCAGTTTAGACTTTGCATTTACATTTACTTTTATGTTCCTGGCAGATACTTCGATGCAAACGTCTCCCCTGGTTTCAATAATGATCCGATTTTTTCCTTTGGGTTTAGATGGGAGGTCGCCCGGAGGATGAGAGAAAGCTTGGGGTGTAAGAGTGCCGGCTAAATTCATCAGCCCGCTGGGAAACCGGCATCCCACCCGGCCGACATTTTCAAAGAGCCCAAATGTGCAATTATAAACACGCTGAAGCGGAGTTGCTTCATTTTACTTTTCCATTATTTCAGGGCCGAGTTGAATCATTTGGAGAGAAATAATGAGTCAACCTAATCAAGGACTTCCGCTTTTTGCTCAACAATAATTACATAGTCAGACTTGCTGCAGAGCTGTATGATTTATGACAGGACATGATGGATATTAATGGATTTCTTAATTGGTGCATATGTTTATGAAATTGGCTGGCTGGCACTGACATAACAGGCTGTCAGGTAATGCGAGCCCTCTTCAGAAACTGCCTGGGTGGCTGTGAGGATAGAAAGATGCTTGCTGCAGCTCTGTCTCTGCAAATAAAAAGGAATAAGAGAAGAAAAGAATGGAAAAACTCAGGCTGGATTGAGGAAACTCCGTGTTAAAATAATATATCGTTGTTGCATGAATGCATTTTTAATGCTTTTTTGTTTAAGAATGACTGGAAACAAAGACTCAACAATATTAAACTTTCATAAACAAACCCGCTCACTTTTATTGGAACTAACTGGGAAGAAAGTACTTTAGTGAGGTTCTCATATAATACGGTTGCGTCACCACTGTCAGGGAATGACTGATTTTTTTCCATTTCGTTCCTCTCTTGAGCTCAGACAGAACTGTCAAAACAAGACCCTCTGCCTATAGGTCAAACTAGTTGATTGTTCTTTCAACTCACTTCCTAAGCCCATAAGATCATTATAGTAACTCAATACCGGTTTAATAGAGCATATGGTTGGAGGGAAGATGTGTGTATGGGATTCTGGCATGGTTCACTTGCTTTTAACATATGCGTGATCTGAATCCCCCCTTAATTAAATAGTCAAACAAACTGTAAAAGATCCCTCCAATTATTGCCACTGGATGTAGTCAGTCAGGTCTAAAAATGTTCAGGTTTAGTCTACTCCTCAGAATTCAACCAGCCGGGAAGGTAAATTGTCATTGAGGTATCGGCGATGGGAAGCTCGTAACATTAGCCGAGGAAGAGAATCTGATTTAATTTCATTGTAATTCTCCTTAACGTAATTTGCTTCATGCCTCAGTGAGGGAAAAAGACACGAAGAATGGCATTATGCCGTTTGATCAAATAACATTGTGTAAAACAACCTGAAGATGCGTTTTCTGTAAGATCTTAGCTTTTAGAACTCAATTTCAAAAAGTTCAACCGTATGATCTAGTTTAGAAGTCTCTAAAAGCCTCACAGAATTCCTGTAAAATCGTGATTATTTACAAGCTATTATTTCACACATATATGTTGCGGTGTTGCGGAACTACAATGTCGTAGTTCATTGAGCGGCGCGGCGAGTGATTGGCGGTAATGATGATATTTAAGGAGATGCATAATCGAACAGAAGAAGATGGCAGACATTCCTCCGTGTGTGGCTCAGGTCTCCCACAGATCGAAGCTGAGAGAAAGACAGAAAAGGATGTTCTGCTCGGATGGACTCCTCCACATCTGCCCTCTGGGCTTGTGGTTTCTCATTAAATGCAGACAAAGAGTCCATGTTTTTTTGTCTCCTGACGAGGCCCTGACTGAAAGCGCGGGGACCGTGGACACACTCGCCCCATCTGCGGCCCTGACTCATGGGCTTGCCCTGAGAAAAAGGAAAAGCTGCAGAAGAAATCGAAAGCAGAGCAATAACACAAGCTCATTTTTCAACTGCGACTGTCGCTGTTGATGCACAATGTGTACATACACGTACGTCCACAAATAGCGACTGCAGCAACGTTTCTATTCTGGCTTGAAATCTAATCAGCCACACGTGTGCAGATTTCACGTTTGGAAGTGGTGCGACGGGGGTGTCGTTCACACTTCTTGTGAGAAGAACAGCAGGAAGCTGTTTCATTAAGCATCTTTCACCATTACCACACCATCTTCCTTTCAGTCACTCTTTCTTCCTGCTTTTTGGTGACTTACACCTGAGGAAGTTCATCCTGCAATGTTTCCATCTCGCCTATTCAGATTTTCAAGGGCTGAAGCAGCCGGATGCTTCTATTCACCGCAAAGCTAAAGATTATTGAGCCGTGGTGTCTTTTCGTAAGAAAATATCCCCCATAATGCTCAAAGTTATTGCCTCTTACGGACAGGGAGCAGAAACTATAATCTGGCTATTTTTATCGCACACGAACTATTGTCAGCCTCAGACTTTGTTCTTTGCGGGGATGAGCGCCGCCTCGGGCAATAATCACTCTGACAGCCCTCTAGTCTCAGAGAACCTTTGGATTTGTGATTTTCCCGCTCCGTGGTCTTTGGATACATCAGGATTTGTAATATTTCGGTTTCAGTCTTTTAGCTGCTCAGACTTTCATATTTCATGACAGACAACGATAGACTGCACATTCTGATCTGCAAAAATATGAGCATGTGGGGAAAATTGTATTGGTTTGAAAACCGTATCCTGTTCTAGGCTGATGGATATGTTTACTTATGCAGTGAACAAATTATTTTTAATTAAAGCAAATTGCACTCTTGCTTCCAAGTGAGGAAATATAGGATATATGAGCTGTAAGTGGTTGAATGCGTAAACCACAGTTTGATCATCATTTTTTTGGTTGGAAATTAGCTAACAAGATCACCAGTCGTTTTCAAAATGTTGGATTATATAGTTAAATCCAAAACTGTGACATGTGGTTGATTACGACAAAAAAGGTTTGAAATGTCTCACAGTTTGTAAATAAAAAAAAACAAAGACTATTTTTACACACTGTGGCAATCAGCGGGATGGCACAGATTCTGTCAGAGCTTAACATGTATAACCCAGAACCAAGGGTGCAAAAAAGGGGGAGCATATGCACAGCTCACATACTGCTACGCACCCCCCAAAAAACTTTTATATTGGAGTCAAACTGCGATGACTAGTAGCATTTAACCAAATATTATGCAGCATAAAAATGTAATTGCTACAGGGATACTCTACTAAATATAGTTTTTAAAAAAAGCATGTTTCAACTTTGTAGGAATGTGCTTTTTGAATAACTTGTTTCATTGATATTTTATGACATGAACCATAACTTTGATAGACAAGAGTTAATCAAACAATTAATAAGCAGTTTTGCTGAAATATTTTTTTCTCTGGATTATGCCAAAGTACTACCTGTTTCTGCCACAGTAAAATAAAGTAACATAAATATTCTGAAGTTTTCGAAGTCATAATAATAAACTTTCTTGTAATAATAATAATAATAATGAATATCTGGTCACACTTTAGATTATATGGTCCAAATATCATCTGTTAACTAACTATTAACTACAACTTTTGCCTCTTAACTCATAATTACTGCTTATTAATAGTTAGTAAGGTAGTTGTTAAGTTTAGGTATGGGGTAATATAGCTATACAGAATAAGGCATTAATATGTACTTTATAAGTGCTAATAAACAGCAAATTAGCAATAGCAACTAGTGAATAGTTAGAATTGGACCCCAAACTAAAGTGTAATTAGTATGAAATGTTAAGTCATTATTATAAGAAAGTTTCTCATTATTATGATATGCTTAGCCTTTGCTAAGTCTATTATTATAAGAAATTTGCTCAATATAATGAGATGCTAATGAAATGCTATGAGAAAGTTTCTCATTATGAGGACTTACAGAATCAGATTTCAGGCGGGGGAGTATCTTGTTACTGGAAAAGCTATACTTTTTTGAGAACAGCTAATTTCACACTACTGAAGAATGTAGTTAAGTTCCTTACAAACAGTAATCACTACATAATGCAAAAGGCAGCAATCATGCCTATTCACACACAAACACACTCACAAAGGTTTTCGTGATCCATTGGCCTGCTTTGGTGATCTAAATTCTCATTTGGGTCTGCGAGAAGTCCATCATTTGGTCATTGGGTCCAGAAACCCGGCACTGGCTCAACAAGAAACGGATGAGCAGGAGCCAAGTCTAATTAAAAATTGGAGCGCAGATGTTTTTGCCTCTTCACTTTCCTCTCAGACGTGTCTTCTCGGCATCTGAGACTTTCATGCCAATGAGACGCAGTTTTAGAAGTTCATTAAAGTGATGTTACTGGATTTAAACTATGTACGTGCACTACAGGGCAAGATACTTGAATGACACCATGCGGAACGTGACAGTGTCAAAGTCTGAACAGCGATCCATGCAAAGCTTTTCCAGCGAGAAGATCATCACATAATGCTGCAAACTGACAGCTCATTTACATAATGGAACAAGATGACAGTGATTTGTACAGTTGGTGGAAACTTTCGAAACCAAAACCATTCATGAAATCGCTAATCCAAACACGGGGAAAAACAAGGCTAAAAGCCATCCGGGATAAAATGACACTTTTTGGGTTTTATGTCCTCCCAAAATAAATAATAGCACCGCAGCACTTTCCAAAAAACACCTGTTTGTCACCATCCACTGCAATTTTCCTGATGCATAATGTCTACGACAAGAGGCTGGTTTTGAAATTAACACGTTTTGAGACAAAAACACTTTTTTAGTTTCATTCAAGGTGATTAAATCAGTAGTTTTAGTAACTGAATGTCAGTTAAGTGGAAGGATAAAATGTTAAATCCCCCTTGTTGTTGGGACTAAAAACCAAACAAACAAAAAGAAAGAAATGAGTTCACAAATCCCCATAACTCATCTCTTATCTGTTTAGTTACCATGGCAATGTCAGTTCTAAAACATAAAACTTGTCAGATCTTAAGACAGGATGTTTCTGTGATATGACCCCAGAGAACTGCAGCATAAACTTGTACGTCTTGGCTCAAAAGCAGCTTTAAAAATTCAAAGCGTGAGGAACGTCGATTAAGAAATGAGACCGTCGTAGGATTGTTCATATCGCGGGGTTCTAATCAAAAACGCTGATTCATGTCCTGAGCAAGATCTCATCACTCCGCCGTCGTTTCGGATGCGAGCTCAGCAGTGTTGCTTTCACTCCGAGTAACCCATGCCATCTGCCATCCTCAGCGCTCCCCGCTGAGAGACCATTAATTACCAGATTCACTCTGTGGGACAGTGGGAACTGAAACACTCACTTTAAGCACTTAAGTGCATGCCAGGAAATCACAAGTTATTTAATCCATCACTTAATTAATTCATTTATTAATTAGAGACTTTACATGTACAGTTAATGCGCTAATATCACATACTGTAAGCCCCTAACTACAATATTCATGGTAAAAATGAGGAATTGTTTCAGATGCTCTACTCTGATGCAATTACATTTGTGCACACAAGTTTTAATGATGTTCTGCTGCATGGCACTTATGGGCCACATTCACCTGTTATGCAGTTATAATGCAATGCCAGCAAAGCTACTGCCCCATATCTCTCGTTCCCTCTCTCTCTCTCTGTTATTAGAGGCCGAGTATTTGATTATCCAGTGAAAAAAAACACCACAGACTAATCCAGCTCAGATGCCCTTACTCTTTGGTTTAATATCTTAATTGGAGAGAGAGGGAGTGGGAGAGAATAAAAACCTACCACTTTCATTCTCTCTATTTTTCTTCCAGAGATGAGGCTGGAGTGCTGATGTCAGGACAGTGCTGTTTCCGTGGTAATGAGCTGTCAGGGATATGAAGCTGGGCACTCGATTTCTCACATCACCCATCCCCCTTTCCAAATCAGGGCCAGAGACCAGAGAGCTAGAGAAGTGCTTCCCTCCTCGCGTTTTCTGGGAAGACTGCCCTGGGGGACGACGGTGTCATAGGAGCAGAATGAAAGTGAGACCAAAAACGGTCAGCTCGGTTGCAGGCTGAGCCAGTCCCGTAATTAGGCCTTTAGATGTTGTGTCTTGAATGGGATGGTGGGTGAGTTTGGGGGGGACTCAGGGAACCGCCATCCATTGGTCTAAAGCAGAGGCTGTCAACTTTGTCGGGCCCAGGGAATCCCACCCCAGACACTCAGTAGTCCAGGGAACTGATGATGTAAAAATACTCTGAAAAAACACTGAAAAGCATTCATTAATAGACTTTATTTTTTCTAAAGTGTCAACCTACTTTCTCAATTAACTATGTTTGCATCCTTTATCATGTCCTGGAGTCATCACGCCTCATGAACAATGTAATAATATGACCTCAGATTAAAAAAAAGTAATTCAAAATTTTAAGAAATAATTATTGCTAGATTTTCTATCAATCAAACTATCCATCAATCCATCCATCCATCCATCTATCTATCTATCTAATGGAGCCCCGGATGACAACGCCGGGTCTGAGGGATTGATTTAATTCACCAGGCGCTAATAAGACAAACAAACAGCCAAACCTCAGGGCTGTTTCAGGCTAGGTTGTAAGCCACACTGATGCCGCGATGCCTCATCACAAGGAGATGTGTCATAAAGAAGGTTTTACGCAGAGCTTGTCGCAGCCGCGCTGGCAGTTAAACACGCACTATGCCTCTGAGAACACCACTGTACACTAGACTGTTTTCCATTAACTGAGATGCTGTCCCCCAGCCGATAGTGTTGGAGACAGTGTGCGCAGAGATCACTACAGGCTGTCAGAGCTGCTGATCTCCGGAGCGGCTGATCTCTGGGGCAGACACTCAAAAAGAGGAATTCAGGCTGCTGGAGTTGGTTTAGCTGAACATTACTTTACAATTTGAAAATGACAACACAATCATTTTCGCCTATTCACAGAGGATTATCTCAATGCACAATGGAGGAAACGTAATTAGCTCATTATTCACATAGTAAGCCAAAACATGTCACGATGGTGCATTAGCAGTTGCTATTGTCAGGATAGCTGAGCACACTCTCTCTTTGGAATAGAAAAGATGAATACAGTAGAGAAAATTTGGCAATTTTGCTTATTTACATTCTGCGACATAGACATGTCATCTGTGCTGAAATGTACATTTGCTGGTGTTATTGAAAGTTCTCATTCCAGCACACATAAGTCATGTTTCCTGCACTGATCTGAACTTGCAGCTGTGTCTCTCTGTCCATGGTGCTGAAACTATGCGTGTTACTATGTGTGTTACACTACCTACATTTACATGCGACCAAATAATATGTTAGTTATTAGATTGATGGCTCAATCGGACTAAAAGGATTTAAAGGGGTGCACAGTAAAAAAAAATATTTCAAAAAGTTATTCTAGCAAATGTAAAAAAGTTTAGAGTAAGATTATTATTTTGTGTGAACTGAACAAGAATACTCTAAATGTGTTTCTAACTAAAATGTATTTGTTTACTCTACTTGGATACTCAAGTATCTGTTCAAAACCTGTCCAACTTTCCAAACTGAGTCATTAATATTACATTGCACAATATTGTGCAAGTTCCCAGCATGAATTGCAGCTAGCTTAAACAAAACTATGTTACTAATATAAAAAAAATGTATTTCATTGCTATACATTTTGCTGGCTTAGTTTATTCTGTTGCTATTGTCACTGTTAGTTAGCTCTTTTTGATAAAATACATACATGAATGTTACATGAAAATATTAAATTTCATGGATTAATATTCACTGAAATAATATTTTGTAGAGGGGGGTGAAAATTACCACTTTCACCTGAGATTTTGAGTCAATTTACAAGGGGGGGGGGGGGGGGGGCTACCAATCTCTGTGTAAAAATAAAATAATGATGCTGATATATTCATTAGTAATTTTTACCCCCCTGTAATTTGTCTCTAAATCTCTGGTGAAAATTGTAATTTTGACCCCCTCTACAAAACAGTGGATTGCTCAATACATTTTCACCAATGAAATGTAATATTTTGTCTTTCCTGACTATTTATGTTTGTCTTTCTTCAGAAAAAAATATGAACAAAATCAAAAATTTGAGCCGGGGAAGTTCCCGAAATTTGGTTGATTTGACAGGGAATGACTCAGTAATCAGTTGAGTTAACTTCACAAATTGAATGTAATATGTTGCCTTAATATTTAAGTTATTTCAACCTCTAGTGTGGTGTAAACCTGAAGTAATCTGATCAATAGGACAAAACAAATTTGCATTTAATGCTTATCCCTTGTGCTGTGTTGAAAACCTATGGCGATAAATCAATGTCAAAAAGAACCGAGCGCTCAACTGATGCTGGCGCGCGCGGTCAATGACTTTCGCGAGAGGATAACAGATCTACACGCGAGGAAACTGGAACTCACTAGTAAGACTTTCTGTAAATAAAGTATCTGGTAAGAATATATTCTATATTAACAATGCATTAAATCACATTACACATTAATAAACCACAATAAATAAAACAAATTAAGTGATGTCTCAAGTCAAGTGAATTACAAGTCATTGGACAGGCGTCCAATCACAACTGACTTCCGGAAAAGGGGAAGTAACCAATGACATTTGAGGTTATTAAAACAGTAAGTCCCGCCCCTTGACTGGCAAAAACAAAATTGTTCGAGCGAGCAAAAGCAGCAGGCGAGAGCAGATCAAGCGCGAGAGCGTGTGGAATGATCATGCGCGCGCGAGGGCTTGTATTCCTTGCAG
Organism: Siphateles boraxobius; assembly: GCF_051911475.1. Classification (NCBI taxonomy): domain Eukaryota; kingdom Metazoa; phylum Chordata; class Actinopteri; order Cypriniformes; family Leuciscidae; genus Siphateles; species Siphateles boraxobius. Next base: position 15,370,886 of record NW_027508866.1, read on the forward strand.
AGGAGATGTAATGAGCGCGCACAGGCTATGAATGAGCTCCAGAGTTCCCGTTTCCTCGCGTGTAGATCTGTTATCCTCTCGCGAAAGTCATTTACTGCGCACGCCAGCATCAGTTGTGCGCTCGGTTCTTTTTTACATTGATTTGTCGCCATAAAAACCCTATTACACTTTATGTTATGGTGTTCCTGGCCAGCAAAAAAGGTGCTTTAGAGTGCTCATTATGTAACATCATCACCAAATATTGGATTCATTTTTTTTATATATTAGGGCCATTTTTAAAATATATTATAAAAATGACATGGATGTTTAATGACAAGAGGGTCAGGAAACAATGACAGTGTTCGCCTGAGGATGACATAAAATATACTGTACAGTCAGATCTGTCATTGTCCTGGTCCTGAACTTTTCAGCCCACTGTATGAAAGTTTTTTGGTGTCTAAACTAAAATTAAGTTCCCTAGGGTTTAACTATTTGAATACTAAAAAAAAAAAAGCAATATCATTTTATGGAGAATTACAGTGTGTAGGTTTAATTAAAACATGGTAGTTTTAAAAATGTATTACTCTATTATTATATATTTTTTTTTTTTTGGCTTTCCCAAACCTTTTTTGACACTGTGTTAATCCCACATAGCTCCAATTAAAGACAAAATATATATTGATTTGCAGTTTGTGCGGATGCACGCTGTTTCTCTCTTGTAAATGTTGTGTCATTTCAGTAATTAGCCTCTGGATAATATAAATGTTGGAGTTTGGGCTTGTGTTTGGACTGCCAGCCAAGAGCAGTGGAAGGAACTAATTACCAGCCACGTGCCTGTAGAGTCAAAACCTCCAACCACATACACACACACTTAATTATCCTGATGCACATACATATGCACGTAAGGAAATTGTAAATCTTTCATGCTTTTCTACATCCCCATTCAACACATTCACATAATGCACACAGTTCCATGCAACTACAAGTGCACACACACCTATGCATTCGTTATGGTCTTTTATTCTGTCGCTGTCATTAAGACACTAGAGAAAGTGCTGATGTTTGATGGATATGAATGCGTAATATCAATTTGGAGGGAATGGAAATCAAGCAGGAATATAGCAAATTGGATTTCTGTAAGCACAACATGTCTCTCTAAAATTCTCAATGGTCAATGGATGTCAGAGCATGTCAAAGGGTAAGTCCAAATGCCAGCAATAGGGTCCAAGTGAATGAGTAAGAGTATTCACACTATTCAGCCATCTTAAGTTAGATTCCAAATAGAAGTAAGCATATGCGTTCTGTCCGAACTGCACTAGAAATGGCATAGAGAACAAGTGTGCATTAATTTACATTTGAGTGCAGAAGTTTGCATACTAAAATTCATAAACTCATTCGTCCAAAGTGTGAAAATCTGCTTCTCAGCATCATGAAGTCACTGTTGGGAAGAGCTCAAATGTGCAGAAGATACGCATCATCCTAACAATCAAGGGTAAACTTTTAAACAGGATAATTAGTGTAAATTCAGTTATTAAGTTGCCTTGGGGAATTTATGTAAATATCTCTTCTGTGAAATCACCTAATAAGGGCAGTACCTAAAAAAAATATGATCCTTTTTAACTTATAAACATCTTGCAGATTCTGCAAGGGGGTTGCAAATGTATGCTCTCCACTGGATAATTTCACATGAAGTTATTGCTTATAACATCAGACTACATGTACTTTGGCTAAAAGAAACAAGGAAAAGAAAATGAGGTGTTTTATTTAAGCTTAATTCACCTCTACTGTTGTTGTTACTAAACAGATGAGCGCACATATAAAGTACTGTTCAGTGTGTGTGTGTGTGTTTGTGTGTGTGTGTGTGTGTTTGCAGTATATATATATATATATATATATATATAGTACACTCACATGGGTGTATTATATACATTGATATGCATTGAAATAATTTATTGAAGATCTTATTCTGTTATAAAACTTGAAACTCCTAAATCTGTGCAAAACTGTTTCCATGTTTGACATTGCAGGTTGTTCGAAATAAACAAATTTTGCCAAGTGAAGTGAACTTCAACAGACATTCCCTGCTGAGTGTATAGGGAGCAATGAACACTGTGCAGGGACCCTGTGAATTTGAACAAAGCTAAAGTGTTCTCAATGACAGTCCGTCAATCTCTCAAACCATGGATTTGTCCACTATTTTTGCATCACTATTGCAAACCTTTGTGATTTTCCTCTACTCGCCAATTTGTGACATCATCCCTCTGTGTTCCTTTGTTCCCAGTCGCACCGTAAGCTCTATTGTGTACGTTTTCGATTCAATCCAGATTCCATCCACACCTTCCCTCTCAATTCCTCAACTAAATAATACAAACTCCCACTTCCTCATACTCACAGTACAAACGTCACAGGCAAAGCCTCAGGCTAGCCCGGCACAGAGGAAATGAGCTCGGTCCTTTGAAGGCAATGGCTCCTTAAAGCTCAGAACAAGAGAGGACTGGCTCAATAATTACCAGAACACAAAGCAAAGGGTTTTCATGTTTAAAGCTATAGCACTGCATGTGGCGTTTAGACTATTTAATTAGACAGATTTGTAGCAATGCATCCCCAACCCCTCCCCTCAATGCGCCTGTTCTGCTCCAGCTGAACTCGCACGCACACATACATACACTTGTCTTAGTCTCTCTTATAAATTCATACACAGCTACCCGACAGAACTGCTCTCACAAACACAAACTCAGCATACTCAGATACACACATACACCGGCCTATTACGGTCTAAGACACAAACACCTTTTAACAAGCATGCACTCACAGATCCACCCACTCACAAGGGGCTTGCTGTCAGACACCTGCACACACACAAAACTACCCCGCAGGAAGTTCAGTGTGCTAGTGCTCCATTAGAGATGTTGGATGCCAGAAGTGCAGGTCAACGATCTGGCAGTTAAAACAAATTCACACTGTGGAAAAACAACATTTTTAATAAGCAGAGTTTTTTTAAAAAATTTTTTTTATTGTAATCTGGCTTTATTGACATTTAGACACTCTGAAGCTCATTTAAAATCCCTGTTTTTCATCTCACTAATGCATATCTTTTTTATTTTTTTATAGCACTGGTCAACTCTGTAATTGAAAAATCTTCCCACACTGTCATATTTACTCACCCCTACGTAGACATGCAATTGGAATAAACAGATATCCAGGCAAGAGTTCTGATTAATTACTATGCAAAGCAGTTCTGAAGGGCATATGTCAACATTTACCATTCCATTTAGCCAAAAATGTATGATTTAGTTTTATTTATTGCACAGTGCTCTGGAATTTATTGTGATTGGTCAATCGCAGCATTAAGCTTACACACTCAAAAAATTACTCTTTAAACTAACTTAATTCAATTATGGACACTGGTTCCACACAAGCAAATTATTTTGTATTAATGTTAATGACATTTTTTGAATCTATGTAAGCTCCCTGTGTTGTGACAACTCAACTGATTGAGTCCAAACAAATCAATGGAATTGCTTACCTGTAACTTAAATCGGTTAAGTTTAGTGAACATGCTTTAGTTTATTTAAAACTGCACTGAAAAGTAAATGAATGTAGGATTGGAATGATTTCTCAAATGAATTATTAGACTACAGCTAGCTATTAGCTAATAATAGCACTTATTAACATACTAAATGCTAAGATTTATATGCTCTTTCAGCATCTAGCAAACCTATTTGAATCAGTCCACATCCTAACCAAGTGCTCTACTCTTCTCCACAATGGTAACCCACTGTAATTTAAATGGTTCTAATAATCGCAATGTAATTGAACATTAAACACAATTACACACTATAAAGTCTTCCCCTTTCCTCATTTTCTAAAAAACACATAAAATAACACTTCATTTCAACATTTATTCTGTCTTAATTCAGCTATATGCAAGGCATGCTGAAAACTAACAAGCACCGCCCAGTTTCAGTTAATGCAACACAAATCATTCATGTAATGCAACACAAACGGATTAAGTAAACTTTATTTTTAAATATTTAAGCAGATTGAACACAATCAAATTAAGTTTTTGTTTATCGCGAAATTAAACCCTTTAAATTAGTTTAACGATTGATAATTAAGTAAAGTGGAAAATTATACAGGTTAAGTTAATTCAACGCAATACAATAGTGTTTTGGTGGTAAAAAAAATATATGTGTGTTACTTTAACAAAACATATTTGGGTAAAAAGAACAGTGCCACAAAACCATTTTTTTGAGTGCAGGAATTTCGTAATAGTCAGTGAATGTGCAAGATTTCTGATTATACCATTGTTTGGTAAATTATACAGCAAAATCCAGTAATACATGCAATTGGGAATTTTATGTGAAGGCAAAATTCTTCCCCAAGCTAAGTTCCGAACAGCTTCAAGATGGTCACATGGATTTACCGGATTGACCAAGAAATCTAAAAGTGACTTCTGTGCGAGTTGTGCTTCACTAAACCATTGACAACAGACAATGGACCTTTTTTTTTTTGCCTTTTACAGGAATGAAAACGAGGCTGAGCGATAGAAGTACACTTTCAATGGATTGTACTGTTGTTTAACAACATAGCAGCTGACAAAACGTCTTTCCGAAGACAAAACCTCCATTAAAGGGGTTTGAAGTTGTGAGTTGTGAAAATTATGTGATCTATAGGGCCTTTATAAAGTTCTTGCCATTGTAAAGACTGCAAGTCTATCCCTCACAAATTTGTTTTCATCCATTTTATCCATCTACATCCATTGTGGTTGAACCTGACAAAGGTCTGACTATAGACAGTGGACCTTTATTGCTTGCAAAATTTCGCTCCAGACACTATTGCTAAATAACTAGAAGAATAACAAAATGCAGTAAAAACTGAAACTATTTGTGCTAAAATCCAGTGAGTTTATAGTTACAATAAATAATGAGAACAATATCACAACATGCATAGGCTATAAGTAGCAAACACACTGTTCTTGAACAGCTAACATAACTGGATGCGACAGACACTTGCACAATCAAGGTAAAATGTACAGCGCCAGGAGTTATGTTAAAAATAAAATGCATAGCCTATCAGACCGCGACCAACCATAACGGCAACTGTCGCTGCAATGTCTCAAATTTCACACCACGGACACGCTCATACTGTACAAACGCAACAGCTGCCACCTTGCATGTCAGTAATCGCAGGTAATCACAGCCATGCCGATATTCGGAAGCATTGTGAGTATGACATTAAACAGCTCAATAAACAAGTTAATATAAACTAATTTACGGTAACATTTTATTTCGATAGTCCACTTTAGACATTCAACTAACCATAAGTAACTTTGCAGCTACATGTCAACTAATTGTCATTAGAGTATTAGTAGACTGTCTGCTTAATATCTGCTAACACTTTATTTTGTTGGTCTCCCAACAGACATGTCTATTGACTATAAGTAACTTAGTAACTACAAGTCAACTTGTTCTCCTAACCCGAACCCTAACACCTAACCATAACCTACCAGTCTACTGACAGTCTACTACAGCCTACTAATACTCTAATGAGAGTTAGTTGACATGCAGTTGAAAAGTTACTTATAGTTAGTAGAATGTCTAAAGTGACTATCGAAATAAAGTGTAACCTAATTTACTTTTAATACATAATATTGATGCTCCAAACAAATCTAGTGTAGCCTGTTGCTCCTCCAAACAACACACAGTGATGTTCAGCGTTTTTTACAAATCTGTTGACTGAATGAGTCAATATTTCACTCATTCATTTCATATTGGAATGGATCAGTGTTTGAATGAGTCAGTTGAGTGAACAGAGAGTCATCTGTTTCACACTTGATTGAATCAGTCCATGTGTGCCAATGTCCATACAATCAATCCTAGTATGTGAGATTAGAATAAGTGTGTCCCAAAGCATAGTATGTTGAAAAGAGTATGTCAAAAGTTCCTGGATGGTCTACTATTTCTGGTAGATTTTCGAAGTGTGGATCCCTGTGCACACTATAAAAAGGTTAATATTTCCCACAGCACATTGGCTTTGGAGGAGGATTCGGTTCAAAAACCACACACACGAGTAAAAAGTGTTAAAAAAACACAGAACCTGGCTAATATGCGCAACCGACAGTGAGAGGTTTAGATAAATGTTTGAGCGGCTAATAATCAAAGTTAACCTGATAAAAAATATGTATTTAATGTTATACATGTTATATTTCATCTGTGTATTTCATAACAATGTGGACTTCAAAATATCTGTTTGGCCATTAACTTTTAAATACATCATTATGCATTAATATGAGAAGAGTTCTCTGCATGAAAGACCCGCGGCTGCAGATCAAAGTGCTCCTGCATTTCTCTCTGATACGGTAGGAAATTAAATTAAATTACATGTGGAGGATTTTATCTGTGACAAGGTGATTGACAGGCCAGTTTACAGTGGCAGGATGCATGTAACAAAGTGACAGAGAGCAATCGTTAAGACACAATTGTATGGAATGGTAGTATGTCCCAAAGCTTGTCTACTCTTTTGCTACATACTCAACAGTGTGTAATTTTTCTTTACAAAAAGTAGGTAAATTGGGACACAGCAGTTTTGAGAAGACCAGTTAAGTAAATGATTCAATGACTCAGTTATAAGGAGAGTCACCTGCTTAATTCCGAAATGAATCAGCATTTTTGACTGAATCATTTGAATGATTACTCAAAGAATCGCCTCCTACTGGCGTATCAATGTAAACTGCAGAACGAGTCAGTGAAAAATGACTTCCTCCATCTTATTTTGCAATAATGACCAGCAGACTGAACATTATTCTTACGAATTAAACAGTATTTCAGTTTTGCAGTGCATATCCCAAAATCTAACATTCTCCTTATCCACACATTTTGAAACAGATTTATTTTATCTAGAATGGGACATGACATGTTTTACTGACATGATTTTCTGGAGTGCCACAATGATTTTATCAAACATGACAATTTAAAGACTCTTTTCAAACAGGGCCATTAATTTCGAGGGACAGCTTCCATCCTTTATTTGAACTTGTATGGCCGTGCTATACCGACAAGCCTCCCTTTTGTACCACCCTGCATCATGCTGGCATTGTTAACCGGCATGCAGACAATCATCTCAGCTCTCATCTCGCCAGCCGGCAGCGCGCAATGCAGAGATCATGAATATTGACAGGAGATACAGGACTGGGGTCCGGCTGCTCATTTTAACACGTCAGGCCACATTGCAAATCTAATTCATTTTCCTCCCTGGACCACCATCTCACAAAACTGCCAAGTGTGATGGATTGAGTCAGAAATTCATTTTTCCTCATGTTCCAGAAATCTTGCAACATTACAAATTGAGGAGTATCCTGAGGTGGTTTGTAGAGCACTGATTTGTTTCTGTCCAACGTTTGGGTCACATTATCCTGTGTTGTCATTGGTTTACACTCACCTCCCTTGACCCCTAGCAACATTTTGAATGGACAATTCATAAAGGAAAAAAAATTAATATTTTTTCCCCCTTTAACTTTACAAACTTAGAGGTCAATGTAGGTGTCTGTTGCCACCAGTAGAGGGCCAAAAAGTCTATAATTGTAATGCAGGAGAGTTTTAAAGATGCAGGCAAGTAGGATCCAATTGCAGTAATAATTGGTTATGGGACGGTTGATACCGGGGCTCTGACGCTCCGACGCAGTTTTCAAAGCACTATTGTAGCACACACTGTACTGATGCTTGTATCGAAATGACGATACCACGTGATCGATGACGTTTGAAGCTTCAAACCTCATGCAGTATTGGAAGGTCAGGACAGCTGGTTTGAAAAAAAAAATGGTGCTTCACGAGAATCCCGACCTCATCTGATGCATAAAAAAGGAAATGATTATGGAGGAGGCATTATTTGATTTAACACTACACTTCCCTATAACATAATTTATATATTTTTTAAAACAGAACACCCGAAATATTTTTTGTTTCAATTACAATTACTATAATTATAATCACATAGCCTACTTTTAGGCTACATTGTATATTATTGATCAATATGTGAATACGTTGACCAGGCTACACATGACACGAGTTGTGATCTCATTGGCACAAATTAATTTAGATGAGATTAGATAAAACATCTCAGTTACGTATGGTAAACCTCGTTCCCCCGAGGAGGGAGCGGAGACGTACGACAGAAGTGGGGATCTCCCTTGATCCTGACGAATAGGGATCTCGCTCGAGAGCCTATCTACTTTGAGTGTAACTAAACGAGCCAATGCACATTGGCATGCGATAATCGCACCAGCTGCTGTGCATCATGGCGTGAGCATATAATGAGCGGAAGGTGCATTGTTTTTCCGCTGAGGAGCCGGACTTGTGACTCGGCTGTACAGCGGAAGCTAAGCAACTGTGGCGAAGGGACGTACATCTCTATTCCCTCCTCAACCCGAGCTGTCAGCCGGCAGCTCAACGGCTCACGGCACACTGAGCGACTCAAGCCTTTACAAGAAAGGGGAGACGAACAACGTGCCAACGTGGTCATGCTCTCATGAGAGAACATGAACCACCCACGAACGCAGACTCAACACGCTTAAGCCCAGGCATGTGAAACAGTGATCATGGCCATCATATGAGGATAGGAAACGACCGCAGAAACACACGGTTTGAATGACGTCTTGAAAAAAAAAGAACTGTCAAACCGTGTATGCTCTTTCAGGAAATTGCTCTCTCTGGTGCTGAAGCACCCAGGGATGACCGCGCCTACACAAACAGGACAATAGTGCAAGCCTGATGTGAGCACTCACATTCTCATTGAAGGTGCAACATTCTGAGCTGTGAAAACAGCTGTTTTGCTCTCTGTGAGATTGTGCCCAGGACTGTCTGCGCTGTAACACCAACACCAGCTTGAAGAGGCAAACTCATCTTTTGAAGTTCAAACACTCTCAGATGAGATTGCAGAGCAGGAACAGCATTCCCTCTCTAGCTCCGAAGCAAAAGACAAGTATGTGATGCACCTGCCGCTCATTATATGCTCTCACCACGATGCACAGCAGCTGGTGCAATTATCGCATGCCAATGTGCATTGGCTCATTTAGTTACACTCGAAGTAGATAGGCTCTCGAGTGAGATCCCCATTCGTCAGAATCACTTCTGGCGTACGTCATAGTGAGCTGACGAAGGGGAACTGTATTGATCCCACACTTGTATGTCATGGACATCCGAAGCTTTGTTTGGTCACATGCTTTTTTCTACTCTGCTGTGATTTGTTAGATATGGTGGAGAAAACAAGTCTGACCACCAGATGTCACTAATGTGCATTGTGTTAAAAGCTTCAGATGAAAGCCTAAAATGCTTCAGAAAACCTCGGTTTCCCATTACTAGTAATAATAATATTTAACAAAATAACCAAAAAAACAAAAAAAAAAACACAAGGAGCAGAACATCTAGGAGGAGCAAAAACAAAAATAAACAACACCACCAAAACAGCCATATAGGACAGGACCTGACAAAGAACATGGGAAAATACTGAGGTTTAAATACACAATATAACAATGGGCTAACAAGGGACAGGTGAAGATGATTGTGGTCATGGAAACAAACAAGGGTAACTATGGGATTAGTAGCCAAACAAGGTAGCAATGGAAACAAAGGAAACAGGAAGAAATCACATGAGGTGAAACACTGGAACAAGGGGAGCAAGGGGAGCAAAGGGAGAAGGCTCACTGGGGGAAACGCATATTTGCGAAGGCCCCGGGGCCAGCTGTGTGCCAGTTCATCCGTGTCGAGTGATCCTTCATCAGGGAATAAAACAGCCGGCAATGGGTCGTGTCCGGAGAGGCAAACAGATCTATCTGAGCGGCTCTGAAGATTCCCCAAATCAGCTGGACACGTAATAACCTGGGCATGGAGTCGCCATTCTCCCGGAAGAGGCGGCTGCTGTGAGAGCTCGTCGGCTACACGGTTGAGTGCACCAGGGATGTGAATGGCCCGAAGTGACCTCGGATGCTACTGACTCCATAGGAGGAGATGGCGGGTGAGTCGTGCCATACGACGGGAGCCTAGACCACCTTGACGGTTGATGTACGCAATGGTCGCAATGCTGTCCGTACGGACCAGTACATGCTTGTGCAGAAGCAGCCCCTTGACGCGGCACAAGGCTAAGCGTACTGCTTGCAACTCTAGGCAGTTGATGTGCCAATGCAGTTGAGGCCCCGTCCATAGACCTGAAACTGCATGCCCGTTGTACTTGGCCCCCCATCCGTTGGCAGAGGCATCTGTGAAAACCACAGCACGCCTGGACACCTGGACTAAGGGAACTCCTGCCCATAGAAACGCAGGGTCCGACAAAGGACTAAAGGTTTGGCGACAGTGCGGGGTAATATTGACCCGGAACGTGTCACTCTGCCACGGCCATCTCAGGACTCGATCGTGAAACCAGCACTGAAGCGGTCTCATATGGAGCAGGCCGAGCGGCGTTACTGCGGCTGCCAAATGCCCCAGGAGCCTCTGAAACTGTTTCAGTGGGACCGCAGACTTGCTTTGAAATGACTTGAGGCAGTTGAGCACTGACTGGACGCGCTCCTCGGTTAGGTGCGCAGTCTGACCGACCGAGTCCAACTCCATACCGAGATAAGAGATCCTCTGCGTGGGGCAGAGTTTGCTGTTGTCCCAGTTGACCTGAAGCCCCAATCGTCTGAGGTGCTGGAGCACCAAGCCCCGGCACAACAGATCTCGCAAGTGATCTATTATGAGCCAGTCATCGAGATAGTTGAGAATGCGAACGCCACATTCTCTCATGGGAACAATGGCCGCCACGACTTTCGTGAAGACACGGGGCGACAGGGCCAAGTAGAAGGGTAGTACTGATAGTACTGATAGTACTGAAGGGTAGGACCTTGTACTGATATGCTAGACCCTCGAACGCAAACCGAAGAAACGGTCTTTGACGAGGAAGAATCAAGACATGAAAGTACGCGTCCTTCAGGTCGATCGCTGCAAACCAATCCTGGGGACGGATGCATTCGAAGATGCGTTTCTGCGTGAGCATTTTGAACGGGAGCTTGTGTAGGGCCAATTCACAGGTCCAGGATCGGCCGTAACCCACCACCTTTCTTGGGTACAATGAAGTAAGGGCTGTAGAACCCAGACCTCATCTCGGCTGGAGGGACCGGCTCGATCATGTCCTTCGCCAGCAGGACGTTAATCTCCTTCCTCAAGACAGGGGCATCGACACTCCGCACACGGGTAAAGCGGATGCCCCTGAACTTGGGAGGCCGGCGGGCAAACTGAATTGCATAGCCGAGCCGAATGGAATGAATGAGCCAGCGGGACGGCCTCGGAAGCGCTAGCCAGGCTTGAGAGGCCGTACCAACGAGCCCACGCGAACCACCGGCGTACCTGTGGAGGGGCAGCGAGGTGGAAGGCAGGGACCGGAGTCCGGAGGCATGACTGCGGCCGAGAGAGGGGTCTGGGTGTGCGGGGCAACACCCCCTCCTCCACCGGGGGACAGACAACAGGGAAGCTGCTGGCTGTCCCGAGGCGAAGGAAGGAGGGGAAATGAGGAGGGAGGCCTGGAGGCGTCGAGTCCTGATTTCCGCACCTCCTTGCCCAGTGGGAGACGAGAGCGACGAGGCCATAGTGGCTTCACTGGCGTCTGAGCTCTGGGGTGAGGGGAATGAGAGATCCTGATCCTGATCGATTACTCCTGTCTGCCTAGCTGCCTGAGTGTTTTGTTTGCTTCGAGGCTGTAAGCTCCGTGTAAGCCTCGTATTAGCTTTGTATTTCTTTCTGTTTTGAACCATCATTTACTACCATTTCTAGTTGTTTATACTACTAAATACAGCGTAGACAACATCTCAGATTAACCTGACATCGCTAGCTTCCGTTATTGTTAGAACAACACGCTAGTAACTCGCTAGCCTGTTAACGCGCCACCCATGCGCTCAGTTATTTATTTATTTTTCTCTCGCGTGCCCGCTTGACTCTGAATTCATAAAAAGCCCAGGTGAGTAAGAATCAGTCAACAAACACGGTGAGTAATGTCTTGTCCTGTTATTGTCACCTGCACTTCATGTTACATGTTTAGCATAGCCTTCCCCGTCGGCAATATAGGGTTTATATGTGATAAATGCAAGGAAACAGCCAGGCTGACGGAGAAGATTTCAGAATTAGAAACACGCATCCAAACTTTAATTGAGGATAGTAAGTGTGCTAGAGCTTTAGATTCTACTTTGGATGCGCCTAGCATAGTGAACTCTTTACATGATTCGGTTCCGGCTGAATTATTGCCTGTGCAACCAGGCAGATGGGTGACAGTGAGGGATCGCTCTAGTCACGGATCAAAAAACCACTCTTCCGTTCCGATTACCACAACAAATCGATTTGCCCCACTCAGTGAAACACCCACTGAGAATTCTTTTGATTGTGCACTGGTAATTGGCGATTCTATTACACGGAACGTGAAAATAGCGACGCCAGCCAACATAGTCACATGTGTGCCGGGAGCCAGAGCGCCTGACATCAGATGAGCAAACGATAAAGCTTGGGTTGCTGAATATTCGATCCCTTACTTCAAACCCACTCATGGTTAATGATATGATGTCAGATTATAACCTAATTCAATTCAATTCAATTCAAATTTATTTGTATAGCGCTTTTCACAATACACATTGTCTCAAAGCAGCTTTACAGAAATTGCATTTCGGAAATGTACATAGAAAAATACAGTTAGTTAATCAAGTATTAATTTAAGGCATAACATATCGCCGGCTTTGAGTCGTCTCTTCACAGGCGTCGAGTCGTCTCTTCACAGGCGTTGGGGCATCTGAAGTCTCCGTGAGAGGCTGGATACAAACTGGAGCTGACGAACGCTATTTACCTCGGGACTAGCGTCCAGAGATAACAGCAGAAAGGCAGATGGGAAATAATTAGCATAGCTGATGTTCATAATGTTAATGCATTCGAACTGATTCAGCAGTATCAAAGGTTAAGCATTAAGTGAATGCTTGGTTAAAGAGATGCGTCTTTAATCTAGTTTTAAACTGGGACAGCGAGTCTGAGTCTCGTACAATATCAGGAAGGCTATTCCAGAGTTTAGGAGCTAAATGCGAGAACGCCCTCCCTCCTTTAGTGGACTTAGATATCCTAGGAATGACCAGAAGCCTCGAATTTAGTGATCTTAAAGAGCGCGATGGATTGTATGGCGATAGAAGGTCTGTTAAATACACAGGAGCTAAACCATTTAGGGCTTTATAGGTCAGTAGGAATACTTTGTAATTGATACGTAACTTAATAGGTAACCAGTGTAGAGATGATAAAATAGGTGTTATATGATCATATTTTCTTGATCTAGTAAGAACTCTAGCGGCTGCATTTTGCACTAACTGTAGCTTGTTGATTGAGGATGCAGGACAGCCAGCTAATAAAGCATTACAGTAATCTAGTCTCGAGGTCATGAATGCATGAACTAACTTTTCTGCATCAGAAACAGATAGCATGTTGCGTAGCTTAGCAATGTTTCTAAGGTGGAAAAAGGCTGTTCTTGTAATATATGAAATATGATTTTCGAAAGTCAAGTTGCGGTCTAGTATAACACCCAGGTCTTTTACTGTAGTGGATAAAGTAACAGGACATCCTTCTAAATTAAAGTTGTATTGTAAGGGATTTTGTGGGTAGTTTTTTGGACCAATAAGTAGTACCTCCGTTTTATCTGAATTTAATAGCAGGAAATTACACGTCATCCAGCATTTTATATAATTTAGACACTCTGTCAATTTAGATAAGTTAGTGTTTTCATCTGGTCGTGATGAGATATATAGTTGAGTGTCATCAGCATAACAGTGGAAATTAATTCCATGTTTTCTTATAATATTACCAAGTGGCAGCATATATATTGAGAATAGCAGAGGGCCTAACACCGATCCTTGCGGCACTCCATAGTCTACTGACGTTATCTTTGATTTTTCCCCATTTAGACAGACAAAATGGTAACGGTCTGATAAGTAAGATCTAAACCAGCTTAATGCCTGTCCCTGAACACCAGTGTAGTTTTGTAGTCGATCCAGGAGTATTTTATGATCGATAGTGTCGAACGCAGCGCTTAGATCGAGTAGAACTAGTATTGAGATACAGCCTTGGTCAGAAGCTAAAAGTAAATCATTTGTAATTTTAACTAGCGAAGTTTCTGTGCTATGATGCGGTCTGAATCCCGACTGGAATTTTTCATAGATATCATTTTCTTGTAAGAAAGAGCACAATTGAGCGGACACAATTTTTTCTAGATAACCTAGATGTGCTGTGTATGACAGAAACCTGGCTAAAACCAGACGATTACATTACTTTAAATGAGTCCACCCCTCATGATTACTGTTATAAACATGAACCTCGCCTGAAAGGCAAAGGGGGAGGTGTTGCGGTAATTTATAGTAATATTTTCAAAACCACTAAAAAATATAGTTTAAAATATATTTCTTTTGAAGTGTTGGTGCTTAATGTAAAAATATATAATGTAAATGATAAATCAAGTTTGAGAATTCTGCTGGCAACTGTATACAGGCCACCAGGGCACCATAAAGATTTTATCAAAGAATTTGCTGACTTTCTATCAGAATTAGTATTGACTGCAGATCAAGTCCTAATTGTTGGTGATTTTAATATACATGTAGATAATGGAAAAGATGCAATGGGATTGGCATTTAAAGACATTCTTAACTCTATTGGAGTTAGACAACACGTGTCAGGACCTACTCATTGTCGTAAACATACTCTAGATCTAATATTATCACATGGAATCAATGTTGATGCTGTTGAAATTCCGCAGCAGAGCGACGACATCTCAGATCATTATCTAGTCTCATGTAAATTAAATTTAGCCAAGGCTGCAAAGCCAACTCCGTGTTACAAGTATGTTAGACCTATCACTTCTGCCACTAAAGATTGCTTTATCAATAATCTTCCTAATCAGTTTCATCGTCTCAGCATCCCAGATAGCTTAGAAGAACTTGATATTGCAACAGAAACTTTTAACTCTCTCCTTTCCAGCACTTTAGATACAGTTGCTCCGTTGCGCTTATAGAAGATTAAAGAAAATAGTCCAACGCCGTGGTACAACGAGCACACCCGGGCCCTTAAGAGAGCAGCCAGAAAAATGGAGCACAACTGGAAGAAAACAAAACTAGAGGTATTTCGGATTTCATGGAAGGAGACCTCGATTGCTTACAGAGAGGCTTTAAAAGCTGCTAGATCTGCTTATTTTTCAACCCTATTAAAAGAAAATAAACATAATCCAAGGTATTTATTTGAAAAAGTGGCTACACTAACGAAAAAGAAAGCTTCAAGCCCAGAAGTTTCCAAGAAACAGCAGTAATGACTTTATGAACTTCTTCACTTATAAGATTGATAATATTAGGGACAAAATTATAACTATGCAACCGTCTACTACAGCATCACATCAGGGAGTGCATTATAGTCTCCCCGAGGTAAAATTTGATTCATTTGTTGCCATAGGAGAGGAAGAATTTTGCAAACTCGTTAATTCATCTAAATCGACAAAATGTATGTTAGACCCTATACCGACTAAACTACTGAAAGAGATGCTTCCAGAAGTCATAGATCCTCTTCTTAACATCATTAATTCATCTTTGTCTCTAGGATACGTACCAAAAACAGGCCGATCTCAATTACAGGCCGATCTCAAATCTACCTTTTCTGTCAAAGATACTAGAAAAGGCAGTATCCTCACAACTGTGTTCCTTTCTTAAAAGAAATGGTATCTGTGAGGATTTCCAGTCAGGATTTAGACCGCACCATAGAACTGAGACAGCTCTCATTAGAGTCACAAATGATTTGCTCTTATCATCCGATCGTGGTTGTATCTCTCTATTAGTGTTACTTGATCTTAGTGCTGCATTTGACACCATTGACCACAGCATTCTCTTAAATAGACTAGAAAACTATATTGGCATTAGTGGAATTGCATTAGCATGGTTTAAATCATATTTATCTGACCGCTATCAGTTTGTAGCAGTAAATGAAGAGATGTCTTATCGATCACAAGTTCAGTATGGCGTACCACAAGGCTCAGTACTAGGACCGCTGCTGTTTACTCTGTACATGCTACCTTTAGGAGATATCTTTAGGAAACATGGAATTAGCTTTCACAGTTATGCTGATGATACTCAGCTCTATATTTCTTCCAAACCTAACGAAACTCACCAATTCAAAAAATTATCGGAATGCATAGTTGATATCAAAAATTGGATGACTAGTTATTTCCTACTACTAAATTCTGAAACAACAGAGATTCTAATTATTGGACAAAAAACTCCCACACGTAATAACCTAGAATACCGTCTAACACTTGATGGCTGCTCTGTTAAGTCTTCGTCGTCAGTTAGGAACCTGGGTGTGCTCTTTGATGCCAATCTTTCATTTGAAAGTCACGTGTCTAGTGTCTGTAAAACCGCATTTTTCCATCTTAAAAATATATCTAAATTACGTCATATGCTCTCATTGACAAATGCGGAACAACTAGTTCATGCGTTCATGACATCAAGGCTATATTATTGTAATGCTCTACTGGGTGGTTGCCCTGCTAGCTTAATAAACAAACTACAGCTAGTTCAAAACGCAGCCGCTAGAGTTCTTACCAGAACCAGGAAGTACGACCATATTAGCCCGGTTCTGTCAACACTGCATTGGCTCCCTATTTAACATCGTATAAATTTTAAAATATTGCTGATTACTTACAAAGTACTAAATGGTTTAGCTCCCCAGTACTTGAGCGAGCTCTTAACGCATTGTAGTCCTTCACGTCTATTGCGATCTCAAAACTCCGGCCAGTTGATAATACCTAGAATATATAAATCGACTGCTGGCGGTAGATCCTTTTCCTATTTAGCACCAAAACTTTGGAACAATCTTCCTAACATTGTCCGGGAAGCAGACACAGTCTGTCAGTTCAAAGCTAGAGTAAAAACACATCTCTTTGACCTAGCATTCACATAACACTCTATAGACTTCTATAATTCAATATTAGGCTGCTTAGATTAGGTCAGGCGGAACTGGGAACACTTCCCTCAAATCCTGATGTACTCGTTTACATTTACATTTATTCATTTAGCTTACGCTTTTATCCAAAGCGACTTACAATTGCTATATGTCAGAGGTCGCACGCCTCTGGAGCAACTAGGGGTTAAGTGTCTTGCTCAGGGACACATTGGTGTCTCACAGTGGATTCGAACCCGGGTCTCTCACACCAAAGGCATGTGTCTTATCCACTGCGCCATCACCACCCCCTATGTTACATCACTGAATTGCCGTCACACCAACACAGAGAGATCCAGGAAAAGAGCAGACTCGTTGAGCACGAAGGAAACACTTTCTCGACAATCATTCACTCAGAGGACACAACCGGTCGGCTCCGAAGCAAAAAGCAAATGTGTGTGCGCTTGCTTCCGCTTTATACCCGCACCTGTAGGCGGCACGCGGAATGAAAATCTTGCATGCCAATGTTTATTGGCTCGTTTTAGTTCACTCAAAGGCATTTGGTCTCCCTAGCGTGATCCCAATTCATTGGAAACTCCTCCGACAAGATGTAGGAGTTCCCACGAAAGGGAACCACCAGTACCACTGGAATTAAAAACATTATTACAAGCTTACCGTTTTGAATCGAGGTAAGGCAAGCAGATAGTTTTGAACACTGGCTGGTTATGTATTTTAACCCAATCATTTTAATTTTATAATTTTTAACCCCAAAAAGTTACAGACTGGAGCTTTAAATATTTACTTACACCCTGAAATTTTACATTAATATTTCAATAATTTAATAACACATCCGCATGTTCATTAGCAGTTCATATCGGTTAATGATCACGTTGCAGGTAAACAATTCAAACAGTTCATCTATTTCAAGTGAGTGTTTTATTTAGATTATTTTAATCTTATACTTAAAAAATTTAATTAATTATTAGCTTTTTATCAACTCACAAATCCCCAGGGATTCCTAAACCCAAGTTTGGGAAACATTGACAGAAAAATTGTATGTATTTTGCGAAATTCTGTATTCTGCTTTGGCTCTGTGTGACTGTGCAGATGAATATGGTTATTCTACTGCTCATGAAACATTCACTATTAGGCTTAAGAGATATAACCAGTTTGGATGGGAAGGATATCAAGCTGACTAGCTGAAGACGTTACTGTAGTTATACTCATTAATGGACTTTACTTCCTTGAAAATAAATTCCAGCACAGTGCTACAACAACCATAATGAAATGACCTTTCACAATAGATAATGCTTTAAAATTAACTCTGTAAGAGAGCTACACATGGCAATTTATCTGTTAGGATGTACAAGCGGCCAGAGGTGTAAATGACGTGACAAATGGCAGAAATAGCACAGTCCAGAGTGGTTTTAATTCCAAAAGGTGCAAAAATATAAATTTCCATCACGATGACAATAGTGTAACAATATATATATATATATATATATATATATATATATATATATATATATATATACATACAAATATATCATATATATATTGACAATGCCAAAGAAAATGTTATTTACAATACACAAATGTAAGTTGACTATGCCAATGCACAGGCCCACAAATACAAACGAGATTCAACCTCTCCACAACAACCTTCAGGTGACAAGACATAAACAAACAAACTGCCATGACATTTCAACTCTAAATCATACATCATTTACATCTAGTACCATTTAAAGGGCTCAAAACAATAAAGACAAGACATATAAGAAAATAAAAATAAAACATACATACCAGGTTCAATCCATCCCCTATGAGGTCAGAACCAGATGGAGTAATCTTCCATGAGCACATGCTAGTTTAAATATGACTTTCCTTGTATACTGGTCTGGCAAGTGAGGGGTGCACCAGAAGGTATGTGTAGCTGTTTGAAATGCATTGAAGTTAATTTGATAACTGAATGAAATGAAGTAAACTCTTATTGTATAAAGTATTTTTTATGTTCTTTTCTGTGTAATGATATTGGAACAGCACGTGTCTCTGAACATTAAACATTTAATCACATCACAGCATTAAACAGACAAAACAATGAAACTAACAACTTGGGACAATAAGGGATTACAACAAAAAAATCAGGGCTACAAACATACAACTACATAAGGATGGTATATTTTGCCAACATTTAGTTTGTGTGTATGTACTGTAAAATGGTGGGTTGTGTGCACATACCCATGCTCAGTCCCTTCAGAATAAAAGTCCTGGGTCATAGTCAGTCTTTGACATTATCTGTTCAATAAAATACCTTACTCACCTGTTGTTGAGTAATAAAAATGCCCTCTCTGCGTCGCTTTTACAGCATTTCAAATCCCTCAGATCTGGCCATCTTCGAAAAGCCAAGCCAATGCACTCCCAAACCATACATGCATTAAAGTAGACAGAATAACTTTTCTTTATTTACGAATATGACGAGACACACATGGGCGAGTGACGTATGAATGCAATTTCCCTCAAAAACCATCCTGTCAGGTCAAACACTTATAATAGGCTTACCATAGTGAACCAGATGAAATGAAACACATTTTGGAAGAAGGACTGATGATGTATTGCCTTATTTACATTTAGTTAATTTGAACAAAATAAAAGTTATAGTGTTCCTTTAACTGAAATTTTTAATTTAAGCTTCCGGAAAATGACATGAAATGTGTTTTAAAAGACATTAATTAACATAATGATTAAGAACAAATACACTGTTGAAGGTTTTTCTATCATTTCTAATCATGCACCAAATAGAGTAGGCCTACCCATAAAAAGGAATTACTTTGGGGTCCAAAGGAAATAGAATTTGCAACCCGAAAGGACTTGACTAACCAGCCAAACTTTGAGCTCTTGAGTTGAATGGTGGTGGTGAGGAACAACATGTAAATGCTCTATAGGCACAAACTGCTTGGATGGGTGTGTACTTCTGAAATCCCTCATAGCAGGTTTGCGCTAAGTTAGCTAATATCCTCATTCCCAGCTGCTGTTGTGTTTTTGCTGACCAAACACATCTGAGCCCGGAGAGAGCTAGAGGTAATCAGCAGGCGGGTCGACAGCCTTGATCGATTATTGGCCTTGCCGTTGGCCGGGTGATTATATATCATTTGTATGTATTGTGTTTACTTTCTTAAGTGTAGCCTCCGCTAATCAAAGGCGTTCCGCTGAGACAAAATGCAGATGCTGGTCAGGAGCCATTTGCTCGTTTTCCCATGAGTCACTGTTTCTCTGACTAGATCGGGCATGATGCCTGAACATTATACTGATAAAACCCTGACAGCTCCGGCCCTGGTTTGAGTGTCAGGACTGCAGCAGAGGCAATTTCATTAACTTTCCTTCTATCAGTTATTAGCAATATCAAAAGAGTGGGAAGTGTGTTTGTGTGCCGAGAAGATGGTTATCGATTGCGAGAAGATATCTCCTGAACTCTGTGCGGCTGCTGACACCGAGAGATTGCTTTAGATAGTACGAGTGCATATGGAGGACAGTTATGTTGCAGATAATTTGATATGTTGTGAATTGTGTCTTCGAAGATGAATGTAGAGTATCATGATGTCTTAAAGCTGTTTCTATTGAATGGACAATAAATTCACAATCTTTCTCTGAGAGATAATACGTATGGCCAAGAAACCGTGATGGCTGAAAAGCTACGATCATTGTCAACAAAAACTGAAATTAAATTGTTTCACGTGCCAACAAAGCTAGTAAGTATCATGTACCCTATAAATAATAAATATATATTTTTAAACTCTTTATTAATAAATTAAAAGTTATCATTTTAAAGTCGAAAAGTAAAGTTTTACCGTGCTGTGCTGCCCTTCTTTCAGGTGTGTCAACATATTAAATGTTGAGTTTTTCGTGGTTGAAAAGGTTTTCTTCCCCCCACATAATTGAAAGCGCACAATAATGTTCTTACCGTTGACAGAAATAAACTCAAAATAATTATTGTATTTACAGCTACAGAACGCGTACATTTCTCTCTCCATGCTGATTTGTTTTCGTTGGTTTACCCGCTGCGCAAGCTCTTACCCGTCATTGTAGGTATTGGGTAGATGAGGTCGCGGACTCGAATGTGCAACAGGCCGGCATCTGAAAAGCCATTTCTCTTTTTACAATCTAGATGATAAAACACCGCATTCTGTCAGCAGCGATATAACACATTGGAACTATACTCTAATTACTATTTTGGAAATTCTAACACGTTATTTTACTCTGTTACTAAAAAAGAAATCAAATTACAGTAGGCTAATGCCTTACTAAGTATTGCATTATTGCCCAACACTGGTCATTGAAGATGATATTTTAGTATCATGACGTCTTAAAGCAGTTCTATTGAACAGAAAATAAATGTGAAATTTTTTGCTCCTTTATAATACACTGTAAGTGTTTATGAAAAATACTTTTAAACTTATTTATGTATTAATTAGTTTATTTGTGTATTTATTTTAGAAATATTTTTTTAACTCTTTATAATAAACTGAAAAATTATTATGTAAGGAACTACAAGCAATAGTTGTTTTAAACAAAAAACAAAATATTATTATAAACAGTTGTATTTATACATTTATTTTACTTTCAGTTCAGAGGACAGCTATGTTGCAGATAACTTAATATGTTATGAATTGTGTCATTGAAGATGAATGTTTAATACCACGATGTCTTAAAGTGTTTTCAATTCAACGGACAAAAAATTCTTCATTTTTCCACAGAACGACAATTCGTACGTCCAAGAAACCGTGACGTTTGCAGACACTGGCAGCTACACGGTCTCTCGCACAATGCAATTCATCGCCAACGAAAACCAATATTAATTCCAGTCAGCAAGGTTAATCCCTCAAATTGTTTTTTTTTTTTCATTAAACATAATGATACCTGTGCAAGGTATCCTAATGACCGTTATCCAGAAAGGTCTCCATATTGCTAGCGCTAATGTACTGTAAACTCTCACTCTCTGGGAACCGTCAGATTTATTCTGGCATGAGAGTGTGCAAGTGAGCCTATGTGCATGAGTACTCTTCATTAATGTGAGATAATGTAGTGCTGGGAGGGTCCAACGCTCCTCAGTCCTTTCGTGCATGTTCTAAGTGGCCGAGTGTTGCTGTGCGGCTAAAGTGCGCTGCATTGCTAATGTATGCTAATCCAATAGACATGGAGCTTAAGTGTCATTTATCATCTCGTTTGAAAAAGTCCTGCACATTTTCACACCGCTTTAGATCTCTTGTACCGCGTATTGTTCCAAAAGATAAAAATGGATGTGCTGCTAGCCTGTTTTAATACAACGCTGATTCATTTTTAGGCAAGCTGAAAGTATTCATTACTCGTTCGCTCCCAATGGACCGTGCGAGGCGAGCGGTGTGTGATTAATGGTTGGTCTCGGTGCCCACACAAGAGCAAAAACCTGAAAACCAGATCCCAAGACAAAAAATAAAAATGCTTTGGCACCTGAGAGAAATTAGAGGAGGGCCAATCTGAATGGGCACTTGAGTTTTCAGTCCTCAAGTCCTGCTCCTGCTCACTGGGGCCTTGATGGTAGACAATGTTCTTGTTTGTGGTTATGGGGAAACGTGCTGTGGCATTAAACTGCTGTCTAATACACTACCTGTCTTGATTTTCATTTAAGATGGACTCCCACTCCTGCTATTGAGTGTGGCAAAGCATCGCACGCAATGCAGTGTCTGGTCTTTCACAGAGATTACATATTCTGGTTTTAAATGAGAAGGTTTGCTCATACCATAATAACTCAGAATGGTAAACATATGTATTTTGCATGTGAGGTGCATAATTAGATGTTGTATAGACATGCAGTGTTTCTTAATATTGTTTTGTTTTATGTACCAGCACAGCCCAGCAGTAAGGCTCAAGCACCATCATTGACGATAAACTGGAAATGATTATTGAAGTTGTTCTTTAATAAAAACTGTGCATGGGTGAAACACAGACTCACCATGTACCACATGTATTTTACAAGAAGTGTTATTATAACATTTTTTTTTCAATATATTTATTTTATTTTGTCTTATTTTTCTACAGTGGAACAGAACAATTATAAACTCTCTCTCTCTCTCTCTCTCTCTCTCTCTCTCTCTCTCTCTCTCTCTCTCTCTCTCTCTCTCTCTCTCTCTCTCTCTCTCTCTCTCTCTCTCTCTCTCTCTCTCTCTCTCTCTCTCTCTCTCTCTCCCTCCCTCCCTCTCTCTCTCTCTTTCTCTCTCTCATGTATCTCTCCCTCTCTCTATCTTTCTATATTTAAATATATATATATATATATATATATATATATATATATGTATATATAATTATTATTTTAACCATATTTAAAGAAAAAAACAGTTTTTCTTTTTCTCAAACAACCAGAGTTTTTGTTTTGTTTTACAAACTAATATTTTTATAAATTCTGATTGGTTGAGCCACTTTTAAATACACAAAATTACTTTGAAGACACATCTGTGACTACGCATTCTATATTAATGTACCAAGTTGCGATGTTGCTTGGCAACCATAAACAGCCTACAGCCAGGATAATGAACTCAGATGAATTATACCGATAATTGTTTGTAATAAATGTACTGTAACCCTTTATTGAACATTGGTCTCTTTTATCATAGTGCCATTGTTGCCATTTTATAAAAGCAATAAGCCGCTCGAATCTCTGTGTTGTAGTGAATTACACCATTGGTGAGGTGGTTGCTCTCCACTGTATCACATGGCCTCTCGTGGCTTATTGTTTTTAATATAGTTATCTCTTGCCTGAATGCATGCTAATTTGCTTTTATTGTGTTCACTTGTTTATCCAACAGCTCTAGCAATAAATATTTTAGTTTTGAAAATTGAATTCACTAAACTAGAGTATATGTTAAAAAAAAAAACCTATGTAAGAGTAAATGTAAACATGCATAAAAAACCTGCCAGATAAAACCTGGGAGTTACATGCTATTTCCCTGTGTGACAACTTGCCCCGGGTCTCTCGTATACATACTATACAATACATTCTATGTATACATACATGCAATAGGTCGTTTGTGGTACTGGTTCGCTCGAATATAGTGTTCACTTGGCAATATAATTACAAGAATATTTGCAGGGTCATTCTGATTACAAACATCCACTTAATATACTGTATAATTAAGTTGCGGAGCTGCTTGTAATTACTATTGTTGCATTGATATTGTTATTGAAATATAATGAATCATATTTACTTGTACTACTGTATATGCAACAAGGACACTATAATGTCCAGGAAATGCAATGTGCTGTTCACATTTACCTCAAGTCAGAATGGAAAAATCTTCCTCTGCTGTTTAGTAAATCTAAAGAGACACAATTAGAAGGCTATCTAATGTAAGATGGAGAATGACCCATCTAAATGCAGCTTTGAGCCCTGTAACTTGTTTGACTTTTATTGTCGAAGGGATTGTTTCAATTGTTTCATTACCACTTTGTATCAATAATGAGAGACTCAGTGTGTGACTCACACAGGACCATTTTTGGATAGCAACTCTGAATTCGGTCCACACTTCATAAATAAATCTATGTGTAATACGGAAAAACACTATTGCTTTGCAGCCAAATCCTCCCTTAATTAGCCGTAGCTTTGCTGCTGTTTCTCTGCTATAGGGTGTCCTGTTGTTATCAAAGCATGGAATTATATCTTCACACATAACTAACACCTCTGTTTATTTTTTTAGCTTTTCACTGAGAGGCTAATTATCAAAGGATAAACTCCTCTTTCCAGAATGCCTCGAAATGAGGATAAACAGCGGGCCAATTATTTTGTGATCTATAGACTTAATTATTTTCTACAGTGAGGTTGATAGAGTTGCATAAACAAAATTGATGAGATCTGATGTCAGGAATATCGAACATTGTGTTTAAGGGGTCAATTAGAAACTGCAGAGCTTCAGTTTACTGTTATGCTTCCGGACAATTATTTTTTTAGTCAAAAGTAAGAATCAATCAATCAATCAATCAATCAATCAATCTATCTATCTATCTATCTATCTATCTATCTATCTATC
Organism: Siphateles boraxobius; assembly: GCF_051911475.1. Classification (NCBI taxonomy): domain Eukaryota; kingdom Metazoa; phylum Chordata; class Actinopteri; order Cypriniformes; family Leuciscidae; genus Siphateles; species Siphateles boraxobius. Next base: position 15,395,880 of record NW_027508866.1, read on the forward strand.
TATCTATCTATCTATCTATCTATCTATCTATCTATCTATCTATCTATCTATCTATCTATCTATCTATCTATCTATCTATCTATCTATCTATCTATCTATCTATCTATCTATCAATCAGAATCTCTTAGATCTATGTTTATATATAAACAAAATAATTTATAGAAATGAATCAAATAAAAATCAATTATATTATAAATTAATACATTTTATTATATATGATATGTACTTTCTATGTAATTATTTATCTATCCATCCCTTCATCCGTATATTTGACTGTACTGTTTCTAGTGGATATGAGTGAAAAAGTCAACTTTAGTGTGTGGGAAATTCAAAGCCAGAAATTCAAAAGCAGGGTGTGAGTTCAAAGCCAGGTCACTTCACGGGATGTCATGACCACTTGCTGTGACTGAGAAAATCCTGAAAAACTGAGAACATCCAGCATGAACCAGGTGAAGGTGACTTGGTTTTTGGATTTTGTGCTTGAGAAAAAGAAAGAACTGGTCAGAGCCCTTTCTCATGTGCATGTAGTATTACGCACTAAATGCATTGTGTAATGATAAACCTATGCCATGATCATAAAATGTAAATGGAGCAGAGTATATTAACTAACCGGATAACTGTCATCTATGCCTTCAGCTGCCCGTGTTGTAGGCCATTTAGACCAGCAACATTGATAATTTGTCATAGCACTACACATGAGACTTCACCGACAATGCTGTCAGCTGCATTCTGGGTTTGAAAACTGGGGAGTTTTTAATATAACTCAAATGTCTGATTAAGACAGGAACTCCCAATTCAGCATCTAAACAGCTCAATCTCTTATTCTCCACACATAGCCATGTTTTCCCAAAGGTCTCTCCACTGTCTCTCTCAAAACCCAATCAAAAGTGAGCCATCAGTGCAGCTCATCAACGAAGACAAGCAGCCATGCAGAATGAAAGTGTCTCATCAGTGGTATTCCTCTGATAGCCCTCTAGTTGGTAACAACTCACCCACTCATCCTGTGTACCCGACAATCCCCAGAGACTTCACAAACAGTTACACCAACATCCCTCCCAGATATTGTTACATTTTCAAATCTCTTTATTAATTCATGCCACTGTTTATTCATATGGGGCGAAATCTAGAACATTGATTTTTCACTTGGGGTTTGTTCTAGGGCTGGCAGATTTATTTATAGATTTATTTATGGCAAAAATGTGTCTGACCATGGGTTTAATTAATCACATTTAATGATATGATAGATGTATTAGGTTTTTTGCTTAAAACAAACAAAAGGAAAGGACATTAACAACATTTGCAATTTTACAGACAATTTCTATTTCAAATCCTGAAAGTATTCATATTTTAAGCAGCAAAAACAGTTTTCACATTAGTTTCACAGAAACATTATTAACAGGGGTGCACACAACTTTTTTGGTCTGGCTCTCAAGGGAGCACCTAGAGATGCTGTTTGTTGTTACGTACACTTTACGCGGCACACTTATCCTACAACCTGTCGTCACCACTTTCCGTGTGTGTGTGTGTGTATCAAGTCAAGTCAAGTCACCTTCATTTATAAAGTGCTTTTAACAGTATGTATTGTTTCAAAGCTTTACAGTGATAATAAAAATTACCATAACAGATTGTTTAGGCTTAACCACAGCTCTAGGATAAAGTTATTGTCCAGCAAAAGATAGTCTTGATTGATTCCCTTCTGTTGCGAAGATCATTAGGGGCCGCTAACACGTCACCGCTCTAACAGAAAAACCCTTAACGCACTCCGGTGTTTGTGTGTGTGTGTGTGTGTGTGTGTGTGTGTGTGTGTTTTAAGATTTGAAAATGACAGTGTTAATGTATTTGGTCTTAGCACACTATAGTGGTGCGATCTAGGCAGGTGGAGCTGGGAGAGGTGGAGTGTTTCTGAGGAAATCTAAGCATTGTGAGCTTACAGCACACAATGAACCATGCAGAGCAAGCAATCTCATTGGCTGCAGGATCAGCAGAGGCCAGTTATCATGTGCCATGTGTTTAGGATGTGATTGCTTGCTGATTGCATATAAAGGATATATCAGCCAAATGATAAAATGCTCACTGCATTCAGAATCAACTTATTTTTGCGAGGAAGCACGTGTTTCGCTATCGGTGGCAGAACAAACCCAATCACACCATCAGTTTGGCTGGGTATTAAAGCAGGTTATGTTGCTTTATTGAGCATCCAAATCTGTGAGCAACCGCTGCTGCTAGAGAAAAAAGAGTTGACGGATGCCAAAGGAAAGCATTTGGGAAAAGAAACAGAGAAGGCAAAACATCTGGCCTCTAGTTTTTAATTAGAGCCTGTTCACCTCTGGGATTATTTTTAGTTCAGGTGGTGAGGGATTTCTCCTCCATGCGGACCACCTGACAACAATGCAAAAGCACCTGTGTTGTTGAGTGAGAGAAACAGAGCAAATGTTCGCTTTTGTTTGAGCTTCGCACACACAGTACTGTAAAATAAAGAGAGCTGCAACACCAAAACTCACTGTTTCTCTTCGGCTACATTACAAATGACCATACCCGAAGACCACTCCAGAATCTAGCTGAGTAACCCTGCCCTGTTCCAAGGGCAACTGAAGCAAACCGCAGAGTATGGGATTCTGGGATGGGATGGCGGGGTGTTTGTGGGAGGGGGGAGGTGGGGGGGTGGTGTGCATGACCAATGGGAGGACACTTAGCCCAGGGAGATGCAAAATCGATTCGGTTTCACTTATCAGAGTCTAGTGAGAGATGAGTTTGGGGGTATCCATAACAGATTCAGAGCAAGTCTCCCGCTGAGAAACTCACCTCAATTTCCACAGAGCCGTGCTCTTGCTCTGCTTAGTCCGATCCGAGCACCAGATTTTTTTTTCTTTTTTGAAGGGGGAACAGCGGAGAACCTCTTCTGGGGTTGGCGGGAGGTTTTATTGCTGGCGGCTACGGGTGATGACACTAGCCCCTGTGATTGAGAGTGAGTAATCACTGGTGTCAGGCCTGTTCTCAATAAAACCTGTGCGCACAAAGCCAGCTTCTCTTTTGATTGACACTTTCTTATAATCCGCCATATGAACTCCGGGAAGCCTATTATGACTTTTTTGTTGTTGATGTTGCTGGATGCTGTAAGCACTTAGTTTGTCCGTATCAACGGGCCTTTCAACCTGCGTAAGTTTTCCATTCATATACAGGGAAAAATCAATCTAAATACATTCATAAGACTGGAGCGCCGGAGCTTCAGACGACATGATTCGTTTCGCTTACCGTGAAGACGGAGTCATCGTGCTGGGAGAGAACTGTCGGTGGCACCGGGGCACTTTTGACCAGTTCGAATGCTGAGTGTTGGGACTAATCATTTCCTTCTCCACCCCATAGAGTGCTGTCACTCAGCCCCACTTTAATGCAGACATAATCATAGCGAGGGGATGAGGAACTTTTCATGTTTAATTAATAATGCTAATGAAACTTAATTAGCACAGCTAATGAAAAATGCATTCAAATGAGAGATGAGCTTTATCCTTAAATAACAAGCCTCCTGCACTGGATTTGGTGTCCTATTACATGCTAATTAGACTGCACTGGGGACTGTTAATTTAACGAGCTCACATCATTTTCATCTCCATAGCGGTGGGGAGCAGGACCGGTGGGTGTGAACGAGTGAAAGAACAGAGGAGTGCAAAGGAAGCGTCAGAGCCAGTCACACGTCCAGCCATCTGTATTAAATATGTTTCTGATAAGATAGCTTTTCTCCACATAATCTTTTTGTGTAAACATTTCCTATGACATGTGCTATGTACATTTATTTTTCTATGCTTAGATTTTCACATATCACTTCACAAGATCTGGGTCTTTTTCCCGCAGTCTAGTTTAATCAGGATCTATATATAAATGTCATTCTTATGAGTGCAAACTATCTCCTGATTCGATACTATCACGATACTTAGGTGCCGATACGATATGTATTGTTTTTTTGTTTATTTTTTTTTTCTGGAATGTATTGCGATTCAATGTTGCAATATATTGCTATTTTTGTAGCACTAGATCATCTGGTAAAGTTAAATCATACACGTATACAGACTGTACATGATGTATAAGATGAGTCATATTTACAAAAACAAATCATCACATCTTTCTGACTTTAAGCAGCATCATACAGTACTACATTCTCTTTATTAAATTATTCAATAACAAATACAATTTTTAACAGTCAAACAATGTAATTGATAAATGTGTTTATCATTAGAACCATCAATAAAAGCACTATCAATAAAAGCTGATTTTTATCGCTACCGTAGACATCAGTGTTCATATGAACTTTTATCCAAGTACTTCTATGATAATTTGGACGATTGTATCACAGAAATAATGATACTATGAGGTTGAAAAGACCGTTTGTGAAGCTGTTTTATGACAACTCTCTCTGGGTCAGCGGCAGTGCCAACACAGCTTTGAATGTTGCGATATGATTTTGACAAAGTTTAACAGACAGACGAATTAAAAGATCGCATAGGTGTTTGAATCGAGATAAGAGATAAGCGCGAGGGCTTTCAGTGCATTCAGTCTCAAGTCTCTTCCACGCCGCGCGTCCACTTGGGATATAGGCTACGTCACTCAACACTTATAGATAACGACACATTTCATCCTCTGTTGGAACGAAAGTGGCTAACTTCTGGCAACCTCATCTACAAGCAAGAACAAAAATAAATCAATTGAATTTGAATTCATTTGATTCTGGAATACAAAAAAATCGATTTTAAAATCGTTAAAAAATTTGATAAAAAAAAAGCTAGGTGAATCAATTTTTTCTCCCAGCCCTAGTGCAAACATGACTCGTTTCTATGTAAATTTTGTTTACTATGTATGCATTATTCACAAAAGTTGAATTTTATTTGATGCAATAAAATTCACCAGCAGATTGTAGCAAGAGCAATGACAAAACACAACCATCCAATCAATTCCCCATGACGAAAAATAGCTGGTAAACTGAATTTTGAAAACTGACATTTTTATAGCGATCATGGCTGCAGTAATGAGGGTGCATACAGGGGTAGGTGTAACAGGGTCAATTGTAACCATCAGTTTAACTACTTAACTACTAAATTAGATATAATCATGTTTGATCACCTTTCTCTTGGGGTGACAGTAAAACGTTTCTCTGAAAAAGTAGTCTCATAAACTTGTCTCATAAAGTTACATAATTATATGATTTATAGGTTAAAAAAACAAACTAATCTGGATGTCAGGGTGTGGTGCATACATGTCAGGCTATACAGTCAGTCACAGGCGATCCACACTCCAATCTAGAAGGGGGCATGCACGGTAATACAACACTGTTTGCTAACCGCCACAACAGGCACAATCTAGGCACCAACCAAGCTGCAACCTTCCGGTCTCTCTCTTGAAACCAACACGGAAGTGACTTCAACTGCAATTCATTGACTGGCCGCTAGAGACAGGCTCCAAAAGAGAGTCAATCCCATATACCCCCCATGTTAATATGCTCAACTTTAAAGCAGAAAAAAAAAAATATATGTTTACATCCTGGTACAAAAAGTGGTTTTGGTCTATATAGATAATTTTGCCCTTCGTGACAACTGTGAGGGGGGTGAATTTTTGTATAACTCATCCGTATAAACTATTTTAAGCCTTAAAGTTCTGCATAATTAAGGGCATGGCCACTTGAGTGACAGGTGGATTGCCGCTCCTGTCACTACTAGCCGTTTGTCTGATATCTGTTTGCTGCCACGTCAATTTAGCTAATCCCGCCTCTTTGCGCATTTACGTTTATCCGGGAGTGATGCACGGTGACGTGCTGCCAAGATGGCGACTGCTGGCTCCGCCCACTTTGGTCTTTAAAAATGCTCTTCAGAAACCTACGGGTGATGTCACAGACACTATGCCCATATTTTTTTACAGTCTATGGCACCAACTCAAAAAGTTCGTACGGCATGCAAAAGCTTGCTAGTAGCCTATACGCTGAGTTTCCATTAATTTTTGTGCAGCGCTCCACAAACTTCACGGAAAGGAAACTGGGACGCCAGAAAGTGACATCATGTTTGTTTTCTTTATTTTAAAAAAGCACAATGTTTTGTTTTTATTGTGAGTGTACAGAAGTAAAAATAGCCCCTTTACAGGTTCAAATAATGTATTACTCTTATCTGTATGACTAAATGATGGAGTATTTTAAGTTGTTTCAGCTGTTATAATGAGACGAAATCATTTGGCATTTTGCCGATTTGTGTCATGGAAGTCTCGCTACTATAGTCCAGTGATGAAATATGCATCTGCTGAAAATTTCCCGCGATTGACCTTTGTCTCTCTCACTGTCAACAGAAAGGTCAGAAGCGGTCCTGAGTGTTTGCATATATGCTAATTTCTATAAAACAAAAAGTATATTAGATTAAAATCACCACAGCAGACACCAAAGTGGAGGCAGTGCCAGGTTCGGAGAAGCTGCAGTCAAAACAAAACCCACGACACCTGCTGCAAATGCCGCAAACCTGTGTGTGTAAATTGTCTGAGGAGAAGAGAGGTCACTTGCCTTGACTGTGAAGCTTAAATAGCCAAGCACTATATTGATGTAAATAATTAACATACAATTTGTAATATAGGCTGGTGTTTTTATGTTTCTGTAGCCTCGCTTCCTTCTTGGTTCTTCTTTGTTTTGTTTTAGATCAGCTCGTTCCCAGCTTTTTCTATTAGCCTATTTTCTCTGTTATTATATTAAAATAAAATGTTTTTATTAAATAAGATAGTTTTAGTTGGTATTATCTTGTTCTGAGTTATGTTGAATGGATATGGAAATATAGCCTATCTGTTGTGAATATGCGATAATTACGCTAGGCTACTAATGATATTATTATTTATAAATGTATAATTAAACTTGTTTAAATGTACAGTTTGGTGTTGTTTTGTTTTTAAAAGATATCCTAAGACAATAAATGCATTAATCTCTCAATTGGGTATTTATCATTAAAGATTTAGAGTTTGGAATCATGTGGTCAAAACGACCGCTTGTGGCAGTTCTTGTAGTTATGGAATTCTGGCACTTCTAGTGTTAATGCTAACACGTATCAGACGAGTACCCAGATGTGCCAATTAGCAGTTAGCAGTGTGCTAACTGCGAGCGTTTGTCTCTTAAAACGCTCCGCTCTCGTCTGGCCCTCTTCTCGAGTGAAGGGGGTTCAGCGTCTGGACCCCACGGCGCGGGTCCCGTTCGTGCCGAGGCCGAGCGGCGACTTCAATCATGGGGCTCCCAGATGGAGCTCGTCGATCGCCTCGAGAGGGTTGTTAACCTCTCAGATGATTTGACGGCTGACGAGGGCAAACTGCAGGTCGATGAGGAAGATTACTCACCGACTGTACCTGCAGTTGATGCTCTTCAGGACGCGCAGGAGATGGCTGAGGAGGTGGATGATCAGGTAGATCCTGAACCTCCTCAGCCACCCTGCCCCGTGTATGCAGAGCTGGTGGATGTGATGGAGCGCGCTGTCAATAGGCTGCAGCTGCCTTGGCAGCGCGCTAGAGGAGAGATCGCTCGCGGTAGGCTCGACGATCGGTTTCTCCCCGGCCATACACCACCAGCTCAGGTGAGCCTTCCATTCCTTCCTGATCTTCACACGGAGATCGAGAGGGCATGGAAGAGCCCATACTCTGCCCGTATTCACCGACATCAGCGGGCCAGTTTCGCTGATGTCGAGGGGATCGGAGAGCATGGGTACGTGTCAATGCCGCCCATTGACGAGACGTTCGCGAACTATCTCGTGTCTGGGCGGGCAGCGACATTGAAAGCTCCAACCCTGCCATCCAGACCGCTAAAAACAACGGCTCGTTTGAATGGCAGAGCATACACGGCAGCAGGTCAGGCCGGTGCTGCACTGCACACCATGGCAGTATTACAGGCGTACCAGGCCGACCTGCTGGGGGATCTCGACCAGGGGGCAGGGATGTCCCCTGAGGCGGTGGCTGAGCTGCGCCGCACCACAGATCTGGCTCTCCGGGCCACCAAGCAAACCGCTGCCGCGATCGGACGGTCGATGGCGGCGATGGTGGCCACGGAGAGGCATCTGTGGTTAAGTCTAGCCGACATCGGGGAGAAAGAAAAAGCCTTTCTCCTCGATTCGCCGGTTTCGCCTTCCGAACTCTTCGGCACCTCCGTAGAAGCGGTGGTGGGGAAGTTCAGGGAGGCGAAGGCGCGCTCAGCAGCGTTTAAAACTTGTATACCGCTGAGATCCGCGTCTGTACCCCGGCAAGCGGGAGAGCCTGGCCCTTCACGGTCTGAGGACCGTAGGCAGGGTCAGCGAGCCAGTGTCGCCTCTCGTGCGCCCCCTCCCTTGAGGAGCAGGTCGCAGAGAAGGCGTGACTCCCGCAACAGAAGAGATTTGAGGGAGGTTGTCCAGCACAAACGCACACAGCGTTGGTAATGGATAACCTCCCCGGAGGGTCACGAAATCTGCCCTCTCTCTTCTGACCCCCAGGCGTTCGTAACATCAGGCCTGGGGATGGGCCTATGATGAGAACTATGTTCTGATGGCCCACCTAGGCTGGGTTAGTGGAAACGCCCCTTTCAGGCATGTAAAGTGGCGGATCCCAGGTTTGTAAAGAACTATCTGGCGAGTCTTCACTTTGCACGCCGCAGGTGAGCTGCTGGTCTTTTCAAAGAGTACTTTTTGTGATTAAAAAATAACATATCTCTCTTTACAGACATCGTTCCCTGTATAGAGTCATGGGGTCATGTCAAGGTAATAAGGTAAGAGAACTTTATTGGATTATCAGGGCCCTGAAGTTCCCCGTTGGGTGGCCAGAACGGTAACGGTGTTAGCCTTCGGGCTGCTAGCCACCTCAGGGTAGAGTGGTTGGTCTCTCTCTTTAAATTGTTTTACTTAGAGTGTTGACTGACGCTAGAGCTTCAGATAGATCTTATGTCCGGCCCACAGGTCCGTTTTGACTTTTTCCTGAGTATGTCGCCCCTTGAGCTCTGTGTGGGTTTTCATTAGGCTGAGCGATTCTGCAGCCCTTTGTATGGAATAATACAGACTATATTCTTTAGTAAGGCTGTGGCTCCTCCGAGCCCTCAGATAGATCTATGCTTGCAGGCTGGCCCTCACCAGGGCCGCCTCTGTAGCTGGCCTAGGCTGTGCCAGGGATATTAGAGGCGCTCTGCTAAAAATTTTAGCATTTCTTCCTCTGACCCTTCACTGTGTGAATGTTGGTTTCTAGCATCCCTGTATAAACAGCCTCCTCCAGTGGGAGTCGTTAGGCCAAGGCCCGCCCCCTTCTCTGCATTCTGGGGTGACTAGAGTAATGCAGCGTGGTGCTGAGGATGGTTTGTAAGGACATGGTAGGCCTCAAACAGGCCTCCGTGGTATATATGTCTTTATTGAGCAGGGTTAGGCCGTCTTTCGCTTCACGAAGAAGACTGGGTTTCCTGCCCAACCCTGCCATGCAGAACTGGCCTATGGATTTAGGCCGCCAGTTTAGGCTTCACTCACCTCGCTGAGCTACTGCTCGAGCGCTAGGTTGTAGGTGGTTGGCTTTCATTCAAGCCCCACTCCCCTAGGTTGGGCACAGATACATTTCTGTCACCCCTAGAGCCGCTGGCAGGCCCGCACCCTGATAACCTCAGGGTGAGGTGTGAGTATTCCCCTGTGATACAGGGTAGGTCTAAGCACTTCACTCCCAGTTCTGTTTTATCCCACCTCGCACCACTATGGCTCGGGTCGAGTATGAAGTAAGCTTCACTTCTTCTTTGGTCGAAGTACGCTCCCCTGAAGCCAGAGCATTGCCCTGAGCTGACGCCCATGCTAGATGGTAGGCCCCTGACTAACTGGGGCCTCCGTTGAGGCAGAGTGGCGTATGTTGTACTCCCCTTGTTTTAAGGGTGCTAGCTTTTTTGCGGAGTACACTGCCATGGGCAATGTGATTAGGCACCAGGATGCTGTAGGCGCTGTGTAGTATGGTTTCCAACAGTGTACTTTATGGCAGAATATGACTTGCTATTAGCTAGTAGGCCCGACCAGGCCTCCCTGATAGGCGAGTCCCCAGCTGGCTGGCCTTAGCAGGCCACCTTATACTTTGGATCAGGTAGTAGGCCTCTCCGGGCCTCCCTGTAACGCTCCCTAGTGGTGCTGGGTTTATGAAGCTAGTGGTCTCTTGCTATCAGTTTCAGCTAGCCTTAATAGGCAGCTGCTGAAGGCGAGCTTGCGCCCTGGCTCGCTAAAGTGTTCATTCTCTGCTAAAGGACGGAACCTTTTCTGCCTACAGCCTGGTTTGCCTACCAGGTAGACCTTGTGCTCCCCTCACGAGGGTCTCTATGAGCATGCGGCTGCCTGGGTCTGGTCAGACGGTCGTAGGCCTCTCGTGAGGCCTCCCAGTTAGATCAGCCCTTAGGCCTTCACAGGCCTCCTCAGTGTTTTGAAACACAGACACTGGGTTGATCCGTGGATCGAGTAGAGAAACTCCCCTCGCTAGCAAGGGTCGGAAAGCACTATGCTGAGTCATACTCTCCGGGATATCCCGTCTCTGAGATCCGGGCCGAGTGGTTCACTGTCAGCTTCGCAGTCCCTCGGGTTGGATGCCTTACTTAAGGCATTTGTCCAGAGGCTCTGTCTTCAGACAGACAGGATTTGGCCAGACTAAGTGTCTATGTACTGGCGCCAGGTCAGGCCGTCCTGGTGGCATTTCGGGGTGAGTACGTTCCCCTGAATAGTGACTGGCTGGGGTTCCCTTGGGTTCCCTAGCCACATTCCCTAGAAGGGACCCCTTCTAATTGGAAGCTGAGGTTCCAGGCCCGGAGCCGGCCCAGGTAGACCTTTCATTTAACCATGTTTATGAAGGTTTTTCTGTGAGGCTGTAGCTTGGGCTATGACCGTAGGGAATGCTGTCACTGACAGCCCAGTGTGACCTGAGGGTGAGTGGTATTAGCGTTTCATTTGAAGTTGCTGGTTCTGACAGTTGTCACTGCCACTTGGCATGCACTCCCCTTAGCATGGCGCCGTTGGTATATCGTTCCCAATAGCGTCGTTGACGTATTGTTGAGTTCCCTTCGAAAGGGAACGTCTCAGGTTACGACTGTAACCTATGTTCCCTGAGAACAGGGAACGAGACAATACGTCTCCCTGCCATGCCTCGGGGCTTGCCTACCGTACAGTCCCTTCAGACGATAAGGTGATTTGTCATGTTTGCAAGGCGCCCCTTTATACTTCCAGGTCGCACGTTAATCATTCACGCTAATGATTCACGGGCTGTCGCCGGTCAATATGATTGACGTGATTTGATAGTGATTTCAGACACCTGTCACGCCTGAGGCGTTTCCCCATAGCGTCGTTGACGTATTGTCTCGTTCCCTGTTCTCAGGGAACATAGGTTACAGTCGTAACCTGAGACGTTTTGTAGCTGATTGTGACCAAAACCTTTTTTTGTTTTATCAGCCCTAAAAAAAAAAAATGTCCTATGCAAGACGGCATTCTGTTTACTGCTTAGTGCTTAATATACTAAAGGAGGCTATGGTGTACCAATACCTAAGGGGTAACTAAATGCCACTGGGTGGAACAAACTATAATTTGCACTGTCTGTTCAAAATAAATTAAAAGGAACCTAGCTTTGGGGATGTGTGTTTATTTTCTGTCTGTTGTACCAAACTCATATCAAAGCATGATCCCAAAACTGAGTTAAATACCAAACCATGACTTCTGTGTACACTCTCAGGAAAAATGGTACAAAAGCTGCCACTGGGATGGTACTCTTTCAAAAGGTTCTAATATGTACCATTAAGGTACTAATATGTACACATTTGGTACCAATATGTACCTTTTTACCTTCAGGCACAAACGTGCACCTTTTGAAAGGGTACCGCCCCAGTGACAGCTTTTCTACCGTTTTCTCTGAGAGAGTACATTTACATCCCCAATAACCAGCATACATGGGGCATTTTAAAGATCCGATTTGTGTACCTGGGTCACAGAAGTAGGGCAGTGGTCTACCAACAGAAAACTATGCCAAATTGCAAGCCTGGTGCATTCTTGCACTCCAACCAACACAAAATCAGTGCCATGCAAATTGAGTTCAACAATCCGTGTTTCCATTGTTACCTGATTTGCATGATTCTTTTAGTTAAGAGGTCTTCAACAGGGGGTCGAAAACAATACTGCAGGGGGTCTGCCAGTTATTTTATTATTTCAAAATAAAAATATGCGCTTAATAAAAATAAACATTATGATACTATAGGCAGGTTTCTATGCCAGGCTTAAAATTAAAAAAACATATACAATATACAAAAATGCTTGTAAAAGTCACCATGAAATCAAAAATGCTGTCAATGTTTTTAATGAAATATTACAGTATTTATTATAAATTAATTATCCGTGTAGATCATAAGCTTTTTTAATTCATCTGCCCTCTTAAACTTTAATCAAAATCACTTCTCCTCCCACCTCTCATCTCTTATAATATTATATATTACAGTAGGTCAATTGCAATCTTTAGAATTTTCTCTCTAAACTTCCGTTTTTGCAGTAGCTATTAGTGTTGGGTCCGAGTCCACCTTTGTCGAGTCCGAGTCGAGTCCAAGTCCTTAACAATCGAGTCTGAGTCCAAGTCCGAGTCCAAAGAGGGCAGAGTCGGACTTGGGTTCGAGTCCTTATCATCCGAGTCCGAGTCGAGTCCGAGTCGAGTCCACAAAGATTTAAATGATTTGAAATTGACCTTTCACAAAGACCCGCCCCTCTTCGTTACTGTTGCTACGTCCAACATGTTCCACATGTTCTCACACAGTAAAAAAATATATTGGTTTGTTTGTCGGAAGAAAAACGCCGGGTATCTGCATTATGATTGGTCAGATCGCCTGTCAATCAAATTCCGGTGAAAGGTCTCAACACTGAGCTCTTAAATTAATATTTTAAACCTTACAAAAATGATTGCAATGTATAGTCAAAGTCATACGTTTACCTATTGTGCATCTTTCAGAATCTGCAAGGTAATGCTCAAGAATGCAACACGATGCATTAAGAGCCGCGGTAAACTTTTGAGCAAGATGATGGTGATGTTATGCTAATATCTTTTTTAGCCTCTGAAGGGCAGGACTAAATTAATATAATTTTTCAACAAAATAAGAACAATTTACATCCAGTTCCATCCTTAACGGACTTCTTGAGCATCACTAAATATTTGCAGGGTTTTAAATAGTTGTGTATGAGTCCCTCAGTTGTCACCAGTGCGAAAAGATGGATCTCACAATCACAGTCACTGCTAGTAAGGAGTCAAATATGCAGAAGCTGCTGGAAAAGCAAAGAATGTGCAGGAGCTGGAGGATTTTTCCTCATGAACAACCATTACAAAAAACAGCAACAAAAAAAAACAACAGTTGTGGATCATTCAGGTAATGACACACAATATTAAAATCAAGTAATTTGTCTTGTATTTTGTCTTGTGGACTAGGCTATTAAACATCTGTTATGTGAAAAAGCTTTTTCAGTGACTAAATAGAAACAATGTTTTATGATCTTTCTTATTAATAAATAAAAATTACATTTTGGAGATCCTGAAAGGTGTAAATGTAACAAAAATCATAAAATTATTAGATGCCAAAATGTTGCTATGGTTATCACTTTCTCATGTTGCTATGGTTACTATGTCAATCATCGCAATTTCATGACTCACAGGACTAAAATTTTGCGGATTCACTCCCACATTTAAAATGCATTTATCACTGTTTCTAAATTACAGTGTGAACGTAACTGGTCCTCTAGAAGCACGAAAAACAAAACTATTATTTAGATTGTCAATAGTGCTCCCTTTAAGCCATCACTTAGGCTACTTACCGCGTTCTGCATTCTCGCTAAAACTCTCGTCATAAACACTGAAGTTGGCGGCACTGCACAGTGTATCTCTCATTTATATCGAGTCTAGACTTTGTTTATGAGGGGACTTGCGAAAGGATAAAGCTTGTGCTGATTCTGAACATACATTTTAAGCGAATTCTCCACATGTTGACTCTAAAACGCCTCTGATTAATATACATGTCTGTGATTGGCTAATGCTAAACGCAGAAACAACACAAGTAGTTTAGTTTAGTTTTTGAATAATATTGTGTCCTCCAGTACCCGGACTCGACTGGACTCGGACATTTTTCCTAGTCTAAAATGTCCAAGTCCGTGTCAAGCCCGAATACAAATTCATCCGAGTGCGTGACATCCGAGTTCATTCAAAAATGGACTCGAGTCCGAGTCTGAGTTAGCTTTTTCCATAGCATCGCTGTCAAAGAGTAATTAGCTGGTGAAGTGGATTTACTTGTTATTGTAGAGTTAACGGAGGTTATCATGAGCATTGTAATGTTTGAATTGAATGTCAAATGTCAGTTGACCGGAAAGATTTTAAAACGAGTGGATCATTCATTAATCCGTAAGATCTTACCTTCATGCTGTGGAAATACAAACAGGAAGACAGAACACAACGAGTGCAGCACTAAAAAGTGGCAGGGCTACATAAGGTCTATAGCAAACCACAGCAATCTAATCAATTCCCGATGGACAAAATTAAGTACCGCCCTATCTTTTCTTGTTCGTGAAGCCATTTCACTCATAACACATTGTAATAGGGAAGAAAAGACTAGCGCAACTGTTGCCGACTTTAAGACACCTTTTTAGCAAATTGGGTGCTAAAACAAAGCAGATGGTGTGCGCAAATAAACAACATAATCAGCGGGCGTGATTCAATCTTTGTTTTTTGTGTTTTTGGTAAAAAACTAATGGCGACACCACTTAGTTCACAGTTCGTTCATCCACTACAGAAGGTGGTAGACTGTCACACTGCGTCTGTCCTTCTCTCGGCTCTCCGAACAGAGCAGCGACAGCCCAGTTCATCCGTGGAAAATGCCGTTATGCCCCGCAGGGAAGGGCTTGTGATCGGCTGCCTGTCTGCATGATCCCCCTTGAGCCCTGATTCTATCTCCGCATTGAGCCATTAGCCAGATCTGCATGCTTAGATACACATGACTCCAAGGTTTCTGCTTTCCTTGGAATTAATGCAGCTTATCACTGTGCCATAAGTGTGTTGTTTGCGACATATAAAGCTTTCTGCGCCTGAATGCTAATTAGACTTTCTCTGTGGTACCATTTTGTGGCCAAACGTGGGAAGTGTGTTTGTTGTGTGCGGTGTCACCTACTGTAACGTGTGTGTGTGTGTGCTCATGCATGTTTGGGTGTGTGCGAAAGGAATGAGAAGGTGAGAGAGCGAGAGCACGTCTTGCTTGCACTCTCTTATATGGACAGTGAGTCTGGCAGAGGCCAGCGGGGGCTTGCGTGTTGCCATGGAAATGTGAGGCAGGCTTGAAAGAGCAGTGCGGTTTGCCCAACAGGACATGTCTTAAATGGACCGAAGGAACACATGTGAACCTCTATTCCTCTCTATCGCTCGCTCATGCTCTCTTCAGTATTCATCATCTTTGTTTGCAGAGTGTTCGGCTTGCAGCGCTCCTGCCAGAATTCCTGCCAGTTTATAATGCAATTCATTAAAACCTCTCTGGCTAATGTAGCTGAAATAATATACTGAATTATTTTTCTTTTTCCTTAATTTAATCTGATTTAATTTTTTTCATATTTCAAGTCATGATTGTAGCTACTGCCATATTTCAGAAAATGGCCGATTGGAGGCCAAATGTGTGCTCTGTGCAGTACATTTTGAGATATGACAGCAACAATAAACACATTTAAGGCTCCATAATTTAGAAATAACATTTTTTTTAACAAAATAAATATTAATGTTTATACAGTAAAAAGAAAATGCTACCCTAAAATGTGTGGACGTGGTATGTATCTAGAGTAATTGGTTTTACTGAAGTAAAAATTATATAAAAATACTATGTACATGAGTAGGCCTACGTCCCTGAAAAAATATGATTAATTCAGCCTAAATTGAGTTGCTGGTTGCATTTATTTTATAAAGTGCCTTTCAGAAAACTCAATGGGACAGCGGTACAAAAAGCCCTTCCACCAAACGATGATAGTTTGTGCCTATGGATTGTCAACAGACCAGTATCGGAAGATCTAAGTGTGCGAATTGGGGAGTAGGTATGGATGAGGTCGGAAATATAGTTGGGGCAAGACCATGGAGTGCTTTGAATGTGATAAGGAGTGTATTTAATATGAAAGCGAACAGGTCGCCCAATGAAGTCTGCGTAAAATCGTATATGGGAACGAGTAATGCGGGAACATTTCTTTGTGAGGATCCTAGCGGCGGAGTTCTGAATATACTGGATCTTATTTATTGATGAAGAAAAAAGAGCCATAGAAAAAAGCCATAGAAAGCCATTTAAGCCATAGAAAAAAGAATTGCAGTAGTCAAGCCGTGAAGAGATAAAAGCGTGAGCTAGGGTCTCAGAATCGGTGATAGGCCTATTCAGAAATGGACGTAAGTCCATTAACATTGTCAACACAGAAACGGGATGTAATTTCAGGTGAATCAATAAGAAGTAGTACAGGTTTATCAGTGTTGAGTTTTAGAAAATTACTGGTCATCCAAGCATTTATATCATCAATACAATACATCAATAAATTCCCTCAACCCCACTAATTTGACCCTGATTTAATGATATCATTTGATGTGCACGCTGTTCGTAAGTAGCCCAGTGGCCGTATGTCCACCAAAGCGTTGTTAGCCAGCAGAAAATAACAGACGCACTGCTGAAAATTGCCTAGCTGCAGGCGCTGAGAGCATTTTTCACTTGAGACGCTTTGCTTGCTATACTACGGAACATCCGTGTAAGTGTTACTAGTACCTCATTTCAGTGATAGATTGTTTCTATATAAAAATGTTGATATTAATGCAAAGAATTTGCTCTGTATTTTGTTCTGTTATAATGCTTGTTTTTGTCATCTGACGTTTTACAAGCAGAATGTGGCAGTTGGTCAGTGTTGTATTGGTCCAGCCCCAACTCCACTGTGATTGGACGGCTGAGTTAAAAGTGACAGTGATGAGCACTGCGTTTTACCCAAAGTGAACATCTTCAACTCGGCGACCGGTAAAAATTGCCCAGCGCTTCAGCGTGAAATAGACGCTCAGCGCCTCCTTACGGTCATTATGTTTTTAAAATGCGGCACTCCCATTAAAAACAATTGGAAAAATACACTTAGGTTTGGGAGAAAAAAAAATCGCTTTGGTGGACACACTGCCTAAAATAGCCAAATAGGCTAGGTACGCCATGGCAAACAGCATATATGTTGTGCTGCTTAAGGCGTTTGAGACGTGGTGTTTTCCTCAGTGCATAACTTACATTTTACAGGTACCCAGACAGCAACATAGTAGCGGCCCAGACCCGGCCCACATCCGGGCTTTGTGGATTTCAGGTGTACATGTGGGCCAGATCTGGGCCGATACTATGTTGCTGTCTGGGTATGCTCTCCATCTGTAAATGTTAGAAAGTCTTGCAAATATTTCCATTTTGCTTTCTATGACTGGAGTCTCCCCTAAACTTTACAGTTGTAAGGGTGGGTTTCCTGCAGGGGTTTAGACTGCAAGAATGCCAAAGGACTAAAGAAACGTTGTCAGCAAGATGGTAGAAAACGTCTCGGTTACGTATGTAACCCTCGTTCCCTGAGTAGGGAACGGAGACGTTACGTCGGATGACGACGAATGGGGTTTCGCTTAGAAAGCCTATCAACTTCGAGTATTACAAAACGAGCCAATGGCAAAGAAATGCCATGGGTCTGCGGAATTTGCATAGCATAACTCCGCCCCACCTCGTGGGTATAAAAGGAGGAAGCCGGCAACATGCAGATCTGTTTCTTCGCTGAGGAGCCAAGACTGAGCTCAGGCGATGTCCGCGGTACAGCAGAAAGTGGCAGGCATACGTAACGTCTCCGTTCCCTACTCAGGAAACGAGGGTTAAATACGTAACCGAGATGTTCCCTTTCGTTGTCACTCCGAGTTACGTCGGATGACGACGAATGGGGTTACCAGTCTAATCACGCCACCTTCTCGGCTGTCTTCCAGTACCCTGCGTAAATCTGAGATCCTTGTCGTGAGACTGGCACGGACGAAGGACTTCTATTTAGCACAGGAATACCAAGGTACACTGGGGAGCATATCCCATAGCTTAGAGGAAATATGCAATTATTGCCAACCCAGAGGGGGGGGGGGGGGGGGGGGACTTAGAGAATACACATATGACCCGGAGCGATGCATATGGAGAACACTGGGGTGTCCAGCCGCAGGTGGAATATTTCAACCCCAGGGGTGGCAAGGTGGCTTGCCAAGGGAAAGACACATGCTCAGAGAGGCTTACAGTGGAAATGCACATGTCGGGGTCGCTCAGAGGAGGGACCATGCACACGGGAGGCACCTAGCCGACGCGCAGGCAATAGACACTGGCGCCAACGTCAGGAGTGCTGGAGGAACTCAGGGCTTTCGGAGAAGCTCACCTGAGGAGAAATCGCACGTATCCAGTCCGTGGAGTGGAATGGCGAGGAAGCGAAGACACCTGAGCGGGTCCAGTACTAGCTGGTTGAAGCGAGTACATGAGAGGACACTGGCTCCACTCGGAGATTGTAGAATCTGGCGAATGTGTTAGGTGTCGCCCAGCCTGCAGCTCTGCAGATGTCTGTTAGCGAGGCGCCATGCGCTAGAGGCCATGAGGACGCCACACTCCGGGGTATGGTATGCCAAAGCAATGGCGTCCACTATCCAGTGAGACAACCTTTGCTTGGAGAGAGCCTTTGTACTGGAGAGCCCGCGTACTGGACAGAGCAGTGCCAAGGCTGGGTCTGCCTCCTCCGGGGGCAGCGCTTGCAGGTTCACCACCTGGTCCCGGAAGGGAGTGGTAGGAACCTTGGGCACATATCCGAGCCGGGGTCTCAGTATCACGTGAGAGTAAGACGGCCCGAATTCCAGGCACGCTTCGTCAACGGTCCCCTACCCTCTTGATGGAGGCCAATGCAACCAGGAGCGCTGTCTTCATAGACAGGAACTTAAGCTCCACTGATTGCAAAGGCTCAAAGGGAGCACTCTGCAGGGCAGTTAGAACCACTGAGAGGTCCCAAGAGGGAACGAGTGGAGGGCGAGGAGGATTCAATCTCCTCGCTCCTCTCAGGAACCTGATGATCAGGTCGTGCTTCCCAAAAGACTTACCCCGGCGTTTAGCAGGGGGGGCGGGGCTGGAGAGGGCTGGGGCGCCTTCTTACGGCTTCCTCCGCGACCGGGCCTGGGTGGAGGCTGCTGTTTGGGCTGGGCGGGAGGGGCGGGAGCCGCAGGAGGGCGCCCTCGGCGGCGAACAGACTGAGGGTTCTGCCCGGTCGGCTGGGTGGAGGCAGCAGCGGGCCGTCGGGGCAGAATATGCTTAATAGCCTCAGTCTGTTTCTGGGCGGTGGACAACTGTTGGGCAAAATCCTCCACCTCACCGCCGAAAAGGCCGGCCTGGGACATGGGGGTGTCGAGCAGGCGGGACCGCTCAGCATCCCGCATGTCAGCCAGGTTCAGCCATAGATGTCTTTCCTGGACCACAACTGTGGACATCACCAGACCCAGGGAGCGTGCGGTCACCTTCGTCACCCGGAGGGCGAGGTCGGTGGCGGCGCGCAGCTCATCAAAGAGCCCTGGGTCCGTCCTACCCTCGTGCATGTCCCTTAGCATCTGGGCCTGGTAGACCTGCAGAGTGGCCATGGCATGCAAAGAGGCAGCCGCCTGTCCCGCCGCTCTGTAGGACTTCGCCACTAGGGTAGACGAAAACCTACAGGCTTTGGATGGGTGCTTAGGCTTGCCGCGAGAAGAAGCACTCTGAGGACACAGCTGCATCGCAACAGAGCGTTCAACCGGGGGAGCCCAGTGTACCCACGGGCAGCTGCCCCATCGAGGGGAGTAAAGGCGGATGAAACCAGCGAGCGATCGCGGGAAGACATGGGAGTCTTCCAGGACTTCGAGATTTCATCATGCACGTCCGGGGAGAAAGGTATTGGGGCATGCTGAGGACGGGAAGCTTCAGCTGCACCCAAAAACTATTCGTCCAGCCGCGAGCGCTCAGGACAGGGTGGAGGGGTCCACTCTAAACCAATGCTTGCGGCCGCCCGGGAAAGCATGGCCGTCATCTCTGGATCAGACTGAGCCACAGCCGTATTCACACCCGAAGGTGGCAGCTGTGACGAGTCGTCACTTCCAGATGAATCAGACCCGCCTTGTGATGCTGCGATTGACATCACGTCTTCCTCTGGAGCGCCAAAGGAATCCCCTGAACGCTCGCGGGTTGCAACACTGGTGAAGGTGCTGTGGGGCATGGACAAATAGTCGGCGCTTTGTTCCACACAGTCACCCTCAAATCACCCTGGCCACCAGCCGAAGTAGAGCCTCTCGAGGAGGCGCTAGAACGGGGTGTGGATGAGGGGACTCTCACTCTTGCGAGATCATTGATCACTGCCCAAACACACTAGACAGCGCTCGTGCCCATCAGAGTCAGACACAAGCCGACCGCAACCAGAAGTGCACGGGCGAGGCATCTTTAAAAAGACGTGCCGCGTGTAAGCTCTTTTTGTGAGAGAAACTCAGTGCTGAAGCGCCCGCGGAGAACACACACACAGGCAAACCACGCTCAGATAGGCAGGAAGTGTGCACTCGACGGGGGATCGCCGTCACACCAACACTGGAGAGTTGCTCGTCTCGTAAGAAGCTGACAATCAGAGATAGCTTAGGGAGTGAAGAATTACACTTGGCTCCGAAGCGAAAACATATCTGCATGTTGCCGGCTTCCTCCTTTTATACCCACGAGGTGGGGTGGAGTTACGCTATGCAAATTCCGCAGAACCATGGCATTTCTTTGCCATTGGCTCGTTTTGTAATACTCGAAGTTGATAGACTTTCTAAGCAAAACCCCATTCGTCGTCATCCGACGGAACTCGGAATGACAACGAAAGGGAACTGTACATTTCTTGTCTATTACCACCCACAGCCACTTATACCAACGACGGAAATAAGCGCAGTTACAATAGCTTAATATGTAGGAGAGTGTTGCTATATAGAGCGACAATATTTTATTTCAACAGGTAGTACTTCAAAGTCAATACCAAATCAAAACTAGTTAGCACATTATTTGTAATTGAAAAGGTTTAATGACAAAATATGGTAATGGTTACACTTAAAATAGTTACAAAATAGATGTATGAGATGATAATACTTATATCAATAATTGTACCCAGCATATATGTAAAACGTTACCTGAGAGATAGATAAAGAGAGAGAGAAAGAGAGAGACAGAGCAATAGTTACAATCTCCTTTTATCCTTTCCCTGACCATGTGACTAAAACCCAAATGTGAGACATTCAAACTGACCAATCCGATAATCCCAATTTCCCCCATTGTACTAAAGGTGTGACAATTCATAGACCCCCTGAGTGCACACATCTTGGCCTATAGGCCTTGATCACTATCTGCCCCTCTGAGCCTTTGTGAACTCCAAATGGTCCTTGTGGTAGAAAGAGGGGGTGTAAAACAGTAAAGCAAATGTCTTTCAAAGCAAATGTTCATATCAAATTTCTTGGATTATTTTCAATCCTACACAGTAAACGAGTGTTGCTGCACGCATGCGCGCCAAATGGAACGGCTTAGTATAGAATGTTGACTAAAATATACATTTTGTTAAAATATTTGTTGTTGGACATTAACTGTGCTATGTAGAGTTTTAAACCTACAAGTACGTGTGTTTTATAATGGCAGTGACTGAAGGGACTATTGTAATGGGGTAAATCAAATGTAGGCTAATATAGGCCCAATTACTGAGCTTAGATGGGTAAATGTTTGTTCCTCTTACCAGGTAACATTCAGTCTGTGCTTTTGTTATTATTTATTTTCATTTTTTATTTAGTGATTTAGTGAAAAAAATAATTTTAGATTGTAATGTTCTAATTATAATCGAAAAAGTTACTGCTGCTGTAAACTAACCAGAGAGAACTGTATTCATACATTTTAAAACTATCTAATTAAATCTTGGGCACAATACATTCAAACTGTCAGTAAGAAATGAAAACTAAAATGACTAAGTTGAAATACTACAATGATTAAAACTAGTATACAATTAAAATAAATGAAAGCTAAATAGAAAAATGAACAAAAACTAATAAAAATGACAAAAATAAGGGGAACCTTACCATGAAAACTATAATAAATAAATAATATTTAAAATATTATTATTTAATCATTTAAAATATTGACAAATACTCTAAAAGTATATAAATAGTGCTAACACTAAGCCTTGCCTGGTGTTCTAGCCTGACCAGCTGTAAATTTCCCCAAATCCCTCTTAAAAACCAGCCTATACAGACCAGCCTGGGAGACCAGTTAACACCAAGCGGCAACATTCTAATCTGAAAAATGAAGCCTCCTCTGAAGTGCGAAAAACTGCAATACATCGAAAATCCGCTAGGGGCAGGTCCCAAAAGGGAGCAAATGTCCATAGACCCCATGTTAAAATGTCCGTTTTCACAGCATAAATTCAAGTTTTTACAGGTTGGTCCATTGGATTTTTATTGTATTTTTCGATAGGTTCCGAGTGCCTGACAACTGTGAGGGGGGTGAATTTTTTTCTAACTCGTTAGTTTAGATCGTATTTAGATATAAAATGTATGACAAATAAGGGCGTGGTCAACTTTGATTGGCAGCTTGATTGACAGCTGATAACGGGCTGCGCTGAGTGGAATTCCTGAAATTTGACGTCTCGGCCATGATCTGACACAACACATCATACCACCTCTCTGTCCTTTCTGAACATTTGTATTGAAATAATGTACATAAAGTGGGTTCTGCTATAAACTGCACTAACCGACACTGTAGGAGTACTTCGCTCCATTTTTTTAAATATTTCACGTAGTTAACACTATTTAGCATCAATGTTTGTGGGCAGTGGCACTGCAACAGTTAGCATTAAATCGCCTCAGATAAGTTAGCGTCCGAGGTACTTTACCTATGGTTATAACTGACGTTTGAAACACTGTAAATGCGTCTGCCAAATGAATAAATACCTTGCAGGATACATAACTATAAGGTGTCTGAACATGCCTTTAAGAGACATACATGAAGTTCACGTTACAACCACAACTTACCAGCAAATTCAGATGGGTTGTACTCTTCAGCAGCTTTGCAGTGAATGTAGTAGCCATAGACTGTAAAAAGTAGCCTAGTCTGCCAGTCGATCTTATAACGTTACAGATAGCTGAGGCTGCCGCTGCTTGGCTGAAGAGGCACGTCCACCAAACGGAAATAGAGCGTCAAATACGCGTCTATCGCGTCTAGTTAGACGCTTGAACATTCACTCGAGTTTAAATTTTTCAAATTACGCGGAAGACGTTCGCGGCAAACGCGCCGCCCAATTCACGTCATTCGAGACGCCCGGCGCGAATGATGCGTCTATTCGCGTCTTTGCATTGACTTTGTATGTAATCTACTCGCGCAAATAATTAAATTTGCGTTCAGTGTGAACACACAAAGCCCGCCCTTTTACCCATATATGGATTGGCCAGAAGGTGGGCGGGGTTAGGACTTTCAAAGATGGCGCCGCCCATACCCCCCATAAACGGCCTCAAAACCGTTATTCAGAAAGTCTATAGGTGACGTCACAGATGCTTTGTCCATTTTTTTTACAGTCTATGGTTAACACCAGCAAACTGGCTTAGTCTGGGTTAAGATGGTTTTCTCACCAAGGCTTGGTCACACAAAATGTTAAATCCAGTTAAAATAGCTCTTTAAGGCAAAAAACACACATTATTTCACAGTGGTTTCGATTCTGAAAAGCTTCTATAAATATTAAGTAGTAATTTACCTTAGTATGTATTAATCAAGTTATATTTCCATATGCTGTATGAATCAAATCAACAAACGAACAGAACGCACTCATACAATTGAGGGAATATCTGGAGGAGAGCACTCTACCCTTTGGAAAATAAGAGAAAAAAGAAAGAGCAATTCTCACTCAAGCTTCTATTTATCACAGGTCAGTGTTTGACATTCTAAATTTGCTGAGACAAGGAGCCGCCGCAAACGCGGGCCGATACATTTACAAATCCTTGCTCGCTCAGAGATCTTTATTTAGAGAAATAAACAAGGAGCAACAATGCTGAAACGCAGAAGAATGAATGTGACCTTTTCCAAAAGGTATCAAGTCTGACACGCATTAAATTAATATCACAAATCAGTTTGAGTGATTTGCTTATTTTGTACAATCATTTTAGTTGGCAGAATATGCTCTGCGATGTATCTAGGCAACCAAGTCGGTGCGTTTGTGACCCCTTTGGGAATAACAGTGAAAGGGAAGATGTACATTTAAATTAGGTTAAAACATTTGTTTCTGCTCTACATTTCTTTTTATCACCAGCCTATTAACTCCTGTCAGGTCTGTCATTCCTTCAATCTGCTTTGCTTTTCATTAAGCCTCTTTGCCTGTCACACTGTACTTAGCACAAACAAAGCGACGGAAGGAGGAATCCTCAGAAGTGGCTCATCGTCATGATTGGGTTTTGCCTTGGGTTTGCGTGCAGCCCCATGGTCTAGAGCACGATCACTTTTTTTTTTAAATCACACGTCCTTGAGGCGTTTTCACACCCGGGCTTTAAGTGCAGCTGCGTCGATGTGAACAGGTGAATGCACTCGTGCTGTGAAGCATCCAGGTAAGTGTCCCACTTCCCTGTTTAGAATTGTGATGTCATGACCTGGTATTGAAAAGCACCTGGGGAAACAAGCAGCAGAGTGTGAATGAGATTGGTCAGTCAGGCGCACGATTCAACATTTAGCCGTCACTGTTGGCCTGTTGTGAAGCTCTTTCAAAAAGATTTTTTTTTTCAAATAAACAAAAGCCTGAAAACACTGCAACTCGTCTTTGGTAATCCACTAGAGTTAAGCTGTTTGGGCCTAACAGGGACTCGGATGAGAGGGTTCCTGGCTAAAACTGACTTGGCCTATTCACATTAAGAGCACATTTTTCCACAAACAAGATTTTATTTCTAATGGACCTATCACTCGCAAAAGTAGACACACATACATGCACTGGTTTTCATCTTTTATTGGGACTTTTCATATAGGCAATGCTTTTTATACTGTACAAACTGTATGTTCTATCCCCTAACCCTACCCTTAAACCAACAGAAAACTTTCTGCATTTTTACTTTTTCAAAACACTTCATTTAGTATGATTTATAAGCTGTTTTCCTCATGGGGACCAAATAATTCCGCCATAAGGTCAAAATTTACTAGTATTACTATCCTTGTGGGGACGTTTGATCCCGATAACGTTTAGGGAATACCAGGTACACACATTTATTCAGTATACATATACATACATACATCTGGTTTCACAGACAGAGCTTAGATTAAGCCAGGATTGGGCCTTGGTTCAATTAGGACATTTAAGTAGCTTTTTAAAACATGCTTTAGGAAAGAAACATTACTGGTGTGCATATTGAGACAAAACAATGGCATGTTATTAAAACAACATATTTTAAGATACGTTAATGCATGTTGCTTTCAATGCATGTTGCTTGCAGTTAAAACTGCTCAAACATGTATTTTAGACTGGGACTAGGTTTAAGCCTTGTCTGTGAAACCGGAGGCATGTGTGTATATATACAGTCTTTATGCAGTCCATCCAACTGGAAAGTGCAATGTTCTCTGATTGGTCAGCTGAATATTATTTCTGGTGCAGTTTTGGAGATTCTGGCATGTAATTTGTCTAGTTGTGGTTGAGTTCTGGGGTAAAAGGTGGCAGTTTGGCTCATTTCTGGCTGACATCTGGGCATTCTAGCCATTGACATTCTAGCACTTTTGTGGGACAGTTATGGCTGATTTCTGGGGACATGGAAGAAGTTGTGGGTGACTTTTGGTCTGCTTCCGGCATGGATCTGGTTTACTTTCGGCAAGTAGCTTTTGTGCCGATCTTGGGCTTTAATTCCATGTGGGCCAAACTTGCAGCCTAAATTCAACCAGATTTAGCCCGAATCCAATTTGCTATCTGGGATGTGTTGTGATTGGTCAACCACTTCGAGTGTGTTTGGGAAATGTCACGCCCCTTACCATAACATTGAGTTTCAACACACTACTAACACAACTTAAGCAGGACTTGCCCCCTTTATTGTGCGTATGCCTTGTTGAATTATTTTAACGAGGAGTATGGGGATGTTCATTCCTGGAAGAAAACTCAAGACTACAATTAAGGAATTTCAGGGAGTTCAGTGCTTAGCCTATACTGATATAGAAAATAACTGCCTTTGTGCTTTGTAACATAGCAGACCTTTTTCATGCTCAAACAGCAACATTAAGAAAGTTTATAAAAAGGTCAAAATAAACATTATCGGTTTAAAAATACTTTTTTTTTATTCAGTCATGGCTCTGTATTTAGTTGTTATTTCCTCAGACGTTTTGTTTTGTTCTCGATTTGTTCACTTGAAAACACCAACAACTGCTCATAAATCAAAGCTCTTGTATGTGAAAAAAGGTTACTGCAGGCATGCAGAAATAACACTTTTAATGACATATCATTTCTTTTAAAGTGTAAAGTTTGGCATTTTGATGTGTCTTTTGACAGCTCTGAAATGATTTATGAAATGAGATTCTTGAAAACGTTCTCTCTAGGGTTCCATATTCTCTTTCCAGTCAAATAATGAAATTACACTTAATTTCGCTATACATCAAAGAATACAAAACATACATTTAATTGAGCTATTATGCAATATTTTCATCAATTCATGCATTTTTTTTTTATCAAGAAGTAAATCTTATTGCTATGTCAGACTACAAGAATTTAGTGGAGTTGGTGAACCTGATGGCAGGAACACCTGTTGAAGCTAAGCAAGTGTGGGCAAAGATAACTCGAGAAATCTTTCCTGACTTTCTGTCATCATTAAAATTCCCAGGGCACTTCTTGCAGGAAAGCTAGGATGATAACCTGGCACCTTGGACAAATTTCCCACAGCGGCCCATAGCTTATAACCTCCTTCATCAAAGAGAAAATTCTCTCCTGCCCTTCAATGATAAGTGTTGAGCGCCCATGGCCAGCCTGAATACTTTTGCAGGCTTTACAGTGTAATTACATATAGAAGTGTCCAGTAAAAACTAATGAACAACATGCTCTTTTACATGTGTATAATTATGTTGTGGAACAGTCTGTAATTACACTTTGTTGTTGTTGTTATTCATAATAATTAGAAATAATGAATTAGCATAAGCAACATGGGATCTATAATGTAAAGTGTTGTAGAGTGATTTAGTTTCTGATACTACAGCTCCTGCATCTCATGGATTTTTACTAAGAACTTGCCAGACACGAATTCCTTGCAGATCCTGATTATACAAAACCCAACAAGTGCCATTAATGAGTTCTCAAAACGCTGTTAAAATCGACAGCTTTTAGTGAAAAGTTTCATAATGCCACTTTAGACTTGAGGGTTCCAATAAAGGCCATTTTCACAAAATGAGTCTATTTAAACAATATGTCAAATATTCTCCTCAATGAGAAAATTACTACAAGGTTTTATAGTGTTTTATAAGTTCCAGCAATTTTGAACCTTGTTTTAGGTGGAACTGAGGTTTTTGAGTCTCTACTTTTACTGGGTTGTAAAGGTTCAGCAATTACAAAACTTGCTAAAAGTATGAAAAAGTCTAAAATTAAAACTTGTAAAAGTCAAAACCTGCCTCACCACAGGATCAAAACTCAAATCAATTGAAATCTATTTTCCCTTAAAACTGTTAGGTGGTCACGAATATGTTATTTCCTGTGTCAAAATATAGCATCTAATCTTTACAAACTGTCATTTGCATCCTTGAACCAATGTTACATACAGCATTGTCTGGGTTTACAAACTTAATTTTAAAAGGAATAGTTCACTTAAAAATGAAAATTGTCATCATTTACAGTTGATGTATCCCATTGACTTCCATAGTAGGAAAACAAATACTATGGAAGTCAATGGGGTCCATCAACTGTTTGGTTACCGACATTCTTCAAAATATCTTCTTTTGTGTTCAGTAGAAGAAAGAAATGGATACAGGTTTGAAACAACTTGAGGGTGAGTAAATGATAACAGAATTTTAATTTGTAAGTGAACTATTCCTTTAAGGCAGCTCACTTGGTTGTAAGATCTTATTTTAGGTGAAACAGGCTTGTTGTTAAAATGTAATGTTTTAGTTACAATACAATTATGCTTCCTAACAAACTATCACAGAAAATTAAGTTAAAGGTTTTCTATTTGTGGCGCACAATTAATTTTTGCTCTGATTAATTATGATGGCTTTATTTTCTTCATGTGCTCCAAATATTTTCTTTATGAACAATCTCTCTTTAAATGTCAGAATGCTTCCATATTTGGTTCTCGCAGCTCCGAGCCTTTCTTGACCCCCAACCCCTGCCAAGTCTTAAAGGCCTTTTCTCCAACCGTAAGCAGATGGAATATTTACAGTATACATCCTTTTCCTCTGTAAACTAGTGTCTTCAGAAGAGCTTGTCCACAGTTCACGGTAAGGTCTGTCCACCTCTTATTCTACTGGGTGAACATCCCCCTCATGCCGCAGGGTGTGTCTGAGGAGGCACTATGAAGGGGAGGTCGGCACATCTGGTCGTGTCCTGCATGGGTTGAGACTGCTGCAGGAAGGTGAGGATAAGGACACGGATATTTTAGTATCTGCTTTTTGAAAGTATAATATTAAGCTTTTAAAATAGAACGTTTTTTTCTTCTGTGGAATACATAAGGGTTAGGGTTAGTCCAATATTCTGAAGAATGTTCAATACCTTCCCGTTGCCTAGGACTGCCTTCCCATTGACTTTCAAAATGCCTTCTTTTGTGTTCCACAGAATAATTTTCAAGTTAAAATCCTTCAAATAAGAGTTTTACCTTAAATAGCATCTTTTTATTTCAAGTTATTTCATTAAATTATACATATACTTGGGAAACAACATTCAGATCATGTACTGTAAAACTTCAAATAATAGCCCAAGCTTTTATTTTCCCAAATCGTCGAACTGCACCGGCTTGTATTTGAGACAGGCGTCTATATGAGACAGGCCTTTATAATTTTGTGCTGAGATGTTGTTCATTGAGATGTTGTTCCTAGAGTCTCTAATCTCTAAAAATCTCCAAATGCTCCACATGAAACTGCGGTCTTCTAACCTTTTACTATTGTGTCAATTGATTTTGATTAATATGCGCGAGGGAGAGGAAGCAAGACTGCGCTCGTGTTGTTTGAAGACGTGAGAGTGCGCGCGCCTGGCTGGAGCACTCTCTCTGCTCATTCGCGCCCTGTCAAGCGCAGCAGTCATTATATTCTACATCACTCACCGATCAAAAAAAGGCTTTGGCGGGACACAAATTTGCTTTGGCGGCCGCACAAAAAGCAGGCGATCTGACGGGTTTTAGAAGATTAAATACAACTCGAAACTAAAAAACAGATTCGGCCTCTATTTGAGACCGGCCTTTATTTACCCAAACCTGTCGCCACGCCAGGCATGTAAAAGGGACAGCGTCTATTTGGGACTCGGCTATTATTTAAAGTTTTACGTATTTTTAATACAAGTGTGCTAATTTATGCTAGGAATGTGCTAAAACATGTTAGCAACATGTTTAATCATGCTATCAATGTGCTAAAACACGTTAACAGCATGCTAATTAATATGCTAAAACATGCTAGCAATGTGCCAATTCATGCTAGCAACATGCTAATTCATGCTAGTAACATGCTAATTCATGCTAGTAACATGCTAATGCATCTTTTTATTTCAACTTATTTATTTAAATAAGGAATTTACTTGGCAAACAACATTCAGATAATGTATTTTTAATACAAGTGTATTTTATCTGATATGTTAATTAATGCTAGCAATATGCTTAAACATGTTAGCAACATGTTAAATCATGCTAGCAATGTGCTAAAACATGCTAATTCATGTTAACAACATGCTAAATCATGTTGACAACGTGTTAGGGACTATTTGTTTATTTTTTATTTAAAGGGCTACCGGAGGAGTTTTTAGATCTATAGTTAAAATAGACTTGACTCTCCCTTCACCAGCAATACATTTTTCTATGACCCTCCAAAATGATTGTAAAAAAAGGCATGACCTTCCCCGATAATTTATTGATTGCTTCTGTACTGGTTTGCACTTGGCAAAGATGTTCAGATAGCCATTGTTTTTTGTTTTTTTTTACAACCATGACAAACGACTTAAAGCATAATTCTCGCCAAAATGCAACCGAAGGTCTTTTTGTGAATCTATCCGAGTCAAACATTTGTTTAAAAGCATAATTAAGATGGAAACGCCACTTTTAAGATTGACCTTATTTGCGTTTTCGGTCAAATTGCCTTTTAAATGGGAGTGCTAGGGGCACTACTATGATAGCATCAAAATTTTTAAAATACTAAGACGGTTCGACACAACATTAAAATTTACTCGAAGTATCACCAGGGCCTCTACACATGAACTCGAGCATTGAGAACATTGTTTGTGCAATGAACACTCAGCTTGATTTCAAAAACAACTAATTTTACCGCTAGATCGTCTCTTATTTAATAATGAACTAAAAAAATGCTCTGCTAGTTAACTGGAGATGTTTTATTTATTTGTATTAGGTACATCCATGCCTCATAACGTTTAAAAAAATGGTGGGGGACAATATCGATCCTGAGAAAAAGTGGTGAGGACATGTCCCACCCCTAAATTACGCTTATGGACTTCATTGTGGAAAAATATGCACTAAACAACCCACTTTGAAATGTTGCTGTTTTCATGAATACAAAAGTTGGGTGACCGTCCCTCTAGTCTAAAAAAATGCTGGATGACCCTCCCCTCAACAAAGAATAAAAATACATGATCCTCCCCTATTTTCCTCCGGTGGTCCATTCCATAAATACCGAACGGTCCCTTAATTAAAGTTAGAAATTTGTTAAAATATGCTAGCAAAATGCTAATTCATGCAAGCAGTGTGTTAAAACATGTTATCGATGTGCAAATCCATGATATCAACATGCTAATTCATGCTACCAACATGCTAATTCATCTTTTTATGTTATTTTTATTCATTTGTTATTTTATAATTAATCTTTTTAAGTTATTTCTTTAAATGAAAAATTTACTTGGGAAACTAAATTCAGATAATGTTTTTTTTATAAAAACAAGTGTATTTTATTTGACTGCACTGGCAGATTTTTCATTTTTTCTACTTTTTTTTAAAGTATAAACCAGGAAAAATCCACCACTGCAGTAAAAGAAGATACAAATGACACAATAATACGTTATGCGATGTTGCTTCTCTTGTAAATGTATATTGTTTCAAGGATTTTTGGATATTTTTAACCGGAAAAAAAATAAAAAAATAAAAAGATCATTAAAAAGTAATTTTTCCTCAGTATGATATCTACACACAAAAGGAATAAAAGGACGAAGGGGGAAAAGAAAATGAGGAAATGTCAGATTCAAACTCACATTTCCCATACAAGGTGCCAGGGCTCAATGGCTGCAAACAGCAAGGGGAGTTTTGTGTTTTGCTCTACAACATTCAAAGCCACTGTTGGTTAATTAAGATTTGACAGATGAACTCGCACCTCGATTAGACTTGTCTATTAATTAATATCACGTCAACGGCGATTTGTATCATAGTCAAACATAGTCACTTTGGCAAGCATAGTCACTATGTTTGGTATTTACTTTAATTTCTGCTGCCATATGGTTACAGGTGGTATTCATACTTATCTTGAGAATAGAAAAGCGACTTACCTTTGTTTTTTTGTTCACGAATATTGATCAGGACGTTTTGAGTGTCAAACCAGTTTTGAATCCCGAACACTGACTGTGTGAACGCTACCAATGTGTGCCAATGTCACTGCTAAACCATGGCTCAAGATAGCCCAACATATCTGAATCATTTATAATGTGAATACAATGTGTGGTTAGAGTTCAGGTGAAATTTTGTGTTCAGGATACCTGCTCACAGAGAGGTGAAGGTAACTCCTTCGGCGGCAGATAATACCCTGACACTGCACTCCCAACACTTTCCGTTACAACATCAAAGAGGTACAGATCATGTAAACACAGAGCATGTTTCATCAAAGCAGAAGACTTTATGTTTCTAACCCCTGACTCCCTCTTCCTCTCTCTTTTCAAACACCGTGGATTCCTGCATTTACTCTGCAAATAGGGCCAGCCGTGCTTTTTTGTTTTTCCACTCTCCTCGACTCGGAAAACTGCTGGGGAAATGTTTTCTTTGTTCCTAGCCAGAAGACAATGAAACTCCTCAGAGCGCATTTGTGAATATTAATGCGAACATCCAACGGTACATACAATTTACATGAGGATGCCTGTGAAATACAAAACGCACCTGGGAACAGATATACACATGTACCATATATTAAAAGTCCGAGATAAACATATGCTGCAAAGTTGGAGTCGAAGAATTCGTATATTATCAGGATGTTCCGGCAGTGAAATGGGATGATATCTTCAAAGCTGGTCCGGATTGACATTCAGCTACTTCTGAGAGTGTGTATGTGATAAGCTGGCAAATGAGACTAGGAGAGGCATGCGATTCAGACGAAAACACGTCAGCAAACTTGATAATCCGTAAAAGTAGGTGTGATGTATTTGCAAAATACAAAAGGGTAACGACGTAACAACAGCTGAGGATTTGTAGAAAGAGCCAATTGTTAACAACTAATTAGACGCACACCGTAATCATAATTTAATAACGTTCCAAGGGGCATAATTAATCCTAACGGGAAAAAGCAGCTTAAAACGATACCAAACATAGAGAAATGAGCAAATAGACACCGTTTGCGTTAATCCACTCAAATCTGTGATATTGATTCAAAAGCAATTTTCTTTTCTTTTCTTTTTTTTTTTTGACACACCGTTTCATTAGACCACTGTATCATTAAGAGGCTTAATATGCTGTTTTCTTTGCCGGCTGTCTTCTCTGCGTTTGGTGCGTGGGTAAAAAAATGAGCATGATAGACATTAAAGCAGAGCTCTATCACTGTTGGCCATGCCGGTTTGACGAGAGCCCCACCGCAGATCCACACAGATGTAATCCCACTAAACAACCCGATGGCAGATAGCCTAGAAGGTGGAAAACAAGCATCTGCTGGAGGAGTAAACAGCACGGCAGGGAAAGAGGTGAAACGTGGCTGGGAGCATGTACACAGACATTAAACATATCTCTGAGAAGGCGAGAAGAAAGAGAGAACTCAAAACGAAGTAAGCTGACTAATTTGAATTCCAACCACTTTGATACACAAGTGGAGACATGTAAGGACATGTCGTATTTTTCCTGTTTACTCAGTGGTAATTGCTGTGTAGAGGACATGAGCACTAGGCCTATGTGATGTGCAGAACTGCAGTTTTGGGGTAAAATTACTGTAGCTCAACTGGTGGCACAAAGTGCTACTATGTCATGGGTTCAATTCCAAGGGAACAGATATGAAGTACCTGCTATGAGCTGTTCACACAGGAGTTGCTGCGAAATCGAACAGACGCAGTAAAAACTTGTTGACCAGACCCTAATATGTGGCTAAAAATTGCATATTTACCTTGGCCAACAATTAAAAAAATAGCCGAGACGGAATGCAAGAATACTCCCTGAATGAATCAAGATGCTTTGGCTAATGCAGGGTTTGAAAAATGGTGGTTCGCTAAGTTTGTGAGGGATCTGCAGGGGGTTCAAAAGTTGATTAAAACTAACAATTAATTAAAGCATAATATTTATTATGGCGTAGATTAGATATCAAATCAGTCACAACATGTTGCAATTTTGTCTGATGCGCTGTGTGTTTCAGAGTGAAGCACAGCACTGTGTGCAGTTAGAAACGAGCAGTTAATGATCTGGTTGTTTTCAGTGTCACAGAACGGCTCGATCCACTGTAAATGCTGCTCCACACAAACTCCATCTCTTTATGTCAATTATGACATGCATTTGGAAATGCGGGATAATATTATTTGCACTTTGATGTAATTTCCAACACCCAAGTTTTCAGAATTTTATCAGATTTTAAATCTAATCAACTAAACCCAGAATAAAAGGTCTCCCTAAAATTAAAAATAAAATAAAAATATAAACAAGATAGAAATATTGAGGACATTGAGGGCACAGTGTAACTGAGTTTATTCTGTCTGCACTCAAGTTCCTCTCAAAGTTGCCCGATGCCTAAAGAACAAAGTCACGACATACAGAATTCATAAGTCATGTCTTTCTAGTCTGATACTCTCCTGTCTGTCCTACAACCTACAAACAGCTTCTGCCCTGTTTGCCCCTCCAGACGAGAACCAAGGTGGGTCATGTCCAGAACCCAACCGGAGGAGGGTCAGACTTCTGCTTGACACCCAAAGCATCAAAGCTTTACAGCTGATGTCCAAAAAAAAATCATGCATATTTCACACAGTGGAACATAAATAATTTAAAATGGCTTTAATTTGTATTGAATTCACAGAGCTTAAAGTTTAGGCTGAAATGTCAGAATAGATGTCTGAGAAAGAAAAAAAAATCCCTTTGTCTCTGTATGCCCTCTGTCTCCACTGACATGTTTTAACAACCTTTACAGGACATATGCTCTGACTACCCATCTTACATCTACTAGTTCTTTAATTAACACAGAGGATGTTCTGTTTGACCTACTGTGCTCTGGAGGGGCTGACAGCTCATGTTGGTAATTGTCACCCAAAAAAAGGCTCATTCTTTGTTCTGTCTAAATTAAGCCATCTCTCTTTTTCTCCAAATGAATCCACTCCATCTAAAACCCACTGTAACTGGCCCCTCCCACTCATTACAGAAACACCTCCCTTTTACTCTATTACTCATGCTCATTAAATTATAATGTGTTTTTAATCAGCTCATCACCTTTGGAATAGATCTGTGGAGATGATTTTCTCCCCCAGAGGAAAACCGTGCAGCTCAAAAGGTCTTTCATAGCACAGGAGTCTTTAAAGATATTTTTCATATGAGCATCAACATTGATGTTTCTCCAACAATTCCTTTGAGAAATACAATACCTGAGCACTTTCCCCCATCTCCCATGGTTTGGCTAAAAAGACAACCCACAACACAATTGGTTAATATGCATTTTAATATTACATTTAAGAAATATTGTGTTCGATACAAGCTCATTTGACAGCATTTGTGGCATAATGTTGATTATCACAAATAATTTTGACTCATACCTTTTCTTGGTAGGTAGACAAAATATTTTAAAAATAAATAAGTTTGTGTCAGTAATATCAGTTATTTGATACATCAGGCATTTATGGTTCATATTGTATGTGAGAACATGGAGCTCATACTCAATGAGAAAAAAAAATATTCAGAGGCCTAAACTGTGCAAAAATATGCAATTTGATGCAGTTGCTGATGTTTATATTGTGTGGCCAAAGGGTGAAATGAAATTCTGATAGCTTGTAATGTAAATTAATGAGATTATTTTTAACAGTATCACAGACTACTTATATAAAATGCATATATATCTTCTTCTTCTTTTTATTTAAAAGGGACAATGCACATCAATTGACAATTTTTTTTTACCCTCAAAATGTAAATGTGCCAGAGTTAGCAGAAAACGTCTCAGATTACGTATGTAATCCTGGTTCCCTAAGAGGGAACGAGACGCTGCGTTGAGACGAACGCTCTGCGTGATTGCGTCGTGAAGCGGGTGTATAACCAGTCCAATGGAAGAGCTAGATATCATAGGCGGGTGACGTCATAGACCAGGAAGCTATAAGCACACCTGAAAACAGACCGCGACAGCTTCTGATAAGCCTGAAGCAAGTCGATCAGGGCATGCAGGAAGTATGGCAGGAAAACGCAGCGTCTCGTTCCCTCTCAGGGAACCAGGGTTATATACGTAACCTGAGACGTTCCCTTTCAAGGGAGCTCGAGCTGCGTTGAGACGCGGTGGGAACCCCATACCCACTACGCCATAAAGACAAATCGCCGTTCTGTGTGAAGTCCTTGCGCACACTAAGAAGCAAGCAACCTAGCCCCAGGAGTGGAGAGGTGTAAGTCATAAAATCTGACAAATGTATGTAGTGAGGACCAGCCTGCCGCATTACAAATGTCCTGAAGGGGAACACCCGAAATTAAAGCCTAGAGGCCGCCATACATCTGTTTAGATGCCGGGCAACCTATCTTAGGTGACCCGAAGTGGACAAATAATTGTTCTGATATACGCCACTGAGCAGCTCTGTGGAAAATACGCATCCAAAGCCCGGACAAGGCGTAACAGATTAAGTTTTTCCTGATCGGGGGTATTAAAGGTGGAAGACAGAAGGCCTGCTGCACAAATGACCCGCACATTTAGTAGGGACCTAGAAATACAACCCGACCTGGGGTGAAGAAATACTATCACCATAGCAGGTGCAAATCCAAGTACGTGCAGGCCTCAGCCTCATGTACCACGGAGAAGACGAAATTAAGCATCTCTCCTCAGAGATAACCCAGCAAAGAAACATTCATACAGAAATCAAGTACTGTATCAACGGGGCAGAAACAAGATTCAGAAGGCGTTCTCTGCACCAGGCAGAGAACAGCATATTTAGTCTTCTCGTGGAGGGAGCTCTAGACTGGAGTATGGTCTCCACGACCTCGGTCGAGAGACCTGAATCTATGAGCTGGGCCCCCTCAGAGGCTGAGCCCACAGTATCCACAACTCCAGAGCTCCCATGAGCAAAGATATCGGGAAAAGCGTATAGGTGTAGAGGCAACCACACCTATTACATCACATCCAGTCCAAGCGGAGCTGGATGCATGAGGGAGAACCAAAAGGGCAATGCATTGTACAAGCGATGCGAAAGGTCGACTTGTAGTTTGACCGAAGTTCTCCCTAAGAAGCTCCACCACCTCGGGGTGAAGTCTCCATTCCCCGGGCCACAGCCCCTGCCTCAACAGGATATCTGCTCTGATATACGAGACCATCAGTGTGTTGTCCGGACCCTTCGCAGAGCAACCACTCATGATTGCCCCCGACTTGTGAGGGAAGCATCCGTCGATAGCATTATGCGTCGACAAGAAGCCCCCAACACTGGGCCTGGGTGAGGAAACAAGGTTCTTCCACATGACCGAGGCACGAAGGCCTAGCCGCCTGACCTTGATCATGCGAAAACGGATTTCCCCTCGGAGAAAACCCCTTGGTCCTGAGCCACCACAGCAGGGGTCTCATGTACAGAAGGCCAAAAGTAACTACGTTGGACACAACTGCCATGAGCCCCAACCAAAGACCTTTCACCGAGCGGCCACTCATGACCGCCCCCCATCCTGTGAGGGAAGCATCAGTTGATAGCGTGACGCGTCGACAAGAAGCCCCCAGCACTGGGCCCTGGGCGAGGAACCAAGGTTTCTTCCACATGACCGAGGCACGAAGGCACGGACGCAACTACCATGAGCCCCAACAGTCTCAGAGACTGTTTTGCAGTGAGTGACTGACCTAGTTTTACATTCTTTACGGCTGTGAGAATCGCAGAAATACGTGCAGGAGACAGACGTGCTTGCATTGTTGTCGAATCCCATAATACACATAGAAAAGTGGTCCTCTGAGCTGGGAGGAGTACACTCTTTTTGGTGTTGAGCCGCAACCCCAACCCCCTTATGTGGGACAGAACGACATCTCAATGTTGAACTGCCAAAAGCTCGGACTGAGCTAAAATCAACCAATCGTCGATATTATTTAATACGCGAATGCCCTGGAATCTCAGAGGAGCCAGAGCTGCATCCACGCATATTGTAAAAGGTGCGGGGTGATAACCTAGGCCGAAAGGAAGAACCCAATACTGGTATGCTTCGCCCCTGAAAGCAAACCTCAGGAATCTCCTGTGATGAGGATGGATAGATAAGTAAGCGTCCTTTAAGTCTATTGTGACAAACCAGTCCTCGGACTGAGTCTGTGACACAATCATATTTAGCGTAAGCATACTTTGAACTTAAGATTCTGAAACCTGCTGTTTAATTGACGCAGGTCTACAGTAGGACGCAACCCCTCATCCTCTTTTGGAACAATGAAGTAATGGCAGTAAAACCCTGACTGTCTGCCTGGAGGAGGAACTCCTTCTACAGCTCCTTTTGCAGAAGTGTCAGTACTTCCTGCTCCATAACCAAAGCCTGCTCGGGGTCCACCCGAATTCTGAACCCTTTTCTATAGTGTGCAGGACCCACTGAGAAATATGTGGCAGTAGTTTCCACGCTGCCAGAAATTCTACTAGGGGAACCAGTGTCACAAGACTGGCCTCTGGATTTGGTTGAACAGTCACTAAGGTGCCCTGAAGCGGCAAACCGGCAGGGAACAACCGAACTGACGGTTCTATGACCCTCCTCGGAGGATCGTATGGGGACGCTGACACCTCAGTGCCCTGAACGGGGAACCGGCAGGGAACAACTGAACTGGCAGCGCTGCGACCCTCCTCAGAGAGTTGCACCCCAGAGGGCGCCGAGGAGAAACGATTTCTCAAAACCGTCCCTCCCCCGGAGGAGCCCTCAGAAGCCTGATAGCCTCGTTTGTACGACAGGACTTCCTGTCTAAGCTTTATTAGAGATGACGATAGTCCTCAGATCTTGCCTACCTCTAAATAACTTAGTTCCTACGACCCTCCTCGGAGGATCGTATGGGGACGCTGACACCTCGGTGCCCTGAACGGCGAACCGGCAGGGAACAACCGAACTGGCAGCGCTGCGATCCTCCTCAGAGAGTCGCACCCCAGAGGGCGCCGAGGAGAAACGATTTCTTAAAACCATCCCTACCCCGGAGGGGACCACCCTTTAGAAGCCTGATAGCCTCGGCGTCAGGGCTTCCTATCTGTCCAAGCTTTTTTAGAGATAAAATATCCTCCGATCTTGCATATCTCTAACTGGCTAGGCTGCTACCGCCACCCACGTCCCCCTCGATTGTGGAGGAGCCCAAATGGCGATGCTCGTTTTGCACTCTGTGCTGCGAGGAGCTTAGTAGACCGAGACTGCTCCGCCCAGCAGTCTCAGGAACATTAGATTGGTGAGGAAGAAACCTCTGGAACGCCGCTGAATGGTTTATTTCTTAGTTTTTTGAAAGCGGAGCGTCCAGAAGAACAGACATAATTTTATCTTATTTTTCTTTATTTTTAAATCAGAAAAACGTATATATATATATATATATATATCACTCCTGGCCACCAGCAGGAAAACAACCGAACTGGCCGTGCTGCGACCCTCCTCAGAGAGTCGCCCCCCAGAGGACGCAGAGGAGAAACGATTTCCCGAAACCGTCCCTCCCAAGTATAGTTTATCTGTTTTTGCACGACGCAATTCTCGAATAGCGTCAGTGCTTACAACCTCACATTCATCCATGTCTTTATAATACACCCACCAGCGCTGCCTTAAATTTTTCTTTATTTATTTAAGATGGCTGGTGGGTAACGTCGGGGTCAAAAATGATGACGCCGACTCGGGAGAGAGAAAGCTAGCAAGCGTCTCTTTAACCCGAGACACTGTCATACCATGATACTTAATACCCATAGCATTACTATAGTTAGACGTTTGGGCATTAAACGCATAAAATAGAAACCGGCTTATTCCACGATCTCGACACCTCAGTGTGGTGTGGAGATAGGGAAAAAACGGCAGTCCCCGACGAGGAGGCTGAGATACAGAGTTTTTCTGTTTTTAGATATATTTCATCTAATAAACTCTCTTTTTCACTCTCATAATGTTCAGCTGACCAGAAAATATTTAACTAACAACAGCACTAGATAAACCTCCTTTTAAAGCTCCTCTTTATTCAACAGAGTTATGAGCTGACTTATTTATTCATTTATTGAAAACTCAAACATCTGTCTTTTTCTTAATATCTTTATTTGTTTTGTTCTCTTTTTCTAAACAAAACCCTAACGATACCAATTCCTTTTGAACTGGAAATCGCCAGCACTGGATCTGGCAGGTGAAAGCTGAGATAGGGCGGGGCCCGTCCCAACTCCCGCTGCCAGATCCGTTTGCGAACCCCAAAATGCGAGTCGCCGCCGTGCATCGGCAACAGCGGGACCCGCGCGGGGAGCGTGAACCGAACCGTCCTCCTAGAAGAACGCCCGGCGGGAGAGGAGCGTCCTCACGGACAGCTTCTCGCAATGCTCACAGTCAGCCCACTCGAGAACTGACTGTGGCATGCTCCACTCCCAAATAGTAACAAAAAGCTGATGTGTGTGTCCCCACCCATGATAAAACGTGGGCAGGGAACAACACGAAGCTGCTTGCTCTCTTTTGCCATAATATATATATGTATTGCAACTTGACAGACAACAATAAATATGACAAGGACAGAATACACAGATCGCTTGCTGAAGGCACAGAAGCTGTCGCGGTCTGTTTTCAGGTGTGCGTTATAGCTTCCTGGTCTATGATGTCTAGCTCTTCCATTGGACTGATTATACACGTGTGTCACGACGCAATCACGCAGAGCCTCAATGCAGCTCGAGTTCCCTTGAAACGGAAGCTTATTTTCATCTGTAGTCCCTTGACATGTCAACACATTATTATATTACATTAATAATAAAAACAAGAATACATGAAAGATATAAATATCAGTTGTCTCAGATCTCCCGATAATGTGTATTTGTGAGAGATGTACAAATAAACATTCCTCAAATGCCTGAAGCATCATATTTGATACTCTCATTTTAACATGATTTTTTATAAATTATTATGTTGGAAAAAGTTGCTTCAGTAAGTGTTCATCCTGAAATATTACTAACAATATAAAATTTATTCTTACGTTAATTTTTATAAAAATCATTAAAGATTTCACAGCAAAAAAGGAAATGTTTACCATGACATGAAGGTGGACTGTTTTAGAAAGATACTAAAAGGACTTTTACTTGCTAAAAAAAGAATATACTATCAGTCAGATGACAGAAAGCATACATTGTGTTCAACAGTCAGCAAAGATTTTGTAAAAAATGTGTAAATAATTGTTTATACAGTCAAGTTTAGTGTTTATGTTTATGCCAATAACATTTATGCCAATAACAATAACAAAAAGGTTTACAATTGTTTTTTAGCTTGCATATTGTTCATGTTGACGCAGTTATCATTTTCACTTCCTGCGCCACGTTGTTTAAATAGCAAATGCATTTGCGCCCGTTTGTGTGCCCATGGGCGTGCTGGTCTGTGAACGAGGTGTGTTCAGGCGCATTGTTGGCACGTTGCTCTTTTGAGGCAACTGAAATAGACTGTGCCATTGACCAACTGAAACCTGGTCTAAAGTCAATTGCGCAATATTTTTTGTTATTTAAAGGGTCCGTTAGTAATGTGTGCCTATACGCTTATTTCACGCAGCCGTTATTTTGAAATCGAAAGCGAGGCTCTGGTGGGAAGAACCCCGGAAGTACAGATAAACAACAATGCCTTGGACTACCAACCTGAAGCTGCTGCCGTGATTTACACTATTGGATGTTAATATCCAATATAGGATATGTAGATATAGTTCGTTCCTGCTTTTTTTTTTTTACTTCTTTTCGGAAAAAAAAATACAATTGAATTTCACTGTATATAGTCTAAAGTATGAAAGAAATGTATGTACATTTTTAGAATAACTAATTTCTACATTAAACACAACAATACGCCATCGCATTCGCGACTCTGATTAAAGGCGACACTTCCGGTTTTCTTCCCAACGGAGCCTCGCTTTCGATTTCAAAATAACGGCTGCGTAAAATAAGCATATAGGCTGGTCCACAGCGCGCTACACTCTGCTTATAAAAAAACACACAGCGACACAGCAGCACACAAACATGCCAAATATTAAAAATAAAAGGATTACAATGTAAAAGATTATTATTGTGAACATAAAGATATGATGGATTCTGGCTTGTCCCATAGAGGGTCTGAGCAGATCCGTTTCCTCTCTGGAGACCCGTTCAGTCTTTCCATTTGCAAATTTCGTCATGTAAATAGCGAATCCGTCATGGCGAGAACGCAACTGGCATTTAAAGGGAATGGGAGATGAGACTCTGATTGGTTTATTGCACGGTATGCCCAAAACACACCCATTACTCATTAAAAGAATAGGGACAACGCTTTTAGACCATGCGCCGGATGCGCCGACCATTTTTCCCATCATTAAACTAGCAAAAGTGGATTCGGACTAAGTGCGTTTTAGACCTTGTGCTTAGATCGTTAAAATAGGGCCCTGCATATTCCTCTTTTTCTTTTAGCCTCAATTTCCTTCCCATTTAATCCCACTGCAGTCTAGAAGAAACAATAGATATATTAAGATCCCATTTGTGATTTTTTTTCTCCTACGGGCTGTTTTTCATACTCTGTGAGTTAAATAACCACAGTACACTGGCTGAGAAAATACAAGGCCAAACCTTTCTTCGCTGTTTTTGACCAAACTTGTATCCGCCCCATAAATGAAAGCACCCAGAGGCAGGAAGCGTAAATAAAGTAAATTGCTATAGGATGCCATAACATGAGGCTGTTTGAAATAGAGGGTGAAGTGACAGTCATTTAAAAGCTCATCTGGCTGGGCTGGCATGGTGTTACTCAACAAGACGAATGGCTGGAGTAGTCAGCTTGCTGTAGAGGCTTCACCAGCAGCCAGAGCAAACCTACTTAATAGATATTACAAAGCAGAGCGAGAAAGTTTTGCACTGCTCTGCTCACACAAGATGTTTCTTAAAAGCCGCCCCTGTTTCTTTCCCCACAGTACTTTTTTAGCCATCTCGGCATGCTGCGTTTTTCTCTAAACCTTTCATCACCTCTCCTTCCCAGCTGCCTTCAGCATCGCCTACACACAGCTGCCTCAAGCATGACTTCCCGGGCAGATGCTTCCTCTGGACACTAGAATAGAGAGAGAGAGTATAAGTTCAATGTACATGATACTGACAAGGACAGTGCTGTATATTTAACCGCAGTCAAGGAGGAGGCAAATATAGAGACTTAATGTTTTATAAGGAAAGGTTTTTCTTCAGCTATGGGCACATTTGCCCTTACTAAACTCTCTTAAAACAAACTTTTCACACTCTGGCTAGTTTAACTTATCCAATAACAAAGTTCAACAGTAGATATTCATATTTCATTGGGGAATTTTGTGATTTTTTGCAAAATCAAGAACATTTCCATAATATCTCAAATTATGTAATGTGTTTCATATCATTCTAAGATGGAAATGAATGGCAGAAATGTTAAAGAGGCCATATTACTTGATTTTGATTTTGGATTGTACTAGAATAGGTTTTTTTCGTGCTTGAATGTTAAAAAAAAACATTATTTTTCACATATTTTACAGTTTTGCAGCACCTCTCTTCCCAATCTTCATGTAATGCTCTGTTTAGTTCCTGTCTCTATGAAGCTCCTCCTCCTGAAAAGCACAATGTGCTCTGATTGGTCGACTGGACCATTGTGTTGTGATTGGTCAGTTGCTTTGAGCATGCTTAAAGGGGAACTTGGCAACTCTAGCAATTTCTTTGATGATTTTCACTTTTGTTGTCACGTTTTCTCTACGAGCTCCCACTGTCATAAAAAAACTGACTTGCGGCACCCTCCTCCCCCTTTCTACCTCTGCTCATGTGCATTTGTGACCAGTCACGGAAACTAGGGACACAAGTCGGTTCTGGGGCATTTTGAGTTATTCATAGATTCTGAGAGTGTAATATCCAAGCTTTCCAACGATGTGTAACATGTGGAAATCTGATAATATTTGGAGAAGTTGTGGCCATTTTAAAGTAGGCACTTAAAAAAGCTCAAAGAGGAGAAAACGAGCTAAAGATTGTGCAGTTCTCACCTGTCTCTGCTGCTGGGGGTGACAATAGGGCTCATTTACATCTCATTTAGATAAGCCATACCCCCTGTAAAGCTCCTCCATGTGCTTTACAGCTTTTTTTACACTTCGAATGAGTGCACTTCTGCCGCACTAGGCGAAAAACAATTGTGCTGCCCCTCTATTTGCAACGTACCAGCAACAACACACAAAGACCAATAATGCCATATAGCCTGCATATAACGCGAAACCAGCAACAACACATAAAGACCAATATGCCATATACATATAACGCAAAACCAGCAACAACACACAAAGACCAATATGCCATATAGCCTGCATATAACGCAAAACCAGCAACAACACACAAAGGCCAATATGCCATATACATACAGTATAACGCAAAACCAGCAACAACACACAAAGACCAATATGCCATATACATATAACGCAAAACCAACAACAACAAACAAAGACCAATAAGCCATAGGCCTACATATCTATAGCGCAAATAGTATGCAACGCTCGTGTGCCCAAAATGTCAACAATATTAAAGTTTATGTAGGAGGCAAATGCCTGCTGGCATTTTTCTTTAAGCAGTCATTTCTGCAATTTTCCAAATAATCACATTTCACCTCCTCAAATTACTGTTGCAAATCTCTTTACACCACTTTCTTATGTGCGTATACACACACAAATGAAATGTCCGCAAGCACATTATATCATCAGCAGGTTCAGCATCTTAAATAACGACTAAAGAGCAAATGAAGCTTAACTTACATTTCAGAAACACGCACGGCAGGCCTTCATCGCAGCAGCAAAGGTCTTAACTGCATCCTCTATTTCGATTCTCCGTCACATATGAAACAGCCAGCCACCGCTGTCAGCGAGCCGAGCCGCCGTATTGAAGCACTGAGGGCGAGCGCGCTGCGCCCATACCTCCGGTTCAGTTTCCCGAGCCCACGAAGTGCGGCGAAAACATTTTCGGTGTAACTGCCAGACGGTTCATCTCGTCTGCGACAATCTTTGCGGCATCCATCTTCATTGAATTTTGATATCAGAGAGAGCTGGCCAGAGCACAGCATAATAAGTAGCCATGTGGTTGACTTGGAGGGCGGGGGCAAAAGCGCCGGGTTATTCAGTATGGAAATACACACAGACAATGACACGCCACGCCCCTACTGCATGCTAGAA
Organism: Siphateles boraxobius; assembly: GCF_051911475.1. Taxonomy (NCBI): domain Eukaryota; kingdom Metazoa; phylum Chordata; class Actinopteri; order Cypriniformes; family Leuciscidae; genus Siphateles; species Siphateles boraxobius. The sequence goes on from NW_027508866.1 coordinate 15,440,761, forward strand.
TCTCCGAAAACAAGCCGATTTCAACCTCAAAATGTAAGCTTTTAAATATACCAATACTGCTATCTCAAACATGGAGAGGCTTCTTCGTGATTTCAATTAACAGATTCTCCAAAAAATTGAAAATCACCAATTTTGAAAAAAAACTCTTCTTTCTCATTTTGCTCGAAAGTTGTGCTGCCGACTTGTGTCCCTGGTTTCTGTGACGGGTCACATTTGTTATTATCGGAGCCGGCCAACTCGTGTGGAGCTATGTCTACCAAGGTGGGTAATACATCATACAGAGGGTGGCGTGTGTGTTTATGTCGAATTGCCGTAAAGCAGTTTGTGTTTCTCGCTCATTCTCGCTTCTCACGAGACTTCCTTTTTCCAACTTACTGGGACGTTAGTCCCCATGTTGCAAGGTTGGTTTTCCGCCTGGGAACATTTTGGGGAGCGGGGAAAGTCACCATTTTCACCAGGACAGGTTATTTAACCATCCAAATGATTTCTAAATTGTTTTATTAAGTAGAAATAGTTGCCAAGTTCCCCTTTAAGAAATGCTTACCATAAGCGCGAGTTTCAACACACTACTAACTGAGTTAACCAGTATTCAACATTATACACTAAAGAAAGTTGAAAATATAAGGTCATCTAAAAAAATTTTTGAATAAAATGGCTGACTTTTTGTCACGCATGCACGCACCATTTGGACTTTGTTTTCAGTTTGCACTGTTTCCCTTGTTTTAATTGTTGTCACGGTTACAGATTAGGTTGTCATTCAGTTCAGATGCGTGTTGTTAGTTATCATCAGTTCCTAGTATTTAAGTTCATGCTTGTCTCCCTTTCAGTTGTCAGGTATTGTTCTACATGTTGGTTGAATATCTTTATCATTGGTTTTGGATTCTCTTGTCAAGTTATTGAAGACTGGATTTATCGTATTTTTCTTGTCATCTTTGAACTACATGCAACTTTTCCTAAGGCTAATGTCACAGCTATCATATTATGTATCTGAGATACACACAATTTAATAATATTTTCATACTTTTTGCATAATTTGACAATAGCAGCTTGATTGGAAATGAATAAAAATTGTGAAATTTTCACATCTCATATTTCTTCTAAAGCAGGCTGTCCAGTGTCCACTGACAGTTTTGTTTCCATGGTAACCAAGTACACTAACTTCTGAACTTTATTGGGGACAAAATTGTTTGTTGTTGAAGACATTTTTCCACTCTTTGGTCATCAAAACTTTAAAAATGCATATAATATTTTTATAATATAGTCTATACGAATAAACAATAAAATCATTATACCCAAGGAGGAAAACACCTGTTTTTTAGGAAATCAGACATGGACTGCTGTAAAAGGTTGTCATATAAAAATGAAATCTATGATGTCTGAGGATCACAACCTGGGTGGAAACCCGTTCAACAAGCTGCTGGAAACTTGTAATTAGGGTCAAAACAATGCTACCTCAAATTCTGCTTTAACTCCCCGGCATCGCCCAAACATGCTAAAAAGGTTTAATTATATTCATGAATCCTGAGCCATATTTCCCTGATACTTTATCCTAGAAACAAACTGAGCACACCTTTCAAAAGAGTGGAAGATAAGCTTTCATCTGATACCTTGATTGTACATGTAATTAGAATGTAAAAGTTAACAATGCCTCTTAATTCATTGTAGTCCAGTCATTTTAAGCCAAAATGGGGGTCAACCTTGAACAAATTGCAACAGAAGCAGACTCAACTGATTTTGTATCCTCAATATGTCCTGAGTAAGGGAAAAAAAGCCCAGAAGAATCCCATTAGGGGAAAGTTTCGAAACAAAACAAACAAATATAGCCTATTCATTTGCCTATTCATTATTTTTCTCGCATGAATTGGGTAAAAATTTTAACCTTTAAATATCACCATGAAAATTACTGAGTTGATTACTTACATCAAGACAAACAAAAAATGTATTACAAGTTTTTTTGAAATTGTTTGTTAACATGGACAAACGGTGCATAATCTAATTACATATGTGCTAATTTGCATAAATACCACAACAAATCTAAACATTGGGTATAGCAGGTGAAAATGTCTTGTTGAATCTTGTTGACATATAACAGTAAAAGACACATTTAGGCTACTACCCATGAACATCAATACATAGAGGCAGTAAGAAGTACTTTACAAAACCAGCCTTTATTAATTATTATTGCAGAGATGGGGTTTGGGCATTGAGTGCATTGTGTACGTAACTAGATTTTTTGTTCTAGACACTTTTTATCTTATCTACCTTTTGTCTTCTGCATTCTCCAAGTCATTACCCATGTCTCCTGTTCTTCCCTCAGATTTATCCCACAGAAACAGTCCCACTGACCCAGCCCCAAACCCCATCTAATAATAATTAATAAAGGCTGGTTTCTAAAGTACTTCGTCATGCCTCTATGTATTAATGTTCATGGGTAACCTAAAAGGGTTCCATTCAGACCTTAATATTAAGCCTTTTACTGTTATATGTCAACAAGATTCAACAAGACAAGGATGAACCTGCTCCCACGTTTTCCATTTCTATTTCAGTCGTAGCCCATAAGAGTTCCAATTTCCACTTTTAATATGACAAATTAATTTCTCAATTTATATGGAAACACAAAAGACCCAGAATTAAACTTAAAACACTTAATTTGGCTAAAAATAAAGGAGGTTTGGCTTTGCCAAATACAATATTTTACTACTGGGCAGCTCAACTAGCAGCAATTGTGACTTGGATCAGGGTAGATGAGGAAGCAAAGTGGACTCAAATAGAACAAGTGGAAGTTAAGGGTGTACAATTGTCTGCCCTACCCTTTATAGATCTAAAACATGTCAATAAAATGAAAATTGAAAACGAATGGAAAAAACATACAATAAAGGTATGGGTAGAGGTAAAGAAAATGCTTAAGGATGTTGGAACAAATTCTCGAGCTATGCCCATAGTGGGTAATGTAGATTTTCCACCCTCAATGTGTGACCATGGTTTCTAGGAGATGGGCAGTTAGTGGTCTCTTTATTCTTAATCAGCTCTTTGAAGAAACACACTTAAAGTCTTTCACACAACTTCAGGATCAATTTGACCTTCCCCCAAGTGATTTTTATAGATATTTGCAAATTAGGCATTACATTACAAACCATAAGGAAATAGAAAAAATTGGCAAAATCCCAAATGGTATAAAACAATATTTTATCACAATCTCAGAAAAATGCCTGCCTGTTGGTAAATATGTCGCTCATCTTTATAAAAGATTGCCAATAGACATGATTGGAAACACTTATAATATTAAGGAAAAGTGGGAAATAGAAGCTAATATAGTAATAGAGGAGGAGTTATGGGATAAACTCTGTTATAGGTGTCATACGGGAACTAATAGTCAACAGTGGAAGGAATTTGACTGGAAAATTAAAATACGTTCTTTTCATACTCCTCTGGTTATTTCAAAGTTTGTAAAAGACCCCACTGCAGCTTTATGCTGGAGACAATGTGGTAAAATAGGTGACCATACACATATATTTTGGGATTATCCAGTAATCCTTGCGTATTGGAAAAATATTAAAGAAGAGATGGAGAAAATTGTAAAAAGAGAAGTTCCCTCAAATGTACAGTTTTTCTTACTGGGTGTTATATCAGTCGATGTTTTCAATGCTGACCAAAGATATATTTTACTGGTACTACTACTATACCCAATGTTTAGATCTGTTGTGCTATTTATGCAAATTAGCACATATGTAATTAGATTATGCACCATTTGTCGATGTTAACAAACAATTTAAAAAACTTGTAATACATTTTTTGTTTGTCTTGATGTAAGTAATCAACTCAGTAATTTTCATGGCGATATTTAAAGGTTAAAATGTTTTCCCTATTCACGTGAGAAAGAGAATGAATAGGCGAATGAATAGACTATATTTGGGTTATATATTGAGGCTACATAATCACTTGAGTTTGCTTCTGCTGCAATTTATTCAACCTTTTTTCATAAAATGACTGGACTATTGGGTGATTCTGGGGAGTTAAAGCAGAATTTGAGGTAGCATTGTTTTGACCCTAAATACAAGTTTCAAGCAGCTTGTTGACCGGGTTGTCCACCCAGGTTGTGATCCTCAGACATCATAGATTTCATTTTTATATGACAACCTTTCACAGCGCCCATATCTGCTAAACCCCTTTTGCCCCCTGGGTAATACATTAAAAGGTTTGAAAGTAACATAGATGATGATGTATGGTAAATATGATCTAAGGAGAAATGTCTATGTCTAATGTTTAACAGGTCATTTCATGTTTTTTTCTAGTGATGAAGTATGTTTACATGCTGTTTAATTCAAACTAATTTTATTAAAATAAAAAAAAATGACTAAAAAGTCATTAAATAGTTCAAACTAAATCCTTAAAAAGATCCCGGGAACCCCTAAAAGGTTTTATATATGAACCCTTTAAGGTTACATAGAAGCCTTCTTTTAAGAGTGAAAAATAAAAGGCCCAGATGTTTGACGGATTTAATAACCAAATCTGTGTACCGGTATGTGTATAGAGAAAAAGGGTGGTGAAGATGTAGAGGCTACTTGCGATAAGCAGGTTGATAACACTGTGTTTGAGCCAAAAAACCAGACTCTTTGAGCTGTCAATCAGGTTTACACACACACACACCCCAACTTCTTTCCCAAACCTATCTGAGATGTCAGATTGGATGGCTAATAGCCCCATCGATGTGGAAATAGCATATCAAAGCAAATAAGATGCTGATGTCTCTCAAACAGGAAGAAAATCAATTACACACCGTTTTTAGTTTTGCTGCTCTGAGACGTAAAGGCCAAACACAATTATCAACAACACGAAAACAAATACAATATGAACTGACAGAATCACATGAGCAACTATCTAATAGATGTCAGTGGAGACTGACCAACAGAAAGCAATTATATAACATAAATCAAATACTAAAACGATGTTGAAGGAACTGCAATCAAATTGCACTTTCTTGCCTCAGATGGAAACAGGTTTTGCTGATAACTTGTTTACATTCAGAAGTAATCATTTTACCTGTAAAATGAGAGATAAGCTAACAAAAAAACATAACTAATAAATAAGTATTTTGCAAATTAAAGTCTTATCAACGCAGAGTTAATTTTGCCTCTATACTTATTTATTTATTATATCTCTATGGAGATGTATTGCTTTAATTATCTTATATTGTATTTATTTTAAGCCAGATTAAATTGTCATACTCACGCAGCCAATGGCGTGACACTGCTCCGCCTCCTAAGAACACTAATTGTATTTCTCTTGTTAAAGTCTATTGTCCACTCAATGCCTCATTTTATTCAGGGTATCAAATGTCTTTTTTCCCTTTGCAACTCCCTTTGGACCATTTACCTTGTACTCGTTTCTTCAATTGCTGTTTTTATTTTGACTACAATGTTTAATTATGCTTGCTGCCCTGTTGCCCTTATTTGCCGTCATCCCGTATTTGAGTACTGCAGCCCTTGGTGTCTTGGTGATATGAATTGTGCAGTAAACACTGAATCTTTTCACATTTTTATACAGGTCCTTCTAAAAAAATTAGCATATTGTGATAAAGTTCATTATTTTCCATAATGTAATGATAAAAATTTAACTTTCATATATTTTAGATTCATTGCACACCAACTGAAATATTTCAGGTCTTTTATTGTTTTAATACTGATGATTTTGGCATACAGCTCATGAAAACGTACTCGGTTACTAACGTAACCTCGGTTCTCTGTAGAGAGGGAACGAGTACTGCGTAATATCTTACGCTATGGGGAAAACCTCAGTTCCACGAGATATTGAAGCCAAAAATTATCCTTAATTTTGAATTAATGTAAAACGCTGTGCAGCAGCATGCAGACATAGGCAAGACGGCTTGCACGCCTATTGGCTGCCCTGCGGCAACAGCAGCAGCCTATCGAGAGTGGCCCTGCGTGACACATATCCAATGGGGGCATTTCGCGCCCACTTCGTCACGTCCCGCCAGAAAGGGCAGGGTCTGGCCCTATAAATATAGCTCGATTAGGCTGGTACACTGGTTTTCATCGCCAAAGCGAACCAGAGCTGTGTATGCACGGCAAGATACGCAGTACTCATTCCCTCTCTAGAGAGAACCGCCGTGCGCACTGGGATCCGACACCAAAGTCCCAAGGGCAGTAGCCCGGGGCTCATATAGTGCATAATCACCATAGACTCACAGAGAGTCGGAGAAGAGAGGCTGCAAGCATCATTCCCCACGAAATAGCATCCTACAGGAGCTAGTTATGTTAACAATGTTTCACACAGACAGGGTGAACGTGTTCAGCCTGAACTGGGCAATAGTACGGGTTATTCACCACCCATGGAGCTGTTTTATCGCTCAGTGAGCGATGCACAAGCAAAACTCAGCATCTGGGCCGGCACAGCGGGGCAGATAGCACTGAATTCTATACCGACAGAAGCTTTGCTTGCAAGGCGGGAACCTCTAGGTTATAAAACCTCATAAATGTAGACGGCGAGGCCCAGCCCAGTGCGCTCTGACACCCAAAGGACACTGCAGGCCCTTAGAAGTGTAAGCCAGTGCTATGGCATCGACTATCCATCTGGATAGGCTCTGTTTTGATGCGGCCAGTCCCTTGGAGCGTCCGCCAAACAAAACGAAGTGCTGCTCGGTCTGTCTGAAGACAAACGAGCGGGACACATAAGCTCTCAGTGCCCTTACAGGGCAAAGGAGACTCGCATCCTCCTCCTCATCATGAACCGAGAGTGAGCACAGGGAAATAACCTGGGCCCTGAACGGTGTGTTGAGGGATTTGGGCACGTACCCGTGCCTTGGTTTGAGTATGACTTTAGGCCCAAACTCCATACATGACGCGCTTACTGAAAGTGCTTGTACGTCCCCTATGCACTTCACTGAAGCGAGAGCCAAAAGAAACACCGTTTTGAAAGACAGATGCTTCATGTCTGACAAATGGATTGGCTCGAACGGGGCACCTTTCATGGCTTCCAAACCCGTAGAAAGGTCCCACACCGGGACTGAAGGAGGTCTGGGAGGGTTCAGCCTCTGAGCTCCCTTGAGGAATCGCACGACAAGGTCGTTTTTCCCCAGTGACTGGCCAGACACAGGTTTTGTAAACGTTGCTATGGCCGCCACGTACACTTTGAGCGTGGATGGGGTCCTGCCCTTATCCAGCAGGTCTTGGAGGAAGGAGAGTACTTCAGTGACCCCGCAGTCTGCGGTTGAAAAGCCCTGAGCTTGACACCAGGCAGAGAACACAGACCATTTCGAGGAATAGAGCCGTCTAGTAGACGGGGCCCTCGCCTGCGTGATCGTGTTTAACACTCCCTCCGGGAGGTTAGCGGGTACCCGTTGATGGCCCATGCATGAAGGGACCATAGTTGTGGGCGAGGATGCCAAATCGAGCCCTTGGCCTGAGAGAGGAGGTCTTTCCTCAACGGTATTGGCAACGGGGCAGTGCTGGTCAGCCGCATCAGAACTGGGAACCAAGTCTGGTTTGTCCAGAGCGGAGCCACAAGCAGCACTGGGCATCCGTTTTACCTGATTCATTCCAGCACTTGAGGCAGGAGCAAGACGGGGGGGAAAGCATAGAGGGGACAGCGGGGCCAGACGTGGGCTAGCGCGTCCTTGCTCTTGGAGAAATATTTTGGACAGTGAGCGTTCTCGTGGGACGCAAACAGGTCCACCTGCGCTCTGCCGAATGTCTCCCACAGCAGTTGGATCGTCTGCGGGTGCAGCGACCATTCCCCTGCTGGGATATTGTCTCTGGATAGTCTGTCTGGTCCCAGATTCAGGTAACCAGGCACATGTGCCGCTTTCAGTGAAAGCAGGTTGTGCTGAGCCCAGAACAGGAGGCGTTCCGTTAGCCTGTAAAGGTTTTGGGACTTGATGCCGCCCTGGCGATTTATGTATGCAACCACTGACATGTTGTCCGACCGGACCAAGATGTGGTGACCCTCTATCTGGGGACAGAAGCGCCGTAGCGCGTTGTCAACTGCCATCATCTCCAGACAGTTTAAGTGTAGGAGCTTTTCCCGTTCTGACCACTGGCCAAAGAACGGTCTGCCCTCGAGCAGCGCTCCCCATCCCGAGGTGGAGGTGTCCGTGGACACCACCTTCACACTCGAGGGGGTCCCCAGACTCACACCTGACTGATACCAGCCGGTTATCTTCCAAGGTTCCAAAGCTGAAACGCATTTCAGATCGACCCGGAGGCGAAAACGACCAGCGGTCCATGCCCTGGGCGGAACTCGTGCTTTTCAGCCACAGCTGCAGTGGGCGCATGCAAAACAGACCCAACTGGAGCACTGAAGCTGCTGAGGCCATGAGGCCCAGCATTTTCTGAAACCTTTTGAAGTGGACTATCGAGCCGCGGTCAGTAAACCATTTACCAGTGGTTTTGGCACTGTGAGCAGGTGCCAGGTTGTGCTGAAAAATGAAATCTTCATCTCCATAAAGATTTTCAGCAGATGGAAGCATGAAGTGCTCCAAAATCTCCTGATAGCTAGCTGCATTGACCCTGCCCTTGATAAAACACAGTGGACCAACACCAGCAGCTGACATGGCACCCCAGACCATCACTGACTGTGGGTGCTTGACACTGGACTTCAGGCATTTTGACATTTCCTTCTCCCCAGTCTTCCTCCAGACTCTGGCACCTTGATTTCCGAATGACATGCAAAATTTGCTTTCATCAGAAAAAAGTACTTTGGACCACTGAGCAACAGTCCAGTGCTGCTTCTCTGTAGCCCAGGTCACGTGCTTCTGCCGCTTTTTCTGGTTCAAAAGTGGCTTGACCTGGGGAATGTGGCACCTGTAGCCCACGTGCACGCCTGTGCACGGTGGCTCTGGATGTTTCTACTCCAGACTCAGTCCACTGCTTCCGCAGGTCCCCGAAGGTCTGGAATCGGTCCTTCTCCACAATCTTCCTCAGGGTCCGGTCACCTCTTCTCATTGTGCAGCGTTTTTTGCCACACTTTTTCCTTCCCACAGACTTCCCACTGAGGTGCCTTGATACAGCACTCTGGGAACAGCCTATTTGTTCAGAAATTTCTTTCTTTGTCTTACCCTCTTGCTTGAGGTTTTCGATGATGGCCTTCTGGACAGCAGTCAGGTCGGCAGTCTTACCTATGATTGCGGTTTTGAGTAATGAAACAGGCTGGGAGTTTTTAAAAGCCTCAGGAATATTTTGCAGGTGTTTAGAGTTAATTAGTTGATTCAGATGATTAGGCTAATAGCTCGTTTAGAGACCCTTTTCATGATATGCAAATTTTTTGAGATAGGAATTTTGGCTTCTCATGAGCTGTATGCCAAAATCATCAGTATTAAAACAATAAAAGACCTGAAATATTTCAGTTGGTGTGCAATGAATCTAAAATATATGAAAGTTGAATTTTTATCATTACATTATGGAAAATAATGAACTTTATCACAATATGCAAATTTTTTTAGAAGGACCTGTACACTATTTATGCTAATTAAAAGCTTCTACTTGCCTTGAATAAGGTGGCTGATGACAAGTGGCTAAATGGGACAACAGAGGTTGTTGAACATTACACCTATTCACACTGAATATGTAAACTAATCTACTCACTAGTCCCCTTTCACAGCCTCATTGTGTTGTATAACTCAAACTTTCAGGGAAAATGCTTTTTGGAAGACTGGAAGAGTTCATGGTGACGTTGAAGTCTTTCGACCTGTGGTAGTGGAAGCTTTTTACTTCTGGGGAATGTATAGGCTTCAAAATTCATAAAAGTTGTGTTCATTTGTGAAGATTATCATGATGATTAAAATGTGTATATCATAAACTTTTGCTGGTCACAGAGCTTATTTTTGATTCTTCAATAATCAAAAACCCAATGGAAAAATCCTATCGGGTTTTTGCTGAGTGAACCAAGTCGTGTTGGCATACAAAAATACATCATCACTGCAGCACTGTATTAAACTTCGGTGCAAAATAAATATTGTAACTTTTCCCATAGTCACATTTTATATACTATTGTGTGTATATACTATTCTATATATATGAGCCATTTGGAAGACCTTAGCAACCCCATAGCAATGCCCTGGTAACCACCAACAACGCCTTACAATCATGGTTTATGTAGTCGTCAAGAATACATTTTCAAGCATAACAACACAATAAAAGACATTATCTGGTTCGGCCTAACATGTTCTTGGTACTCTTCCAATATTCAATTCTATTGTTTGGACGTATCAACTATAAGACACTTTAGATGCAATCAGTAGCACTTGCGATGCAAATGAGCTCTTCTGTTTTCAAGATCCCATTGTGACCAAAACAAAGACAATGATGACTATAATGCATGTTGTTCCATCAATTTCTCTTCTGTTTTCTTGCTACAAGAATAGACACATAATCACTCATCTCCAGTACATCATTGTTACTGTGAAATTTCTAATCGTTCCCATTACAGATTGTAGCCCACTGATTTACAATGGACATATAGTAGAAGCCAGTTATAATTACTCTGTGATATATGGGGGTTATAATACCATATTGAACACTATAATAAGGTAAAAGGCCTCCACGCCATCCACCTCTGTCACAATCTGTGGGGGCGTGCGCCGCCTCAGAGCATTGAGGTGTGACAGACCTTTGATGAAGGACTTCATTTAGACCTGTTTGTGCAGTGGCTGGTCAGTCTGAGCTGAAAGAGACCTGCGGGGGATCGAGTTAAGAGACCTCTCATTAGAGAGATCGAGGCATTATGGAGTCTTCAAGCCCGTTCGATGGCCACATACGGTTTTAGTGTTTGCTTTTGGAATTTCTGTCTCGCAGGGGTAGATAACAGAAAAGTGGCGGTTAGACTTCAACAATATTGAGTCGAGGGGATTATGACACCTGTTTGTGCTGCCAGGACTCTCATTGCTCAGTTTTAGTGAGGACAAATACTGGCCTCTGGCGAAACTGGCAAATTTAAATAGCACACTTGCTATTGGAGAAAAAGGAGACTTCCAAACTGTTAAATAAAAATGTATTATACACACATATTCAATCCAAGTCCTGGAGCTCATTCAATCTTTTAGTTTATTGGGAAAGGGAGGAGGAATTGCCTACAATTTTGAGCAACATGAAACTTGTTGTGTGTAATTAAAGCGTTAGTTCACCTCAAAAATGAAAATTTTGTCATTAATTACTCACCCTCGTGTCGTTCCAAACCCGTAAGACTTTCTTCGGAACACTAAAGAAGATTTTTTTTTAATGAAATCTGAGAGCTTTCTGTCCCTCCATTGACAGCCTATGCAACTAGCACTTTCAAGCCCCAGACAGGTACGAGTGCACACACAAAAAAAAAAAAACACAACAACCATAATTTACCATTTTATTTGCAAAATATTATATATCTCCAACATGCTTTAAATTGAGGTTAAACCACTGGAGTCAAATGGATTCATTTTAAGATATCTTTACTACCTTTCTGGGACTTTAAAGTGGTAGTTGCGTAGGCTGTCAATGGAGGCTGTCAAAAGATCTTCATTTGATTTCCGAAGGTAAAATAATTTTTTAAGGATTTGGGATGACATGAGTCAACACATTTTTCATTTTGAGGTGCACTAACCCTTTAAGGATGCACAATGTACAAGAAATTTGAGATTTTAGATACTTTAGAATATTGAATTATGGAGGCATTTATTTTTACATTTCGATTACATTATTTAAAATGTAATGTCTCAATATTTAAAAAAAACATCAATAATTTCACAAGATTACACTTCTCCAAACGGTTATCTGGTTTTCATATTGTATATTTTGATGTCTAAATTCACTTTTTACATTTAAAATATTTGATTTTAGTTTTTTTCTGTATTTTATTTTAAATGTATTTGGACAAAATAGTACAGCTTTTAATATCAGCCATAACAAAAATAATTATCAGCTTATTGGTGACATGGCAAAAAAATTTAATGTTCAGGTGTGTGCAGATCTCTTCCAGCACACTTAAAAATGAAAGTTCTTTCATTTTCATCTGCATCTGTGGTTCCATGAAGAACATCCATGGAAACATGTCAATGCCCAAAAGGTTCTTCGTAGTATTTCTCAGATTATCATATTAAGGAAAAAATGGCTCTTTTAAGAACTAATCATTGAAAGGTTCTTTGGGAACCCAAAATGATTCTTCTATGGCATCACTCCTAAAACCCTCTTTTATGTTTAAGAGTGAATGATATATTGAAGAAGGACACAACATGAGGAAAGAGCATAATTTAGTCATTATGATAAGACATGGGGAAAGAAAAGAGACAGATTTGTTTTATAACCAACAGTAAACAAAGTGCAACCAGCGCAGTTTCTTTTCCAAGCACCATTGTCTGAGGCACTCTAATGAAAAATAATTATTTTAGCTTGTTCTCTAAGCGGGAATCTGCAATTTTACATTGTGTTGGCTAATGTTCCTTTGGATGAACGCCACACACATTAATCCTTGTCTTTGCATTTAACAAAGCTAAAGGTTTATAATCGTCATTACTATTTATTCATTTACATTTTTTCAAGCATTGCTTCAGCAATTTGAGCTACTGTGAAAATTAGTCCTCCACTGAGGTAGCCATGACATCGGCTCTGTTCCAAAACCTGAGCTTTAGCATTATACACGCTCTCGACGTGATGACTGTTCACGAAATGTAATTTATTAAACTTAAACTTAAAAGGATAGTTCACCCAAAAATGAAAATTAGCCCATGATTTACTAACCCTGAGGTCATCCTATGTTTATTTGACATTCTTCTTTCAGACGAATACAATCGGAGTTATATAAAAAAAAAATCCTGGCTCTTCCAAGGTTGATTTTGGCAGTGAACTGGATGACTTTGCAGTTTTAATTATGGATATTTTTCTTACACAAACGCATCGCTTCACTTCAGAAGAACTTCATTAACCCCCGCAGACGCGTGGAGCACTTTAATCATAAATAGAAGCGCTTTGATGGACTTCCAAAATCATCCAGCCATTCATTGCGATTATCAAGCTTGGAAGAGCCAGGAAAGTTTTTAATATAACTCCGATTGTATTTGTCTGAAAGAAGAATGTCAAATACACCTAGGATGGCTTCAGGGTGAGTAAATCATGGGCTAATTTTAATTTTTGGGTGAACTATCCCTTTAAATATGCTGGCTTCATTTGCCCAAAATTAAAAGACAGAATGCACTGCAATGAACAAAGTTGATTATAAACAAGTTATGTTATAAGTTATTCTAAATAATTTTTAGCCCAATTGTCCTGTATGCAATGCATATTACAGTTTTTCTCAGTTGCTTTGGTGGATTTCTCACATCACTATTTACATTTGCACAACAGTTAACCTCCACAACATTTAGTCATTTGTGCACATCATAGCAGTGTTTCATTCCTTCCAACAAATTGCAAATGCTTTTGGACATGCATCAATTGCTTTCATACAACTCTCTGCTGGTTTATAACATATGTCATGTCAGTCAAAATTAACTATACTTGTGAATGCTGAATAGTCATTCCATCTAAAACTAATAGTCCTCTTTTCATTGCTTGAGTTATCACATACAAAAATGTAGAACTAGTTGTCAAAATCTGTCAAGGAAATTTTACAATTTTTTAAATCTTTTTTTTTCTTCCTGAAATTGTCTCCTAAATTGAACAATTTCTCTCAGGTGAACCTATGTGGCCAGACAGAGAGGATCGTCTGGATGTGCATGAATGATTTACAGTACTATGTATGTTGTATGTTCAGTTCCAATATGTACTGCAATATTGTTTACAGTTGTGCACAGCTCTACCCAAAGGGAGTTTATGTTTGTTGTAAATAAGGGTGTATTTTTTCTTTTGCACAATGCTGTGAACAAATTAGAATTGCAAAGAGCATATGCAGTAAAAATGTGAAACATCCATATTCAGTGTCTTGTACTCCATTACCTAATTAAACACAATAATGTGTATCTTTACTGTAGTTCTCAAATGGCTGTGCAAATAGTATATAGTGCTGTCTTGAGCATTTTCAAGTAGTATCACCAAGATCTGACTTTTTTGCATTGGAAAACGTACTCGGTTACTAACGTAACCTCTGTTCTCTCTGGAGAGGGAACGAGTAATGCGTAATATCTTACACTATGGAGAAAACCTCTTTTTCTACGAGATATTGAAGCCAAAAATTATCCTTAAATTTGAATCAATGTAAAACGCGTTGCGGCAGCATGCAGACATAGGCAAGACGGTTCGCATGGCTATTGGCTGACCTGCGGCAACAGCAGCAGCCTATCGAGAGAGGCCCTGCGTGACGCCCTGCGCTTCGCGCCCATTATGTCACTTCCCGCCAGGATAGGCGTGGCCTTGGCCTATAAATATAGCTCGATAGGCTGATACAAACTGGTTTTCATCGCCGAAGCGAACCAGAGCGTGTTGTAAGCACGGAAAGATACGCAGTACTCGTATAGACAGAACCGAGGTTACGTTAGTAACCGAGTACTTTCTCTTATGAGAGTATCTCTCATACTGCGTAATATCTTACGCTATGGGGAACACAGTGTAACACGCCGTGCGTACTGGGATCCAACACCAAAGTCCCAAGGGCAGAAGCCTGGGGCTCATATAGTGCATAATCACCATAGACTCACAGAGAGTCAAGGAAGAGAGGCTAGAAGCGTTATTCCCTATAAATAGCATCCCATGGGAGCTAACCATATTAATAGTGCACCACGCAGCCAGGGTGAAAGCTTTCAGCCTGAACTGGATGGAAGTACGGGTTTTTAATACCCATGAAGCTGTTCTATCGATCAGTGAACGATGCACAAGCAAAACTCAGCATTCTGAGCCGGTGGAGCGGGGCAGATAGTACTGAATTCTAGACCGACAGAAGCTTGGCCTGTAAGGCGGGAACCTCTAGGTTATAAAACCTTATAAATGTAGACGGCGAGGCCCAGCCTGCCGCCGTACAGATATCTTGCAAGGTAATCCCGCTAGACCACGCCCACGACGAGGCCACGCCTCTCGTGGAGTGCGCTCTGACACCCAAAGGACACTGCAGGTCCTTAGAAGTGTAAGCCAGCGCTATGGCATCGACTATCCATCTGGATAGGATGTTTTGATGCGGCCAGTCCCTTAGAACGTCCGCCAAACAAAACGAAGAGCTGCTCAGTCTGTCTGAAAACAGACGAGCGGGACACATAAGCTCTTAGTGAGTCGCGGCGAGACTTAAACACCGTCGTTTTACTAGGAGGCTAGGAAGACTCTGAGCTGACTGTATGTGTGTTGGTTTCGTTTTACAGAAACCGTGTTACATGCAGTGTGTAGTGTGTGTGGGCACTGGGTTGTGGGCACATTCACTACATTTAATGCACAATTGACATGAGTCGATCTCATTTGTGCGAGCCCTGCACTGTGGCGGGCTGTGTTTGGGTGTAGAAATGAACACTGGGCTGTGGGCATTTTTTTTACACTCATAACACCATCGGCTGTGGCCGGAATACCAGAAAATACACTGCTTATATGATTTTTCTGGGTCGCCGTGGAAACGGCATTTGTGTGCAGGCAAGCGGGCCATGGTACCGGCTTGTTTACTGCACAATACACTGGAACAGTCGCATTTCCTGGAACTGAACGAGCGAAAAGTTTCAGTGGAAATCTGGCCGCGGCGAGACTAAATTTTATCTGCTGCGAAAGTTGGGATTGAACTCGGGTCTCTCGTGCGAAGGCTTTGGGTTTCGCCACTGAGCCACAGGGGGAAATGACATTAGCTTAAATTAGCTTGAGCAGATAAGAGAGCGTCATCACAGTTTTGTTTGTGTCGGCGTTTGTTTGCAGGCGTGCGTGTTATACAACAGGCTCATTGCTGCAATATTGACATTTTCAGCCGCTCCAACTAAGAGGAGCTGAGAAATGTTTGAGAAATGGAGATTGGTCCGGCCTCGGCGGGACTAAAACACACTCTTTCCTCATTTCGCCGGTGACGCACGCCCACGGGGGGCGTCGAGCAGATAAGAGAGCGTCATCACAGTTTTGTGTGTGTCGGCTTTTGTTTGCAGGCGTGCGTGCTATACTACAGGCTCATTGCTGCAATTTTGACATTTTCAGCTGCTCAAACTAAGAGGAGCTGAGAAATGTTTGAGAAATGGAGACTGGTCCGGCCTCGGCGGGACTAAAACACACTCTTTCCTCATTTCGCCGGTGACGCACGGCCACGAGGGGTGGGGGCAGGGTAGCTTTCTTATAACGTAAAGAAAGCTAGCCGCGGTTTTGATGTTGGCCCGTTTCCGAGGTCCACAGAGCTCGCCCAATCCTCATTGTCCGACGTCAGGATAGAGCAGCTGGCCTTCTCTACAGATGCAGCTGACTCAGTCCTCAGAGTCACCATGACAATAGCTCGCAATGGTGGCAGCCGCCGTCAGCGAGCGCGAGAGCTGCATAATCCTTACCCAGGCGGGAAACGCAGATAAAATGGCGGTCCTCGTCGCTGAGTGCAGCTCGGCACGAGCCACAGGAACAAAGCATCTTTAAAAAGACGCTCCTCTTTTAGATAAAGAGAGAGAGTGTGAGTCGTGACGGTGAACAAACACTCTCAGCAGAGTAAAAGGATATTGACGCTGGAAAGCGTAGCAGGTACGGCGACTGAAGGCGGCGAGGTGAAGGCCCTTCCCGCAGAAGGCTTGTTCTCGATGGCGCGGCTTCTCACTCTGGATCCAGCGATGCGTGAGCTTTGCTGAAGAGATGAAAATCAGTTAGTATCAGCCTATCGAGCTATATTTATAGGCCAAGGCCACGCCTATCCTGGCAGGACATGACGTAATGGGCGCGAAGTGCCCCCATTGGATATGGCGTCACGCAGGGCCTCTTTCGATAGGCTGCTGCTGTTGCCGCAGGTCTTGCCTATATCTGCATGCTGCCGCAACGCGTTTTACATTGATTCAAAATTAAGGATCATTTTTGGCTTCAATATCTCGTGGAAAAGAGGTTTTCCCCATATCGTAAAATATTACGCAGTACGAGAGATACTCTCGTAAGAGAACATTTACAGAGTAAATTGTCATAATGAAAACATGACAAAGCCATTTGACTATCTTGTTCATAAACAATGGTGTCAGGACTTTTCATCTTGATGACACGGACACTTCCACTGACATGAAAACTTGCTTTTGAGGAATAAGCTATCCATTTTGAGCAAGAGACATGCTTTTGCAGGTTATCAACTACTAATTGTTTTGAGAACTGCATTTAAGCTCCAGTAGGTAGCTTTTGTAAACAAATATTTGTTAAAACTGTCATTATGTCCTGAAAGTAGAATATGAGACAGATAATCTGTGAAAAAAATCAAGCTCCTCTGGCTCCTCCCTGTGGTCCTACTGCCATTTGCAGAAATACACCGCTCCCGGTCAGAAACAACCAATCAGAGCCAGGAGGAATGTCTTAGCAGTGTCAATCACGCTCGTGTACGCGCTGATCACCCCTCTCTTGCACAGCGCGAGCGCGTACCGTCGTTCGTGACTCTCCCGTTCGAACTCGTTCATCCAAATGAACGAATCTTTTTTCGAGTTATTTCGTTCATTCAACGAACGAAATGACTCGAAAAAAGATTTGTTCATTTTGAACGAGTCTTTTTCGGAGTCATTTCGTTCATTCAACGAACGAAATGACTCGAAAAAAGATTTGTTCATTTGGATGAACGAGTTCGAACAGGATCACGAACGTGCATCACAGAACAGAGCAAGGCAAGCATTTGTGCTTATAAAACGTAAAGTTTTTTTATTTATTTTTGAAATGACCGATCGTTTCGCTAGATAAGACCCTTATTCATCGTCTGGTATCGTTTAAAGCCCTTTGTAGCTGCGCTGAAACTGTCATTTGGTCCTTGAAACGTTTGTGTGTTATTGAAGTCCATTATATGGAGAAAAAGCCTGGAATGTTTTCATCAAAAAACTTAATTTCTTTTCGACTGAAGATAGAAAGACATGGACATCTTGGATGACAAGGGGGTGAGTAAATTATCAGCAAAAGTTTTTTTTAAAAAGTGAACTAATCCTTTAACGTTATCTTAGTAACGTTATCTAACGTTATCTTACTATTTATAACTTATAGAAAGAGTGCAACCTTATAAAGTTACATATTGCAAAATACATAATGATTTGAGGACCAAGTTTGTAGTCAAAGTATGAGCAGGCCATAGTTAATGTAAAGCATATTGTGTAGTGTTGAGTCTTGCTATTTGTGAATGTTCCATAACTGTTTATAATCCGCCGTCATCGGTGGCCCTGCTTACTAGCCTGCGCGTTCACGGCAGGCTCCGCTGTGGGGGAAGAGCTGTGGAGGGAGGGCTGTAGTGCAGCAGAAAGCAAGGGGGTTGGACCTGTAGGTTGTGCTTCTTCAAATTTTCAGGCTAAGTCAACATTTTCTCAAAACTCCCTACTGCAGCTTTAACTGTTGTGCAAATGTAAATAGTGATGTGAGAAATGCACCAAAGCGACTGAAAAAAACTGTAATGCTAATTAAAGTGTTGTGTCTTTCCTTTCATGCTAATTTAAATCAATTGTGTGTTGAGTCTTGCTATTTGTATGACCCAACGATTTAATTGCTGCCTACATTAGTCACTTATGAGGTTCTATTTCACTTAGAAGGCTGCCTTGGAAGGCAGTACGCAGCTTAAAATGTTCAAAAACTTGCTCATTTGCCCATACGTTTATAGTACTTTTGCAATCTCAGGGATTTTTGTCTACTGTACATGGCATAAAACTGTTCAGCACTCTGACACAGTGAAGCCATCAAACCCGCACAAAGACACAGCCAATGTCTCTATACTCTATACTTTCAAGGCTTCAGATGTTAGGGTATTTGTTGGCATTGTAGGAAGTGTTATCCGTACCATGTGAAACTACCTTCCATAAAGTGAGCTAGCTTGAAAGGCAAACTTTCTGAGTTTTCTATCATTATGCTCTGTTTTATTCAAAGCTTTCAGGTGAAGATCAGAGGTTTGGCAGTCATGACAACTCACTATATGTTCTGTATAAGTCTAATAAAACTTTACGGAGTGTATGTATTCTGCAGAGAGTTTATTATTTATTATTGTAGCACAACATCTCCAGTCAGTAAAGAGGCCTTCACACTGTCAGTGATTTGCAGAGACGAAGCAACCAGAAGTCATTCATTTTCAATGAGAGTTGGTGATTTCTGTCAACGTGAGTGAGAGCGGCAGTTGTGGGCGTGTCTAGCGATGTGACAAAGGTGATAAAAGTTTAACTTTATTCAAATGAGCAGCAACTCGATGCAGCAACTACCAATAGGTCTAAAAGCAACGTAGCTCATGTGATCAGTCTATATATGAAAGATTGAGAGATATTACTGTTCCATATGATTTGTCTCTGCTCACATGGCATGATATAATTATGCATGGAAACTGTGTCAGAAAGTGTCAGCATTGAGTTTGATTCATGCATTGATAATTGTTCATCTTGTTCATGATATGATGAATTATGCACTGCTGTAATTTATATACAAACACTTTCCCCTCCAGAATGAAATTTGAGCAGCAAGAAAACAGATTTCAGTTAAAATAGAATAATAGAATAATAATATACGTTTTTTTTTTTACCAACAAACATATTTGTAATTTAATTTTAGATCAGCAGGTTTGAGCTCCATTCACAACTGAACTGAGAATGCCTTTTTAAATTCAAAATCAGTTTCTTAAAATAAACAGAGGTAGCAAACACAATGCATAATTGCAATTCAAATTGGAATGCAAGTAAAGACTGAGATTCATTATATAGAAATTGTGTTTGATTTTCAAAAACACATTTTTTGCCAAGACCAACTCTGAATGTAGGCTTGATAAAAGCTTTGGATTGGGGAAATAAAAAAGCCTTGAAGTTTAAATGTCTGTATGGGTTCTGAACAGAGAGAACAATATATAGAATGACAGAAAGATAGAATATATATATATATATATATATATATAGATAGATAGATAGATAGATAGATAGATAGATAGATAGATAGATAGATAGATAGATAGATAGATAGATAGATAGATAGATAGATTAATAGATCTATATTGAATTTCTTTGCTAGTTATGCAGCCAACCAATAATGTTAGGATAGCAGCAGCAGAAACTAGCAACCATCAGTATAGCGACCCAGTGACCTCCAACAATAATATCGCTGCCAGTGTGAATGGGACATTAAGTGGTGTTTTTTAGGGGCCAGCAGAGCTGAAAGTGTTTGGTCATCCAAAATATAGCTTTTACATAAGGTCAACAAACCCTCTGAATATCAATGTGCTCTTATATTCAGAGCTTAAAGTGACTTCTCTTAACATTACTCCCCTGTACCGTGTTCATGGCTGGATCCACCACTTCGTTTGAAAGGTGCAACTTTAGCAGGTTCCTTGGGCGGGAATGTCTTGTTCTTCATGCACTGGCTCTATGCTGTCATAAATCTGTTGACCCTGAAATGTGTAGAAATGGTTCCTGCCTGGTTTCGTTCCTAAGCCTAGTTAATTGTTCCCTGCGGTCTTGTCATGTGAGTCAGCCTCAGGGCTAAAGCATTAATTCTCATGAATTTCTCTGAAACGGAGTCGTTTTAATGTGTAAATGACGGTTTCTGGAAACAAAAAAATGCCCACACACATTATGCTTTTCCATTCATTACTTAATTCATCGGCGTGATAGTTGGAGACAGAAAAGGAGAGTTTCAGCCGCAGAAGAACAATGCGTTTGTCATCAGCATACATATTCTGTGAAGTCACTGTGTGGAAATGTCAAAACCATCTCATGCTCTAAAGAGAGGAATAATCAAACTGCTTTGCTTGTGAAATAGAGCACTAACCAAAGCAACTCCTCTGCATCCCCCTCTGAGTTTCCTATGCCATTATGCAGTTTTATCCTCTTTGAATATTTCTGAATATACTGATTGACAGTAGGGGGTGTCATTATCGGAAACTGTGTGAAGAATGAGTCACTGCTATTACACAATCACAGAACAAAAGACAGGGGATTTTTAAGTCTCTCACCTTTCAGTAGAACAGGTTTCAGGGCATAAAAAAACAGGATGTAGACTTTCTTTTGTGAGGCAAGCTTCTGGAGTATTTAACGGAATTCTGTAAAATATGTTTTTACTACTGGTTTCTAATGCTACTTCAACAAGGGGAAAACAACAACAACAACAACAACAACAAAAGAAAAACCCTAAGTATGGCTGCATGATTTGGGGGGGGGGGGGGGGGGGGGCTCCACAATTTGACCAAAAATGTATAATTATATATCAATATGGCTTTAAAACAATAATATTAATAACAATAGTAAAAAAAAAAATAATAATTATTATTATTCAAATTATTATTTTTTTAAATCACTGTAAAATGAAAAATACTAAATAACACAGTGCTGCGGTTCACTCTGAAACATGCAGCACATATATTTATTTAATTAAATAGCAGCATCCGCATTTTGATAATCACATGAAGGGCCAGATTTACTAAACAGGGCAATTTAGTGTGAGAGTGCAATTCCAAAAAAGCGTTAATGGGAGTGGAAAGTACTGCGTGTGATCTACTGATGACGTGCAAATTAAAGAACATAGACGCAGCCAGATCATTTCCAAAATGACCAACCAGTTAGCATCTGGTTTAAGATTGACGAGCATAAACCCTAGTAAATCACCATGATTCATTTAAATACTCTGCTCCCATATATTTTGCGCCGGAAAGGAAAAATCTTCCAAATGCATATGCAATAAGGTCAGCCGTAAAAATAACGGTGTCCACACCTTTTTAGCGCTAATTTTTCACTGCGTGTCTTTAGTAAATCCTAACAATAGTTTTTAAATGCCAAAAGAGGGTTTGTGCTGGCGCAAGCTGTTAGAAAATAAGTCTAAGTAAGGCCCTAAGTCTGGGGAAAGTACTTTTAAAAGTAATGTTTCAATATTGCATTATTTAGTTAGTGAGGAAAGTAATGTACTACGTTACGTTTATGCTACTTTTTCTAACCTGGGCTGAGCTGTTTTGTTTGTTTTAAAATAAATAAATAACTAAATGTAAAGACCCTTTTACATCAAAAGTGAAATGAAAAAGCCTGAGGAAATTCGTTAGAGTAGAGGGCGTTCCACACAATAAAAATAATACTGAACATTTTTTGAATACATGTGATTTTTATCTAAAATCATTTTTGCTTATTAGTATGGTTGAATTGGATCATCAAAGGTAAGCAGCAAAGACTAGTTATTTAAAGTGAGATTACATACATAAAGTATATTTGTTAAATGTAACATTTAATTATTGCAAATTTGTCTAATATTCTGAATTTGCATTTTACTGTTTTTATTTTCAGGAGTCATGAATCTGTTTTTGTGCAAGTGAGATGAGTAATTGCGCACATTTAGTTTAAAACTACAATAACCATCAATGTTCACACAGTGCACAAAACACATCTGCCTCTTACTCCTGATTTCTCTCAACATGGGGACAGGAAAAACATGCGTTACTTATATAAAATGTATTTGTTGTAAATTTAAAAGTAATGCATTACTTTACTAGTTTCTTGGAAAAAATAATCTGATAACGTAACTCGCGTTATTTGTAATGGTCATGTTACGATTTTGGCTTTATTTCGATTAATCATGCAGCCCTGCTCACGATACAAAAAAATGTGTTAAAAGATTGGCCACACAGCTGACCTCTGACCTCCTCCCTGTTGCGTGAAGGCGGGCACAGCGTGGGTAGAAGCCTTGCTTTGATTGGCTGGCGACAGGCTTATAAGTGATTGGCAGCGCTTAATGAGAGCCCAAGAGAGGTAACCCAACAGCTGTTTGTTTGCTGCTAATGAGAGACTGGTAGAGGAGAGAGAAAGGCTCACACACTGGAACTCTTTGAAAGAGGCTGCCTTCAGAGCGCCTGGCAGAAAAGAAGAAGTCCTACCTCTCCCTAAGGGCTGGGCTCGGGGTCTGCTGCAGTGAGCCGCTCTGGAAGCTCCTGGGTTCTGTCAACGCTGTTCATCATGGATCGGATTTGATGTTTGCACAGAGACCAGGGAGATGCGGCTCCACAAAGCTTTGCTGTGTCTGTGATAATTAGGTTTAACAAGTTTGTATTGATCTTTCATAAAAGATGACTATATAAAGAATACTTGAAAAGACAATGAACCATTTTTAGCATTTAGGTCAGACAAAAATTAGATTTTTGGCTAGTTTTTTTATCTATACAGAAATCCAACTTCTATTGTTCTTCCCCTCTGAGTTGTTATAAACCCCCCACAGCATGGTGGAAATAATTAAACGTGTAGTTTCCAACCAAATCTTAAACGTCTGTTGCACTCTTTCCGAAGGACAAACTGCCTGCTGTCTTTCTTTCATACAGACCACCCCTCGGCTGGTGGGAGCTGTGTGATTTTAACAGACAGCATCAGGTGGCATGCTGTTACACCCAGCACCGGAAACATCTACCGTGTTGAAAACATACAGGGCTAAAAATATCGAGTTGAATCCTCAGTTTTGCAATGTAAACTCTGAATTAAGAATAGCAGGTTCTACTTTCTACTCTGCTGATCTCATGACAATCAATAAAGGCCTTGGCAGACCGGCTACTTAAAGGGATAGTTCTGCCAAAATTGGAAATTCTGTCATTGTTATCTCCCACTTGTGTTGTTGTAAACCTTTGAAACACTAAAGAAGATGTTTAGCAAAATCTCTGAGCTATTTTCTTCTGTACCATGAAAGCGAATGGGGACCAGGAGATGTTAAGCTGCAATAAGAACAAAAATCACCATAAAAGTAGTTCATACTTATCGTCAGACTAAATTCAGATATCATATTTTGTGTAAAATCTAGCCTGACAGCTTCAGTTATGTTTTGGTTATGTGTAGAAAATAGCAACTTGAAAACTTTGCTATAAATAACTATTTTTGTGTTATACAAAATATTTAAAAAGACACGAGAGACAGTAAATGTTCAGTTTTAGGTGAATGATAACTTTAAATAAAAGGCAAACTAAGGATGAATGAGAGTTCACAAGATCCAATGTTAATATAATGTATGAATGAGATGAAGCTAAACTGCTTTGGCCTTGGCTTGTTTTCGGTAACGAATGGCTTGAGCATGAAACATTGTTAAATTACTAAATTGTCCTCCTGACTGCCTAAATACAAAATAGGCCTATATAATAGAAATGAGTAGAAATACGGGGGAAGTTAGGTACTGTTTACAGTCATTTTACATTGTTATTGACAGATTTGACAGGATTAAATGAATATACTCCTCACAAATGTTCATTTATAACTCCAAGATGAGAGAACTAAATGTCAGCATTCAATCAGGACTACCAAATCACTGGTATTTGCATGACTTACTTTCACTATTATGGGTTTTAAATGATAATATAGCACTTATGCTAACAAAACACTAATTTTAGCCACTAGCTATGTTTACATTAACTAATTTTCCTCAGTCGGGATTTGGGGATATTCCTCAATTGGAATTCTGATCTGATTTCAGATTCTAAAAATAAGTTCTCTTTATATAAACCCTAAACTTTAGAATCTGATTTAGTCGACACTTTATAAATCTGAGAAAACCACTGCAATAATGTCACCAGAGCTACTGTGAGTTTAACTGCTGTTTTTGCTTTGATGGCACATCTAAAATAAAAGCTGACATTTATATAAGAAGAGCTTCTTATAGCAAATATTTATATTAAAGCTAGGGAGTGCAGTTTCATAGAGGCAATAGAAGCTTTGAAAGCATAAGATCCCACCCTCCTTTGGAACGAATTTTACGAGGTGACTAATTCGTATGAATACATACGACGTCACTCACAAATTGGTACAAATTTGTCGTGAGATAGTGTTGTCCTTTCAGAATGCTCTCCAAAGCCACGCCTCCTCCAATACACATGAACGTGCACAGCTAGAGTAGAGTCTGCAAAGCGTCACGAGAGACGCCGTAAATTACCTCACGTCTCAAAGCACATAACATTACAGTAATACTGAACCTGGACCATAGAAACAAATAAATCAGAGTCTGAGGACATGAACAACTCCGAGAAGAACTTTATGGGTTGCTATCTAATAATTCCAACAGCATAAGCTCATTGTTTTGGTTCAGGAGGAACTATAAAAGGTGGCTTCTGTTTGTTTGACGTGCTCGGTGACTCCGTCCGAAACTTGAAACTTGCATCTTTGCGACCATTAAAAAAGTACATTCCATATGAATGTGTGTGATATAAATTAAATTTGGACATACTACATCTGCCATGTTGTCAATGTCATGTGACCTATGGTGTCAGTTGTGTCACTTTACCGTCACTTTAAATTCTCTCCCGTGGCCTCGTAGGATAGGCCCTTACCCAAATGGCACACTTGGCCGCCAGGTTTCCGGAGGGTGCTTGAGGGCACCCACTTTTTGTTTGATATGCACCCTCGATGCACACTTTTGCCGAGCTGAACTAAAGCAAGCTTTGTTCAAAAAAGTGCGAACTCGTAGGAAGACTGCAAGTGTTTGGCGCCATTTGGGACAGTGCGAAAGTAAAGTATCCATCGAATGTGCACTTCATAATCTCGCCGGAAGTAGTAGGTCATCTGGGTACTTTTTGCCTACTGTTTTATATATATTCAAACATACTACTTGTGTATCTACAACTCTGCATAGACTCATGGAACACCCTGATGACATGTGAGGTCTGCATTAGCAGGGTGTGTGGAGGGAAGTATGCAAATACATATGTTGGCAGGGAGGTAGAACATCCTATCAATGCATTCGGACCAAATGCAATGATTGGACAAACATGTGTGGTACTGAGACTTCCATACAAGGTATATGTAATTTTTTTTATACTTAGACCACTTCTGTTTTTAATTATCAGGATGTGAAGAGGGTTTCAACCTGTATGACAAAAAGTGTTTATTAAAAACATTGCCTACCCTAGCTTTAAGTCCTCTCCACTTACCAGTTCCAGAGAAGACATGGGCACGATCGTAAGATGTAAATACATTATACGCATAATTGCACTGCGTATGCGTATACGTGTGTGCAAGATATTTATGAATCCGATATTCAGGTTCAAGGATGTGCATGCTTTATTGTTTCCCTATTGATCAGATTATTTCAGGTCTACTCTACACCACCCATTTCAATCCAAAGAGTTTCCATTCAGATCGAGCTCAATTGGATTGATTGGGGTGTTTACATAAAGGCTTTTTAATCCAATTGAGCGAGTATTTGATTAATTTGGTTGCATGTAAATGCATGCAGCTCAGCTCACCAACTCACCCTAATTTAAACAAGAAACAGAGGCCTACATGATGTAAATGCAGCAGTAGATTTTTCCAATCTGTTGTTGCAGTGGATCTTTATTCATGCAGCTGGACCACTCACATCTCCATTCATTTCTACATGTTCTCATTTTTATACACTAGGCTATATTCATGGATGAGGTCTAGTCTTTCTCTTCACAAAAACTGTTACACAATCTAGCATCCTGTTTTCAACATGCACAACAACAGCGGCTCTGTGTGTAGCCTAGATGTGTGTGTGTGTGTGTGTGTGTGTGTGTGTGTGTGTGTGTGTGTGTGTGTGTGTGTGTGTGTGTGTGTGTGTGTGTGTGTGTGTGTGTGTGTGTGTGCGCGCACGCCCGGGGAGTGGATTTATGAGGTAGATTAGAGGCAACGTGAACACGCTTTGCCAGCCGTGTGTACGTTCAAACGCCCGTGGGTGGCGCCAAAAGAGCAAAGAGCGCTCAGCTCTCAACTGTTGAATGCATCAAACTGTATTTGTTCATTAAAGCGATTCCAACTCGATCAATACTCATCACATTTTACGACCCAATTGCTCAGGATTATGATCCACGCACGAGAAAGTAACGACTCAACGAGCAGGGATCTGTAGGTGACCCTTGGAAGGGTCTCGGTGCGTAAAGACTTTGAAGCCACCCCTTTAAAACTAATAACTCATTAAATGAAAAACAGATAGCATAGACGTTTGCTAAAATGACCCGACTCATCTCTACGCGAATCGATTTCAATGTACCGGCTCAAAAAATTAACTATGGTTTTACTATGGTAAAAGTGTATTATAGGCTAACTATGTTATTTTTTTTCCGTATTGATTACCATTCATATAACCACAGTTTCACTATAAATACAAGGGTTAAACCATGGTTAGTGTAGAAAAATCACGGTGTATTTTGTGGTTACCATGGTTTAACTATATAACCATGTTTTTTTTATTATTTCTATGTGTAGTAAATCCATGGTTAATTTTCGCTAACATTGTCCCTGCTATGTTCTCTAAAACGTTGTATTAATACAGATGTTTCGTTTTATATGTAATTGTGTGTGTGTGCCAACTCAGCTCATTAAAATAGGCTATAGAAAAATACATTTGCCAATTTAATTTTTTGCATTTAATATTTTTGATTTTCAGCAAGTAGCTAACTCACTTTAATAAGGCCCATTAGTCAAATCTTCAGTTTAGTCCAAAGCTCAGACCACAGAGAAATCCCTGTTCAAAGTTCAATGACTCGTAAACTGCTCAGACCGATTCAGTCAGATTCTGGTTTTGTGAACCAGTTCAGACAATTCATTGAAATATTCCGACTCTAAAAACCCCGCTAATAGGAAGCAATGAAACACAATAAAAACAGATATGTGCCATGTATATTAGGCTATTAACAATTATACCATTTTTCTAACCAAATTGTGCCTTTTTCATCAAACAGCCTGTGGCGCGCGAGAGCCCCACCTCCTCTCGCTCTGCGCGTCCGCATGTGCGCGCTTCTAGAGGGGAACAGCGCGCGGTGCTGAGAAATCTCTCCACTCACTCTCTCACATGCATAGAAATGCAGGATTAACCCTGTGCAGAGAAGAACCTTGTGCCAAAACTACGTTGATAGTCTACTTCTGAGGAAAGCGAAGGGGGAAAAACCCGAATCGATACGTTATGCCATGTACTGTTACATTTTTACATTATTTCCGGTAGATTATGGTATCATTCGGTAGAAAAATAACGAGGAGCGCTATCAAATTTTGTGAGAAGCTGCACTCTCCTAAAACGAGTGTTTGAGGATTTATGGACTGAAACGGGAGGAAGCTGCTCGGTTTAGAACCGTTTCTGTGTTGAGAAACAACCGCAAAGACATTTGAACAGTCATCATCAGCCGTAATTTCTCATTCATTAACACTTAAATGAGTGTCGACGTTATCAAACTGACGCGGAGTCGTGGGAATGGCGTGGAAAATAGCGCGACTACTTATGGATTGTTTTCCAACGGAAGGATTTGATGTTTTCTTGATGTGTGGATTCTTTAAATCAGGTGTTTAGGGGTCCGTGTAATCTCGAAGGAAACATCAGCTGTAGTTGATCCTCAGACGAGAAGCCTCGGTCTTGGCAGGAAAAAAAAGTGATCGACGAAGGTAGGCAACGAACTTTATTGTCGCCACTGGAAAATGAATAAAACTGAGGTGAAGGTTCGATATGTCGATAGGTCACATTTAAATATTCGACACACCACGGTGATATGCCATTGCAGAAACAACAGGCGTTTTGAAAGAAAATGTAGCCCATATGTCAGTGATTTGTGCGCGAGCCCTTATTATTTCGATATTTTGACCAAATTCGGATGGCATTTATATTTTCCAGAATCAATCGGGCTGCTTATGTTTAAATATACAAATAAGCAAATGGCACTTGTTTGTTACCGCTTTAGTCGACGCGACGCGAATTCAGGAATCTTATTAAATAGCGCAGTAAACGGTTCTGCAGATTTTTTTGCTACGCATTTTAAGCTGCAGAACATTTATTCGTAATCCAGCTGTGATAAAGATAGTTGACGAACGACCAGTTGAATGCTGCTACTGTTTGCTGCGCGCAACTGCAAGTCATGTATAACATTATTGTCGTTTAAAAACTCGCCATCTAGCCGCACAGGGTTAGATTGTATTCTACAAGGCTGCAGATATAAAGGAAATCGCAGTGGAGCGCCCACCTGGGTTGGCTGGGTCAACAGCAGGATCAATGTTTGGTCAAATCCCTGTAAGGCTGATTACAGGATTCCCCCTTTCACCATCTCCACCCACAACCCCCTCTGAGCTCGAAGGAAAGGATGATGTGTATCTACAAAATGGGGGTTTTAAAAAAAAAAGAATAAATAAATATATAATCCTTTCCTAGCCCCAAGAAGATGATGATGATGATGATAATATTAATAATAATTATTGTTGTTATTAGTAATTGTTGCATATACTGTTACATACATCAATAACATAAATAAAACAATTTGTTTTGCAGTTATCAAATAAGAAATTATTCTATTCTTAATGACCATATGCAAAGGATATTTAAAAAATCCTGTGTTGGTCCAAAACTTATATTTCTTTCTTTCCAAAAAGAAGAAGAAAAACATAGTGTATGATCTTAAACAGTCATTACGGAATTCAGTTTGTCCATAGGTTGGACAAAAGTGGGTAACTGATTTAATTGGACTGAGTTGAAATGCTAAACCTGTTGAACCTGAATGAATGTAATAACAGATGATTTACAGCACTGCTGAAAAATAAAAGGTCACAATACTTCAGGGAAAATGAAATGTCTGCATGAACTATCAGTCTCAAGAGCAGAGCGAGAATGACTTCCGAACTTGTTTAGGGTGGAGTTCACCCATGTTAATTTCTGAAATTGTTGCAGGTATATTGTGCAGTGTAAGCAAGGCTTGGAATTACAAGTCTGAAAGTGCTTGTGCTGTAATTTCAACAGACCTCTGAATATTCTCAGCGCTGTGTGAGATACACTGGCTGAATTTGCCTGGTTTTAGATTGTCTAGGTGTACCAGCGTTCACTAGAGAGCTAGTTCATAGTGAGCATATGTTCTGTTCTTTGTATATTTAATGTTTTCATCCACATGTTTTCTGGTGCTTACACTTGAGTTCAGAGCTATTATAACAACCTTTTGTTCATGAGGTACTCTGAGTTGAAAATCAACAGCCCTTAAATAGTTTGTTGAGTGTTTGTAGACTCGTATCAGGATGAGATTAAGTGATTATGCTCTTGGGGTGTTTGAAGAGTCTCTTATGTAAAGAGCGTTGTCGTGTGTTACATTTTAAATATCATTTTTATGATTTGCTGGATTCATGTATGAATCTGTGTCAATTTGTTGTGCATGTTGAGGGAGGGAAAACATGCCAATGGCTTCTACAACCTGTCAATGGAAGCAAGCTAGCAAGTGAACCTACCCCTTACACATTTCTTCTACAAAATGGTATCACTTCCCTGTGAACCACTCTACAAATGCAAAATGCAATAAATACGTCAATGCTGGAACTGAGGAAATAGCTTCAACGTTTTTTGATTGATATTTATACACAGTTTTCTATGAATCTGTGGATAGTTCAGCCAAGCCTGTCTGTCAGAGGACAGACCATTGACTAAGAGACCCAATTTCAGTCAAAACCCACTTTTGATAAAATGTCTAGTTATTGTGCTTTGTCTCTGTAGGGCAGTGCAGCGTCTGTGGATTTCTATTCAGTTTAAACTGTGTGGTTACAAATAATGACATGTACTAGCCAATGATTTGCAGCAGCATACTTAAAGCCTTTTCAGGTTTATAAATTCTGAAAAAACTCCGAAAAAAAAACCCATAATGCACATAAAAGCTGCAAAATGGCATATAGTATATACAACATATACTAACCGTTATGAGTATTTTCACACATCTATTCTATAGCAGTAGATTCAATGTTTAAGTCTTACCACATTACTAGGGTCCTCCTTACCACTGCCATGAGTGCAAGTTATTGCCTGGGCCTTCAGAGGCAGTGCTTTATGCCACAGTCCCTAATCATGTTTTTACCCTATACACTATCAGCACAGCTACATCGACAGGAGGCTGCCCTGCAAATGCAAAAAGAGGACACATCAATACCTGGGCAATTAGTGCATCAATACGCTGCACTCCCAATCTTAACAGATACAGAGGAATTGGATTTCTGATTGGATTTCTATGCATTCTTGTGTTTAGCTATTTTGTATAACACTTATTTACTTTCCTTTGGATCATGGCCGCTTGCAAACCCTGTATTGATTCTGTTTTGACTCATGCTCCATTTTAGACGTTACATGGCTGTTTTGCATATAAACATAGAGTCTCTAAAGGCCACAGCATTAAGTGCCACAGCTCAAAAAACTGTCCACTGTCCTTTAAAGGCACAATACCTCAGAAAATAATTCAACTCTAAAATCATTCGGTGCTTAAAAAGGAGAGAAACCTGGATCCAGGGGAATACAGATCAAAGCAGATGCTAAACTACAGGATAGTGATTAATGAGGAGGCCTAGCAGGTTGAAAATCAAACATGAGCATTACAGTGTGTAAATTAGCCTTAAACTTGTGAGCCATGATAGGAAAGATATTTTTCCTCTGTCTTGACTAAATCTGTACTTTGAGATAAGGGCTGGCCTTTAGGTGCTCTGTGACCTGGGAGTGCAGCGTCTTAATATACCAGTGTTTCCAAAGGGAATCTTTCAGACTACTTTCTGTGATGTTGAATGGTTCCTTTGCTGTATTAGCAGTCTTCTTAGTACCTTTTGTCTCATCAGCACTTTGCATTGAGAAACTGCCTAATTTACGTTATGGGCCAATCAAATGCGTGTAACCTTCATTAAAGGGAAGTCATCCAATATAATAGCCCCATCACTGGCTGTGAATATGTATTGGATTAAGGGTATGTTGAGGAAAGTGCATTATAAACTGCATATAAGATAGTTTAATTTATGTTGCAAATAGTACAAAGCTTGCTGAGCTGTTGTTTTGAGCCTAACAGTAACCCATGCCTTCATATTAAAAAGCCCATTAAGATGTGTCCTATTACGTGTTCTAAATCATTAATTTTCAAAAGCAGCTTAGCTTGGACAGGCATTGAAAAGGTTGCTAATTAATATTTTCCTGTGTGGTATTAATAGGGATGATTTAACTTCCTGATTTAAGCAAAGAAGCATTGTTGTAGCAGTTATGCTACTTAATCATTGGCTGAAGTTGAAAACATTAACATGGTTTCAAACACCTTTATGAACGACATTTGTACAGTAGGCTTTCGTTTCCTTTCGTCACATACAAGTAATTGTCTGCTCAAAAATGAGGGTGATAAATAATGTAAGATAATGAGAGAGGATGCTTTTAGTGGTGTCGGGGGAAGAGCCATTTTCCGGAGAGCTTTTACAACTCTTAGCCTTGGATTTAGTGCTTACAATGTGTACACAAAACAGTGTGTGCTGTGTGAATTCTGTTTTACCCATGGCTAGTCCATCAACAGTAAAGTAAGTTAAAATAAAAGAAAAAAGGATGTTTGTTTTTCTCTGTTTATTCAAATGAGTACCGTGTGACACACTTGTTTATGATTTAACATGTTTTTCACACTGTTTTGCAGACTGAGGTGTTATATCTCCGAGGGCCCATGGATCTCCCTGTGGTGTTGTTTCTGCTGTGGGGACTGTTACTGGACTTGCTGAGCGGTGCAGTGGTTGGCATTCTATACCGCGTACATGAGGAACAGCCTCCAAGCACACTGATTGGCAGTCTGGCAGCTGACCAGGGGCTACCAGACACTGGACACCTGTACAAACTGGAGGTGGGCGCTCCCTATCTGCGGGTGGATGGAAAAACTGGAGATATCTTTACCACTGAGATCCCCATAGACAGAGAGACACTGAAGGATTGTCGTAATAAAGGCAAGCCCTGCTTTCTGGAGTTTGAGGTGTCCGTCACAGACCTTATTCAAAATCAGAGTCCACGGCTGATAGAGGGAAGGATTGAAGTACAGGATATCAATGATAACACACCACAATTCCCCTCACCTGTCCTTACCCTTTCAGTTCCAGAGAACACCCACATGGGGTCACTCTTTTCAATTCCACTGGCCACTGACAAAGATACAGAGAGGAATGGAGTAGCTGACTACACCTTAACGGCAGGACCAGAGGCTGTAGCACTCTTTGGTCTGCAAGTTGCAGAGGACCGAGGTGAAAAATTGCCTCAACTCATTGTGTTGGGAAGTCTTGATCGAGAGCTAAAAGACTCCTATGACCTCACCATCAAAGCTGTAGATGGAGGCAATCCACCTCGCTACAGCAGTGCCTTGCTGAGAGTTGTCATTGCTGATGCTAATGACAATGCACCCACATTTGAAAAATCCTCCTACGAAGCAGAGGTTGCAGAGAACAGCCCAATCGGACACTCTGTGTTACAGGTAAAATGGCAAACATGCTAAGCCAACCTTTAGATCCAAACAAGGCAAGATAAATTGTCTATTGCATCATGCCTGAGTGTGAAATCTTAATGAGCACTGCTGTCCCAACCTCCCAGCTGTCTGTTCTTCACTTTGATGCTTTACATCAATGGAGCGGGGCCTGACTTACCACATTCACTTTCTTAAATTATTAGAATAATCAATTTTGATCATCACATCACACACTAATTTGGTTAAAAAATAAACAAGTAGATAAATTACTATAAACTATTGTAGATTAATTTTAAAGAGATTATTGAGATGATCTGATGATCTGTATAGTTTGTTTTTAAGGAACCCCACTCTCTATAGATAGTCTATGCCCCAGAAATCCTGTTATGCAATACTCTGACTATGTTCCCAGTTTTTTAATATAAATAGATTCCCTGTGTTCAAATACCCAATATTTACTGCCCAATGTCTAATGAATGTTGTTTTGCAGTCTTGTCCTATTTTTGTAGATTGTCTTGATTTTGTTGTTATTTTAGAGTTTTAGATTCTCATTTATTTCAGTCCAATTTATTTCATATTTTTCACATTTATTGCAGGTGAGGGCTAATGATTCAGACATGGGTCCTAATGGCGAGATTGAATACACATTACATCAGTCCATTGATCCTGTGCCAAAACTACTCCGGATAGACCGCTCATCAGGCATCATATATGTCAAAGGCCCGTTGGATCGTGAGGAGGTCAACAATTTGAAATTTTACGTCGTTGCACGAGACAAAGGTCCCTCACCCAAAAGTTCTAAAACGTATGTTTCTATTGATGTGACGGACCAGAATGACAATGCACCAGCAGTGGAGATTCGAGGCATTGGTCTTGTGACCCATAGTGATGGAGTAGCAAACATTTCAGAGGATATGCCAGTTGGCACAGCAGTGGCATTGGTACAGGTTTCAGACAAGGACGAGGGAGAGAATGCCGTGGTGACATGTGTGGTTGCAGGTGATGTTCCTTTCCAGCTTCGGCCAGCCAGTGATTCATCAGTTGACAACAAGAGGAAGTACTTTCTGCAGACCACAACACCCCTGGACTATGAAAGAGTTAGGGACTACCGGGTGGAGATAGTGGCAGTGGATTCAGGCAATCCAGCTCTGTCCAGCACTAACTCACTGAGAGTACAAGTCACTGACACAAATGACAATTCCCCGATTTTCTCACCAACCCTGTTTGAAGTTGAGTTTGCTGAGGAGAACCAACCAAGAGAAAAAGTGCTTGATGTAGTTGCCTCAGATGCAGACAGTGGCACAAATGCAGAGCTTGTCTATAGCATTATTGCGGACTCTTCAACAAGGGGGCTTTTTGAGATTGACCCCAGCTCAGGCGAAGTACGTGCTCGAAGCCCTCTTGATCGCGAGCACAAGGAGCGCTATGAGTTCCGTGTTACTGCAGCTGATAAAGGGGTTCCGAGTCACAGGGGTACTGCCACAGTTGTAATCAAAGTACTTGATCGGAATGACAACGATCCTAAATTCATGCTGAGTGGCTATAGCTTCTCAGTCTTGGAGAACATGCCACCTCTTAGCCCTGTTGGTATGGTAACAGTACAGGATATGGACGAGGGTGAGAATGCTCAAGTGCAACTTTTTGTGGAACCGGATGTGGGCAAATTCGTGATCCAGAATGGTACTGGCACTATTCTGTCCAGTATCTCATTTGACAGAGAGAAAGAGAGCAGTTACACATTCCGGTTGAAAGCTGTAGATGGAGGGGACCCATCCAGGTCCTCCTACGTTGGAGTGACCATCAATGTTCTCGATGAGAATGATAATGCACCGGTTGTCACTAAACCATCTAACTCATCCTTTATGCGTCTTTCTCCCATGGCTGCTCCAGACAGTGTTGTAGAAGTGGTGGAAGCTGAGGACATTGATTCAGGTTCCAATGCTGAGCTAGTATACAGCATTGCTGGGGGAAATCCACATGACCTTTTTTACATCTCTCCATCTAATGGCGAGATCACACTATCAAAGGAGCTAACTCGAAAACATAGTGGTCTGCATCGACTGGTGGTAAAAGTGAGTGACAGAGGCAAACCATCCCGCCATGCTATTGCCTTGGTACACATTTATGTAAATGAAACCATTGCTAATGTAAGTCATGTGGAAGCACTTGTGGGGCACAGTTTGTACACCCCACTGGACATGGACATTGCAGGTGACCCAGATTATGGTTTGGCTGCCCAGAGAAGCAACATTGTATATGGCAGTTTAGCAGGAGTGGCAGGAGTGGTCACTGTGATTGTTGTGGTGGTCTTCATCAGGCATCGCCTTCAAAGAGAAGCAAAGAGTGGTTATCAGGCTGGCAAGAAGGAGACCAAAGATTTGTATGCCCCCAAGCAAGGGCCAAAAAGTGGCAAGGGGAGAAAGGGTAAAAAAGGTAAGCCACCAAAGTCCCCTAAACCTCTTGGAGAGGATGAGGAAGTCAGCCTTCAAAAGAGTCTGAAATTTAACCTTGATGGGGTCAACGACAGCCCCAGGATCCATTTGCCTCTGACATATCCGCCTGGAAGCCCTGACCTAGGCAGGCACTACCGTTCCAATTCCCCATTACCCTCCATCCAGCTCCAGGCCCAGTCCCCATCTGCCTCCCAAAAGCATCAGGCTGTCCAGGAGCTCCCTGCTGCCAACACCTTTGTGGGAACAGGCGGTGATGACAACTCCACCGGCTCAGACCAGTACTCGGATTACAGCTACAAGACCAATCCACCAAAATACAGCACAAAAACGGTACCAAATCTTTTTCTTTTTCTGATTTTATATGTATAATGCGGTGATGGGGAAAAATGGGTTTTGCAATTACTAATATGGGTCATTCTAACATTGTTACTTGTGCTAAAATAATGGGTGTTGATATATGAACATTATATATATATATATATATATATATATATATATATCAAATATTATTCTCCTTTTAATAAGTGTGTTCCCTGAATTCCCAGTGTATAATATGAAAAGTGCATCTTGGCATACAAGAATCTGTCTGTTTGAAAGATGTCAAAAATGACTCTTGTATTACATCATGCTCCCTGTATGCTCTGGTCACCAATTCACTGTCTGAAAATGCACTTCAATTTACTTTGTGAATAGACAATTACAAAGGTTCAGTCATGAAATGATTTCATTGTACTTGATGTACAGTGTATGGTGGTTGAGTGTAAAATTGGCATATTTGCTAGAGTCCATGCTTCTCTGATTTCTAATGTAATCTGATCTACCCAGTGAGAGGTGCCCATCTGACCTGCTGCTATTGAACAAGTCCAAAGCCATTTTCTTTGACTCAGATGGAATTTCAATTTGACCTATTCAGCATGTTAATTTCCGTGTAAACCAATAGACCCCTTTTCCGCCGACGTCACAATTACTTCACGGCGTTAGCTGGAGGCAAAACAAAGTGAAAACTGGAGGCGGCCAATACAAACCAGCACAGATTCGGCTACATAATAAGGATCTTAAATTATTTTTATTTTTATTAAATGTCATCTTCTTGTGTTTCCGGATGCAAGAATCACCTACAGGATCCAATTTGAAATTTTATCAGATAATGTTTTCTAAATTATTGTGATTATTTGTGAATCATCTATGATTGTATGTAGGCCTATACGTTGTTGTGATTGATTGTGATAGCCTTTTTGAAGAACCTGGTAAGAAAGAATAATCAAATACATAGATAATTAATATAATTTTAATACATAAAAATAATTTTATTTCTAGAAAATATTCACATCATTAAAATTGCACTGTAATGTCACTTTACATTGTCATCTTCTGGCCTTGGCGCTGGGCAGGACCACGCAATGTAATGTTGCCACAAGTCAAGACCATTCATCACATAGTTATAGGCATCTAAAGATTTAAATGCCCTCAGTTTGTCATTACGCTCGGTTTATCTATAGAAGGCAGGCCACTCACCCGAGGTAACGTTAATTCTGTCAGATCGTCCATTGACTGAGTGTGTATGGGTCGGCCAATCTGGTTCCGTCCTTTAAAATTAACTTTTGCAAATAACAATCGCAGTCCTGGACAGTGAGCAAACTAGCGTTAGTGAAGCGACCAGAGGGGTCGTTCTGCCACCACCTAAGCTCCGCCCACATA
This sequence comes from Siphateles boraxobius, assembly GCF_051911475.1. Lineage (NCBI taxonomy): Eukaryota > Metazoa > Chordata > Actinopteri > Cypriniformes > Leuciscidae > Siphateles > Siphateles boraxobius. Next base: position 15,478,107 of record NW_027508866.1, read on the forward strand.
AAAACGTCATCATGTTTACCAACTGAAAAGGGGTCTATTGGTTCTATGATGTGGATTGAGGGGAAATGTGACAAATTTAAAATTGAGTATAATATCCGGTGAGAGTGGTAGTAAAGTTTACTGGGCAGAGGAGACGGAAAGCAAGGGCACATGGGTCCTGACTCCGTCAGTACCAGTCTGGTGTTTGATAAAGCCAGCAGATGCTAGATGACAGTCAGGGTGAGTGCAGGCCTTGCAGACTCACAGACTGGGGAGAATAGTTACCCACGGCATCTCCCACACCGTGATGGACAGCATATGGCATGGAAGTGACAATAGACTCCAGCTATGGAGAGTGTGCTGCATTGCTGTGTATTGTTTGTGTGTGTGTACTTCTAGTTTTCTGCATGCACTCATGTAATCCGTTTGTGTGAATGTGGGCTGAGGTTCCTGTGTGTGGACTGGTTTCAGCAAGTCAGCCTATTTGATCAGATTCCCGCTTGACGACATGCATTACATAAATGGATATTTGTATCTGTGAGAGTTAACTGATAGGCATATAAACAAGGGAATGATGTTGACTCATGTGACATCTCTTGGCAGATGTGAACTTGTGAGGAAACTCCCTACATCCCATCCAAAACCCACATCAGGCTTAACAGATTGACCAAAATAAAAAAAATTAAATCTCAGCCAAAGTGAGTGACAGATGTGCAGAGTGGAGAATGACAGAGCGAATGGTAATACGCTCACCGATGACTCAGGTGACACACCGTTGCATGTGGCAATGTGCTCAGGTGCGTGTGACAGCCTCGGCTCAAGCTCTCCCACTTTAAGCTCTGATGAGTGTAAACACAGTGGCCTTGTTTGCCATTTATTGCCAGTGAGGATTGAGCGTGATGACTGGCTTCACTGCTTTCCTTCCTGGTCAGTAAAAAAACTCATTAAGAGGAGTTTGTTTGTTCGGAAAGACTTATCCTGGGGTGTGAAAAAAAACCTCAATGCTCAATTCACAGGGGCATGGTCTGACACCGTGAGGAGAGATTTGTTTAAATGTGTTGCTGTGTGGTAAGTTTGTGCATGTGTCTTTCACAGTTCATGGATCTTCCCAAAACTTTCTCCTTATAACCTCCAAATGTGTTAGATTGTGTGACAGTTACCGAGGTGACTGTATGGATTTATCCAGTACAGTGCTGATAATTAGCTTGGTCATGGCAAAGATCTAACACCTTTTTAGTGACGTGTTCCTCTCTCTCCGGAACAGCCTTGAGTGAGAGACATTAGCGCACAGTCGGGATCAAGGGAGAGACCTTCCCAGTTATTTTTAAATGGGCGTGATGAGAGCTTGTGAAGCTGTAAATCTGTGCTTAAATTAAATCCATACAATTAAAATGCCTTATTAGATGGAGATAACACTCCCTTTCCCCCTCTCTTTACCATGGGCTGCCCTTCATCTCCAACTGGAGGGAGGAGGATTGGGAGATAGGGATTCAGGTTGGATTTTGGGGTGCGCTTTTATTGGGGAAACACATCTCTTAGCCTTGCAAGAGCCAGTGTGTTGGGAGAACACTCATAAAACAGTTTGATTGTTTGATTCCCTTTGTGTGTCACTATGTGCAGTAGAATTGAACTAGATGCAGTCACAATGTTGCACTGTTTTTTTTATTATATTTTTTTAAATGTAAATGAAAAAAACAATTATTTTATAACTTAAATTTCCTAAATGACAAACTAAATTCATAACTGACTTTCACATTCTGACTTGCAATTAATGCTAATGCACAAATTCACTAAGATGTTACATGCAGATGTTACAGTAGTTGTAATATTCTATTTAGATAAATCTGATTAATTTAAATATGTGTTGGATGCTTTTGGGTTTGAGTCTAACAAAGCGCTTCAGTTTTCACTGGTCAGCTTCAGCTCACACAGCTCAAGCGGGGCTTTTAAAGGCATCATTGACCAATAATTTGCATGATGTAAATGTTAAGAATTCGTTGTGTTATTCAAACACAACTCCAAAAACAATGTTTGCCCTTAAAGGTGGGGTATGTGATTTGGAAAACGTCCGGCAGATTTTGAAAATACACAATTCAAATGGTCCTACCTTCTTTCCTCCAACGCTGGCCCTGACTCCACCCATTTAAAGAACATGGACGCGCAATCATGCAAGAACGAAAACTCAGATGCGCGAGTGATTGTAATGACGATTCACTACTAATAATTGGAACCGACTTTACTGACAAGATGCGAATGTGTCACAAGCTTTGAGTATGTGCACGAAGGGGGTCGCGCTGGGGGGAGGGGGGTGTGGTACGACCGTTTGATTGACGAACTTATTGTCCAATGATTCTAGGTGGTCTTGGAAATGATTGGCTGGAGTTTTTCGAGTCCTGCCCGTTCCACAGATGATTAAATTGCTTAATTTTCATTTCAGTGCTTCTAACTCAGTGGCTGTAAGTGGGTTAGGAATAGGATTTCAAGTTATTTTGAAAAAATGGACAAAAAAGAGAATCACATTCCCCACCTTTAACAAGTTTAAAACACTGCCTTACTGGTTGGACAAATGGGTTACTTTTCTCCCAAACGTATTTGCTCAACCATTATATTATATCCAGCCGGGTCGCTTAAACCGTTTACAATTATGTATGATGCAGCTAATGGTGCAGAAATATCACACTTCACCTTTAATTCTCTAATCCATTTTTTATTTGCTTTCGCAGCTAAAATAAGTATTGTGATACAGTCAGACAATACAGATAGCATGTTAAAAAAAATTCTCATACTATGATTTTATTTAAGATCAGCTCACCCTTACTCTGTCAGTACTGCTTTTACCATCCAGGGTATGGCAAAACTAAGTAAAAGCAGTGAAGTGAAGGCTAGCGAAGCATTGTAGCTGAAAAATAGCTCCAAGCCTTTTCCTGCTATCTCCACTCAATCTCCTTATCTTCATATCTACCACACATGTCTTATATTCTCTGGCAAGCAAAGCTTTAAGATAACAGGATCTACCATGAATAATGTTGCCTCTCTGCTGAGCATTCTTTCGTTCTCTTTCTCTCTTCTCTTCTTCACTTTAGTACATTATGCATCCTATATAACGAATCCAATGTGGCCATAAATCAGCCCTGGTACTACCAAGATATATTCAGTACCTTTAGAGCCCCCTGCTCTTTGTTTGGCTCATCTTCTGCTCACATATTCTCTATGTGAGGCAGCCCTGCCTTTATGGAGGCTGCCTCAAGGCCCTTCCCAGAATCCCACATTTTGAGCATCTGCTCAACCCAGCTCTGGCTAATATCCATAGCAGAAGCAGCCGTAAACCTCAAACCTGGCGCATACCCCCTCAGATCTCCCCTCAGTGAATACAGCCCATAATACCCTCAGACTGCTCCTCATTAGAGCACAATACTGTGGGCACTCAGCTCCCTCTCAGTGGACCAATCTACTGTCAGGTGCGAAGGCCTCACAGGCTCATGCTCAGCGTGAAGACAACTGCTGCACTTACAGGAATTCGAGATTTCAAGGCACCCTCCCTTCCCCCAGCCTGCAGGAGCAAACAACTAAGCAATTATCAAGAAATACTTTGCAATGATATTCTACTGAGATCACTCATACTGAGGGAAATTAGCACAATAAGGCAATTCCATTTCAACTACAGCTGGTGCACTTGTGTCAACACGGCAGATGCCATCTATACAACAGGAAGGGTCAGATATGCATTCTTGTTTGTACAGAGTCTCACAAGAGGGTCTCTCTGGGACTAACAAGTCTCTGCAGGCACTTATGGACTGACTGGTCTTGGCTGACACTTCAGAATCGATTGACCTAGACAAGTGCTCAGGGATTTAGTGCACTGGGCAGACATATTCCAAATGAGTAATCTTGTCCGGTAGTGATAAGACTGTATAACCACAAAGTTCTTTACAGTTCTTTCTTTGCCATTTTGTAGTCAAACCACATTTTGGCCAACAACCAATTTTAGTATGTTCAAGCCGGTTCTATTGCCAAACTGATTCACTAGATATCACCACTCTGTTTGATCTCTACTTCAAATAAATGAGACCGACATGACATTTTGAGTTTTGGCTAATCGATTCTCATGATCTTGACAAGCAGACTGGGATGGGCCCTGCAGAACTGACACAGTAGAATTGGATCATCTCACTCTGTTTTTCTCTCCCCTCTACCTAAATCTCAAAAGGACATAAACTCTTTCAAAAACTTGGGATTTGAGTAGTGGAAAGGCCTGCGTAAATCTTTATGCCTCTGCTCCAGTCCTTATATGCTTTGTTGGCGATTTTAATCTAACATCCCAATGATTACCTGTTAAATGGGATTACAGCCCCAACCCAGGAGGTGCTTCACTGGCAAGAGACTGTTTCTCTGTCACCAAAGGAGATGGCTGATGTTGTTGAGCCGTTCGACAGCCAAGCGCAGTGCACCACAGCAGCACACAGATGTGCGACTAATGATAGTGTCGTCGAAGACGAGGATGACAATAATGATAATGATTATGGTAATATGCAAGTGTTCACAGTCAGATTCATTTCCTCTCAAATATATTTCTGCACACAACCACAAGGAGCCTGATTTATGTGAATGTTGTCTGAGAAACATTTTTCTACATGGGTGTTTATGAAGCGATGTCATTTTTTTTCACTGCGCCGGAGGCACAGCATCTCTGATTACATCATATTACATTCTTGCTTATGATATGAAAAGAGAAAGCTACGATAAGGATGAATATAGATAGGGTGGGCTGACACAATTATGATCAATTGTCATACAAATAATAGTGATCATTATAGTCCATTTTCATTAACACTGGAACCCAGCCAACCTGGATAATATATTATGGTGATATATTGATAAAAAGTACTGTAAAAAAGACATTTCATGGCAATTCTACTTTGGCTTATTATAAATGTGGATGGTCATATGTGATTGGAATTTAAAGTGCACAACATTCACGATCAGCTAATTATGTAATAATCGTGACAGGCTTATAGACAGTGAAATTCTTTCTAGTTGTTTACCTGAGCAGATGAAAGGCAGTGGTAGTTGTATTCTGTGCCCCGTTTCATTTCACTGACAGGAACGCGTTCTGTGAGCCGCCGATGGTCAGAATCACACTTAATAAAAAATGAGAAGCTCCTTTAGGTAAAGCTATGTAGAGGCTCCGCTTCCTGATGGCATTGCCTTTAGCTCAAATATTTTATCACTGCTCATTCCAGCCTCCTTTACCTTCCGCCAGGCAGATTAGTGCTTTTATCAATAAGCAGCTTAGCACCAATGCTCCTCTCAATAATGTGCTATGCCATTTCTCTCCTGCTGCTGTAACTCTTAGATGATTCCCTTTCTTTCAGTCTTCCTCTATCCCATCTGAGTGGTTTTATTTGTTTTCCTTAACATTGGTAGATATACAGTGTAAAAAGTAACTGGTGAAAAAAGTTTAAAAAATATATATTTTTTCTTTTTTAGGGTCTGTCAACAAATGTCTTGAATTGTCTTTAAAGGGATAGTTCACCCAAAAATGAAAATTCTGTTGGAGCCAAGATTCATCAGGCTCAAATTGAGAAAGAATGGTTGGGAGGGAGCATAAAGAATCTTTTTCACACATGAATTGGCGCCTCTAAGTCCAGACCTTAAATTAATTGAAAGTGCTGGAGGAGACTTTACAGAGTGCTTGACTCTTGCATTGTCAAGACAAGATCTTGAACAAAAATGTATGCACCTATTGATGCCAACTCATGTCTGAAAATTATGCTTCGTGCTTCCTCCCAACCATTTTTTTTTTTCTGCACGGTCGTGCAGTGTCTATTAGGGTCAGGAATTGAAAAAAATATATAAAACAATCAGTGAGTGTTTATTGAAGAAATAAGCACATACCTAAATTCCTACATCTCTTTGTGTGTGTCCTTTATATAAAACCCTCCAAAATTGCAATGAGTCACAGTGCTAACCATAATTTGGTGTTTTGTGAGTGTACGGTATTATTTAGGCATTTTTTCTGTCATATTTAGATGCTGGGTTTTTGTAGTGAATTTTGGCAACATTGTCTCTGAGCACTGATAAGAGAGAAACATCTCTGATGTGCATTTAAATGCATCATTGTCACTATTGTACAATATGAAACTCTTTGTGAATGCAACTTTATTTAGGTTTTAATGTGGATTCAAACAAATTCACATTTTTTAGTATCTGTGATTCAAAGAAGCACTGTATGCTAGATAAAATATAATGACTTTTTACAATGTACTCTTGCTTCAGTTTTTAGTTCTGTATTTTGTGTTCTGTCTCCCTGCCTTTGTCTCGCTGTATCTTTCACTATGCAAATATAAGTTATTTTGCTCATTCAAAGGCCAACAAGGCCAATCAGATTTCTGAGGTGTCAGTAATGAAGTGACTCATTCTCTCGGTGTGATGAAAAATCAACTTTGCATGATGTAATTGTCTCGTCATGGGCTTTGCATGATAACTGTGAAGCACATTTCTTCATTCGATGTGTTGCCATGGAGAAATGGGCAACAGCTCTGCATTTGCTGAGGCTTATGTGGAAGTATTGATGATATTAAAATGGAAGACACTGTAAATAAAAAGGCAAACAGTCTCCCGAAGACTGAAGATTCCCAGAGTCTCATATATTTCCATTTATTTAATATGATTTTCATATTTGACAGACTGAGAAGATCATGTCTTGCCATTTCGCTAAAAATAATTCATTTCAGCAAGCTCTGAGGAAACCAACAGGATCCCTGATAATATATGTTTTGGAAGTTGACCTTCCCACCAGGCTTCATAACTAGATTGACCAGCTAAACTAACCAGGGCTGCGTTTCGCGATAACGATGGAATTTAGCACTTACGAGCATTTTCTACGAGCGACTTTACGAACGTTCGTGTTCATTTCACGTACATTTCACAAAAACGCACTTAGCACGATCATGCGCAGCTGTGCTTTAAGTCCTACTTAGAGTCGCTGTCCGTTTGTCAAGTGCTGAAATGTCACGCTCGTAATTGTAGCACACGCTTGTATTTTGAAATGTATAGCCTAATTGTTTTCATCTTATGTGCATTTTCTAAGAGGCCAATAATCTATAAAAGCACAAACCTATGGGTGGAGACACCAGCAAACTGGCTGAACCAAAAAAAACAAAGAAAATAATTGTTTTTTTTAAAGAGGAGATTAATGTCATTTTAGAGGAGGTGGAGCTATACAGCATATTTTATCCAGCAGGTTTAAGGGCAGTCATACAAATAAAACAAAAACAAAAAATCTGGGAGATTATTGCTACAAAACCGCCTGCAACTAGGGGCATTAAAAGTTCAGGGAAGGAGGTCAGGAAGAAGTGGCAGGACTTTGCCACCCTTGCTAAAAGGAAAAGGGAACTGCAGAGGACAACATTTAATAAAACAGGTGGTGGGACCAATGATTCCCCTTTCTCACAGCAGAGGAAGAAAAGGCTTTGTCAATACTTGGCACAAGTGCTTCAGATGGCATTTGTGGTGGAATTGACATCCATGGAGGAGTAGGGGTAACTCAACCTGAGCCTGGTCATGTCCTTCATGCTCAGAGGAACCATCAGTTTCATCTGCCATTTCCCAGCATCTACCATCTCCTAGTCCTCCAAACAACCCTCCCAGGCCTCAGCGCCTCCATCTTCTGTTGTCCAGACTGCAGCCACAACATTTCAGCAGTTTGAGAACATGATAATTTGAGAATGTTTGTTGTAGTAGTCAGGATATATGAGAGTGTCCTTAACAGGGAGGAGGATGAAGAGGTGGAGAAGGACAAAGATGGCATGGGACCACATGATGGCCAACCAAGAAACAGGCTACATGGCTGGTTTTCGTGCATGTCAGCAAGTCATTGACATATTTTTTTAGTTCATCCTATTTCCCCAGTCTCTGAAGCATATTACACCTTTTATTTTTTTTTTGTTCATTCATTTAATTTAGATTAAAATTATTAGATTAAATTATTTATTTTTGTTGTTGTTGTTTTCTGCCCTTTTTAATTATTTTATTTATAAATTCATTTAAACAAAAAACGAGTAATAAAGTGTACAATACAGTACAATCAAAACCTTATATTATAATCACATTGCACTTGAATAAAGTTAAATGTGTAATGTGCCGGTTGTCCCGCAGGTGACCTCATAACTCTGTCTTCGTACGATGCACTTGGGGATTTACGATTACTCCAGAGCACTCGTAGATCTACGATGATTTTCAAGTGCTACTTAAGTTGCGATGCTTTTGGGAAACAGACCGTAATATTAAAATCATCCGTACGATTGTTTTTACGATCTTCTTAGGTTTACGATGCTTTTGGGAAACACAGCCCTGGTTGAATAGCATAAAACCAGCATGAACCAACCTGAAGAGTCATGCCAGTCTAAGATGCATTTGTCAGAGGAAGAAACCCCAAAAAATGGCAGTCATTTTACTGCATTTTCAAGAAACTTGCTTTTGACTCTCTAAATCCAACAGGAATCAGTTTAGTGGACACTGGCCTCAGTCTCGCCTGTGGGTCAGGGGGAAAGTTTCAACTGCAGAGAGTGAAGCGAGGACAAAGGCCTCTCAGACATCTCACACCATTAAAGTGGTAGAGATATGAACACAATCCATTAAGTTCCATTAGAGAGGGATACATTCACACACACATTCACACCTTAACAGCCTTGCAGTGGTGTGTTGTTACACTTGCAATCAAGTTTCATTATTCAGACGCTTCATTCATATATAATGGAAGTTACAAACTACCAAGAGAAAACGCGGTTTCATATTTGGCCATGATACGTGTCACAGCAGAAAAGACGCCTGGGGGCACTCTGTAGAGCTTTACTTTTATAAACCTACTGTTAATTTCACTTACTGCAAGTATACTCTTATCATGATTGCAATTTGCATTGGAAATCAACAGGACATGCTTTGTGTACAGGAAGAATGGCAGGAAATGAAGAAACAGTCCTTCAGCCCTGACGTGGTGCTCTAATTCTCCGGTTTTGAGCTGTCAGTGACTCAATCATGCATCACACCCTGGCACAAACAAACAAGAAGATACATCTAAATCAATTCTTCAAATCCAGCATTCATCGTCAGAGGCTTGTCAGTCAAGCCCCTCGACAGCCCCAAGACGGCCTCGCTTGTACTGAGATGTCAACGAGCAGACTCAACTCCTGACCCCGTCAAAATCCTAATAACATCTTCCAATCTTTATCTCCACCCCTGAAGAGAACTGCTACATAGTGCAGTTTTGGAGAAACCAGCAAACCAATTATGCTGAAATTGTTCAACCCACATCTTCAGCGGCAGCCGTGTTTAAGGCCTAGTTTAATATCCGAGGCTTTGAAAACTATGCGTAGTCATGATGGAAAACATTAATTTTCTTGTGTCCTGGATTGGAGGATAATCCACTTACCGGTAAAAAAAGGGCGAAACTACAAAAAAGTGCAGAGGAGATATGCTGTTGCATAATTCTCTCTCCTGCTTTTGCTGGCTGACATGAGCAGTGATCATTATTTCTCTCACTGTCTTCACCCCACTGGGAAGGTAGGATATTAGAATATTTCATGAATATTGAGCTTTCTCTGGCTTTTTGGCAGTGGCAGAAATTATGTTTGCTGCTGTTTCATGTTGGCAGTAAAAGGAACAAGGCTTAATTGCATAAGTCTATAAAATGGGGTGAGAAAGAAGAGCTTCTGACAATGTGAATTGTTCTGATGCGCCTCATTGTATTAGTCTCAAAAGCAGCAGCGTCAACCCGAATATATTCCAGGATTAGGGGGAAAAGAAAGAAGGGTTGAATGCGTTCAGACACAAGACGGCTCTTTGAGTGCCCCACAGAATCAGTCTTCAATTGTAGTCGTCTGCGAGATTAACTTTTTAGGTTCAACTTGATGATGTGGCGAAACATACTCAAATCCCCCTGGGAGCAAGGAATGGTACATTTGTAATTTTATATTGGTCTGTGTACGTGGTGTTGATTTCTATTTAAATGGATGGTATTTCTTTCAACATTGATTCCAGAATCTTTTCCCCCACCCCCCTGTAGATATGGTCACTGGTGTTGAATAACATGATATACTTGATCCAGATCTACTATTTTCCATAATGTTGGAATCCCTTGTCTGACTAATAACTACCAACTGGTGTGACAGAGAGCAAGAGAGAAAACGAGAGACGAGACATGCAGAGAGAGCGTCCACTGCAGTCTAATCCTTTATTTCCCGTGGTAAGAGATTCTTCGGGTGAGTGCTCTAAAGCACGTTCAGAGATGATTATTTGCATGCCAGTCTCACGCTCTTATCTGGACAGAAGGCATGTTTAAACACAAAGGCCACTGAGAAGAGAGGCAGAGATAGCACTGGACAATGCACCAGTGATAATTATCTGTTCAAAAGCACTTGTCAGGATGATGAAATCCAATTAAAGGGCTTTTAAAAAAAAGCCAGAATATTAGATAAAACCACGAAGTTTATGCACAGATGGTGGTCCTTTAGGGAAGGAGAATTGTCATCATTAGCTCTGTCATCTCGCACCATGGCGGACATGTTTTTTTCGTTTGAGATTTTCTTGCCCTCGCTTTCTCAAGCCACGATCCTCGGCAACACAGACAACACGCCAATGTTCCCTCTAAGCTGCGCGCATTGCGCGGCCGCGCACTTCTGATGCTGAGGCCGCGCACTTCTGAAGCCGCGGCCGCGCAGAAAAGATTAAAATGCCACGCAGAGGACTGACGCGAAATGTGTGGGGAAATCCATTTGATTTTAGTTTAAGTGAGAAATAATTTCAGTGCTCTGGTCAACCGCTATAGAGTGAAAACTGGTGAATGCAGTTTACAGGTTTCATAGAAAGAGAATGATGTGAGCACGTGTGATTGGCAGTGAGTCTTGTGTGACGGACCAAATAGCTCAATACGAGAGGCAACGAGAAACGCAGACATGTGAAATAAAATCACATCATAATGTTTTAAAGAAGAGTGGTTTGATTAAAGTGGTAGAAATAACTGTTGATGGGCACAGAACGGTAACAATTACACATCCACCCGCGTGCAAATTCAAAATAGGCTATCATTAGTTTAAATCTATGTTTTTGTTTGTGTGTGTGTGTGTGTGGGGGGGGGGGGGGTTCAGGCATGGTTAGATTACTATAAGAGAGTACACATATTCACTTTTCTTGAAAATATTTAGCTATTCGATCTATTTAAATGCTTCAGTTTGTTATATATTATAATAATATAATATGTAAACAAATTGAAGCATTTAAACTAATATGTTATATCACTTCAAATACTTCAATTCGTTTTTTTAATATTATATTAGACCTATATTTTATTATATTATAAGCCTAAATAAAGAATCTCAAGGGCTCATTGCCATTAAAAACTTTGAAACCCCCTGCTAAAGAAAATATTGGAAATTCATAAGAAATAAACCATCATTTAACTTTGATGGATTAATGCTTCCTGTACACAATTAATTGACTGTACAAAAACACTTTATGTTTTTCCCAAACCATCTCAGTGTAACAGCTTACTTTTCTTTCATACTATATTCTATCATTGTAAAGAATTGAACTGTCCTGCAGAAGATTTTGTAAATTATTTTTCATAGGATTTCTTGGTAAAGACTGTACAGTTAACAGCACTGTGAAAAAAATATCAGGTAACCTAAAATGTGCTTCATTTAGTGACTTCTTAATTAACTGCTTGTTTTTCAAAAATGTGATTTAATACCAATAAGTTACATCAAGGGTCAAATAAAATAGAAATGCCACATTCAAGTTAAAAGTTACAACTGAATTTTGAAACCATTGTGTTTCTACGTATGCTGTACAGTTCAGGTATAAAGAATATTTGTGCTCAGGTGGCGAAATATGTCCGCCCAATAGAAAAAAGTTTTGCTCAGCAAGAAAAAAAATTAGAGGGAACATTGCAACACGCAATTGCTGCACTGTCAGCATAGATTAAACAAACATCCAATCTCTTTTACTCATGTTTTTCCTGTTTCCATAATATGAGAAGATAATTGATGATAATAACACATCATTATCAGCGTTATTTCTATGACTGTAATCAGAATGCAGAGCAGATGCCCTTATCTGGAGTCGCTGACATGGCTCTCAGTTGTCCATTATGCACTTGGATAAACAGAAGAATTCAGGTTAATTATCTAGCTGCTGGAAAACACTCTATTCGTTCCCAGTTGGAATCTGAACCGGCAGCCAGCGGGTCACCTGCTTGACCGTGCACCATGAAAGTGAGGAAGAAATAATTGTGTTATATTCCGAAATTGCTCTACATTGCATTGGTAATATTGTAGTTTGGACAGTCACACCATTAAAGCTCCATTGGAAGTGAATTTGAAAGACACAGAGCGAGAGTTTATTGCAGATGCTGTGCTCTGCCATTCATTACACAGTGATGCTCTTTGAGTGGACACACAATACCAATAAACGAGTTTGTGCATGCTGGACTGCTACCTCAGCTGTGGCCTTCCTCACATCCTACAACCATATCAGTCCCAGCAGGATAGAGAAAAATACTAAGAGAACATAAAAGGGAGGGAGAGCGAGAAAGAAAAAACTATTTTTCTAGGTGTTACCACCTCTGTTTCATAAAAGAAGAAGAACCTAGGCTTGTATATCGCAAATATTTTAAAGCCCCCCTGTAATCAATCATTTTATCCCTTAAACCTTACCTTGGATCACCAAAATGACATTTTTAAATATTTATTCTTTGAAAAAAATGCCTCATGCCTTAAAATAGCTTGAAGATAAATCTACACCCTTGCCTCATTTAGTATACACTTTTCTATGAATATGCAAATTAGCCCCACCCCCACTCACTCACACCAGCTCAGAGATCCACTCGTTGACGTGTTAAAGGTGGTTTGTTACGTCAGAAACACCAGTGATTTGATGAGGCTATCTTTGGTTCACTGCAGTTTTAAGGAGAAAATACTCAGCAATGGTGTTGACATGAATTTGGACATGGTTTGTTTTAAAACATATTAAAAACAACACAAAGACTTATAAACAATATTAAAAGCTGGATTTTCAACACAAGGGGACTTTAAGAACATGTATATAAAAATCTAGACCAACGTCACTACATTGTGGCCCATCTATAGTCCTGTACTTCCACTACAGCATGGCAGGGTCAGCTGCCCAGCTCAGTATTTGTGAGATTAAAAGATTTGTCTCCCATTTAAAACAAAGATCTTTTCTGTTTTATCAAATTTAAATAAACTATTCTGCCAGGATAAAGCTAATCAAAAGGATCCCTTGGCGAAGCTCTGTAGAACAGGATAGAGGATATCCTATAAAGCTCTTCCTCAGGCTAAGAGAGTATAAGCGTGTGTGTGTGTGTGTGTGTGTGTGTGTGTGTGTGTGTGTGTGTGTGTGTGTGTGTGTGTGTGTGTGTGTGTGTGTGTGTGTGTGTGTGTGTGTGTGTGTGCGCGCGCATGCCAGTGGGGGGACTTTGATCGGGGGGTTTTAGGATAAGGATTCATGCTTGCTGTTATGAAGAAAAAGCAAACCAATCAGACAGTGACAAATGAACCATAACCTTTTCTATTTCAAGTGCTGTCCCCTGTTAACCCCCTCTTCTCCCTCTGTCTCTCTACAGCTCATATTGTCTTTGTCTGCTTCTTTTGAAATGTCTTTGTGTTTAGCCTGTCCCTGAAAAAATGTCTTAAGGCAAGGTCTCAATGTGTGGCATGAGTAACACTAAACACTTAATTCAGAAATTCAGTGCATTTCTTGAATTGAGATGTATTTTATATATAAATAAATCCACCTCCAGAAATGTGTATGTGTAATATTTTTGTACAAATCATAAAATTATTAAAAAAAATATATATATATATTTGTATTAAATTTCTTAATTAAAATGATATCAATAATAATAATAATAATAATGGCCTTGATGCTCAAAAACCCTGACGTCTTAAACATGGAGGAAGCTCTTTTCTATCTATAATTGCCATCCTTATAATAGATATTTTTGCTTGAGTTTTGAATTGAAATGCTAGGCAAAGTGACTATTAATTGCTTGGCTACATCTGCACTTGTTCTCTCTCTCTCTCTCTCTCTCTCTCTCTCTCTCTCTCTCTCTCTCTCTCTCTCTCTCTCTCTCTCTCTCTCTTCAAGCTTTTCCCTCCCTTCTTTGCATTTTTTTTTTGGATTGCAAGCACTGCAGGTTGATAAGAAGAGAAGAGCAGGGCCACCCTGATGCTCACTGAGCCTGTCTATCTCCCCCTCTCCATGCTCACTGTGGTAACGCTAATGCGATGGGCCAGTCCGCTAAAGCCTCTACACTTCATAACCAGGAACACACAACTGCGTCACACAGTTCAACCGCTTCGCTTAGCAGCACACCAGTATCTGCTCCAAATTGTCAGGTTTGGTGTAAGGGCTGAGGCCAGGACTCAAACACAGGAGATGATGGGATTTATTTAAATAGCAAAAAAAAAAAAAAACGCAAACACAGCAAAACCTACTCTGTAGGCAAACACACACGATCCACCAACACAGCAAGGCTGGACAGGGCTGAGCAGGACACAATAAGGAAACACCAGGGACATTCAACAACATCTAACACAAGATCGAGAATACAGGGACAATAAATAAGGAAGCAAACGAGGAGGATAACGAGAGAGGACATGGTGGGTAATAAGATAACAATGAGGGCGGGGTCAAGACAGGGGAGCACATGGTAAAACAAACATGACAGAAACCATGTGCTCACAGAAAACATGACCACCCTAAACCCCCACAAGCTGCATGCTACACAAAACACAAAACAAGAATACACACAAGCCCTAACAAGAGCACATGGTGAGGGAATGAACACTCAACCTGCATGCTCACAACAAACCCTTTGGGTCGAAACGTTGTTAATTTGAATAAATCCTTGGGAGCAGAAGCGGCAGTGTGCTGATTCTTGTTTATTTTTTCACAACAAAAGACAAAACATTAAGAATGAATGTCCAGGCTAACTGGAGTGAAAGAACCCTGACACAATAGCATAGACTACTACATGGTAGCTAAAGATAGCCTCTGGTAGATTGAGAAAAAAATATATATATATATTGGCTGTTTTTATTATAGGATTATAGAAGGTAATTAACGATACCAAAATGCAGTATAGCATGAAATGGGAGAGTTTTGGAGATTGGATTCGGCCCCTTTGAGAGGGGTTTCAGCGAGCTTTTAGAATTATCTAGTGTTCACTGTGGCGTGCAATTATGTGTTAGATTGTTTGTAAGACTATCATGGTTCTTCAGCATTTATTGCAGCCCTTAAAGACCTTGGAGAGGCAAATGTTTTCATTACTTTGCTAATACATGAACACTTCAGACAAAATTGGTCTGAATTGCTATACTTATTTAATCATGTTTTAAAAGGAGATGACTGTCTTTTGGTTTCTTTTGATGCCAATCACAAGAGAAAAGCACAATCTCTAATCAAACTTGTAACCGTACCTTAATCTTCAGCTGCTACCCCATTCATATTTACAAAACACCCATGTACAGCACAAACTATTCTATTTTGTGGACCAGCTGCACACAAAACATTAATGTTAAATGGAATCTGTGCAGCACATGCCTATATTTTCCCAAGTCTGTCATTTTTAAAGGCTTATCAGAAGATGAGGAACTACTCACACCTTAACTGGGTGGCACACTTCCCAAGGCGTAATTGTTAGGTATACGAAACAATGTCATACTCACACTCCAATTTCCATCTAAAAATATCAGACTTGAGAAAGCGGCACGGAGGCATGAGTCTCCAGAGCACCAGTCCTGAAAATAGACAGTCTATTTCCATTTGTTTTATTTACCAGTTTTCGTACTCTCGTTATCCTTGTTTGCAATCACTGAGTCTTTCAGCAGTCATTTAGATTTATTCGCACTGAATACCTGTTTAGACATTCATATCTTCCCCACTCTTTCCCTTTTTGGTTAATGTCAGAGTAAACAAAAGACCAGAAATGTGAAGTCCGAGCAGCAGCTTTTGTAACAACAAAAAGATATGTGGAAACTGCAGGGTCTCGCCCAGGGATGGATTGTCTCTGATTAGCAGTCCATATGAAGTGTCAACCAGGATTTGATGAGTATTATATGAAGCAGGCAATCCCCGCTGGAGATTTCTCCTGAGCTGGAACATATTGTCTGCTATTGTTCACCAAAGAGGGAGATGCGCCCTCTTAGACGACCCATGTCATTGTCTGATAAAGCTAATTATTAGCTTCGACTTGTTGGTCGCTTTGGCCGTGTTTTCTAAAAACCTGTCTGTGCCAGTTTTGTGGCTTGTGGAAAGAGGAAAAAGTAGCATATCAGTGATATATTGGCAGAACACACTCTGCCCCATTTTTCTGTGTTCAAGCTTTGTTGTTGAAGATGGCATCATTACGGAGGCATGGATTGGCTCCAGTGTAGGGGAACCCTGTGCCCTCCATTTCAGCTTGGCGTACATGGCTAGGGGGACACATCTGTATCACCCCTCGCCTTTATTTCTCCATCACAGCTGGGGTTTCGCAAGGGTGTGGGTTGAGCTGTCCTGTTTTCCGGGATCGCCCTGGTACCCAGCTGGGGTCCAAATGAAGTATGAACCACTTTTGTCCTGCATTTGATTGTTGCCATTGCAGCACAGCTGGGATTTAAACCAGCCTGCCCTGGCTGTGTTCTACATTCCCCATCTCCATGGAAGCACAGCTGGGGAGGGATGCAGCCCCCTATACCACCTCTGGCAGAGCATCACAGCTTGAGCCTCCAAAAGTCTTAGGGCAATCCGCCTGAATTGACTGTGACTGAGAACCTCAAACGCAGCATATGAAATGAGCTTCCCTTTTTAATCTTTAAAGCACTGCTCGTGGAGGAAAGATCTTTATTTGCAACTGTTGTTTTTCTTAACCGTCATTGGAATACATTTTCAAAGTGATACAGGTATGTTTTGATCCATAGGCATGGTTGGAATTAGGGCAAGGTAGTGTAGACTACTTCATAATAAAGTACACATTGCAATAAGTATATTTGTATGCAGTACATTGCAATGCATTACGATAGCATAATTGGATTGCAGTTGAACTGCATTTCAATCTTTCTCATGCCAGTCTGTGCTTATTCGAACAACCTGCTTTTTCAATATATATTTAAGACATACAAAGTTCTGGCATGAAACTCTAGATGGTGCAGGCAAATAGGTCTTTTTACTCTCCTGTTCATAATCGTTATCTATAGGGCATAGGGCACATCGTTATCTATAGGGAACAGCTTATTGGTTCCTGACGTATCAGTAGCCCCCGAGCACGCTGCTTAACCTTCAAATACTGGGTAGCATTTGCGTTAGCAGTGCAGCGCACTTTCAGAAACCCTTCCCCAGCTCCACCTGTATAGATCTGCTACGGTTAATTAATGTACGTTATTGTACAGCAGCAGCATGTCTTACTTGCTCACAGCAGCGTGTCATATATGTATTGGCAGTAACAAGTCCCGTACTTGCTCTGCCGCAGCAGCAGCAATAACCTACAGCAGCAATAAAAGCAGCAGCAGCAGCGTAGCAGATCTATTCCGCCCACAGCAAACATACAACATAGTCATACCCATTACCATGTCAATCACTCCAAGAATTACCATGACAGAAATAAGTTTAGCATGTGGAAGGTATGGATGCCCCAGCCAGTGTGAAAGGGAAATAGAAACATTTGCAAATGTATTTGTCATAGCACAAAATGTGTGAACAAACTCCATCGCACACCTGCAGGTGATAGGTGCGTCAGATAATAGGACCAAACAAGTTAGTCGTTTTAGCAGATAAGGAACTCCCGCACACTATCGTAACTTGCAATTTAAAATGAATGTTTATTAACACACAACGTTTCGGTCACACGACCTTCATCAGGAGTATACAAATGTTCACCCTGGGTGATCTTTATTGATTGTTGTAACTATTACAATTTGTAATTGTTTGTGATGTGGTGCTAATTATGTACTTCCAATGAGCTTAATTGTTTACAGATGGAGTTCTGGTCATGTTTTTTATCTGAAAAGAGATGATTTTGAACATTTGTATACTCCCGATGAAGGTCGTGTGACCGAAACGTTGTGTGTTAATAAACATTCATTTTAAATTGCAAGTTACGATAGTGTTCGGGAGTTCCTTATCTCATAGCACAAAATGTCAAATTATCTAAAAAAGGCCTTTTATTATATATATATATATAGAAAAAGTATCATGCTATATGAATGAATGAATTTATTTATTTTTTTACCCTTAGCCACCATTTTTTCTCTGTCCCCTATAAGCAATTGTTGGACTAACCAACCCCTCTTTAACCCATATAATTTCAGTGGATGGTTAGTTGGTGAATCCAGAAATGGTCAGTAATGTTTCGTATATCTATGAAGATTGTGCCACAGTTTCTGTTTTTCTGAATGACATAATATGAGTTTGGAAGGCTTTGATTGGTTGTTTTATTTTCTCAAAGAAAAACTAAAAAGCTTACTCTTGGCTCTTTAATTTAATTTTCCCAAACAAAAACAAATCATTTTGGTGATATTGCTATTAAAAGCTATGTGTCACAACCACGCCAGGCTCCAACCTTACACAATCACAGCACACTCCCTCTCCTGAGTACTGATCACACACCTGCACATCACACACCTGCACATCATCAGTACTGCAATCACCTCCTGCTTATAATCCTCACTCTCACTCTCATTCTTTGTCCGGTATCGTTTGCATCAAGACGCTAACGCTGTGCTTACCTCCTGGACTCCAATATCTGCTTACAAGTCTCCGTGTGATTTCTCCGAGTCAACAACTTTGATCCTAATCATCAGTTCATTGTCCTGAGTCTTCGCAAATTCCAGTTTGTCTTCATCATCACCAACTGCAAGTATTCGAACTGTGTTATCCGTGGTTGATCGTCTGGAACTCTTCTCACCCTCATTCCTTCAACTGCACCGCCGAACTTTCACCTGGTTGCTCAATAAACATCATATTACTTGCATCCTTGTGTCAGTCCCTTCTGTCTTGTAACAGAATACCGGACCAACTAAGAGAAGACCGACGAACCCCAACATGAGCACCGCGGATCCCTTCCAGGGACTCGTTGACGATGTCCGTCAGTCTCTCTACCGTCCGCTCCACAAGCGCCGCCCACAGCGTCCACTTCCGCCGACGTTGTCGTCACTACTTCTCCATCGGTGCTAGTCAGTCCCATGGCCCGACCGACGCCCTTCTCAGGATCGGCGGAGGATTGCAATGGGTTCATCTTACAATGCTCACTGGTCTTGGAAATGCAACCACACCTGTATCCAAATGACCTTGCTAAAGTTGCTTTTGTAATTTCACAATTGAATGGCAAAGCACTACGCTGGGCCGAATCACTCTGGTCCCAGAAGAGTTCTATAATCCAATCTCTCTCCAGTTTTTTCCCTCATTTCAGAGAAATTTTCGGGAAGCCCACCTGGGATTCATCGATTGGAGAGCAACTGTACCAGTTAAAACAAGGTTCAATGTCTGTGAGTGAATATGCCCTGCAATTTCGTACACTAGCTGCCGCTAGCGGATGGAATGAACAAGCCTTGCTCACCAAGTATCGCCAAGGTCTGAATCCTCGCGTACGATTGTATCTTGCTACCTACGAGGATTCCATTGGACTAGAACGCTTTATTCAACTTTCCACCCGCTTCGCCAGTCGGATGCAGTCATGTCTCGAGGAGCATCAGGACCTGCCACTCACTCTTCCATCTCTTCGTCGACCTGAGTCCATCGGCCCTCCAGAACCCGCCTACGAACCCATGCAGATGGATGGCGCACGGTTGACTCGCACGGAACGAAATAGACGGCTGACCCAGAATCTGTGTTTATATTGTGGTTCCTCTGAGCACTTCATCTCTAAATGTCCCATTCGCCCTCCTCGTCCCATGGTGAGTGCTATAATTCCTACGTTTGATAACTTGAAACCACTCTCTACTTTTGTGAATTTAACTGCTGCCGATGTTACGATTCCAGTCTTCGCCCTTCTCGACTCAGGGTCAGCAGGCAACTTCATCTCTGGAGCCCTCTGCCGTCAGCTCAAGCTCAAGTCTACCGCCACGCCGTCCATCTACCAAATTCACTTGATAACTGGCAGACCCCTCAGCCGGAAACAGGTACGTCTCTGTGCTGGTCCCATACAGCTTCAAGTAGGAGCCCTACACGTAGAACAACAACATTTGCTGGTTTTGGAGGAATCCACCGCTGACGTGATTTTAGGGCGCCCATGGTTGGAGCAGCACAATCCCATCATCTCCTGGAGGACTGGTGAAATACTGAAGTGGGGGGACTGCTGCTTCCCAAACTGTTTTTCTGCACTGCCGGTGCCGGCTACTCCTCAGGCCAGAAAGTTGCCTCTTTGCTCTACATCCATTGAAAGTCCAGTGGAGAAACTTTCGGTGGACGTTCCTCCCTGTTATGCCCATTTCAGTGATGTTTTCTGTCCCCAGCGGGCCTCCAAGCTGGCTCCTCACCGACCATGGGATTGTGCCATCGATCTGCTTCAGGGTGAGTCAGTGCCCCGGGTGAGTCAGTGCCCCGTGGGAAGATTTATCCCCTGTCACTCCCGGAGGAGAAGGCCATGTTGGAATACATCAAAGAGGCTCTGGATCAAGGTTACATCCGCCCTTCTACTTCCCCTGCTGCTTCCAGCTTCTTTTTTGTGGCGACGAAGGACGGTGGCTTGCGGCCCTGTATAGATTACCGTGCACTCAACCGGATCACTGTCAAGTTTCGCTACCCCCTTCCTCTCGTCCCCGCTGCACTGGAACATCTCCGAGGTGCTACTGTTTTTTCCAAGTTGGACCTCCGCAGCGCATACAACCTCATCCGGATACGTGAGGGGGACGAATGGAAGACGGCCTTCGTGACCCCTACAGGCCACTACGAGTACCTAGTTATGCCATATGGATTGGCCAACGCCCCCTCCGTTTTCCAGGATTTTATACATGAGGTACTCCGGGAGTTCCTCCACAAGTTTGTCTTGGTCTACATAGATGATATCCTGATTTACTCCCGGAGTATGACCGAACATCGCCACCACGTTGCGGAGGTCCTGAAACGCCTGAGGGATTTCCAGTTGTTCCTGAAAGCAGAAAAGTGTTCTTTTCACCAACCCTCAGTGAAGTTCCTTGGCTATCACATCAATAGCAGTGGCATCCGGATGGACGAGGGGAAGGTGGATGCCATCCGCAACTGGCCCATACCCACTACTATTAAGGAACTCCAACGTTTCCTCGGATTCTCCAATTTCTACCGTCGCTTCATCCTGAACTACAGCATCATTGCCAGTCCACTTACTCACCTCCTTCGACACAAGCCCAAGTCTCTGTCCTGGACGCCTGCTGCCACCCAAGCCTTCGAGTCCCTCAAGAAGGCTTTCACCACCGCTCCTCTCCTGGTTCATCCCGATCCAGAGAAACCTTTCGTTGTGGAGGTCGACGCTTCGACCACAGGAGTGGGAGCGGTCCTTTCCCAGCAGCAGGGGAACCCAGGTAGACTTCATCCATGCGCCTTCTTCTCCCGCAAACTCAACCCGGCGGAGGTCAACTACGACATCGGTAATAGGGAGCTGTTAGCCGTCAAGCTGGCTCTTGAGGAGTGGAGACACTGGTTGGAGGGGGCACAACATCCATTCGTGGTTTTGACGGATCACAAAAATCTACAGTACCTCAGAGACGCCAAAAGATTAAACCCACGACAGGCAAGATGGGCTTTGTTCTTTACCCATTTCCGCTTCACCATTTCCTACCTCCCCGGTCCCAAGAATCTTAAAGCGGACGCTTTATCCCGTCTCCATAGTCCTGAAGAGAGGACTGAAGAACCAGAGCATGTTCTACCTAAGAACATTTTTGTAAGCCCCATCACCTGGTCTGAGGAAACCCTACCCTCCTCCAATGTCTCCACCAACACTCCGCCGGGTTGCCCACCAGGTTTACTCTACATCACCCGGACTCGGCGCACTCCTCTCATCCACACTTCCCACACATCGCTGGGCACTGGCCACCCAGGGGTCAATGAGACCCTCTCGCTGCTAAGAGAACGCTTCTGGTGGCCTAACATGGCAGCGGACGTCAAGAGGTACGTGAGAGGTTGCAAGGAATGCGCCATCTCGAAGAGTCCGCGTCATCTTCCCTCCGGTAAGCTTCATCCTCTGCTCGTTCCCAACAGACCCTGGTCACACCTAGGAGTCGATTTCATAACTGACTTGCCTACCTCTGATCACTGTACCTGCATTCTAGTAATCATCGACAGATTTTCCAAGTCATGTCGTCTAATTCCCCTGAAAGGACTTCCCACCGCCATGCAAACTGCAGAGCTGATGTTCAACCATATTTTCAGAGTTTATGGAATTCCCGAGGACATTGTGTTGGATAGAGGACCACAATTCATCTCCAGGGTATGGAAGGCTTTCTTCTCGCTCCTAGGTGTGACCGTCAGTCTCTCCTCTGGTTACCATCCGCAGTCGAGTGGGCAGACGGAACGGAAGATACAGGAGATTGGACGTTTCCTCCGTACCTTTTGTCATGGCCATCAGGACTCTTGGAACCAGTTCCTGGGTTGGGCCGAGTACGCACAGAACTCCCTACGGCAACCCACCACTGGACTCACTCCCTTCCAGTGCGTGCTCGGTTACCAACCCCCACTATTCCCCTGGTCTGGGGAACCATCGGATGTTCCTGCTGTCGATTTCTGGTTCCGAGAGAGTGAGAGGGTCTGGGACTCTGCTCACCACCAGCTGCAACGGGCACTGCGCAGACGTAGAATGACAGCCGACCTTCGCCGCTCCGACACTCCAACGTATCAGCCAGGTCAGAAGGTCTGGCTGTCCACCAGAGACATCAAGCTACGGTTGCCTTACCGAAAGCTGAGTCCCAGGTTCATTGGCCCCTTCAAAATCATGAAGCAGATCAACCCTGTCTCTTACCAACTCCAATTACCACCACAATACAAGTTTCATTCTACCTTCCACGTCTCCTTGCTGAAGCCTTATCATCCCTCTGTTTCTGTTTCCACAGTGCCTGGTGCAGCAACAGAACCCCCCCCTACGCTCATCCTAGAAGAGGGTGCCACTTACCAGGTTCACAACATCTTGGACTCCCGGCGCCGTGGTGGTCTACTGGAGTATCTCGTGGACTGGGAGGGATACGGCCCAGAGGAACGCTCTTGGGTACCCAGAGACGATATACTTGATCCTAACCTGCTCGATCAGTTCCACGCCACCCATCCGGAGAAGCCCGCACCCCGGGGCAGAGGCCGACCACCACGACGTCGGGGTCCACGGCCCTCAGGAGCGGGCCGTGAAGGGGGGGGTAATGTCACAACCACGCCAGGCTCCACCCTCACACAATCACAGCGCACTCCCTCTCCTGAGTACTGATCACACACCTGCACATCACACACCTGCACATCATCAGTACTGCAATCACCTCCTGCTTATAATCCTCACTCTCACTCTCATTCTTTGTCCGGTATCGTTTGCATCAAGACGCTAACGCTGTGCTTACCTCCTGGACTCCAATATCTGCTTACAAGTCTCCGTGTGATTTCTCAGAGTCAACAACTTTGATCCTAATCATCAGTTCATTGTCCTGAGTCTTCGCAAATTCCAGTTTGTCTTCATCATCACCAACTGCAAGTATTCGAACTGTGTTATCCGTGGTTGATCGTCTGGAACTCTTCTCACCCTCATTCCTTCACCTGCACCGCCGAACTTTCACCTGGTTGCTCAATAAACATCATATTACTTGCATCCTTGTGTCAGTCCCTTCTGTCTTGTAACACTATGGTGTATTTAATAATGACTTTGTGTTTTAAAGCTCAACCTGAATTTTATAATAATTCTGACAGTTTTCTGATTTATGTAAAAAGTTTTTTATTTTTTTCTTAACCAGTTCCTTTGATTTTTAACGTTTTTTTTTGTGATCTTTTCCTTGAAGTCTATGTCTTTAGTCTCAGCACCATGCACATTTGTAGCTGCTTATTGATAGAGCAAGCGTATTTAATCAGAGTGCTGATTTGGAAGTGATTCAGAGCTCCTTTGATATGGCTTGTATTAGCTGTGTGTAGGGGTGCTGTGTGATGAAGTCTGTCTGAATTTAATGTAATTTGATGCAAGCTCTTTGTGCATTTGTCCATAATAGGGCAGTATGCACTTGCAAGCACTGCTGCAGGCTTATTTGGTTAAAGGCCATCACTTGGCCACATACCCCCCACCCCGATGCCCGTGGTCACTGACTCAGAAACAATTACTTATGGGGAACTTTGATGATTTTAAAGTAATTCAGTTTATTCACATTGATTCCACTGATATTAATGCTTGCTTGCCTCACAGTCGAAATTACTTAAAAAGAAAAGTGAAGGAATTTATAAGAATGCTACTGTGTTGGTGAAAATGAGTACAAGAAGTTCACCAAACATGCTCCTGGATAGGCTTTGTTGGTCCTATAGAACATCAGATTTGACGGACAAGTTTATAGTTACTTTCTTACTTTATACGTGACTCATTGGGTCATGCTGTTCTAAAGAAATATGTTTATTTTCATTCACAACATTTGCTTTCATCAAAATTTTATAAACTTTTTCTGCTCATATAACTATGGCTGTGCAGGTGGGGAAAATAACCATTAATATAACAGCCTAGCGATCCCGGTCCAATCAAATCCTGATGGATAAAAACTAATCCTGCCTTGCATTATTTCTTTCTGAATTGTACTTCACTACACACAAAAATATGTCACATTATGAGTGGTAAATGCAGTGTGAATCAAGGTTATTTTCTTTAACTGAAGGTTAACTGAAACTAAGACTAAAACTATTGGTCAAAAAACATTTTCGTAAACTGAAATAAAATTCATAATAAATGAAAAACTAAAACTAAACAAAACTAACAACAGGTACTGAAAAACTAACTGAAATAAAATAATAATTAGCAGAAATAAATAATCTTTTTCATAATTAAAAAGCTCTTTACTTTGATGAAAAATCTGACCTGTGGCTGTTTAAGGAAATGCCTGTATATGGCGCTTCACTCATGTGAAGCTGAGGCGATTAACCGCTGTCCTGTGACACGCTTAATAAAGGACCAAAGCCTAGTCCTTCGCTTGTCCTCAGCGGCTGTTCATGAAGGATGCGTCTATGGCAGTGGAATGGGAAAAAACACAAGGTAATGAGACGCAAGTTGGACTTCTTTTAACTTGAGCGCAGCATTTTTAGAATGCGGTTTCATTTGCAGGACGCGGGTGCAACAGCAAAATAAGTTTGTCAAGCACAAAAAAAAAAAAAAAAAAAAAAAATTTAATGTAGGCTCAGTACTGTATGTTTCAGATGACATGTTTTCATGAGGGTTGACAGGCTGAAAGGTTATTATCTTTGTTTTTATAAAACATTGCTAATAATATTATTATCCATGTGGTGACATTTCCCCACAATGTAGGGAAAACCAGGACACGACACACACACACACACACACACACACACACACACACACACACACACACACACACACACACACACACACACACACACACACACACACACACACACACACACACTCTCTCTGGTTCACTATCTTTGTGGGGACTCTCCATAGACCTAATGGTTTTTATACTGTACAAACTGTATATTCTTTCCCCTTGCACTAACCCGACCCCTAAACCTACCCATCACAAACAACTTTCTGCATTTCTACATTTTCAAAAAGATTCATTCAGTATGATTTATAAGCATGTGTACCTCAATTTAAGGTCCCCACAGTGACACAAGTCCCCTTGAGTCTGTTTGCATTCAGGTTTAAGTCCCCACCAGGATAGAAAAACATGTACACACTCACACACTGCATAGATACTTCATTTTTTAATCACACTGGCTTCACGGCAGTTTGTGTTGGCTGTAGTCAGATTAATTGAGCTGTTTTGATTTTTAATGTACCAGTGATCACTCTGCTACATTGTACAGCTGGAGAAATTTAACTAGGCATATATAACCAGATTTCATCTTTAATATGAATTAGTTTGTCTGAAATTTTCATAGTGTTTTCTTGATACTTTTAAGCTCCATTTATTTGGTGCTTTGTTCAATCTCAAACCATTATTCTATTTTTTTATTAAGATGTCTTCTGTAACTAAGATGTTAACTGTAATCTTGGCAAACATTAAACTTTTCTGAAATTAAGCATCTCGCTTTGGTCTACACTAGAAGTGTACTGTTTGCTCAGCTAAACTATAATTACTAAAACTAAAACTGAAACTAAATAAAATAAAAACTAAATAGAAATGTGTTTGCAAAATAAAAACTAAACTAAAACTAACAAAACCATTAATGAAACTATCTAAAACTAAACAGAAATGTAAAATAAAATTGAAAATGATATTAAAATAAAAACTAATTTTAAAAAGCAAAACTATAATAACCTTGGTGTGAATGCAATATCATGTCTTTAAAATCAACTAAATTGACTTTATTTACTTTCTTAATTAACATTTCTGATAGAATTAAGTATGATACATTGCATATTGTTCCAAAGAAACAAAATGTATTCATAGTGCCTTCATCAAACTCAAAACTTTTTTTTTAGCTTTGTGGGCTACTGTATAATGTTAACCAGTAGCTAAATTATTAGTAAGACATTGAAAGAAATTTGCATTATTTGGTGCCTTTCTGGCATGTAACGCCCATTTTTAACAATCCAATCTATTCCCAGTGGATAAAATAAAGTCCTGCACTACTTTACTCCCTCAACCTATGTAAGGCTTTGCTCAGAAATGCCATGTTACAGAAGTTAAATGCATCTCGAATGGTGTTTCATGTTGTCTTTAACAGGAACACTGGGGTCTGGATACATGTGGTGGTTTCAAGATCAGAGATTAACTATAGGGTGCCTTAGAAGGAGTAATAGTCGGAGATGGAGTGAGATGGTGTACGGAAGAAACAAGCAAACTGAAAAGAGAGGTTAGAGTAGCCTTGGATTGAGATGGTACAGAGAGAGTACTCATGCAAGAGATGGGGTCACATCCCAAATGCGGAATAGAGGTCAACTAGCAGAGGGGGTGGAGGGTAGAATAAAGGGGGATAAGTCATGCCGATTGAAGATACGAGGGAGCCTCATGGGCCGGAGACAGCCGAGGTTGCTAGGAGACAGTGGGATGAGAAAAGATGTGCCGAGCACATACAGAGAGATAGTGTGCCAGTTTGAAGACGGCAAGCTTTGTGCCAGTGATTTCAGAAAGCTGCCGTTGTGAAGGCATCAGACTAAATGAGCACAAGATACACCAAAGCGAGATACTAAACTGGGATCTATCGGCACACCAGCGAGCACGAGCATCTGGATAAACCTTCCCTCCGACTGCAGGCGCGCTGGTCTCGACACAGCACGGTGTCAAAAGGGGAAAATCATTACACACAGCAGCCCAGCCCTGTGTATGCATAATTTAGATGGAAGATGTATCAGTAATTGGCAGGGTTTAAACATCGTGAGCTGAGGTAATTGAACAGTCTTTCTACTAATGGAAGCATGTCAGACATGAGCTTCCACCCAGCCGACAGTGAGTGACATGCACACTGCAGAGCCAAGAGAGAAGGAGAGAGAGATACAGACTTGGAGGAAGGAAGTGAGTCAAAGAGAGTGAAAGACAAGTCACTCTTCTCTTTGAGAGGCTGTTGAGATGAAGATGTCATGATGAGGGAAGAGTGTGTTTGGCTAGCTCGCTGCCACAAGGCTGCCCGGACAGATTCTGCCTCCTTAATGTGAGTTTTAGTCAGGGTTGTCATTTTGCTAAGCAGGCCGAGGGAGAAATAAGACAAACCTTAGAGTCCCTTCGGCCTCCCCGGCGGCACCCACTTTGGAAACGGTCCCATTTACCGTATGACAAAGAAGTCCATCTGTGTAGTAAGCACCAGAGACACTTGGATTATAGATTTAAAAAAAAATCCAAAACAGCTGTCACAAGCAGGAATTGTCAGTGATGAAGAGAAATGGAGAGGAGTGAACAATTCAAACCGACTATTACATTCTAAAACACTCCAAAAGCATACTACTATATTTGTTGCTCTCTTAATGTATACTCTACCAGTCAAGAGTTTGCAATCATTACAATTTTTTTAACGTCTTTGAAAGAAGTCTCATATGCTCACCAAGACTGCAGTGTGCAATTATATTACAATTAAGAATAAAGGTTTTTATTTTATTTTAATATATTTTAAAATGTAATTTATTCCTGTGGTGTCAAAGCTGAATTTTCAGCATCATTACTCCAGTCTTCAGTGTCACATGATCCTTCAGCAATCATTGTAATATGATGATTTACTGCTCAAGAAACATTTTTTATTATTATCAATGTTGAAAAAAGTTTAATTTTAAATTTTTTTTGTGGAATCTGTGGGTTTTTTTCTGAATTCTTTGATGAATACAAAATTCAAAAGAACGTAATAAAAAAAACCTTTTGTTACGTTATAAATGTCTTTACTGTCAGTTTTAATCAAATTAATGCTGAATAAAAGTTTCTTTTTTTATCTTACTTACCCCAAAGTTTTAAATGGTAGTATATCAAGGTTTCCAAAAAAATATTAAGTAGAACAATTGTTTTCAACATTGATAATGAGAAGAAATGTTTCTTGAGCCCAAATCATTGTATTAGAATGATTTCTGAAGGATCATGTGACACTAAAGACTGGAGTAATGATGCTGAAAATTCAGCTTTGATCACAGGAATAAATTACATTTTCTAATATATTAAAATATAAATCCGTTTTTTACATTAATATTTCAAATTTTTAAATATTTTACTATGTTTACTGTAGTATTGATCAAATAAAAGAATCCTTGGTGAGAATAAAGAGACTTTTTTCAAAATAGAAATCTTTTTCCAAACTTTTGCCCAGTAAAAACACACGTGCACACACACACACACACACACACACACACACACACACACACACACACACACACACACACACACACACACACACACACACACACACACACACACACACACACACACACACACACACACACACACACACACACACATATATAGGGTGGTCGGCGGATGAGCTCTTTATTTACTTTAATTATCTGATTGGTGCATTTCTCTTCAGGATTTGTGAATGGTGTTCTTTACTTTGAATTTGGCTATTAAATACGATGTTTTAAAAAATCTAAAGTTGACTGATGGCTTCAACAGAATTAATAACATTGAAGCTCAAGGTGGGTCTGTCTTGAAAGGTTTATAGAGAAAATCAGTTTCTCTTTTGAGTTTGTTTACTGTAGAGTGTGCAAACACATTAACGGTACCAACCTGAACAATACAATTGTTTGTGCATGATTTGAGCTTAAGAGATTTGTGATACTTTTGTTGTCAGACTTTTTTGTTGTTTTGAAATATATTCTTGAAACGTCTCAGGTTACGACTGTAACCCTAGTTCCCTGAGAAGGGAATGAGACACAGCGTCGACGATGCTTTGGGAACACCGCTGCGTGATTATGTCTGAAGCGCGTATGTCAACTAGACCAATGGCGAGAGTGAACGTCATGGGCGGATGATGTCACGACCAGAAAAGGATAAAAGCACATCCGGTCTGACCGGCATTAGCGTCGATACAGCCGAAGCAAGTCGATCACAGGAATACAGGAAGTCCTTCGCTAACAGAGCTTTCCTGGTCATTCGCTAGCAGGCGAATCCTCTTCCCCCTTATTTTCACTTTCAATGCTCAACACATCTAATTCCTCTGAACTAGAGCACTGAAGCATTGGGCTCCACCCCGGGCGGAAGAAGCCGCTGGGAGGGCTTCCGACACCAGTGAGAAAGCGCTGGATCCCTTGGGTAAAGGAAGAGTAAGGGCGGAGCCCTAACCACAACGAGAGATCCATTTGCGATCCCCAATAATGCCTTCCTCGTGCTGCCTCAGCAGCAGTGGGTCCGGATCCTTAAGGATCGCAAGCCTGACCACTTTCTTCGAAGAGTGACAGGCGAGAGCGGAGCGTGCAAAGTGGAAGCCTCTCACAATGCTGACAGTCAGCCCCTTCAAAGGCTTGACATAGCATGCTCCGCTCCCAAACACATAACACACAAATCATGTGTATCCCCACCCGTTAAATAACGTGGACAGGGAGAAGCACACAATTTGAATGATTGCATTTGTTTTGCCATAAAATACAATACAATAGTAAATATAACAGACAGTTTCAACATAGAGCGCTTGCTAAGGCACAGAAGCTAATGCCGGTCAGACCGGGTGTGCTTTTATCCTTTCCTGGTCGTGACGTCATCCGCCCATGACGTTCACTCTCGCCATTGGACTAGTTGACATAGGTGCTTCAGACGCAATCACACAGGGGCGTTACCAAAGCGCCGTCAAAGCAGCGTGAGTTCCCTCGAAAGGGAACATAGTTTTGACAAATTTGTGAGATTTAGTTTTTTTCCTCATTTAAGCTGATATAGCTGCACTTGTATGCCAAGTACTTAATTCTGAAAGCAACTTTGACGCCTTACGAAAGGAACTCTACACAAAAAGTCCGTAGCATCATCAGTTAAGCAAATCCTCATACCTGAATTGGCTGTGTAGTAAAGGGAAGTGGAGTGTGAGCAATGAGCTCAAAAGTAGTTTCTGGAGTGGCTCATGGTGTACACTCCTCTGCTCCTTTCTCCTCTCTCCTTTCCATTCATGAATCAGAGCCACAAGAGCACCAGCAGCCCTCATAAATAAAGCAAGAGGGGAGGAAGGAAACCTCTCTCTCTTTAACTCACTCTCACTATTCTACCCCTCTCTTCTGAAGTCACACGGCATCGTTCGATCCCCATTACATAACCATTGAAAACAAGCCCAGCAAAAACCCTTTGCAGAGGCCTGAGGAGCATTCTAAGAGAACCGACCAAATTATTAGCTCCCACTTTATTTTCACACACTATCAGAAAGCATTAAGGTAGGTACAAAGAGTGCAAATGGAACCTTATGCATCACAATCGATCAGATCTTTTTAGAAGTCTTTCTCCTTCATCAGCCAACTGAAGACCAAGCATTGATATTGATCTTTGATATTTGTCATAACTATAAATGCACACAGAGAGGAGGGAGTTTTATCTCTATTGGATTTCTCCTCCCCTCTCTCCTGGGACCCTTCACGCACTCACATCAAAATGCCACTAAAATGCCAGCAGGGAAATGGAAGCATTATTCACCGGACCGCCATTCATAGCGGGAAGATGCTGGCAGTTGCAGCCCTTCTTCACATCCTTTTCATTATCTACCTCACCTGAAAATGCCACTGCCTTTCATGTGACTTATCCCCACATCAGACATCCATGCAAAAAAACCAAAAAAATAAAACGAGCCAGATTCAGAGGGTGAAAATCATTTATTTGTTTATCGGTTTCGAAACCTTTTTTTCTGCAGGATTGTCATTTAAAAAATGCAGAGAGCGCAGGCTCAATATAGATAGACAGAATGCAAGGGTGAGTGGAAGAGGAGGAATGAAACACTCTATATTTGATGAAGTGGATCAAAGCACTGCCACACTAGCTGCCAACACTGGCGTATTTGCCCTTTTTATTTAAATTCAATACATTATTTATTTTTAGCTTGACAAGTTAATGTGGGGTTCTTTGATAGGAATTCTGGTAAAGCGCAAGGGGCTGTGTCTTTTCATACATTTTCCTTATATGTTTGTGGAGAGCATTGAGAAAAGAAAGCCTGTCAGATAGACACTGATGAAAGCAGCTCTGAAAATGTCACCGAGCCGCCGGAGGTGAGATGGGTCCGCAGACATGCGACATCTTTAACTGGAATGACACAGATCACCGAAAACAAAGTGGAAATTAAATCAAGCCTCACATTTTCTCGTGGGTGGCAATGAGGAGAGACAGGCAGGCGAACGCGTTGCCTTGTCAGACGTGCACACGCTCCTTGAAACACCTTTAGTCAGCCGAGTAGATTGCAAATAGGTCCAGGGAGATTCGCCGGACTATCTTGGCATCCCTATAAAGATACCGCGGTGACAGGCCAAATGAAAGAGGAGATTTATGGAGAATTCAGGCAGCTTCAGTTCTGCTAAATTGGTCTGCGTTGTTCTGCAGAGCACAAAAAAATGTGCTGTTATTAAGAGAGAGTTTGGTGCACATGCCAGGCAGGCATCATTAATCAGATGTTAGGAGCTGCGTTATTGAACACAGTCTTGGGGGAAGGACTTCGACGGGTTATATCCGAGAAGATGTTGTGTCTGTACTGTTGGAGGGTTAAAGATAATGGCCCACACTCATTTCTTTTTCAGATGCTTAAGAGACATCAAAGTGCAGTCATGTGATGTGATTGTGTGGTCCCCGCTTTTCAGAAGCGACTGGCGCATTTATGCATTTACACTCCAAATCACTCCGACTCACCCATGTTCAAGGCTGAAGGCACTCTCTCTGGATATCTCTCTGGATGGCTCTGAAACACAAGAAATCCATCTACTAAGTGTCATTGCCATGAGTTTCCTACTTCAGCTGGTTTAGGCTAATGAAACGTGTCCACTGAGGACGGTGGGGAAAACAGAGTGAAAAAATAGAGACATTTTCGAAACATTCTCTATCCTTAAAGCCAAACGCTCTTTTCCATGGATTACCTGCTCACTCAGAGAATGATCAGGTAATTGAAGATAACACCACTTCAGATTCCAAATAGTACCATGTCAGTGCTAATACCAAGTTGGCATAACAAGTGGGTCTCAGATTGTCAGGGCGCATTTAGGACTTCATAGAGCACCGGTATTCTTTTCTAATGCCTACTGAGAGCTAAGGCTGAGGTGAAACACAGAAAAAAATCTCCTTTATTCTTGCATTTGAAGTTGAATATAGCAAATCGACACTGAAAGATAAGAAACCGAGGCCAGACTTGGGTGGAGCATTGAAGCGGGTCCACAATGGGGCTTGTTTATTTTTGGCTACCTAGATTTAACAACCTTGCAGCGTTTACAAAAGGCTTGTTTGAAAACTAATAATGAATATCAATAGCATAATTACGGCACTGATGAAATAAAAGAGGACGGACACCATGCGCTATTTTCCATGAAAAGGGAAAATGGACGAGAGCTCCGTCCATCAGTGTTAATTACATGGAGTTTTATTCAGCTCATGAACTAATTAATGTCTTTTTTTAGGGGAAATCTAATGGACCACCTGGTCATTTCATTAGACGCCAAAGGCCTTTATGGGTTTAAGAGCCAATAAAGCTTGTTCAGGAGCATTCTAATCCAAACCTTCATTACAAACGGATAAAAAGATACACTCATGAATATGGATGTGTTAGCCATATACGTAAAGCCTGATAATGAGGCCTTTTGTGAACACTGACGCATTTCTCTCCATCCCTGATGGACAGTGATAATAAGTGATGATAATGAAGCCTTATAGATTCATATGAGCTTTCAAAAGTTTGAACTAAAGATCTTGATGCTTGTCAGTTTGTTTTTCATTGGCTCTTCCTGCAGCAGTTTATACTGGCAGGTAAGACAGCACATCACTTTCAACTTGATATTACACAAGCCTAGTAACACAGATACAATCTACACACTGACAGCACATTGTGGATATGTGTGTGTTTGTGTGTATGAAAGGGAGAGAGATCACGGTCTGTCAGAAACATGTCTGTCTGAGGCCTTCCAATAGTGTGAGCTAATGCTGTTTGATGTATTAACTATGAAGATGGGGGCAGTGGGTGTACGTCAGCATATGTGTATGAGAGATACAGAGAAAATGAATTGTGTTTTGCCTTTGTGTGAAGTTGAATGAAAGGGGAGGAGTGTTGAAGTCGTTTGATATTTTAATAATGTTTCAGCCTGAAAGTGTCTCTTTGGTAGGCGGTTTCAAGTATCAATCAATCTCTCATTTCGACCAATGAGTAAACACTTTAACAGAATTATGAACAGAAGTCACTCAAATATGACAGGTTTGCTACGAGTATGTGTGCGTGTATGCATAGAATTGCATGGCATATCATTACTAAAAAGTACCGCAGTACCACAATTTCACTGTGATTATTATCGTTTTTGCAAATTTCGGAATCTGAGGTTGATGACAATGTGCCGCTATTCAGCACAGTTCAGCAGTGCAGGAAGTGTGACGTTGAAGCGTATGTTAATGTGATTACCCACGAGATTCATTAAATGTGTTTTTATGCACTAGCGGATTTGACATTATCACTGTTTCATTCTGTAATTTATCCATGAATCAAATCCAGATGGGATGTTTAGAAATGTGAAGTAATTTGCACTCTTTGTATGGTGGAATTTGATTATCATTGACACTTGTAAGGTGGGTGCCAGAAAGTCTGGGGGAACCCCTCGAGGAAGCAAAATGCTCTCCTGAGAATTAACATTTGAACCCTCCCCTGCATAATTATGTAACAGCAACAACCGAGACGCAGCACCAAGGGCGTAGGTTTGGTTTTGAGATTAGTGTGGACATTCCCAAAAGCTGGGAATCAGGAAATTAATAGGATAATATTAAGGTTTTTAGTCTATGTTGACCTTAACAATACGTTAATGAATTATGTAATGTTAGGACAAATATTAAAGACAAGAAGGGAGTTTAACAGAGACTGAACTTTCCTCCATTCATAGTGCAGTGCAATAGAGCAATGCGGTCTTGTTCCTTGCTTTTTGAAGAAGCCAAACACATGTCTGTATCTGTCATTAAAGGGATAGTTAAGGGAATAGTTCACCAACATGAAAATTTGGTCTCTCCCACAAGTTGTTTTAAACCCTTATAAATTTCCTTCTTCTACTGAACAATAAGGAAGATATTTTGAAGAATGTTGGTAACTAGACAGTTGATGGACCCCATTGACAACCATAGTAAGAAAAAAAAATACTATGGAAGTCAATGGGGCCCATGAACTGTCTAGTTACCAACATTGTTCAAAATAACTTCTTTTGTGGTCAGCAGAAGAAAGAAACTGGTCTGAAACAACTTAATGATGACAGAAATTTCACTTTTTAATGAAACTATCCCGTTAACAGAAATTAACTTTTAGCATATTTGTTTTCACATCCTTACTGTCCAGTTTGTCCTGTTGGACATTACAAACAAAAACTTGTGCCATTGTTCTGAACCATGTTTTCAGTCTCCTAAGAGCAATGAAACTTATTTCAGCTTCAGCTGAGACTGGGATGACAAGGGATTCAACTTGATCAAACAGACTTCTCATTTCAACAGACCAAACAATTTTGTGTTTTCATGTTTAATGTGGACTTTCCATAGTCGTAATGATTTATACTGTACAAAGTGTATTCTATCCCCCTACACTAACCCTAGCACAGATAACTTTCTACATTTTCAACAAACAAAAAACTTATGTATGATTTATAAGATGTTTTCAAAAAAAAAACTTTGTATGATTTATAAGCTGTTTTCAAAAAAAAAAAATCCCCACAAGGATTTCGGAAATTGCCATCTTTGTGTGGACATTCTGTCTTTATCCCTACAAAAATGGCAATATACGAAAATCCTGTCCTTCTGGGTATTTTCTTTCTTTTCTTCCTTTTTTTGGAAAAAAAATTTTTTTTTTTTTTTGATCATTATTATGATATTTAAGTGATGTTTACTCCGTGATGTTTTCAGTGCTCTTTGCGCGCGCGCGCGCGCACACAAACACACACACACACACACACACACACACACACGCTAACACTAACGACATGTTTGCCACTTATCCTGCGATTGTCACACATTATATTGTAAAAACGGAGCTGTCCCCGAATCATTTGACGCGATTTGCCCCGTATGTTTGTGCACAGAACTGTAGATTACTCCCTAGTTTACCACATCGAGGAGGTTTCCTTCGAGGTGCAATGCCGCTTCGCACAATCAAATGTAGCTACAGCCTCTCACAAGTTAGAAAGAAAACACAAAGCCAATCAGTTTAGCAATGTGTGTTCAGGAGGCGGGACTCAGATCTATTAACCGTTTGTGTTCCAGGATTTGCGCATTTTTCTCAGAACGCTCTTATAAGAGATTTTTATCTAACATAGATGTTTCCTGGTTAAATAAAATAAGAACTACGCAAAACACACTGGCAACAGTGGTTATATATAAAAATATTAGCATTTTTGATCGAAATTATTGCTAGGGACAAATCAGTGTCACTGGATATTGGTAGGGACACGTCCCTAGCGTCCCTACTAAATTCTACGCCCCTGCGCAGCACACAGTGCAACTCACACCTCACACCCCCCTTCTCCTCCTCACCTGAAACTCACTGAAAACTCATGTTAAAAATGACATGTTAATGTTTTAAAAAAAGTAAATATACATGTTTGGTATCATTTACAGTGTCTCAGTGCGCCTGGTAAAATGGTCTCATTCTCCCAACCATAATGAAAAGCTAAAATAAGTTACAAAATATGAGAAAAGTGATGTGTCCCTTAAAGGTGTTCCCTCCCTCAGATCCTCCATTCTGGTCTCACAGTTGTGAGACCCTCAATAGGGGACCTGATCTAATTATAATGACATACACCACCATTTGGTAAGCAAATTGAATTATCTGGGTTTATAAGGAAAATGAGCAAAAAGGTTTGTGGAGTCTGTAGGTTGACTACCCACACAACCTCTGTGTATAATTTCCGTTGCCAGGTAATAATTTCTACAGATTCCTCAATTTCTGAATTGTTGTTATGATATGATTAACTGATGATTTTATTCTCATGAATTGGATTTTGAATTGTTGTTTCATTACCTGGCCAATAAATTGTAAACGTTTGATTTTATTCTGACTGACTCTGAGATTGTTTTTCCAAGTAGATTATTGGATTCGTATATTCCTGCAATTCTGCTTCAGATTGGTGACGACCAATATTTGACATCAACTTCAAGGGTACTTTTATTTCCGTTTAGGGCAGCAAACGCGCTGCTTGATCAACCTAAATTTGGGTGCGTCTGTTTTACCTCTGTCTTAATTTAATTTTACTTTGGATAAGTGCAACGTGATTTCTCAGGGGCTTGGCCAATCCAAACTATTATAAGGAAGTATAGTTGATCGACTCAAACCTATAATAGGGCCAAAACCTCTACTGAAGTAAAACGATTGAATTAAGTTCAAGTGTATGCAATTCCATGAGGGCTATCAAAATATATTTTGATCGAGTATGGAGGTGATATCTTATGGAGGTAATATCTTAAGCGGAGGTGAATCCAACCGCTTAAGATATTTGCCAATAACCTCTGTTTGATGAACAAAAACCGGCGAGAGACCTGTGGAAGACGCAGGACCTCTAAGTGATATAGTTTCCTAATCTGAGCGGGTACAACATAATTAAAGAGTTATAAGAATAATCAAACATTCGCTCACTTTTAATGATACCCAGATATCATTAAAACCCTTTTCATTTATGGAGTCAGATGAAATAACGAGTTAATACATATGAGAAAATGTATTTAATTTAATCTTGAATGTTGCGGAAAAGGAAAGACTTAAACCGCTGATCAGGAGACCCTCATTGGCCTGATCCAGCCGGACTTAACACACTCAAGTACGAAATATACTTTTGTAAAACATTAAGATGGTAGCATCATACAGCAGCAAAAACAATTCACACTTACTTTAGATATGTGTGGTAAAAGTTGTTATATTACCTAATTAGAGCAGATTTGCATTGAGTGTTGGCATTTCCTTTACGGTTTAATGCAAGAGAAATATTCCGCTATGTTTGTCATACAAATGAATTGCGTGAACATTTAGTTTTCTTTAAACAGTAACTGAATACAGTAATGTTATCAACAAAAATTCTGAGTTGAATCTTAAATTATTATTAACATTTGACTGAATCTGCTCAGAGCCCTAGTTTAATTTCATCAGTTGCCGGGGGCTGTTTATTTGTTGCATAAAGTATTGATTTAGTATCAGTACTGAAGAAACAGAGGATGGTATAGTAATGAAGCCAAAATGTTGGTATCGATCCAACTTTAGTGAATGCAAATGTTTATATGCGTAGGGTGAGAATGAACATACTGGATTGTTGCCAGCATAAAGACTGTGATTTATCTCCAAGTTGGCGTAGATGTATCTTTAATCAAAGCCTGTTTTGTTGTTATGCACTTCAACAGTATGTGTGTGTCTTCATCACAAGTCAGACTGAATTTCAATCATTGAAAAGGTTTGAGTTATAACGGCCACTCATTATGTTCCCAGAGCTGCCTATTGCTTTAGTTGATGCTTGGAGTTCAAAGGAGCAATGGCTACTGCAGTAAGTTAATGTATTATAATGCATTAACGAACAATGTGAATGTGTGATCAAAGAGAGTGTTCTTTAGGAACCAGCACACACAGTTACAGTACAGTGTGTTACAAAAAAAGGGGGGGGGGGGGGGACTGGTGCTAACAGTGTCTCCTGAAAACTAGCACTGAATAATTCTGTTTCACAAAGGATCTTTAACCAGGGTTTCAGGCCTTGTCTACACTAATGTTTTCGTTTGAAAACATCTCTGGTTACGTATGTAACCCTAGTTCCCTGAAGGGAACGAGACGCTGCGTGACAACGCTTTGGGAACGCCCCTGCGTGAGTGTGTCATGAAGCACGTATGAAATCAGTCCAATGGCGAGACGGAACGTCATAGGCGGGTGACGTCATCGACCAGGAAACTATATAAGCACCCCAAAACACAAGCGCGTCAGCTTCTGATAAGACTGAAGCAAGTGCTCACGTGCATGCTGGGAGTATGGCATAGACACACAGCGTCTCGTTCCCTTCAGGGAACTAGGGTTACATACGTAACCAGAGATGTTCCCTATCAGGGAACTCGAGCTGCGTGACAACGCTTTGGGAACGCTAATACCAACGTCGCCATACGAGCAAGTGTCCGTCGATGTGAAGTCAGAGCGCACATTCGGACGAAAGCACCTGCACCCCTGGAGTGGAGCTGAAGTCGAGATGATAAAACTTCACGAATGTGTGCGGTGAGGACCAGCCTGCCGCATCACAAACATCCTGGATTGATACTCCTGACAGGATAGCCGAAAAGGCAGCTATACTCCTGGTTGAATGA
The DNA here is from genome assembly GCF_051911475.1 of Siphateles boraxobius. NCBI lineage: Eukaryota > Metazoa > Chordata > Actinopteri > Cypriniformes > Leuciscidae > Siphateles > Siphateles boraxobius. The sequence goes on from NW_027508866.1 coordinate 15,517,154, forward strand.
GCCCGGACAGCCAAAGGAGAAGGCTGACCGGCAGACTCGTAGGCAAGTGAGATGGCCTCGACCACCCACTTGCTCAACCTCTGCTTAGATACTGGACAGCCCTTCTTAGGGGTCCAAAGCAAACGAATAGATGTTCACTCTTTCTCCACAGGGCAGCTCTGTGGACGTACGCATCTAGGGCCCTAACAGGGCAAAGCAGATTTAGTTTCTCTTGGTCCGACGTCAGAAATGGAGGAGGACAGAAAGCCTGCAGTACAATAGGCCTGACCACATTGTTGTTATCGCTGACAGATCCATTTGCGATCCCCACGATTGAAGCCTCCGCTGTGCCTCGGCAGCAGCGGGACCCGAACCGCGGGGAGCGGTGCACCGAACCACTCTCCTCGAAGAGGGCTCGGCGGGAGCGGAGCGTTTTCATTGACATCCGCTCGCAATGCTCGCAACCAGCTCCCTCGAGAGCTGACTGGGCATGCTGCACTCCCATACAAACAACACACAGATCGTGAGTGTCCCCACTCTTGATATAACGTGGGCAGGGATGAACACACTTTCTGAACTGCTGTTCGCTCGCCATATTATATATATATATATATATCATCTCTTTATAGTTTTTTTATATGTGAAAAACTCCTGCCTAGCAATTTCTAAGGACAGACAAAAACACTTTGAGACACAGACAGATATATTCACACAGAGCGCTTGCTGAAGACTCAGAAGCTGACGCGCTTGTGTTTTGGGGTGCTTATTTAGTTTCCTGGTCGATGACGTCACCCGCCTATGATGTTCCGTCTCGCCATTGGACTGATTTCATACGTGCTTCATGACGCACTCACGCAGGGGCGTTCCCAAAGCGTTGTCACGCAGCTCGAGTTCCCTGATAGGGAACCTATCTTTTTTGTTCACATTGAGACAGCGTTTATGTCTTGCTAAAACTGAGCTTTTTGAAAACGCTTTCCCAGGTGGATACATTTGAAAACACAGTTTTCGCGTTGTTCGAGTTATTTGAAAACGCTAATGCATGTTTAGTCATGTGATGCTTATTGAACCGATAGATATGTATGATTATACCGCTATTGTGCCATGTGTTCTATCCACCGTATTCCTGACGAGTTTACTGTGTTTTGAATTATGGGTGGCACTTCCGGTTTGGGGAACTTCCATTCAAAAAGACTGAAACGAATCATTTCAAATCATAAGGTTGCCCTACAGATAAAGCTTATCCATCAGTTTGACTCAATGAGCTATCAGTTTTCTTTCATGTTTTATTTAAGAATAACATGAGAATAACGTAACACTTGATATTTTAACGTGATATGTTATAACAAGAATATCTATGGCAAGAGCTCTTTTCAGTCACTGCATTCTTTTCCTCATTATTATTTTCTTTTTTCCTTTTGCATTCCGCTTTAATAGTATGAAAAAGGTCAACATACTGCACATTTCTGGTCTGTTCTCAACAATTTAATTTACGATATATGCCATTAATAATTCACTGGAATGCACAAAGAATCTCTCTTTTTTTCTCCCCAAATCCTCACGTATCTTTCCAGGTTTGTTTTCACTGGTAAATACAATTTATTATCTGTCAAAATGACTGAAATCACTTTGAAATAGTATCACGCAATGCTGATGTAGCTAAATCATTTTTATTAAGGCAACGTATGTTACATAATACAGATTACCACAGTGATGTTTAACCGTCCGATTTTGCTGTGGAAAGATTCACACTTTTGGGGTTATTCACGGTCTGTTTAAATTTGCTGATGCTTTTACAGATTTAAATGTCCTTTTAACGTTCAATACTTGAAGGGTGAGTAGAATAATGTAATGTCATTGTACACAGTTTAAAAAATATATATTATTGAGTCCATAGAGTTAGTCTTTCACTGATTGTTTACAGCTTAACGGAAGTTACACCCATAATTTGCGCAAAGTGTCATGGGGAGTAGTCATAATGTGGATAGATGTTCTATGTTTTATAGTTCTATATATACACATCACATCAGTGAATGGTGAGATGTTTTGCTAAATAAAATGATCCTCCAAGAAGAATTACGATAATTCTATTATGTCTGTTCTGTCTGTATCACCTCAGTGAGCTTTTTACGCATGCACAGTAGGGGGAATTTAGCGTTTTCTCAAATTTCAGTGTGGAAGATAAACTTTTGGAAAACGCTAGTGTGGACAGAGAACATTTTGGAATGATAAAACTTTTTGCAGCCTAAATACATGTACAAAAATCTTAGTATCTGTAAATTATTTTACCTGGAAAAACCTGCATATCAAGGATTTTAAAAATAGTGATGGAAATTTCATGAACATATTTAATCAAAAGAGATTATGTATAACATATACATCCTATATGTCTCTATAGCTTTGTTAAAGAGTTCCTATTATTCCCTTTTACAAAGTCTTGATGTTGTTTTTGGGGTGTACTAGAATATGTTTTCATGCTTGATTGTTCAAAAAACACATTATTGTTCACATATTTTACATTATTACACCACCTCTCCTCCCAGTCTGGTTGAAGCCGTCATTTTCGATGAAGCCCCTCCTTCCGAAATAGGAAATGTGCTGTGATTGGTTAGCTGCCTTGTCCAGTGTTTTGTGATTGGCACAGCTTAGCTTAGAGTTTGGGAAATGTCCCGCCCCTCCATAACTGTGAGTTCTTCTCTTTTGTAAATATTAATGTCAATTTCAAACCAATTCGAGCCCGATTCAAACCCTGACAAGGTTCTGAACGAGATGATCATGCTGACCAGATTTCATGCACAGACTTTGCAAGCACGTATTTCACAGGACGTTTCAGAGTGGTATGTTTTTAAAAATATATATGAAAAATACGTTATGTAATGTATAATTTTTTTCTTGTAATTTGACCCTTTAAGGGATAGTATTTACTCACCCTCATGTTGTTCCAACCCCGTAAGACCTTCGTTCATTGTTGGAACATGAATTCAGATATTTTTGATTAAATCTGAGAGCTGATCACTCCCACATAGGCTTCTTAAGGGATTGAATCTTGCAGCCCCAAAAAGTTATTAAAGACATCGTTAAAATAGTCCAAGTGACTACAGTGGCTCAATCCTAAGTTTATCAAACGACGAGAATACTTTTTGTGCGCAAAAAAAACAAAAATGATGACTTTATTTCAACTATTCATTTCCTTCTCTGTGGGTCTCGAGTCAGTTCACTAGTGTATTAGCGTAAGTGCTTCTGTGTTGTACGCATAGGTTGTACGTCACACACATCACACATATGACCAGCGTCGGCCAATAGTGAGCCTACGTGTGACGTAGCTCTACGCAATCACACTACGTTGACTGACTAGAGGCCCACAGAGAAGGAAATGAGTAGTTGAAATAAAGTCGTTATTTTTGTTTGTTTTTGCACACAAAAAGTATTCTCGTCGCTTGATAAACATAAGATTGAGCCACTGTAGTCACTTGGACTATGTTAACGATGTCTTTAATAACTTTTCGGGGCTGGCAAGTGTCAATCCCTTAGAAGCCTATGGAGGAGTGATCCAGCTCTCAGATTTAATCAAAAATATCTTAATTCGTGTTCCGAAGATGAAAAAAGGTCTTACGGGGTTGGAACAACATGAGGGTGAGTAAATACTGACAGAATTTTAATTTTTGGGTGAACTATACCTTTAAACAAGGAAGAATGGAAATGATGGGCAAAATTTCATTTCATGTCACTTTTTATATCATCTGGTAAAAATTCAAAGAAATGTTTTGAAATATTTTATATGTTTTGGAGTTGTATCTCCCAGGATAAGTTGCCAAGGTCACCCATATTTTATATGATGAAAAAAATATATGTAATATGCAAAATATGCTGCATGTATGACTGTCACGGTGGGTTGCAGGAAGGCAGATGGGTATATATTTCCAAAACAAAGGTTTATTTGTAATTATACAGGACAGCAGAACAGGTAGCGCACTAAATAAGACGTAAATCGGACAAACACTGACTTAACCGATTAAACTTAAATACAAACACATATTACACTGATTAATAGAACACCGGTGATACAGATGACGATGATGACTAAACAGGTGACACAACTGAACTGAAAATGACAGTAACCATGGATACAAAAGAGTGGCGGGGAAAGAACAAAGGAGAACAGGAACCAATCAAAATACAAATTGAAAGTCCAAAGAAACGCTGACACCTGACAGTACATCCCCCGCCCAGAGGGCGCGACCTCGCGCTGTAGACAAACCAACTGCGGAGGAAGGGAGGGGGTTCAGGAGGACGAAGAGCAGGTGAAGGGCAGACAGAAGGTAGGAGGGACCAGGTCGAAGCAGACTGTGCAGACGGCCTTGGCGGAGACGACCGTGCAGGCGGCCATAGCGGAGACGACGGGGGCAGGGGCCATGGTGGAGAAAGGGCTGACGACTCCACGGGGCCCACTGGCGAAGCCGGTGGAAGTGGAGACCCGGATGGAGCCAGAGAGCCAGGGCGATGCAGAGGATCCCGAGGGTAATGGCGATGTCGATGGCTCAGCAGACCAAGGCGCAGGCGGGGATCCAGAAGACTGCGGTGGAGCCAGAGCGACAGAGGACCAAGGTGGAGCTGGAGGGAGTGAGGAGCCCAACGGAGCTAGAGGGATGAAGGGACGAGGCGAAGCCATAGGAGTGTAGTCCCAAGGCGAGGACAGGCCGACGAACCACCAAGGTGGAGCCGGAGGGAAGAGGGAGCCCACTGGAGCTAGTGGACTGATGGGCCACGGTGGAGATGAGGAAGGTAGGAGCCAAGGTTGAGCTGATGGACAGACAGGCCGAGGTGGAGTCCTGGTCGCGGAGTCAGGAGGCAGAGAACGGGGATCCACCGACCATGCTGGATCTGAACAGTGGTAGACCCGCTAGCTCACCTCACTGAAGGTGGCATGTGGGTGAGCTGTGAGGTTAGCAGGATGTGGTGACAGCGATGTTGAGGAAGGGATGATTGAAGGTGGGAGAGGGAGGCTGGGTGGGAGTTCAGGAACAGGCTCAAGTTATGGAACAGGCTCGGGAAGAGATACAGGCTCGGGAAGAGATTAAGATTCAGGAACAGATACAGGCTCGGGAACAGGAACAGGTCTTGGGGCAGGAACAGGCTCTGACTTCGCAGCGGTTACCTTGGCAGAGGGCTCAGGTGGTGTGGCGTCGGCAGTCATCCTGGCAGAGGGCTCAGGCGGTGTGGCGACGGCGGCCATCAACTCTGGAAGGGTAGTCTCGGCGGGACGAGACTCTGGAAGGGTGGCCTCAGCGGCTGCTGGTGATGGTGGTTGTTCTCTGGATCGGGACGCGACGCTCACCAAACACCTGGCAATGGCTTCCCTCCAGCTTAGTCCATCTGTGTTTGGGAGCTCGATGGCCTGGTGGAAATTGGCCCCGTTCCAGAAAAGCAGCATGAGGGTTTCATCGTCGAGGGGGCTAGTGACAGCTTGACAAACAAAGTTCTCCAGAAAGGAGAAAAATGCTGTGCTCTCTTGAGCTATGGCAACAAATATAGCCCCGTCGTCCATACGGGCTGGTCCGATCTTCTGTCACCGTGGGTTTCAGGAAGGCAGACGGAGGTGAGGATACATTTCCAAAACGGAGGTTTATTTGTAATTAAACACAGGACAGCAGAACAGGTAGCAAGACACACTAAATAAGATAGAGATCGAACAAACACTGACTGAACAGATGGAACTTAAATACAAACACAGATTATACTGATTAATAGAACACAGGTGATACAGATGACGATGATGACTACACAGGTGACAAAACTGAACTGATAATGACAGTTACCATGGATACAAAGGAGTGGCGGGAAAATAACAAAGGAGAACAAGAACCAATCAAGATACAAACTGAAAGTCCAAAGAAACACTGATACGTGACAATGACATGTCTAAGTGTACTAAAATTGAGACATTTAAATTTCTTGTGTTTTTGCATTGCTGAACTGTATCATCTGCCACCTTAGGGCTGGTCAATCCTGGCTTTATGGCCTCTGTCCTGCAGAGTTTACCTCCAATCCTAATCAAACATACATGCATGTAATTTACAAGTACATCTGAAGACTTTTAGCAGGTTTGTGTGTGTTTTATTGGGGTTGGAGCTAAACTCTGCAGGATGGTAGCTCTCCAGGAACAGGGATGAACACCCCTGTTCTACCCTGCAAGAAAATATCTAGTTGAAAATGCAAAGATGTAGCCAACTAAATATAATAATATCAGTTTCAAATGTGAATATTATTCACATTTGTGCAGTTTTTAAACTCTAAATACATATTGTAAATATTGTGGATGAAACTTTTTTTCTTACCCCATAATCTGGAAACGAATCTCAGGGGGGTACAGATGTTTCAAAATGTGCTAAATAACAGCATGAACTGCATGACCTAATATTTTTTTTCAGCATCTTAAGACAATGTTCACATTGTTTGTTTTACTGAATCAAAGTAAGATTAATATACAACTACTTTCCACAAAGTCAGAATGTACAGCACCACGGATGAACGTGTGGGTTTTAGGTCAGGCTGACCAAATCATGTGACCCACATACTCAAAACAGACTCAGCTATAAAAATAATAACAGTATTAGGTGAAAAAACTTTCTCGTGCTTCCTACAAGAGACTAAAAAGTATGTATCTTGTGGTGCACATTACCTGTTTTAGATTGGGCTGGTTTTGATAGATTTATAGTTCAAAGATGTAAACTGTGTCATGATTTACTGCTGACAATACTGGTATTCCATGTGCATTTTCTCTTCTTTCATAGAACAAAGGATATAGCAGAATGCCTTTGATGCTGTTGCTTTTAAATCTTGTTGGTATTTGTTTACATTCAATGCAGATGCATCAAGACACAATGTGTGATGTTATTGATGTTAAACCATTGTTGAGGAGTAATTCACTAAAACTAACAGCACTTTTATTTTACATGAATTTCTAGTAGTGTTTTAAGTTGTTTGTAATGGGGAAAAAGTAACTTTTCGAGAAATACTTTGTTCTCCCTTAAGCAGTAGTATGTTTTAAGCAGTAAACTTAGTTTGTCTGCAAAGAAAATGCTCTAGTATAGTAGTAATACATTCAAAAAGATTAAGGAGTTGTTGTCAACTACTTTTTGAAAATATATCAAATTTGATTTAAATTAATTTAAATTTATAGTAGCATGCAAAATAGCATCTTGGTCATATCTGAATATATTTAAACCAGATATATCATAGAAGGTGAGATTTTAAGCAAATAACACAATAAAGCTTTATGGTGCTTTTCTGTACATTTTTGTAGCTTGACAGAGCGTCTCAATTATTGGCATTCTTTAAAGCAACTCCTTTTGTGTTACACAGAAGAAAGACATTTTCATTTTTTTAGGTAAAAAACAAAAATGTAATTGTTGATCCGTATTAGCTGGAAGTGGTTATAACACACACTGTTGCCCAGGTTTTCAGAGTGGAAAATGTGGCGTGGCCTCCATGTGTCCGCAGGGATCGAGACCATGTGTCAGGTCCTTTTTATGTTTTTGTTCTGTTTCTTTTATCCAAGCCAATTGTGAATGTCTATCCCAGTTACAGTTGGAGTGTGAGTCTGTGAATGTTTTAGAAGAGTTGAAAGCGCTCTGTGTATTTGACACGATCACTGCACTGATAAGGTCCCTGGAGCTTTATGGCCACGGAAGTGGCGTGTTACATACAGACTAAGGCCAGACTCTGCTTCCAATCTGCCTCTGAGTTTGTGATCAGAAATGTACTGAAATTAGTTGCTTTAACATGGGACTAATGGGTATCTCTGTCTCTCTCTCTCTCTCTCACTATTTCTTTTAATGTCCTGCAGTACTGTAATGGAGGTCAATGTGCACTGTAGAATATCACCTCTGGCTCCCGATTAGTCCACTGACCTACAAAACCCCCAATAAAGCCTAGTAAAGCCATTGCCTCAAATCCCAACATACTGATTGGCTGAAAACATCTCCGATAAAACTAATGTAGATTTAAGTTTGCAGCTTGGAGAAGCCTCCTTTCTCTCCCATCTGCTATTCTAATCCCCAACTAGCTGACTCACTAATTTCCATGAAAAACGACAGGCTATCTTTGAACCAAATCCAAAAAATAAAAAATAAAAAATAAAAAATTTGGAGATGAGTTCCTCTGCAAAAGAAAACACTGGTCCCCAGAAGGTTGGTACTTTTCAATCCCTGTCGTATCCACTGTTGAGGGAGCAGGTGACAGGACCCTCAAGCATATTCATATTAATTAGCAAACTAAGTGTTGAAATTTTTTGAAACCTGCTAACTTTGGCCCTCTTGATGATAAAATAAAGCTGATAAAATACTTGTGTAGGCCAGCACCTGCCAAACTTTCTCACACTTTTTGTGCTGGGAGCGAATCTGTGGAATTTGTTTATTTAGAGTTTAATTATGTTTAAATGATATTGGAAAAGGTTGCATTTTTCAAATTTGTCAATCCATTGAATTAACACACATACACAAGAGATTCAGTCTGACATCATTTATGAATTATGGCTTGTCACGTAGCCAGCAAGAGTCAATAAAGAAGACTATGCAGATACTTAATATGCATTGCTCTGCAAGTAAGAAAATGTTTTATTTTACTACCAAAATGTGTCACACAACTACTGAATATTTTGTCTACTAATAATTCAAGTAACACAAGTTCCCTTTCAGTTCGGTCATGTTCGACGTTCGGACGTACGGTACTGATTGAGATCATGCATGGAGCCTGTCATCTTCTAGTATTGATAAAACAAGCCAATGCACATTGGGTCGCAAGACTTGCATCTCACACTCCGCCTCGCGGCGCGGGTATAAATATGGAAGTGGATGCATGCACGATCTGTCTTTTGCTTCGGAGCCGATCAGTCTTCACATCGATGTCTCTGAAGAGTGTTGATATATTCAACGAGCGAGTGTGACGGTGCTTCTTCTTGAAGTCTCTCCCGGTGCTGGTGTTTCTCCAGCGCGAGTGCAGCGGTGGTCGCGAGCCTTCTGAGCTCTCAACTGCTGTTTTTACAGCATTCCTTTTTGTGTTTGTTTGTCTGACGGTCGGTTGAGGGTGAAGAAAGTGAGTGCTTCACTGGTACAGGCTACACCATTCCTGTCAGTGTTGCCGCGATCATTCCCCTGTGTGCTCCAGCACTGGTGAGAGTCCCATTTCCTGAAAGAGGAAGTTTGCATCTTTTTCAAGATGTCATTCCACCCGTGCATAACTGGATGCGGCCGTTCCCTGTCCCCCTCTGATGCTCACAATAGTTGCAACATGTGTTTGGGCTTACAGCATGCTGAAGCAGCTTTTGTGAATAGTTCATGTTCCCATTGCGGTAATATGACTGTCGCGGTGTTGAGATCGAGACTCACCTTCATGCGTGAAGGTGGAGTCCCCATTACCATGCCCCTCTATAGGGCGCCGTGTGGGATGGGTGGTCTGAGGATCATAATGACGGCTGCCCCACCCGGTAACCAATCCCTGTGGGCCCCTCACTCCTCTATCACACCGCAGCCGGTGGAGCCCCCCGTTGAGCGCGCTGGTCCCTCTGTAATGGACAGACCAGCCGTTTCATTCGGGGCCCCTCCAGAGGACAGGATGTCGCTCGTAACATCAGAGGGTGATCTGAGCTCTGGAGATAATGACTCGGCTGCTTTACCCCCTTCAGGAAGAGTGACGTTGCCTGAGCCAGAGATGTCAGCTATGCTGAAACGGGCCACCGAGGCGGTCGCGCTCGTGTGTTATCCTCCACCGGTTAGATTATTGTTTTTTTGGGGCGGGCCAGGCTGGTTCTCAGCCCACCGCCCCAGTGCATTTCTTTCCCGAAGTGTATGAAGAGCTTATGAGGTTGTGGACGGTACCTGAGTAGCTCCTCCCCCCTCACTATCCTTGACGGAGGAGTAATGAAGGGTTACAAGGCTATTCCTCCAGTGGAACGGTCTGTCGCGATGCACCTGTGTCCGGCAGTCTCTGGACACTCCCACTCCCTCTTGGAAGGGGGATCCTTGACTCCCCTCTAAGGCCTATGAGTTCTCGTCTGTTCTTACGGGCAGAGCTTACAAAGCCTGTGGGCAAGCCACTTCCTCCCTGCATGCCATGGCGTTGCTACAGGTCCATCACGCCAAGGCACTCATGGACATGCACAAGAGTAGCCCAGCGATGCACTCATAGGTGAGCTCCGCACCGCAACCGACCTCGCCCTCCGGGGCACGAGCGTTGCGGCTTGCGCGATCGGTCACGCGATGTCCACCTTAGTGGTCCAGGAGCGCCATCTCTAGCTCAACCTGGCTGATATGAGGAATGCGGACAAGGTTCGGTTCCTGGACTCCCCCATTCCACAGGTTGGGCTGTTCGGCGACGCAGTGAAGAGCTGCACCCAACAGTTCTCTGCCGCCCAGATGCAGACGGAGGCCATCCGGCACCTCCTGCCCCGGCGTCCCGCTACTGCCTCCACCCCTAGACCTGTGGCAGATCCTCCACCTGCTCGTTGCCGAGAGCGTTCTCCTTCCGCCACCTCCGCTCACGCTAGGCCACTTCAGCAGCTTACAACCAGGCCTCAGCTTGGAGCCGGCCGCAGGCAGGCAGCCCAGTCCGTCTCAGACACTGCTAAACCAGGTGGCAAGCCTAAGACCAAGCGTCCCTGAGACAGACCACCCAGGGATGGGGGAACAAACTCTTCAGATGGTTACCGTTCTGCCGCTGGCTCCCCGGAGTCCAGCAGTACCCGAATTATTAAAGAAAGAGCAAATTCCTCTGTTCCTGGGTCCCAAGAGGGCCAGACTAGCGGTGTGTGACCCTGTAAAGCCTTGCACCCCTCAGCCCCCTCTTTTGTTGGTAGCCAGCAGCTGGGTGTGGTTTTTAGGACCCGACTACGTCTTCTCATGCACCCCCTGCTGACCCATTGAGACAGGCAAGTGTTGCACCGCACACTCAGACCCCGCTTCGGGCCGCCTCCAGGCCTACCGAGCCAGGTCCCTGTCCTCCACTTCGCTGCCCCACTCCAAGTATGTCTGTGGTGCCTCTGGTCCCTCGGCCCGGTTAGAGGAAGCCAGCTGTCTCTTCTGTACCATCAGACTCGGCTATACGATTCACTTCTACTGGCGAATGATAAAATACATACAATACAATACACCCCGAGATTGGTTGGCACAGGGTGCCTCGCTGACAGATGTTTGTAGAGTTGCGGGCTGGGCGACACCAAACACGTTCGCTAGATTCTATGGCCTACGTGTTGAGCCGGTTGCTTCACGTGTGCTCTCTTCACATTGAAACCAGTCTATACTGTAAGCCCTGTTCGAAGTGTCAGCTTGCTGCGCCATTCCCCTCCTATGGACTGGATACGTGCGCCATCCTTGATCCAGTAGAGTTCCTCTTTAGCCGAATCCTGACCAGTTCCTCCACACCCTTTGAACCCTGGAACCTGTGCTAGGATTGGTCCATATGTTGTGATCCCTATGGCGATCCCATATGTGTATTCTTCCACGGTGAGGCTCCATGCGGCGAGCCCGTGTTTTCCCCTTGGGAGAGTCCGCTCTGCCGTCTCCCGTCTTCTCCGTGGGTGGAGAACGGTACTGTTGAATCTTTTACAGAGAACCGTTACACCCCTAGTCGTGATGCTGTATTATTCTGCTAATTAAAAACGTATTATGAGTGTGTGTGTGACAGTGATTTGTGCGCATACATGTCAGGCAGCGCGTCATCGCACGCCAAGTTCGTAGAGAGCTTTATTCAGTCCATTTTAAATTCTGATTTTGGCACCTCTCAAATTGGGTTTAACCATAGATTTTACCTAAAAAGTTCAAATAAATGTGCTAGAAATCCACGCTCATTCATGGATGTGCATTTATTGCATGGACGGAGAAAGCACCGACACCTGCAGGATTCCATCAGACGGTACTTTTGATTTAACACTAAAAAGTTAAATAAGCATATATATTCTATCTGTTCCGTAAGAACACAGTACCGCAGAACGAGTGAAATCTCTATATCTGAAAACTCAGACATCAATGAGTGCATGTTCACAGAGGAAAACAACTGAAAAACAGCGCTGGTTGTTCTCTCGATACTCAACAACCACAGAATCCGAATGTATAATGCTTGTATTAAATTGTATGAAATAACCCGAAAAAAGCACAAACAAGGCATATATGGCAAGTTCAGCAGCTGGAATTAGCTAAGGTGAGATGACGTGACGCTAACAGACAGCAGACAAACAGCTAGTTGTGACAGCAACGGCAATCCACCTATCACTCAAGTGGCCACGCCCTTAATTATGCAGAACTTTAAGGCTTAATATAATTTAAATGTAAGAGTTCACCCCCTCACAGTTGTCATGAAGGGCAAAATTAGCTATATAGACCAATACCAATTTTTGTTCCAGGCTGTAAACATATTTTTTCTCCTGTAAAGTTGAGTATTTTAACATGGGGGATATATGGAATTGACTCCCTTTTGGAGCCTGTCTCTAGCGGCCAGTCGATGAATTGCAGTTTAATTCACTTCCGTATTGGCTTCACGAGAGAGACTGGAAGGTTGCCGCTTGGTGTTACCCAAAATGAATAAAAACATTGAAATGCAAACTTTCTTCTTTTGTGTACTATGCTTTTGCACAGCTGAAAGGTGTGTTTGAGCTGCACCCTCTACTGTACAGACGTGAATTTGCATTTCTTTCTTCTTTCTTTTCTTTTCTATTCATGTAGTGAATTTGAATTTGGATATTTATTTGGTGTAAAGGGGCTTTTACTTTTGCCAAAAATATAACTTTTGTTATTTTTTTGTTATAAAAAATCAAACAAGCAAGCCCAGCCCAATTGAGAAAAAGTAATGCAAAAGTAGCGTAGCTCATTACTTTCCATAAAAATATACTTTTTATGGAGTGACGCAATATTGTGACGCATTACTTTTAAAAGTAACTTTTCCCAATACTGATAACCTTATACTTTGATACTAGAGGGTGAAGTGAGTCAGAATATCAGAATTTTGATAGCCATTTGAACTCTGGGAAATCTGAGTACATTTTTGAGGAAATCTGTGGTTGCACATTCCATGCATGGGTGCTCTTGTAGGCATTAACTGCTGCGACATTCATTTATTACATCGTACTGTGTAAAACTTTGGTTCGCTTGTTTTAGTTTGAATGCAGATAATGTACAGAAACAGAGAGAGAGAGAGGGGAGCGAGAGAATGCCTTGACTTTCAAGCCATTATCACACCACACTAAGCACAGACAAACACTTTGCCTTGCACGCACACGCATGAATGCGTAATCACAAACTCCTCAACTCTACATGCATCCTCACTTAATTGGAAATGTCGGATCAATGCTTTCTGATTACCAGGCTTCACAAGATAGTTTGTTTCTGGCTTATGGCAGTGTTTTTTTTTTATCCCGCACTGTTTTCTTCTTTAGAGACTTACCTCTCTTGCTCTCTTTCTCCTTCCCTCAGCTCACTTGCAGGCCCAGCTGCAGCCAGAGCTATACTCACCCATCTGTAATCAGCTTTTAATTCATTAAGAGGACACAGCTTTGAATTCATCAGCTCTCCGCCGTGTGTTTCACCCACTGGCTAAAGTGGGCGAAGGATGAGATGTGAGCAGAATCATCGACTCCATCAATTCCTTTGATATTTGCAAACAGAACTCCATACAAGACTTCCTTCTGGTTTCGGAAGCGAAGGGAGAAATCACATGAGCGAGCCGGCCGCGCTACAGATAAAAAAAAATTCTGAGAGTCATTTTTACGTCTGGTTGAACACAGTTAGGCAGCTGCCAAACCACGGGTTTGCTCAAATGGATCAATAAAGGAATTTTGTCCTAGTTCCATTGCCATGGCATAGAGCTCTGAGCAAGAGATGAAAGAGCTCTCTGGCTTCTAATTAAACATTATTCTTTAATGTAGTCTCTCTCTTTTTTATATGTTGAATAAATTCAGAGTGTGGTTAGTCATTTCTTTTAAATTAGAATGTAAGGAAAATGTACAGATCTACAGCAGTGGTGCTCATTTTTGGTATTGATTTGTGTGAGGAACAGACCGAATTTAAGCATTAGTTAAGTTATTGTTTACTGCTAATCTTGCCATCCAGCATTTCAATCTGCCATGTTATCCCTGTAAAATTGAAATAATAGTCCAAAAATTTTTTTTTAATGGAACCTTTTAATGAACAAAATAAAATAAAAAAAATCATATTTGATACATCAGGATTTTGTGGCTCATACAGTATGATTCTCGAAAAGGCAAAACACCTCAGTTTTATTCAGAAACATACACTGTGCACATATATTCAATTTGGTGCAATTGCTGATATGTATGTGGCCAAAAATATGAAAATATAATAGCTTGCAATGTAAATCATTGAGATTCTATAAAAGTATTGCAGATTACTTACATAAAATGCATATAAATATCAGTTTTCACTCTAAATCTCCCAATAATATGTCCTAGTAAGATGATATTTAAATTCTTAGTTTTATGATCAAAACTCTGTAATTTTTATTATGGGGGCAAAAATATAATGCAATGCAATACAATGATGATTTAGAGATGTGTAAATAAACATTCCTCAAAGCCTGATCATATTTGATACTCACATTTTCACATGACTTTAATCAAGTAAATATTAGTTGCTTCAATCCAGTAAGTGTTTATATTGAAATATTACTAACATTCTAATGCTTAAAAAAAAAGCATAAAAAAGAAATGTGCACATGGCTTAAAGGTGAAAATTTTTTGATTGAAACTGAAGGCCCCTTTAGTTGCTAAACTAGTATAAACTATGAATCTAATGACAGAAGGCATAGAATAGATTGTGTACAACAAATGTAAGTATCAAATATGATACAGAAGTCTTTATAAGAGTTAATGATACATGCTAGAACATATTTGTTTACATAAGCATTGCAACACCATATGAGCAGGAGAAACCGTGCCCATTTTTCATTGGTTCTCATGTTTAGCATCAGATTTAAATGTGTAAAAATGTACAATATTTGAGAACTAGGGCAGTCTCCCACTCCACCTTTACAGCATGTCTACAATACTCATCCCACACTTTGAGAACCACTGTAATACAGCAACTGTCTTTAGTAGTATAATTTTAACTGTGAACTACCTTCCGAGCTATTCCATCAAAGTCTATTAATAGTGATGCAAAAACAATTCCAGAGGGAACTCCTAAAGTCTAGCGCAAGCTTGAGAGCTTTGTCATCTCTCGCCACAATCCCATTATATATCAGGTCCTTAAAGCAATTTGAGGCTGAGCTCCATGCATGCCTTCCAGCCAGGAGCTTTAGGGACTGAGATATTAACTCTGAAATGGAGGTTTAAGAAGGAAAAAGGTGTCCACTTGGGAGTGGATACTGAGGATTAATTTCTCGAGTGCTTTTCTCCCTCTTTTTTGTGCCTCTCTCCTTTCCATTCCACCTCCACATCGTGGTTTAATATTCCAACTGCCTCTCCCACTGTCACTCAATATTTTCAAAACAAGGACTTTCAGAACACAGCCCAAATGAAATGCAATTTAGGACACCAAGCCCTAGTGTTTGCCTACCTCTGAATACAAACACTTGCGGTAGGGCCGACCTGTGCATCCCTCTGGATAAAGACTTATTGCAGAAATACAGCTGCCTGATCCACCCGGATTAAATGGTAATATTCAGAAAACTTGACACTTACGCACCACTGACACAGCTCTGCTTCTAATGTTGTAAAAGAGACCGGTGTTATTATTTTTATGTTATCCTGTGAAGGATAACAATGAACAACTCTTCTCGCAGTCAGATTTTTCACATTGAAAATAGTAGGTATATACCTCTCATATGTTATGAAATGGGTTTTTCTCCACAGCCTTAAAAGAATCGGCAGATGTCTCGGGTGCCCTCTGATATGAAAAATTCAATTTAAAAGGATGAGAGAGAGAATGGTGCCTGGGCCTATTTTCATTCTCTCACACGAAGAGATATGAGAATGATGTTCTATTGTGAGGAGGGAAATGATGCCAATCGAACTGCAGAGAAATTCCTTCATAATTCAATTCAATTTCCTCCGAATCCCAAATGGCGGCCTACATTTCCAGAGAGGTGGGGTGGGGGAGAGATGGAGAGATTGTGAGGGAGGCAGAGAGGGAGTAACGGATGCCAGGTGAGAAAAGGGAGGAGAGAAAGGTAAAATATAGAGGGTGTGAAGGAACTGGGAGTAGAGAAAGGTTAAAATGTAGATGGTGTGAAGAAAGTAAAGGTGAGATGGGAGAGTGTTATAAGGAGTGAAGATTGGAGTGTTTGTTTCGCATCTTGTCTCGCTGATGGACAGGAGGCCGAAGAGTTTGAAAGGTTATGGGTTCACAGCAAGGTCAACAATGACAGCCATGTGATCTAAATCCAAAGCTGGTCTAGACGAGCGCTTCTAAAATCTAAATTCTAACTTTGCAAATCCCTCTCACAGACTCTTCCCAGGGGCCCAATATGAAAAAGGTAGACTTATTCATTTTAGAACAATTTAATTAAGACATTGCTACATTATATAATTGTATAGCATTTAGCTGTCAGTTTTTGCCTTTTGACATAAATATCCTTTAAAAATGATTTTCTTTCTAGATTTTGTCTTCAAAAATATTTCTTGTCCAATAATATCTTGTAATGTTTTTTTTCTTGTTCTGTTTTTATCAACAGTATTTTTATATTAATGTATTTTAATCATCATGTTGTCATTAGCATTTATGTAATCAAAAGGAAAAAAAAAAAATGAACACCAGGAAAATTTACTAAGAATGCCTTGTGTCTGTTTTTAGTGCCAATTAATTGCCCATGCTGTCTTGTTTTAGTGGTCAATTCACTAAAGAATTATGTAAATCATAAAGGCGTCATTCTCTTTATAATGTGATCATCATTTGATTAACAAATGCTGCCATTATCAATAGAAAATATGCACAAACGTCTCTTTTTCATAAAATTATGTTTCCAACCTGCCTTTCTGTGGGTGGTAATAGCGCAGTACAAATAGCTCTGAGTTTTGTTAATAAGGCAAGAAATAACAAGTTAATTCATGTACTATTTCAGCACATTCATGTGCAGTGGAGCCAGTATTTGTATCTGTATCTGTAACAATCTCAAAATTATTCGTATCTGTTTTCAGATCAAACCGGAAATTCATAAAATTACTTGATAAGTCCATTTTACGTATAATTATGTCCCCTTCGTAGTTATTTAACAAATATGCCTAGTATCACTCATAAAATAATTTGTTGTTGTAATTATAACATTTATTTAAATATCTTCTAATTGTCGGAGCCGATAGCCTCGTACTGCTTCAAAATGTAGTTTAGTTGTGCTGCGGGCGACACGAGTTCGAGTTCCGGCTCGGGGACCTTAAAATAATAATGCTATATGTTAAATAAAAGGGGGGGGGGGGACTCTTTTAGTTTCCAGAGAAACTTTGTGTACAGAGTTATTCACAAATTTAAATAAGAGGTGTAAGACTCTATATAAAACAGTTGATTAGAGAACCTGGAAGTTGAAAGAAAATATTCAGTTGTTGAAAATTGCTATAACAAGTTTTACTATGCCATCGAATGCAAATCTGAACAAATTATAAAGAATACATTCAATTTTTGCCATCTCCAAGAGAGTGAGAAGATAAATATCATGTAGAGCTGGTTTCTGAGAGACACGCAAAGATTGTAATGCAGCTATTTGATTGGTGATCATGCTATGCTTATTTTATTCTTCGTGTATCATATCGCACAAGGTTTAAATAATTTAAATAGACATATGAAATAGTAGAACATTTTTAAGATTAGTGTTTTTAGTATTTTAGATTATATTACTCTTGTCAAGCTTGGCAACACAGCTATTTTATTTGTGCTCATAACATTCAGAGTTTATACTCATTCACTTCACACATTCATTGTATACCGTAGTGATTTTAGAGATTTATAATATTGTGTTATCTCCTGGCTCACCTGTTATCCAGCAAACACGAGGAGTGACTGTATCTGCCGGAAAAAAAATATATATATATATATCATTCGGTGCATTAGTGTTCCCTGGTTTTAAACTTTTGCCCTAGACCACTGAAGTAAAGTACAGTATTGCTGTTTTTATTAGACTTTTTGCAGTTTTCTTTTAAAAATTTTCCGCCATTAAAAACAACTATTTGTATAGACTTCAATGACGTGTCTGGAAAGGTCTGTTGTGCTGTCTGCTGTGATATATTATGTGGTAGATATTGAAGGTTGTTTTCTCAGCTGCTGTCCTATGGTTAATTTAGAGATCTTTCCTGCCCTTGTGCACCCACACTGAGTAGGAGATGTAGTGTGAACCTCTGTGCTCTCGCTTGGTTAAAGTCGGTGGGTGAACTCTTGCCACCATGCGTTAGTCAAAGGGGATCTGAGCGAGCGTTCAGGCTGCAGGGCTGCAGGCGTGCGCGAGGATCAATGAGCCGCTGCTTCAGAAGGCATGTAGAGCAGAGGAAAAATGAGCTGCGCAAACAAACATGACAATGAAGGAGTGCACCTCGGAAGAGATGCAGCCAGCATAAAATCACAGAGAGCTGGGTGGTGGGGGGTGGTGGGGGTGGTGGTGGGGGGGGGTGTTAGGCACATAAGGATCCGTTCTTATTTTCCATCCGACTCTCACCTCCTTGGCTCTTTCCTCTTCCATCTTTTAGAGTTTTCTTTCTTTTTCTTTTTTTATTGTAGGTGCACTAGCTTGGAGGCAAGAAGTGTGACACGAGGGTCTTCAAAGAGTCCAGACTTATCAAAGAGACACAGGAAGGGAGAAATGTGGAGTTGGGGAGGGGGCACTCTGGAAATGTGTTGTAGAATGAAACACAATGGAGGGGGAAGTCGTGAAATAGAGGGAAAAAGTCAAGACATGAACCAAGAAAAAGAAGAAGAGCACGTGATTGAAATGAGAGAAGGCAGGAGAAAGCTATTGTCAGACCTGTTTAGCTAATTGCACTAGCAAAGCTCGGTAGATACAAACCCCTCTGTGCATTAGAGACATGAGAGCTTCTCCCTCGATAGATCTCCCTCCCTGCTTAGAAAGTCGCACTCCTAAAGCAGAATGTTTAAAACTGGTACAGGGTTTGAGGCTGCAATAGCACTGACACAGTAAAAGCCTGCCTTGGCTATACGCAGAGTACAGGGGATCGAGCTGCCACTTCTAATGACAAATCTCATAGTTCACGCCATTTGGTATGACAGCATGCAGGAGTAATAGGCTGAATGAATCACTGGTAGGAAAAGCTCAGCCTCGCCGCCCTGCCTACAGCTTAAACCACCCTGTGTATCGACTATACATTTATGGATAATTTCACCTTAAACCACACCTTGTGCATGATGAAAGGACATCAAGATATCAGGTGGCACTCCATTATCCGCTCAGAGGCACAACACCCAAGCCCTGCAAACCCCATTTTTTCCCTCTGTCTCTTTTCATGGGACTTCATTTTGATGTCATATCTGTGCGGGGATTATATCCATTCCATTATCCCACGTTCTGTTTATTTTTTATTCATATTCCTTCAGGGCCTCGCTGTCTATCTTTTCTACATTGTCCAGTAATTTTTGCGAAAGGTAATTTAACCTTTCTTTGGTTTCAAGTCCAGTTTAACAGCCAGTCCCAGTAACCCTTTTTACAATTCTCAATTTCTGTCATGGAGACACCAGATTAGCACTCACCCTCTCCAGTTACAGTCTCCAGGCCAAGACCCTCTCCGATCCAATGCTCCCTCTTTAGTTGTTGCCTCTTTCTCCAAAGCAAGACTGTATGCCTGGTCCAAACTTCTCTTTCTAATTCAAAACCCATTCCAATCCAAGACTCCCTGCCTAGTTCTAGCCTGTCTCTCCAAAGCAAGACTCTCTGCCTGGTTCAAGTCCCTCTCTCTAATCCAGGAGCAACTTCAATCCAAGACCCTCTGTCCCGTCCAAAATTCTTTGCCCAGTCCAAGGCACTCTCCAATCCAAGACTCTGCCCACTCCAGGTCCCTCTAAAATCTATGCAGCTCTTCTCCCAATCCCCTCTATTATGAGACACTCTCTCTCCAAAGTACCAAACTCCAGTTATCCAATTCACAATCATCAGAATCCATGCAGGTCGATTCTAATCAGGGATCACTTTATTCCAGGCATCAGTGCAAAACTCAAGCCAGCTAGATTGGAGACTGGCCCTCTTTCATTGAGAGCCAATGCTCTGTTCCTTTATCTTGGTTCTGCTTTGCTGAGACCCCCACTACAACAACCCCCCTCCCAGATCTGCAGTGCTCCCCCAGGAGGGAGAGAGACTGGACTTGGTGCTAAGACTATATCCCATCTGCAGAACTGCAGAGCTGCAGCTTCCAGCGCTAAGGGGGGATAAAAGTGCTGACTCGCGAGCAATGCCTGTAGGAGCAGTTTAAGCAAGAATCCATATTTAAATAACTAAATGCCTCTCTTAGGTTTAAAAAGCAACGTGTATGAAGTACAATTCTAGTCGCAGAGAATGCCATTATTCCAGGATGGTACCTGGGATGGCAATGATATTAGCAATTAAAATATCATAACCATTATAATGCGCTTTCCCTAATAAAACCGCACTTGAGGATTTTTCTTTTCAAAGTCCCTTACTGGACATCAAACACTACAATTTGCATACTTCATGTGGCCTTGTAATCACTACATCCCTTTACAGTGATCAAGCAGTTCCATTTGCATTTTCTACAAAGCACGATAAGCACATTTTACAAAAGATAAAACAGTGACTAAAACGTGTGCCACCCAAAGAATGGTGTGCATGCAGTCCCTTGCACATCAAAGACTAAAAATTAATAAGAAAATTAAAAAAGGAAATACATTAAAAAGTTTCTGCCCCAAGACAAAAAGCCCTGTCGTTCTCCTTTGTATCTCTTTCTCTCTTCCACACACGCACACAGTCATTGAATGAAAGCTTTGACAACAGAGGGACTCATGCTGCGAGTCCTTGTCTGAGTTTGCTAAGGAAGTCGATGTAATTACTGTGCAGTAAGAATTTTTGTCTACGCACTTCAGTGACTCACTAACCGTAAAGACCAGGGCACAAGGGAGCACACGAAGAACAGGCCTACAACTCACATGAGTGTGAGAGAGTAAAGAGTGAGCACAAAGTACAAATGTTCAGTGGAAGTGTATGTATGATGAAATGAGGGGATGTGTGTAAGTGAATAGATTTGGGATGGGCTGAATGATCAAGATCTTTACTGGTAACAGTAAACAGTATATCACATTATAGTTAATGTAGCTGGAAATCCAACCCCTATATATATATATATATATATATATATATATATATATAATGTATGTATTATAATATATATTACAACATTAGAATGTTACATACAACATTAATGTGTGTTTGTGTGTGCATATTATAATATAATATACCCATATAATTACAATTCCCAACCCTATATATATATATATATATATATATATATATATATATATATATATATATATTCTACAGTTACATCTGATGCACGCAGCTCAATGTAACACGTCCAAACAAAATCGCTCCCATTATAATTAACAAAGCTGTCTATACTTGAAGTGAATATCAGTGACACTGTTTGGAGAGTATGCTGTTGTTTTCTTCTTGGTGTTGGATTTTTAGAATTGTGCTGCGGATATATTGCGCAACCCTATCATGAATGTAAATGAGCAATAACTTGCATGACTTGCTATGCAAATTTACAGATTAACAATATTTGTATGTGCAATGCACTTCTAAACAATTTGGACATTAGTTTTCGGGAGAAGTCAAGAAAATAATGTGCATACAAATTGATGAATAAGCTTATAAATAAACATGCTGAATTAGAAGGGGGAAAAGAAAGCCTCACAACTTTGGGATGGTGAAGTACGTAGCCTTAATGGCCTCTCTATATGTTTTAAATGTCCGTGTTAATGGGCTTTTTATATGAACTGAAATTGCTCTCTTAATGGCCCTAATTCCTACTCTAAAATGGTTCTGTTTGCCAGTCTGAGTGTGTGTGTGTGTGTGTGTGTGTGTGTGTGTGTGTGTGTGTGTGTGTGTGTGTGTGTGTGTGTGTGTGTGTGTGTGTGTGTGTGTGTGTGTGTGTGTGTGTGTGTGTGTGTGTTTGTACGTGTGTGTGCAGCCTGGCACTATCGATCCCTCCCTGCAGTTGTCGAGCTTTGAGTTCACACGGAATTGGGAATGAAGGCTTTTCTGCAGGATTCTGTGATTTCCACTGTTTTATGAGCTCTGCGCTTCTGTATTTCAGCATGAGTGTTTGCCCTCATTGGCCTTGTGAAAAACAATGTGGTCACCTAAGCAGTGATACCAAAGGAGAATTATATTGCTTTTCCCCCTCTGCCAAGAGATACTAATAATAAGTGATTCCCTCTTTACTATTTCCCCTCAATTTGAACAAAACGTTTCCTCATTAGCCGCCCCTCTGGAAATTACATATTGAAAATGCCTGTCTGTTGAAGTGTGATGTTACATATTTAGTGGTCAATTAGCCTAGTTTTGGGGCCTAAAGTTATAATTAGATTGTTGTGTGACTGAAGGCCCCTCTTTCCTCTCGATTGCAGCTCCCGCATCGCAGAGTGACGTTCTCCACAGCAAATCCCGTGCAAGATCAGCACGACTCCTCTCAGCAAAGTTACTATGACAGTGGCTTGGAGGAGTCCGAGACCCCCAGCAGCAAGAGCTCTTCAGGACCCCGTATCGGCCCCCTCGCCCTGCCTGAGGACCACTATGAACGGACCACCCCTGATGGCAGCATTGGAGAGATGGAACACCCAGAAACTGGTAGGAGCTTTTGACTTCTGTTACATGTCATTCAGCAGGGTAGCACTGGATCCAGAGCAAAGTCTGAGTTTTCTTTTTTTCGTCAACACTGCTTTGTTTTGGCCGCATCTAGATCTATGCGTTTGGGGTCAGAAGCAGACTCAGCAGGGTCTGTGTCTTGCCCATCAGCAATCCCTCAATCACAACAGCAAATCATTCTTAATGACCCTCTCACACAAGTGTGCTAATTAAAAACTCAGACTAATGGAGCTTTTGGTCTCCAAATAAATCTGCACTTTGACGTCTGCCCAGACAACAGTGTGCTGATCGTAAACAGCTCCTTTGCCCAAGCCAAACTGCTCTCGCAGCAGCTGCTGGGGCCATAAAACAATAAGACGGAAAGCGAAACCAAAAAAAGAAAACGTAAGGACTAAGCAGGATAGTCTAACGTCAATACTGCTCAGCCATTACTAGATTCCGCAGGAGACGTACTAGACATGCTTTCTGTAATTCATTTATATTGTCGTTCTCAAAACCAGAAACATCCTCTCAGCAGCTGCCATTTTAAATGTTGCCCTCGCGAATTTATCCCTGTTCAATTTAATCTTCATTACAACAGCAATGCTTCAATAATACCACTTTTTCAAACCTATCTCCTTCAGATTTTTTCTCTATTAGGGCTGTTGTGCTGAATTAACATGCTGATATTCCTCTGGATGCCTGTAAGCTTGTGTTAACATTTTAGCTATGAAATATACCTCTGTCTTCTCACGTCAGTGTTTTAACATGCTCTGTGAAACACAACGTCCTGTTGATTTCACAATGGGAACCTGCTCCACGTGTAGGGGGTGTCTGCCAGCCCCACAGACATGCATCAGATTCTAGGGGAACCGTTTAGGAAGTGAAATGTCAGCACCGCATGGGACTGGCTCTGTGTTCTGCAGAGAAAATCCTATGGCAAATGAACACATGACCTTCTGTTTGTACATTGCCTTGTGGGTCTCACCTATGTCTGATGTGTTATGCATGATTTTGCATGATGGTGTTTGGCCAATATGTGAATAAAGGGCCCTTAAAAGGAATATTCCACCCCAAACAATATCAGAATATTAATTATAAAAAAATACAAATATTATTTGATTATTCCCTCTCACTCATTTTGTTCAAAACCTGTATTCTGGTATTTTTAAAAATGAGATTCCCTTTCAAGGTGGCATCTCGTTCCCTTCTCGAACCGGGTTACATACGTAACCTGAGCCTTTTTCGATAGGGCTATCAACATCTGAAAATAGCTGAAAGTACCATAAAACCTTTGCACTATCAGTCTTCGGAAGCCATTCAATAGGTTTGTATGATGAACAGAATGTAAGTCATTATTCACTGATAATCTTCATCTACACCGTGGGTCTCAAATCAAATTTGATGCATTATCAGTCAGGTATGCAAACTCATTAGAGATGCAAAAGGTGACAAAGATGTGACCCCTAGAACTTTAAAATGTGGATTTAAAATCAAGTTTAGAATGAAATATAGGGGGAAAAAATCACCAAAGACTCTATATAGGTTTTGTTGTTGTTGTTTAAACAATCTCAATTTCTCAGGCCACTTTTCTAATGGAACCCATAGAATATGAATATACAACTAAAATAATAATGGTAAATATTAATATTGTTATTTTTATATTATTATTCTTACTTATATATATATATATATATATATATATATATATATATATATATATATATATAATGAAAATGAAAGGAAATCCACTGAAATTTCGGGTATGTTCTGTTTTTTGATATTTAATATAATTTTTTTTATATTTTCACTAATAATTGATAATACTATTGTACTGTAAAATAAAGCAAGGAGTATTTAATAATAATAATAAATATAAGCGACCCAAACTCACAGGGCATGTGGAGATGAACCATAAATGTGACACAACACTTTTTGTGTTTATACTGTGGGACAACAACAAACGCATAAGGGTGAGTAAGAAAATCACAAAATGTTTTTTTTTTTTACTCCTTTAAAGACTAACGTGGCACAAACTTAGGTGTGTTTTGGGGTAGTGTCACGAGAGTGAGAAGGACTGAGGATTGTTGGCATCTTTGATTTGATCCAGTTTGATCTGAGAGTGAGCGAGTCTGACAGCACCGGCGGGTGGCCACGTACACTGATCAGGCAGGGAAGGGGAACTGTTAACCAGAGGTAGACCTAATTAAAATGTGATTCTCACCTCAGGGAGATTATACAGAAATCCCTCATTGAGAAACGGAGGAGAAAATGATTTTAAAAAGGCTGTTGTTCCCACTCCCCCCACCCCTCGAGCCATCTACCGTACAGTGCTGCTTCCTGCCCCCTATTTATTTTTGCTGTGGAATTTGAGTGACAGGGTGACAAGCAGGGCTGGTGGAGGGTTTTGTTCGCTGCCGTTGGGCTGATTGACAGGTGTGGTTGGGGGGGGGGGGGGGGGGTGCTCGGTGTGTCACTCCGTTTAAGCTGGATGAAAAGCAATATGTGAACTTCACCCACACACACACCATTCCTGTGCTTCTGTGGACCACAACAGAAATGACACCGCGGATCCCCGAAGCAGTTTGGCCTTTGGTTATAAAAAGTCTCCTTTTTTTATGTTGCTGATGTTGGCCCCTTCGTGCAGGAAACGATGGTGTTTTATGATTTGCTCTGACCTTTGTTACCGCCCCTGTAGATTCGCAATTCTCAATGACAGTCCTGGAACACAATGCATTGTTCTCTTGCCTATTTTAGATATACAGTGAACACCTGCAGCCTGTGACCGATTCAGTGAACGACTGCAACTCTAAACATATCATTTCTCCAGCCCTGGACAACGTGTCGAATATCGTCCATCTCTCAGGCTGAGCAAATGGCAGATGTAATATTTCAAATGCCCTTCACGGGATATTTGACACAACAACCATTGTTAGCTGCTATCAATACAGAGCGCAATATACATGATACCTCTAATCCATCTATAAGACCGCAAACTGACGTACCAAGAGCTCTGCTAATGTTTCAGCCTGTCACTACACCTCTCATCTGTCAATCGACTAATGATTGATCGGTGTCATCTTGACAGTGTTATAGCACATAGGAGAGCCTAGTGATTTATAATATGTATATACTACACTCTAAAAAACGTTGGGTTATTTTGTGTACCCAATAGCTGGGTTAAAAATAGTGGGTCGTTCTGTTGGGTTATTCGGAACATTTATTGGGTTGTTTCTATAACAACGCAGCCCGTTAGGTTGAAATTCAAATTTCAACGGTTGACCACCACAGCTGACAGAAGATAACGTTACACGGGTGAGTTAATATTACACTACACAGTATGCATATTGTAGCCTATGTTATTATTATTTTTTTCGTTATAACATGACTTTAAGCTCTTACATAGTATTATTGCCATTTTTCGTTCTAAATGTTCTGCCAATTATTTTTATGTTTATATCTCCCCTGTATGACTGCTTTTTGTCCGCTATCTGCGACTAACGACACCAATATGGCCATATAGCCAGCCAATTTCTTAGTAGCCTACTCGGTTGTGATACTCTTCCTAACTTTCTATGTTCTTTCCAATACTTTTTGGGAAAGTTATTAATATTTTCAGATATTAACCGGCGCGCTCGGCTTCAAGAGGCAGCGGAAGCCTGGTCCATCCATCCAGTATCGCAGTCACTTACAGGAAGAAGGTATGCTGTGTTATATAAAGGCCTACATTGTAGCGCAAATGTTTACTTGGGCTATCCCATAGATATAAACACTATGGGGCTATCCCAACTACAGTGTGAATTTAAAATACTACAAAGTGTTAAACTAGGGTGACCATACATCCTCTTTTTCCCGGACATGTCCTTTTTTTCGGACCTTAAGAAAATGCGACCGGACGGGATCCTACTCATTGTGTGCTTTTTTTTTCATTGCTTTAGATCCCTCCTTAAAAAAAAAAAAAACGTTTTATCTAGACAACTCTATAAAGATTAAAAGTTAAAAAAGATAACTACTCAATAAAATAGTAAGTTATTACAATAGTCAGTTGAGTTACATAACACTTTTCAGATCGCCACATGCCCATTAAATAAAATGACGGTTGGTTGAGACTTTATTCCTTTATAATAAACTTTAACTTATTACTTTTTAAATGACACATAGTAGTAAAGGGACATTTTAAATGGAGGTCAGTTACCACAATACATGGCAATTGCAGAAGCTCTATATTATAATAATAATAATATAAATAATAAAAAATATAATAATATATATTTATATTGATAAACAGATGTCCATACTTTCATTGTTACTGCACCTTATTACATGGCTTGGTTGAATTCTAATGTAGAATGTGGTGTGTTATTTCTTGATAACAGACCGCTGCTAAGTATAACACACCGTTGCCATGAAAAACAGAGCGTTGCCATGGACGCAGGATTCTAACCGTAGATACGGAACAGACTATTTTCTTTAGCGGAAGCAATACAATCGTTTTTAAATCAATAAACTCCTTTTTAAATCAATATTTTGTGTCAAATTATTGATATATTTGGTAGGTAGCCATGTAATAAGCAGGATATTGCGAGGCGATTGTTATAGCGAATACAACCCCTTCAGGCTGATTCAAGCTCCGCTTCACGTCGGGGTCATAATCAGCCTGTCGGGGTTGTATTCACTATAACAACCGCCTCGCTCTACATTATCCCTTACATATGAGGTGTTGGTGTGATTTTAACTTTTCTTTTTCTTTATTAATTTTTAGATTGCTCAGGACTTTGGTATTTTATACCCACATGCCAAAGATAAACTTTTTGAAATTTGGGGACATGCATCTCAGCGAATCCTTTCATATTACAGGACTGAGAAGAGAGCCTTGGATCTTCTTCCTGTTCAGACTAACATTTCTTCTGGTGAGAAAATCCTGCACAACAGCTCTGTACTTTCATGTCAAGTTATAATATTTTGTCTATAATATAATGCACTTGTTTAAAGATTAATCCATTGTTCTTTCTGTTTTATGTAAAGACACTCTTGGAGATGTTGCTTTAAAAACCCTGCCAGCTATCTTTCCTCCATAGAGTGCCAAAGTTATGACGTCACTTTGTAGGCCAAAATGCGTTAATGAGTTAGCATTTTAGCACTTCCGGTTCTCTCGGGGGTTTTTTGAATGGGTTTTTGCTAAATCGCCTGAAATAAGGTCTGTGGTTAACAAAGCCTCTAAATATTTTCACGTTTTGATCTATGACATAAAACCCCCCAGTTATAGCCTGCTTGTGGTTTTTTAAACTTTATTGTGTTTGCTTGTGGTTTTTAAAACTTTATATAGGCTTCAGAATGTATACATTTTGGATTAACTTGTAAAGATTATTTGGATAGACAAAACGTGTAAGGGTCACAACCCTTTGTTGAACACAGATCTTATTTTTTGCGATTTTCCAAAAGTCTATGGGAAAAATGCATAGATGTTCGATCGAGGGAACCCATGCACCGCTAACTTCCGAGTTGTCCTACAAATTGACGTCATAACTATCGGCACTCTATTGGTCAAAAGTTCAGTATGTCGTACCACAAGGCTCAGTACTAGGACCGCTGCTGTTCACTCTGTACTTGCTACCATTAGTAGATATCATTAGGAAACATGGAATTAGTTTTTACTGTTATGCTGATGATACTCAGCTCGATATTTCCTCAAAACCTTACGAAACTTACCAATTCACAAAATTAACCGAATGCATAGCTGATATAAAAAAATTGGATGACTAGTAATTTCCTTCTACTAAATTCTGAAAAAACACAGATTCTAATTATTGGACAAAAAACTTCCACATGCAATATCCAATAATACTGTTTAACACTTGATGGCTGCTCTGTTAAGTCTTCGCCGTCAGTTAGGAACCTGGGTGTGCTCTTTGATACCAATCTCTCATTTGAAAGTCACGTGTCTAGTATCTGTAAAAGCGCATTTTCCATCTTAAAAATAAAGCTTAATTACGTCATATGCTCTCATTGACAAATGGGGAACAATTAGTTAATGCGTTCATGACCTCAAGGCTAGATTATTGTAATGCTCTACTGGGTGGTTGCCCTGCACGCTTAATAAACAAACTACAGCTGGTCCAAAACGCAGCCACTAGAGTTCTTACCAGAACCAGGAAGCATGACCATATTAGCCCGGTTCTGTCAACACTGCATTGGCTCCCTATTAAACATCATATACATTTTAAAATATTGCTAATTACTTACAAAGCACTAAATGGCTTTGCTCCCCTGTATTTGAGCGAGCTCTTAACCCATTACAGTCCTTCACGTCTATTGCGATCTCAAAATTCTGGCAAGTTGATAATACCTAGAATATCAAAATCAACTGCTGGCGGTAGATCCTTTTACTACTTGGCACCAAAACTTTGGAACAATCTTCCTAACATGTTCCGGGAAGTAGACACAATCTGTCAGTTCAAATTTAGACTAAAAACACATCTCTTTGGCTTAGCATTCACATAACACATTATAGATTGCTATAATTCAATGTTAGGCTGCATAGTTTAGATCAGCTGGAACCGGGAACACTTCCGATAAATCCTGATGTACTTTGTAAATCATAAGGCGTCTAGGCTAATATTAGTCTCTCTGTTTATCCCAAGGTTTCCCGCAAACTGCCAGATCCAGGCCGTATCCAGATCTGAGGAAGGACCATCACATGGACACGATGACAACGCATCCCTGAAGTGCCAGCCTCATCAACACTGTGAAGGCCTCATGGACACCTCAACAAACTCATCTCCATACCGGCGTGATGACTCCGACCACTAATCAGATGAACTGAATAAATATTGTGAAAGTTCTGATCCAATCTGACTTCTGACCTATTATGCCGCCTAAATCATAATCATATACTGTTTTTTTGTTGGCCAAAGGAGGACTGGCCCCCCTGACTGAGCCTGGGTTCTCCCAAGGTTTTTTTCTCCACTCGTTCACCTGATGGAGTTTTGGTTCCTTGCCACTGTCGCCTTTTTTTGCCTTTATTCGCCATTGGCTTTTGGCTTGCTTAGTTGGGGACATTTAACATTTAATTTTGAATTTAACAATACTATTACAACTTTTTTTCCTGTTATCTCTGTAAAGCTGCTTTGAAACAATTTGTATTGTAAAAAGCGCTATATAAATAAAGGTGACTTGACTTGACTACAACTGTTTATTTGTGTTTTTGTGTTGCAAGGTTTCTTAGAACTTAAAACATAACTCTAAATTAATTTTAACATTAATATTCTGTGCCTGGAGATGTTCCCTCAACACGTCGCCTTATGAGGCAGTTTATAATTGCATTACTTTTTTTATTTTATTTATTGAAACAATTTCTTACCTTTAGGTAAGTACATCAAAACAATTGCAACAATTACTTTTGAATGCAATGTCTAATTGAATGTAAATAAAGCATTGTTAATATACTTAAGTTGTGAGTTATTTATTTACATGGCAATAATAGTAATTATAATTAATATTAATAATAGGTTGATTAAAGCATTTTGGCCAAATAACCCAACAGATTAGTTATTTGTAACCCAATTTATTAGGTAAAACTAGTTACCTAATTTATTGGGTTAAAATAACCCAACAATAGGTCGGTGCTATATCAACCCACCATTGAGTTAGCTGTTGGGTCGTTTTTAACCCAACTTTTTTAAGTGAGTATGCATTGCTTTCACAACAACTGTTTCAAACTGTCGATCACGCAGTTTGACGTTATTGGTCAACAGATTTTTTTCTTCAAGGAGTGGGTTGACCAGTATGCACTAATGTATACTGAATTATAATATTATAATAGAAGTATTTTTAAAATATTATCATTAATATAATACTTTTATTGTCCCATAGCAAATGGGAAATTTTTACCACAAAATTAAGTAAACTTTGCACTATCCAGCAACAAAGCAGTGTTATTATAGTTGTATACAGGTTATTTATATATTATATATGTAATAATTATAGTTTTTGTTGATATTTTGAATTCGATTTTATTTTTATATTTTCTGTTTTCATTTTAATTTAAAGTTGTTGTACTTTTGTTGTTTTAGCTGTACGTTTTTTATTACATTTTAGTTTTTAGTTTTTGTTATTTTAGTTAATCTAAATGAAAATGGAATTAACACAAATTGTCGCTATATCACTGAAAATCACCCAATTAGAAGCAATTATCAGATTTTACGGTTAATTTCACATTATTATATATCCTCCGTATAATCATTAGTCGACATGATCTGAATCAAAATATATAATATTAGAATATATTACAATTAAAAATAAAAATATACATGCTGTTAATAAAATAAATGGTGGGTTGTTTCAACTGGTGTTTGGGTCAAATATGGACAAATCCAACCATTGGGTTTAAAAATGTAATTTAAAAAAAGTTAAACCAACGGTTGGGTTTATCCATATTTGACCCAAACATGGGTTAAAACATCCCGGCATTTTTTAGAGTAACTTATTTAAGCTGTATCATTCCTTTAATGCAGTATTAAAAAAAAAAATACCTATTATAAAACGGATAGTTCCAGTCCTTGATGCTGATTGGATGAGCTGTATTCCAAACCGTTGTTAATTACTTTACAAACATACACGTGACCTCATTACATCAGTATTACTGCGCTTGTGTGTTTCTTGGCAGCCATTCCACTTATTCTCGCACCTAACAACATCCCTGGGCTGTTCTAAATTCACTGTAAACCACGGCTTCACAGGGTTTATAGCTTTAATAAACAATAGAGGCAATTTATGCGGTTTGCGTTTTGGTTTGTTTTCCATTTTCCAAGAAATGCCGATTTTGAATGTTTCCACAACTTTATGAAAGCTTGTGGCAGGGATGTATATAACACATCTTCAGTTTCTTCAGTATGGATTTGATTGGTTAGTGTGTGTTGTAATGAGCGACAATACGGTGCTGGAATTTGTTATTTTTACTGCTGTATGTTGGTTTGTGTTTCTTATCAGTTTTGGAAAGTGACAGCAGCATTTTCTCTCCAGCATACACCTCTCAGACTTGCACTCTAATATGTTGCTTTTCAACGAATCGCTACACCCGTTCTAGTGACATCACAAGAGAAAATGCAAACAAAAGTAAACCCATTCCTGATATAAAAATTTGTATTAGTGTGGATTAGAACTCACAGTTAGAATACTGGACCATGAAGTCAGTTGTTCAATTGTTCAATTGCTGATCCTTGCACTTATCCACTGACCTGCAAAATCCCAGGAACAACAGTGGCAGATCAGATTAAATATGTGGCGAGGTGAGTGGGCCACTTTAAAACAGTACAAGATTATGTTAAATTCTTTGTGCATAACCTAGTTCATATTCATGAGACAAGCCGATGCCATTCTGTGACATCACAACCAGCACTTCTGTGAATTCTAACAGTGCTAATCAAGTCTTATTTTGTGCTACAGAAAACACACTTCTCTCTAACATCAATGTAATGCAAGAATTTACTTTTTTGACAGTTCTCATTATGCAGTTTGCAGCAGAGTTATATCGTTCCATCAGTAAATATCAAATTTGAGCTCAGGCAGTTGTCAGACACATTCTTATTCTTAAGAAGTCAACAAAACCCGCCGTCTCTTCTGTGCGAACACCAGTCAGTTGCAGAGGTTTACACTGGATGCTGGAAGAGGGAGTCTTTGAAGTGTGTTTCCATGGCACCCGCGCGATTCCCATTTGATCCTGGATCAGATTGAAGTGTATGATGTAATTTGGTGGTATATGGTGGGGGAGAGAAGGGGCGATGGTCTTAAATTCTGGGATTCTGGGATTTAGTGGAAGGAAAATGTTTTCTGTTTTGTACTCTCTTTCTCCCCCTCCCCTTTTCTGTCTGTCTACCTGTCTCGCTGAGTCTGTGTATCTTTTTCTGTCTCTATCGCTCTCTGTCTTCCCCTTGTTGTTGGATCTTCTCTTTCAATCTGGCTCTCTCTTTTGCTCAAGGCTTTTCTCCTTAGAGAAAAGGCTCAGATGGGCTTCCTGAGATCTGTGATACACAATTTGATTTTCATGTAACATGATCTTTTACTATTGATTTCTATAGTTCTCATTTTGGCGTTTACATTAGCTCTGGTTTTTAGGTTGCACTTGTTTTTTGTTCTGTACTATGTTTCTCTGATCTTCCTTTGTATATTAAAGTAGTACTGTGGTGCAAATCCACAAAAAAAAAAAAACTTTTGTGCACACTATATAAGTGCAAAACTTGCATTAAAGGGTTCATTCGCCCAAAAAAATTAATTGTCCCATCATTTACTCACCCTCAAGCCATCCTAGGTGTATATGACTGTCTTCTTTCAGCCAAACACAACATAATTTTGGGTGAACTATCCCTTTATCCAGTTTAACTAGGCGCTAAATGCATTAAAGTAGCACTACACTGTATTTAAATAAAGAAACATACTTTTTTCTATGTAAACACACCTCATTGCTATTTAAATGAGACTTAAAATAGATTAGCTTGCACTTGATTTTAAGGTGTCCTTGTTACAGTGTAATTATACATTCAAGTACTGAATAATTTTAATTAACAATATGTATTTAAGGTTAGGTTATTAGGATTTAGTTTAGTGTTTAGTATATGTATTTAAGGTTAGGTTATTAGGATTTAGTTTAGTCTTTAGCGTCCTTGTTAGCGCTCCCGCCTCCCAAACCCGAAACACCGCTTCAAATCCTACTCGGAGCGGACGGTGCAAGTAGAACCGGAGGGGTTAAATTGGTGCCGTGACCCGGATGGGAGTGAGGTTTAGGGGGGTGAGTGTAACAGAGGCCAGCTAGTAGTGTGAGTAAACCTCACTACCTTGGCCTCAAGAGGCATACAAGCAACTGACGCTAGAGACTGCTGTCTTTAGCGTTCTTTATAGCGTGCCTGCCTCCCATGCTGGAAACGCTGGTTCGAATCCCACTCATTGTGGACTGTGTAAGTAGAACCAGAGGAGTTACAGAAGGCAGATGGTAAGGGCAAAATTATTTAAAAGAGATGTTTGCATACATTTGCAATTGATCAGTGCAAAAGTTTTTTACATTTTTAAGAGTCACCTGAGGTGAAGTACACTGAGAAATCTTTGGTGCAAGATTTAGTTTGAAATAATTTGCACTCAGAAGTTGCTAGTAAATTTCACAAATAATTGCAAAGAAAATGCAAGTAATACATTGAATTAAACATGAAAGTAGTTATATATATATATATATATATATATATATATATATATATATATATATATATATATATATATATATATATGTATATGTATATAACATACTCCAATAATCAAAACTATTTGTTTTCAGTGTAATGGTCCCAGTATATTATGCCAGATTGCAGTAGTCCACTGAATCCTCCACAACATAACTCACAACCCACAAAAAAGGGAAATGCAGTATGACAATTCCAATCAGCCATTAACTGTTTTGCATAATTCATATAGTGAATTGGATGCAACAAAAAACAAAAAAGTTTTTTTTTTTTTTTTTGCTGTGCCCTGCTTCAGAGCCTGGCTAAAGACTTCCCATAAACCATTTCTGTAGAAAAGCATTGATTTTGTTAAATGAACATTTGCCCAAGCAGCCATACATATTTATGTAGCGATGAGTAATTTGCATTGCTGTATCACCATATGTGGGCAGATGAATGATACAGTGCTGTATAATAATTAGATTAATGTTAATTACAAATCATTTAAGACTCCATAGTTAATAAACAGGAAAAAGTCGTCGCTTCCCTTGGACTGAATGATTGTCAGCCTTTTTAGTTGTATTGAATGCAATCTTTCAATAAATCTGTCATCATCGCGGACATTATTAGAATTGATGAGCATCATTAGTTAAAGTGCTGGCTAATGCTTATTAGTATCATATTAGCATTACGATGAAAAATGAACATGAAATCAAAAGTCTACAGTATCCGACGGGACACTTTTTTCCTTGCAGATCTCATCAGTGGTTGTTTTCAGCTGTTAGTGTGTTTGTATGTGGCCCCATCTGCTTGAGTTACAGTAAATTCATTACAAATGATCTCGCCTGTATAGAAGCTACAGTGGCGACAACACACTTTCAGTGTACTATAACAGCTTGTGCTTTACTCTAGATGCTATTCTGTATTATTAGTACGGTAACATGGAGGCCACCCAAAATAATGTTTTACTGGACCCAAGAGTACAGGCGCACCCTGTCCTGAAAGGACTGATTATGATTTTTCGAGACTGACAGCGCTAGCGGTGAGGAAGTCTTCCATAACAGGTTCAGAGTTTTAATCTTCTCTCTTAATTGGACTCGTTTGATTGGACGAGCCAGGTGTACAGAACTCATTTATGTAGGCAATCTGAGTGACAGCCAGCGAACAATGACATTCTTGCAAATGCTGATTTTCACTTTATTGCGGCTTCCAATTCACTTCCTCCACTTGAGAGAGAAGGAAAAAGAGGAGGGATTGACGCTGACGAATCATTCCTTCCTGATAAGTGGTTGTTTGACTCTGATTAGGGCTGCTAATTTTGATTTATGAAGGAACTATCAAGCATGGTTTTTTTTAGTATTGAACAACGCAGTTTTCTAACGACAATCCAGTCTTGCATGCGTCTGGAATAATTTGACTCTCAGAAACGCTTTTAAAGGCTCATTAGACACGATTGTCAGAACGGTTGGTCTCTAAGGCACTGATATTGGGTCCTACACGTGTTAGATTGCTTTTGTACTCTTCAAGACAAGCACTCACTCGCCAAGTGTACGGTCCCAAAGGGACAGTAAAGTGCACAGGTTTCCTCCCAAAGAGCTCGCTGGGAGTTTCACACAGGTCAACAGTGACGTTTGACCAGATCTCAGAGCCCTCAGCGTGTCAAACGATCAGGTTGGGCTGTTTGATCCCCAGATGGGGGTATTTGCATGTGGCCTGGCTGAGCCTTCGTTAGAAGCCCCAACATGAGCCACAGCACATATGGCCAGAGTGGAAAAAGAGACAGAGATAAAATGGAATAAAATGGCATTTGCATAATGATGAGGAACTTTAGCAATGATGTGTGATTTTTTTTTTTTTTTCTTTCTTCTTTGTTCCTGTGATGTTTCAGTGTCTTATGAAGTCCTAATAATGTAGCACGTCTTTTGAACTCCGCTGACAGCTTCTCTCTTAGTTTCAAGCGCTGGGTTTTAATGAAATCATTTTTCATTGTGTCCCGAGCTCATTTTCGCACGTTCAATCGCACGACGCATTCAGATCTCGTGCCGCAGTGGCGGTCGGTCTTGTTTTGTGAGTGATTTGTGTTTGTGTGTGATCATTCGCTAGTTTGTTGGGTGTACCAAAGATGACATGTCTTTGTTTGTTCTGTATGTGACAATGTGTGTGTTGAAAGAGAGGAAGTGAGAGGGACAGACTGAAGAACAGAGTGTTAGTCTGAGGGGGCTTGTTTGTCTTGTGGGTGCCAGCTTGGGCTGTTGCCCGGGTGCCAGCGTGGCGTGACGATGCGGGGCACGGCTCTGTTCAGACAGATGGCGTTGGGCCTTGTCAGAGTCCCTGCCTGTTAGTAGAATTGATTGCAGAGGCCCGAGCCAGCCTCTCTGCTCTCTGCTCTCTGCTCAACCTTCCCCACTAGAGAGAGGCGCATGTGATGCTCTGGATTTTTCGGACAGTATTTCTTTTTTTTTTCTGGTGGTTGTTTCAGGTGGAGGGGGGAGGGGTGAACAATGTGTCCTGGTTCTGTTTTCCCTCCAGAGGTGAGCTGTCAGTGGCTCGCTGGCCTTAATGCTAGTAGGTTCCAGCACAGCTATTGTGCTGATTGTGCTATCATTCATTTTCTACCCTCTTTATTGTTCTGTTCTGCACAGTTTACAATTACAGTGCTGTGGCAGGAAAAATATATCCAACCAGGGATCAGATGTATCTGTGTTGCAGAGATTTGGATGAATGTAAACAGACTGCAGAAAGATGGAGACAGTGGGTCACACACGGTTTAACACTTAAACGCATATCTCAGGTTTTAAGTGACCTGGGACAATCCTCCTCCTCATTCATGTTTTTTGTTTGATGACTGAATACGTGCAATTCACCTTTTTCCCACAACGAGGCAGTGTCTGATACACAACGATGACGTTTCACTCATAGTTACCGCAGGCAGAAAAAAAAGAATAGGAATCATCATCAGCAAACTTGAAATGGTTCAGCGATTTATTGCAGAGCAAGTGCTGAACGCAATCAAATATTAGTGTCACTGTCACTTGATGGTGGATCTGGTGAAGAAGCTGTCAGCAATCAAAATATTGATTTTGAAGATGTTGAAAATTATAGTTTTGAGAATGTTTGAGATTGCGAATACGGATCCATCCGGATTTTTGAAACATTCTTGCATTTAAGGGTTAAAGGAGTGTTCTGGTTAAAAAAAAAAAAATTCAACTCAATTATTTTTAAGGAAAAGTGAATGAAGCTGTGTGGTGATTTAAAGCAAAAATGTGCAGACCATGTTTAAAACACATTTTAATAATTTTAACAATTGAGACTGCTGTTCTAGGCAGATCTAGTTATTTTTATGTAAGAATTTTTCTTTGTGTAAAGTCCTTTTAAAGTATCCTACACTAAAGGTCGTAACTATAAAGACTACCATAATGAAAACACACATCTGCCACTTTAAATGCTCAAACTCTTTAAAATTTGATGGAATCTGATTGAATGTTTTTATCATTCATTAGCTGAAAAAATAATCGTTCTGAAAATGTTTCCACTGATATTGTTTCTGTGTCATTATCGTTATAGCTGTGGTGTGGACTTCATTATCCTCATAGTATTAGAGCAGTGATTCAATTTTAATAGTTAGAGTTATATTGTTATAGTTATCCTTGGTGTGAACAGGTCTTTATCATGGGAAAGCAACCAGCCTTGCGTGGTCATGACATTAGTTTAAAGATTGGACTTTAACTTTACACAGAAAATTGGTTGGTTATTCTATCACACCAATGTCATGTAACTATGGCTGAATCTGTAGTTTTGTTAATTATTATTATTATTAATAACTCTATATTATCTTTTAAAAGAAAAGTCTAAATGATTTTCTGTTATAATGAGCTTTATGGAATGCCATTACAGTATATTAATTCAGCTTAACTTGGAACTCATCTCTGCACAATGCAAATGAACATGTTCGTATGGTTCATGCTCTGTGTGATTCTATGAGGGAGTCTTCTACACCAGCAGTTGGTAACCTTTTTGCATGAGGTGCCAATATGATATTTTCTTTTAATCACTTCATACTCCATATATCAAGGAAGTGTTTTACATTAAAAGAAAGCCATAGATCAAATTGAATAAAATAGCTAAACAGAAACTCGTGAACACAAGCAATTCATTTAAATAGACACTCATAGACTCACGCATTTACTGTAAATGTGAGACACATATAGAATCACACATCTAAACATGCACACCTGCAGTAGACTTTAATATGTATTTATAGGACTGAAAAGTCTGTTGCTGATATGCACATTTTCTTACTATTGAAAAGTTTATTTTACAATTTTAGAATTGTTTGTAGACTTACTTTTCAACATGTTTTTCTTTTTAAAAATAAAGAAATGTTTGCTTTATTTAATCAGTTTTCCTCTTCTAAAGCTTTTATTCTGAAAGCTCAACGCATTAAAAACCAAACCAAAGGGCATCTTCCAGCTCAATGCAGCGCTTTCTGCAAAACTTGGTTTCAGCTCGTAACGGAATAAAAGGAATACTCCAAGATGTAGATATGAATAACTTCAACAAAGTAATTTATTTAAATTTTATTTAGCTGTTTATTTTCTAAAATGAACAGTGAGCATCTGTGGTCCAATCTGATCTGCGTTATATATTCAGGTGCATATCTACTCTCTTCCTCCTCTCCAAGCGTTCGTTTTTGACTCAGCCCTCCCTTCACACAACGCTCCAACGTTTACCCAGGATTGTCTATAATGTCTACGATGCGATCTGGCCCAAGTGGTGCAGATAACATCTGTCATTAGGACAAAGTGGATCATTCAAAGTACAGCGGCGGGTTCAGGGCTTGATGGGGTCTCGGCAATGTGAACTGATCATAGATAAAAATTAGATGATTATCGCCTTCACGGAACGTCAACATCAGCCTTCGTTTTGCGCCTCAATGAAACTGATTATACCCTCATCATGTCACATTACAATACAGCACAAATAAGCCCTTTCAAACCTCTCGCCTGCTCCTCGCTCATTTTCCAGCAAATAACGCCCAATTTTTCCCTTAAGTTGCATCATGTGGACTGACAGGCCTGGCTGGATGTTGTATATCGAACTTTGGTTTTACAAAGCACGCCTCCACTGCGGCAAGACTCCTCATCTTCATGCTACATATAATTCATCTCTGATCCAAATTACATCTTGATCTGCTCATGTGGCCCAGCCAGAAGTTGTTTAATCCAGCTTGAAAGTTCAATAATATATCATTCCATTATGATTAATTTAATGGGTGTGAGATATTAGTTAATTCATAAACAGCAGAAAAGCTGAAATGTTGGTGCTTCAATAGTTTTTTTTGTAGCGAGTTTCAATAGATTCAATATTCTTTTTGTGGGCTGTCGATTTGAGCGTGCTCTCTGGGAACACTAGGATGTAATCTTGTGAGTGTGTGTGTGCCTGTATGCAAATCAGAAGCGAAACCCATTATACTGCCATGTGGATTGCTCACATAATAAACACCTTTGATGATCTGACAGATGGAGAACATTACAATACACATAGCACAACATAACCCAATAAATAACACACAAAGTTGGGGAAGTTGACATTATAGAAGAGTGAGGGGAACTTTTAGACATTATAGAGATGCGGGGGATAATTTTAAGAAAGCTCATAAAAATACTCAACAATTGTCGTATACACAGTTGTAGCGAACTGACGTTGCAGAACCCAATTATTAAAAATAAAAGGATTACAATGTGAAAGATTATTATTGTGAGAATAAAGATATGAAGGAATCTGGCTTGACCCATAGATGGTCTGCTTGTGTGCTTTAACCTCGCGCACGAGCAGATTCGTTTCCTCTTTGGAGAGACGTTCAGTCTTTCCGCTTGCAAATTCCGCCATGTAAATAGCGAATCCGCCATGGCGCGAGCACAACTGGCTTTTAAAGGGAATGGGAGATGAGACTCTGATTGGTTTATTGCACGTTACACCCAAAACACACCCATTACTCATTAAGAGAATAGGGACAATGCTTTTAGACAATGCGCCGGGCACACCGACCATTTTTCCCGTCTTTTGATAAGGGAGACATCCAAAATGTTCAGTGGGGTCCCCAGGACAGCTTTGAGAAGCACTGCATTAGATGATCAAGAAGGGGTTAGGCGCCATCAAAACCCATGTGGCACCTCTGCACCCTAATGCCTTGCCCAGAAAAGCTCTCTTAGAGCAGGTAGAGCAAAGGGCACTTTTGAGAGACTGCTGGCTTGCGGCCAAATCCTATTCCACCCCAGTTGGGCTGCTCATACAGGCAAAAAAGGCCCTGGGGCTCATACCTCCATCTCACACACATACACACACACATATACAGAGAGGCAGCGAAGCGCTCTCTAACTACTGAACTGGCCTGCCCTTGATGGATGGCACTAGAGGGAGCGGAGCTGTGTGGCTCTGACATGTACTTCCTTATTTTCAGCAGTGCTGAGAGGAGCAAGTCCACTGCGGCCGCTCTCCATCTTCACCAGCAAGCCGAAGGCAACATGGTCCTTGCAGTAAAACATATGTCGTAAATCTGCAGGAAAAAAACAAGCTTCCCCTCGCACTTATTGATGTGGCCATACACACCGATGCCCATTCGCTCCATGCTCTAATGCTTTGTGATTATACAGTCACATACCTGAAAGCCAGACTTTAATCGTTACCCCATAATCCAACAGCAAACTGATAGTGCCAAAGTGGGTTGCATCAAAGCCAGATATGACCATACAAGTGCCAGCAATCACCATAATAAAACCCAGGACATGCTACAGCCAAGCAGCGCCTCTCCGGCGCCAAGAGGAAAATGATCCCTAGCCCAAAAATTGCTGCCACCAGGAGGACCTGGCAGAAGCGAGTTGCTAATCAGTTCATCAAAATGGCCGCACCACTTCCCAACCTCTCTCTTTCTTCTCTCTTGAAAGGATCTTCTAGAAGAATCTTCTCATCCATCCTATTCATTCTCAAACAGAAAGGCTTGTCACAGCACACAGAACCACTAGGGGAGGAAAACAGAGACCGAATTCAACTGCAACCCGAACGCTCAGAGCTGCAATCAACACACTTTTCTTGCAAGTACAAAAATAGAGTAGTGCTGTGTTAAATAATGAATCAAATCTTCCTTGAAATATTTTTTTGCACTTTCAGGAGTGAAAAATTTAGAGGCCGAGATTAGCTTAACAAAAGCCCCACACTGGGGCGGTAGAGATTGAAGGGTTGGTAGACATGATCAGTTGGTTGAAATGCTACTTGCTGTGCCCTCAAAAGCCCCCCTCGCTCTAAATACGAAGAGTTGTGTAACTGAGAAATGACCTATACCATCATAGAGCAACAGAAATGTCCTTGTCACTGAAACAAAACTGGGATAATAGACATCCATAAAGTTCCAGCACCTGAAAATTTGCCATCATTGCTTCTTAAACACGTATCCTTCTTGGAATGCCTTTGCCATTATGTGAAAGATCTGTCTTATTTTGTGTTATTTTCTCTGCTGATTTCTCTCATTTTCTTTTGTCTTTCCTGGTTGCTCCAGAGAGGAACATGATATACTCAGCAGTGCCAGCTTGTTAGTGGAGCTTCTGTGTCTGATAATAACCTCAGCATGTCAGGGAAAACCAAGCTGTGTCATTTTCCCTC
Organism: Siphateles boraxobius; assembly: GCF_051911475.1. Classification (NCBI taxonomy): domain Eukaryota; kingdom Metazoa; phylum Chordata; class Actinopteri; order Cypriniformes; family Leuciscidae; genus Siphateles; species Siphateles boraxobius. The sequence goes on from NW_027508866.1 coordinate 15,558,784, forward strand.
GGCAAGAAGATGACTGCCACAAATTATTACAGAAATACAGACATCATTGTTTCTTTCATGGTTAACCACAGGGCACCTGATTTCTGATAATAGATTCTTATAATTAATTGAGAATTTTGCACATTTTATTAAAACCGTGGACAATCGAGATTCTTTTCATCTGCTCTGCTTTTCCATGAACTGGGCTGTAATTTCCAGCTGATTAGAGCACAGTGGCGCACTCAGAAGCAGCAGGTAGAGGATGGAGGGAGGGTAACGAAAGGAGAGAAAAATGTGGCAGATTGGACAGAAAGTAAAAGAGAAAGGGAAGGGGTGGGGTGGGAGAATAAAAGGAGAAAAGCAAGGTAGTGAGAGTCATTGGGCTAAAGCACTGGAAAAAAAGAGGATCAGAGAGACAGAGAGAGGGCAAAAGGCTGAAGGTACGTTAGAAAGTGTGCATGCTGGATCAAACAGGAGGTGTTCTGTGAAATCTCAGGAAGAGTAACATGCCCGTTTCCCCTCCCCACTACCCCTCGGCTGGAGATCAGACAGAGAGGAAACCTGTCACAGATCCACGGGACCAGTCATCCCACTGGTTCCCTGATGCAAGAACACTGCAAACCCACCCTTACATGTGTCTTAAAACGAAAGGACGGGCAAGTTTTGCATGCTAAGGTGGTCACGGCGAAGCGCCTGTAGCACGCAATTTACCATTTTTTGTGCTCTTTCATCTTTCCTTTTTTCTGCTTTTCCTTTGGTCTCTTCCAGGTTGTGTGCTGTGATTAAGGCTGTAAACCTGGATGGTTTTAAGCTTTTGTTGCATAGAGAGAATACAGTGTGAAAAAGTGAAAAAGTGTGGTCCAAACCCCATACACAATGCCAACCACAGTAAACATCAAAACACACACAACCTTAAGATGTGAAATGACATTTATGAATGTCATTTCAGTAAGCAATATAAGCAGTAACAATTGAACTACTCGAAGCTTTGCATTACAGTAAGTACACTTTGAAGGGCAGTTATAAACAAGCTACAGTCATCATCTGACAATTAATGCCAAAGTCAGGCTACAATCACATAATCTAGGTCTGTGAGTTGTAATTTTCAGTCTGACTAAATGCATTTACTTGACATTTTAAAAAGATAAATTATTGTTTTATTTCAGCTGAATAAAACATGTAAAGTACATGTAAACATACTTGCCTGATTGAATCATCATTGAATAAAAAAATAATATAGGCCTACAAGAAAACATTTTTATCCATCCATCTCACAGCGCACCGATGTACCAACAATTGTTATCGGGCGATCTTTTTTTTTTGATACTTCTAAAAAGAAACGAATTCTTTCAAATTCTGTCCATTTTATCACAAAATTCAAACAATAAATGGTGTTTTGACGCTCTTAAATGTGACGTGTCAGATCACTGTAGCACTTCAGTTGTGCAAAGTGCAACTTACCGAAATCCGTGTCATGTCTCATGTAATCACTCAATCAGTGTTTCAACTGTGGAAAGATGTCAATACAACTACCTTATATGTTTAACTGAGTTGTATACAAACATTTAAGTTTTTATTTGAGTGTAAATATTATATCTGGAAATAAATAACAGTTGAATATAATAGCTCTGTTGTTAATTTTAACCTCTAATATTATAGTGTGCCAAATGAGAGGGTTCTCTGTATAGTTTGCAGCATTATTTGGGAGTGATTTTTTATCCATAAGAAAAAACAAACTTTCGTCACTGGCCGATATCATTCTGAATAATCTGCTATCAGTATCGGCTGAGAAATTTCATATCGGTGCATCTTTAATTATTATTATTATTATTATTATTATTATTATTATTATTATTATTATTATTATTATTATTATTATTATTATTATTATTATTATTATGCCCATTAAACCTAAATAAAATGAAATATATAGCCTAATATGTTTCCATAAAATGAACATCCCGTAAAATTCCTGTGCTCCAGAAATAAAATCATATAATCAAAGCTTTATTGGCATGACCTTCGGGCATTTACAGTTGGGTATATTGTACTGCAAGTAGGCTATTAAGATATTAAATTAAGATAGCCTACACATCAGTGAATTGGTGTAGACAAGGTTACAAACCTGTGCGTTTAATCACTCATGCCTTGGTCAGTGGAGGAGACTGCATATTTGCTAAATATTTGCTAAAAAATAAAATAAAAAAAACTCTTCTGACAAATATGTCAGCTTTCTTTTTAGATCTGTCATTAATGAAAAAAAAAAAATTACAGTCACGGTAGCTCCGGTGGCATATATTAATTACCTGATTTGTAGGTTGTGTGTGAGCGTTTTAAAAAGACTTCAAATGCGGCTCACCCAATCAGAACTTAAGAGTCATAACTGCAGTATATGTTTAATAAAAGATACTTCTTTAATTTAACATTTTCCAAATGAAAGCAAGAAGGGCAGGATTGGATAATGAAATATTTGGGTGTGATACTATTGATTATTTATCCCTGCCAACTTGAAGAATGATAAAGCTAATGCTGTTTTGATGAAATCGTCTGAGAAATGATGACATATTGCACAATAAGAACAGATACATTTAGGAAAGTTTTAATTCCATGTCGTCTTTAACATGCTCACATCTACCATAAATCCATGCTTTCTTTTCCACTTTTCAGAACTACACAACTACAGAAAGATTAAAAAAATAAAACTGCATTTATAAACAAGTGATTGGCTATTCTACAATTTTAAAAATAATAATTGGAAGAAATAATAAACTGTTTTCACACCTGCCTACAAGAATATCACACACACACTTTTCTACCCTCCCAACGCCTCACCTTTCAAACACCATCTGTAGCACACACATCTCTCTTGCACAAACACGTGCACACACACTCTTACTTTATAAACACAGACAGTAGTGCCATTAAACACACATGCGAACGATCCTACGCATATCCTATCCCTCGCACGCGCACACACACACGTTGCGCCTCTAACGCACACACTCGATTATTCTCCGAGTTCACCACACACTTTTTCTCCCACACACTTTAGCCCTCTCACACACACACACACACACACAGACACACACACACAAACAGGACTGCAGGACTCTAATGTGTTTGTTCCAGAGGGGCGAGTTGATCTATTCCGCTTGGTGAGATATAAAGCCTCTTTCCTCCTCCAGTAAACGCCCTCTTTTACACTATTCCAGACCTCTTTGATGTATTGACCATGTCGGCTCCTGCTTATTAGGTTTTTTTTTTTTTTTGAAGCCTACGTTTGTGTGGCACACTCTCTTTGGTGGGGTCAGTGCTGTGTTTTCGTGCGGAGAGAACTGTCAGTTATGTTGTGCCTGTGGAGCCTTACAGAGCTCTTTTTAATGAGTGCATTAAAGCTGCATAGATGTTCAAGGCCAGTGGAGGTACATCCCCTGGGCCCCGGCGTCTGCCTCAGGGCTGCCATCTGTAGATCTCTTGCACATTTAAGGGTCTCCACTACTTTTCTCTTCATTTTCTCTGTCTCTGGAAGATGAAGTAGTTTGGAGCTGTGGCGAGAATGAATCAAAAAGTGGAGAGAAAGGTAACATGGCAGGCAGAGTGTGCAGATCAGAGGTTCTCAACCTTACGCAACCTTTTATTTTTTAAATTTTTTTAGGATCAAAATATGTGGGAATAGGGATGGGAACCATACACAATTTTGCGATTCTGGGGCTTCTCAAGGATTCTGCTTCCATAAACGATAAATATTTGTAAGTAAATAAGAGAAGCAATTTGATTCCCAATTGATGTTTTGGATTTTATGGTTTTCACTTTTTAGAGGTGTTGTAATGCAGTTCAATAATTACCTTAACTTTAGGATACAACTGTGCTAAAGGTAGATTGGAGTAAAAGGCACATTTGATTTTATTCTCATCTAAACTGGTTGCACTTTATTTTACAGTACACATACTTGCGTGTACTTACAGTATACTTACCTAAGAAAGTACTGGTTAATATAAGGCAACTACATGGTAGAGTTCTCAACAGGCCGGGTCGGCCCGACAAACCCGACAGGACCCGCGGGTTCGGGTCGAAAATATAAGCAAATGACTAGGGTCGGACCTCGGGCTTAAACTTTTCCGCTCAGTGAAAAAAAATTTTTTTATTAATCATCGCTGCTGTTCACCGTAAAGAAAGTCTGGCTGCTGCGTGCAACGTGCATCTCGGGGGTAGACCTGATGCCGCTGCGTGCACGCCTTTAGCCTGGAGAAGAAGATGGAGTTAGTGAAAAGTAAACTTGCCGCAGGTGAATTCAGAGTCGCTACTACAGGAGAGGGAAAATCAGAGGTCTGGAAAGTGTTTGGAGTGGTGCTGGATTCTGATGGAAACAGGTTATGTGCAATACTCAAAATGCAAGGTGCTGATGAAATATGACAGCAAAAAAAACAGGGTCCTCCAGAAGATTTTTATTTGAGGCATATTTAGTAGCCTATATAGCCTATTTATATATTTAAAGTTTGTTTCAGTTGTTTTTTATTGTTTGTAGGCTATTGTTAAAAGACGTGAACATTAAAGGTTGATTTGAATTCCCGTCTGCTGGTCATGATAATACGTGTATGAGAAAAAAAGAAGAAAAAAAAGAAAATCGGCGTCGGGCCGCGGGCCGGGTTCGGACAGATCATTCATGTTGATGTGTCGGGTTACATCGGGTCCGGGCTTTAAAAGCCACGGGCCGGGTCGGGTCGGGTTGTAATTTTCAGGCCCGTTTAGAACTCTACTACATTGGTTAATGTTAGGTTTAGGGGCAGGTTCTGGGTTAGGATCTAGATATTACCCAGTTGTTGTAATAACTATAATAAGTACATATGTACATGGGGAACAGGACTGTAAAATAAAGTGCTACCTCTGAACCACTAGATGACACAACTCAACACAGCACTTTCATACACATCCGTGATTCACTATGAATGTGGAAATATATTAAATATGAAAGTGGAAATGTGTCCACTATTTTGCCATTAGCCCCAACAGCATATTTTAATAACATTGTATTTATTGAACAAAAATAAATGATTTTATCCAAATAAATTGAAAATACAAACAAAAATCTGAAATATTATCTTTATCCCTTAAATGCATGAATGTTTCGCCAATCATTATTACATTCTGGTCATTAGCGACCCGAATCTATATCTAACACGGATGGATCTCTACCTGTCGTGATAATATAAAACTCTCCTGATATTACAGTGACAATTACAGAAGAATAAAATAAAGACTGTGAGGTTGAGAACCTCTGGTGTGAAAGCACAGGGGTGAGGAACATGTTCACAGAGCGAACGGCTCCTGAGAAAGAGCGCATGGTTGGTGGATTACAGGGTGTGTGTGTGTGTTAATGTAGCTCTGTGTGTGGCTCTGTCACTGGGAATGAGGTCACTGGGTCCCGGCCCTATTTAATTAATTAGGGAACAGTGGAATGGAAAATGAATAGCAATCAGAGGCTCACTAATTTCAGACCTGCCAATCAATAAGCCTTAGCACTAAATTTTCCTTCAGGGGCCTTGGTGGGTATCATTTAGCGTTGAAATAGGATTCCGAATGCAGGCGTGCCTGTATATCAGGGGTTTGCAGTCCAAGGGTCGTAAATGCAGTGAAAAGTTAATTGCACTTTCACCCTTCCATTTATGTATGGGCGTACCTTCATTGAGTTCATTGAAATTAAAAAATGTAGGTAATACAAAAAAGGAGATTGGTTTAATTAACAGAAACTCAAAATATTATTTTATCTGACCCACATAATTTATCTAAGTTGATTTGACAAAAGAAAAAAGTTGTAATGACATATCATGAAAATAATTTCTTACAGAGTAGCAACCGTCAATCGACATATCAACACTTTGAAGAAACCATTCCCATTCACATCAACCCAGACGAATCTGACCCACAGTAGCCACTGAAGAAATCCCAGTGTGCAGTACATAAGAACAGCACTATGCATAGCAACAACTGTCTCTCACATAGCAACCACACCACAGTGCATAGCAACCACTGGCAGCTCGTTGTGTATTCCCTGTTAGTTGCTTGCATTTGACGCTAGGTGAACTGCAGTGTCTCTGTGACTCACCCGGTAGAGATGAACTCAAGCGTATCAAAACAAGTTTTGATTTGTTGTTCTTTAAAATCATTTACTGTGATCATTAAAGAGTGCTTTTTTTGTGTGCCTTCCTCTTGCAGATATTCGCTCATTGCCTGACGTTGCCATGACGGGAAACTGCAGCCAGGAGTGCAGCGAGCTTGGTCACTCAGATGCCTGTTGGATGCCTGGTCAGCCTTCGCCCGTCCGCAAGACACGCAACCCCCCTAAACTGTCCACGTTTGTGCCTTATCAGGAGAGGGGGAGCCTGGGACGCCTGGCCAATGGGAGCGTGAGGTTGGGAGGAGAGGAGAACAGGCCACGCCTCCCACCTTCCCGTAGTGCCTACTCCAGTAGTGACCACACCCCCAGTGACCACGCCCCACTAGAGGAGGTGCCTCTGAGGGTGACATCAGAGTTCCCGCCTACCAGCCCCCCCTCCAATCACGCCTCGAAAAGAGAGATATACCTGTGAGATAACCACACCCACCATCTGTGATTGACACACATAAGAAGTTACAGAGACACGGTTGCGAAAAGAGAACATCGGATCTGCGACAGGATAAAATATCAATGGAATAGTGGGAAAATACGCTATTGTCATCAGAGTAGATTTATTTATTTTATTTATTTATTCATTCATGCATCTATTTATTATCACTTTTAACACGTTATTTCTTTTGTAACTATTTGTACTGTTTTTTTGCATACCATCAAAAACAACCGATAAATACTTTTACGTGACTAACCGACTTTTAGCTTCGCTAGCCTACGGAATGTTCATGGGTTCTTTTACTAGATTACCAAGTGCTGTAGTGGGCAGGAGATACTGCTGTAAAAGGATCTTGAGCCACATAGAGTGTCTAACACTCTTTACTTGATCCTGTCCTCAGAGGAGAGCAGTCTTTATACATGTAAAACGCTGTAAATACATTTGTATGGTGTATATATTAATATTACTATCCGGCTTGAGTTGAAAAATAGTAAAAAAAATAAAATAAAAACGGTCTAAAGTTACATCTAAATCAGCCTGAACACCTGAAGTGTGTGTTGGTCCTGCTGCTTTTGAGGGTCTGAACGTTTGTAATGGCCATATGGGAACGTGATTAGACGAGCTGGATTGGAAGATTTCCTGACGGTGTGCCGATCTAGGACCCAGATCCTCCCTTGCGGTGCTGTGTGTCCATGTGCACACTGAAACCGGTGTATAGTTTGTGTGTAAGTGTGCGTTTGGCGAGGGAGGGCGGTGATTTTAACAGCGATTAACTCGCTATGACAGACCTTAGCATATGCCGGTGTGTGCGTTTGTGCGTCAGGGGACCTACTGTCACGAAAAGTAACACATGTGGCTTCTGGCACATTAACACGCTATTCAACAGATGAGAATCTGCGTGCATACTTTTGTGTCATGTGGCAGAACTTTATTTTTTGGCACTGTGAATCTCTCCTGGACTCCCACGGTGTAGTGCAAACGCTGCCTGGCACTCACGGAGACGCCTACGGCTCACACAGCACAGCCTCAGTGAGGAGGAGACCACCTGCCTCCCCTCAAATTATCAGAATCGTTTCGTTAACTCAATGGTATGTGAAGTCCACAGACGCGCCTCATCTCCATCATATTCATATTGCATATTCACAGTCCTTGGTTTACATAGTTTTTACTGTTTTAAATGAAACCTTTGAGTCCTATTTAGACTTTGTTTGATGAACAAATGTATTAATGCCTTAAAACAGTTGTATATAACAATCACAATGGACAAATTAGACTGATAATCCTGTCTTGTCTTTCGCATGTCAATTGTGCATGTTTTTTTTCCACAATAAAAAAAAAAGACAAATGTTACAAACGATCACATCGCCATATCTTCTGCCACTTTTTTGTTTTTTGTCTTTTTCACATAAATGTTCTGTCCTCCATCATTTGGGTAGGATTTCTTCGGGTTGGTTGCTTTTTGTTGTTTTTTTTTGTTGTTGTTTTTTTGATACTGTGCTGACTATCTAACCTGCTCTAAAGCTGTGTCTCCCTCCATGTTTGAGAGAATCTCTGGGGGACCATTTTGACAATGACTATCTATTGTGCTCAAGGACCATATATCTGATGGACATTATCATTACTACTGCATCACAGTGCATCGCCTCGACATCGCTACTTTTTCCTCAGCTGCTGCCGCACAGCACCTGCCCAGATCCCGGTGCTTGGGCGAGCGCGTGTGTCTGCCGGGAGGGTTGAAGAGGTGTACTGCAATGGGCATTTCCTTAATTAGGGTGAGTAATGAGTGTAGTGCAGTTGGCATATGCGAATACTCAAGCCCCCCAAAGGAAGCACAGATCACGGAAAAGATCCCGGTCCAAACGCTTCCATTGTTTAAGCGAGTCGCATTTTTTCACTGCACTTACCTCATCGCGAATGCCTTCAGCACCTCTTGCCGAATAATTAAGGCTGAAACGTATGGAAATTACTGGACGTAGCCATGATTGAATAAGGCGAATGATTATCCCGCCCCAAGGAAAGAAAGCACATTATGGTGTTTTCGAAGCCATTTAGTGACTCTGATAGGGGAGGGGGAAAAAAATCCAACGAGAGTCATGATCTAGCGTAATTAGACCAGCTTCGCTTTCCCTCCTCTCCACTGCAAACCACACTCTGCCCAGGCGAACGTGTGAGATCGCTGACCTGGACTTAACACGGCTAAAAGATAGAGATGACCACAAAACTCTACCCCCACTTAAAGGCTTTCATCTATTCAAAACTCTGAGTGAAGCAGGCTTTGACCTTCCTCCACTCGATGCCAGCCTGAGTCAGATCTGAGTCAGTCTGAATTGCAGGTTTCGACTGCTCTGGCTTTTTTTCTATTCCTAGTAATTCTAAGGCTAGTCTCCTAGAATCCTTTCGGCCACAATGCCGGAGGACGGAGGGAGGAATGTCCACTTCTCGTGGTTGTTTTTTAAACTGGTGTTTAGATTTGTGCTCTTTCGCTGTTAGATGTCTGGATGTGACGAGACGACCGTAACAAACGAGGGAGTCTTTTCTTCGTCCTTAGAGCGAGACTTTTCTTCATAGAATAATGAAAACTGGTGTTTGTGGTAAACATCTCTTAGAAAGCGTTCTGTACATAGCTCTCCACATCCCCCCGTTCGTGGTGTCAAGCAGGCGACGAGTTGAGCATGAATTCCAAAGATAATTGGTAGAAAACCGTTTACTGTTCTTGCTGAAATGTTAGTGCCGGTTCAAAAGAGAACAAAAGCGACGTTCACTGCACAAAAATCATCTTCACCGTTCACCCCAAACTGAAGACAGCTGCCTTGAAAGTATGTCTTTTGCAGGAGAGTTCAAAACTTGTTATCCTTAACTGTTGGTTATATTTATATAGGAATAAAAATGCTTGTGATGATCTGTTTTTGTACAGTTTTATGTACATGCAAGTGAAGCTTTTTAAATCTTACAACAAAAGCCGATGGCATATAAAAATCGTAAAGTGTTTATTGAGATGTGCACATCTTGCCTTGGATGGATCGATCTTTTTTGCTGAGTCAGTGTGAATGTGGCCGTCGTATGCCTGCACCGTAGTCATTCACTGGCTCCTGTCACCGAGGGCTTTATCAGATTTTATGTTTATTGTGAACAGTGGGTTGTCCGATCCGACTTGTTTGTTTGATTCCCATGTGTTTCGTTTCGTTCCGTTTCCGCATGTTGAAAACAAACCCCTTGTAATAAGTCCTTGCAAAGTTTGTAATAAAATGAGTGAAGAAAAAAAAACAAAGAAATACATTTGCTTGGTGAGTCATTGTTTAAGAATGAATCTAGGGACTGTGATCTCTCCATAAAGCTTTTTCATTAATAAAGCAAATTGATCTGACAAAGATATAAGACTCTTTTTTTTTCTTCTCTGGGTCTCTTCGCCTGTGTAGTAAACAGAGAAAGAGAAAAAGGTTACATTTCCACCAGACTGACAGGAACTTAATAGAACAGAATAGCGAATGTGAGATCTAGTAATGTGAAGCTCTCACTTCACAAAAAGCTGTCCATCAAAATTAATGATAAAAAAACACAAGACCCTGAATTTTCTCAGTCTCTGAAACCTAATTCTCTCCTCTACGAGGAGTTAAACCGTTACACCAGAGACCTCCCAGTACTCGACAGCACAATAAAGACGAAGCCATAAAGATGATAACACTGAGATGAAAGACAATAAATCAATCCGGCTTTCATTTGGTGCACTGTCTTTATAGATATGCCATGACGTAATTTGCGCATCTCTGAAATGATAGCTTTCACAGATAAAAATAAATGGATGTGAGCCAGCGAACAAACGCTTGGAAAAGCGAGAGTCATAAACCAGTTAAAAAGAATATCAAACTTACAAGATGGAAAGTGAGGTAAATACTCAGGAGCAAGTATATGTGAGTAAAGAGACAAATGTGGGAAACACGTTACACTGTCAAGCAAGCGTAAGATCTGGATAGTTTAGAAGGCCAAACTGCCCTCTAATGGTCTTCAGGAGAACTACACCAAAGTGAAGGATTAGTGTTTAATACCAGATACTCAACAGTCAGGATTAATGAATCAGATTGCTGGTGTTCTTCAGCTTCTTGTTGACATCACATACAGTGTACACGTTCCAGAGGATGGCGGATGAAACAAATGAAGCTGCATGAATAATAATTGAGATCAGGGATGATAGTGGTTCTGGACCACATAGAAGCACATTTCACAGACAGGGATCCTCGTAGCGGCTTATTTAACCGAGGCTGCGAAGGGAGGACCCACTGAGTTTTTTTCATTAATCTCCTTCTAATGGATAGGTTTTCGCTTCGCCTCGCTCTCTGCAGGCTGAGCTTTAAAAGGAGCCGTTTCGCTGGTGTTTTGTTTACGTGCGGCTGGGGCATTTGTTTCCAGTTGAAGAGGGAGTCTAAGTAGAGAGGGTCTTTCTTCAAGATGAAACAACCCCCTTGGCTACTGCCTACTGTTGATCTGCTGTTGCCGTGGAAACCTGGCCCCTCTTTCTTTCTGTTCCCCGCTCTCTCCCTCACCCACGCTCATTCTCGCTCGCTTCGTTAAGCGTGGTGCTGCTGGCAATTAGAAGCAAAGCCAGCGGCGGGGACGGCTGCCTCTCAAATGTACTCTCCAATTAAACACTGTCAAATAATGCCGTATCTCAACCCGCCGCCTCCTGCCGTCCCCTCCTATCACACGACACATTCGCTCCTCTAAAAGAAAGATACTTACAATCGTGCCAAAATAAGCAGGCACGTAGATCGATGGCGCGCGGATTCACGGCCTTTTCCGTAATGATGCTAAAGGCGTCGTGTTTTTCCTGCAGGCTTTTAAAAAACTTGATTATTTTTTCATTCAGCAGAAAACGCATGTAGCTGCGAGCCTTAAAAAGGTTTTCTCCACAGTATTGATTGTGGATTTTTTTTCAGGAAAGTGAGGTGTTTTACAGATCGCAGGCACTTAAGACTCATAGAAAATTGCTAGACTAAAGCCCTCTCATATTCAGCTATTTGTACTGCTGTCCTACATATCGACTCCCATACACTATAGACGTAATTGGCGCATTAAAATCAATGGCGCAATTTAAACAGCATCATCATTAAAAAGGTTTATGTGCAAAGTCAATAAGCACAGTGGAGATGTTTGGGAACCGTGGGCACATGCAACATCGCACATCAAAACAGCATCATCACACATGCACGACCATTTTTGTTTGCGCAAGGTGGGCTACTATACTCCTTTGTTGCCCAATTGTGTCAATAAAACGTCTCTTTGTCTCATTTAACACCCGATTACGTCCCACCTGGATTCAATCTTCCAATCATCTATGATCCCGAAACAGCCTAGAGCCATCCATCAGCCCTGACAAACACAGCGACCGTACGCCACACCTCATAGTAGTGCCTCCTCACCCGTTCATTGGGCCTAAACGCCCCCTTTCCACAGTTGCTTAGGCCTCAGGAGGCTTCTCCTGTATGTTCAAGCGGAAAATCACTTTCTGAATAACTACTTGTCCTTCTCGCACTCGTTCACAGTCTCGTCTGTGGTTTTCTGCTTGATAAAAACGGCCAATAGCTTATGCCTGGCAGCGAGTGAGAGTTATAGTGTACTATAAGAGTCTTATTTGTGGAGTAGTCCAACAGGAGCTACTATTAAAAGTCATATTTTATTGACGCGTGTTTGTCGGGTTGTTAAAACGGGATTATTGAAATCGCAAAGACATGGCGGAGACCGGCGAATCAACGGTAGCATCAAGAGAGGTAGCTCAACACTTTCTCAGCCCACCTGCTGAGCTTCACACACCTAGAGACTCGTTTGAATTCATTTTCTAATCCTGGAAACATGACACTTTAACATTAATCTAATTTACTGCAAGTCTCTGGCCAAATGGAATTAAAACAGCTTTTCAATCCACTGGCATACACGCATTCAACAATGTCTGAGTCACCTGCTGCATGTATTTATATGCATGTTTGAATATTTATGTTTTAACTTTAATGTCTATATGAAAAAAAATATGTCTGTGTTGAAAGTCACAGATTTCTAACAACATTTCGCACCTTGCAAACTCTCATTTGTCATCTATGACACTGTGACATCCAGTGGCGGTTCTACATTGAATTACACCCTGGGCGAGACCACCTTCGAGCACCCCCCTTACAAAAAAAATAAAAAAATAAAAATAAAACACAAAATTATCCACAAACAGTCATATTTTATCATAACAACTAAAGTTAAAGAGAACATTATATTTCTCAATTGCACAAATCCTTCATTACATCCATCATTGCCAAAGGACAGTGGACACAATTCTGCACAAACTATGACAGTGTAAGTTATCAGAACTTTAATATACACTATATACATAAATGTGTCAAAAAATATATACAATCAGATATATAAAAAATTTAACAAGAGCAGAGAGCAACAATAATATAAAACATTAAGAATAATATACAAATAAAATATAGAATAAATATTCTATAGCACAAATACTTTATCACACAAATGTGAAAACACTAAAGAGAATCATTACACTATTGCACTAAGAACAGAACATTGGCTGTCATCATGAGGCCATTATAACTGTGTCATGAATATTTTTCTTGACCTCAACTACAGAGGTACAAATTGAATTAGTCATTAAAATGACATTGTACCACTGTAGTTGAGGTCAAGAAAAGTATACTTGAAACTACCTACAGATTTGAAAATTCCGTTGGCTAATTACAGGGCCTAACGTTAACCCAACTGATGGAAATAAATAATAACTGAACTTGTAACAGTTTTGTTGAAAAGCACAATATTATGGTGAAATTAGATCTCGTGTTTGTTGACAAACCTAATTATTGTTCTAAGCATAAAAATCATCATAGCAAAAAGGCTAAGAAACGTAAGAGACGAGTTACCCACAATTAACATTAGCCCTTCATTCATGACAACATGGATAGCCTACCGTAATCATACCACAGAGAGAACATAGTTCCCTTTCGAGAGGTCTCTCCTATTGCGCAATGCTTACGCTATGGGAAAACTCCTTTTCTCGAGAAATATTGAAGTCTTTATGTAAAACGCTTTGCAGCTCAACAGCATACAGCAATGAGCGAGGCAGCTCGGTCATTGGCTGTGCTGCGGCAACTTGCACGAACCAATGACGGGGCGACTCTGAACCCGCTTCCAATGAGCGTGCTTCGCGTCCACGCGCGTCAGAGCCCGCCAAGATGGGCGTGGCCAAGGGCTATATATTGGGCGCCCCGTCGTCTGAGTTCTTCAGATTTAATCTCCTTCAGCAAAGAACCTTCTCTTCGCTGATCCTCCGGATTTATTGGAGTCTTTCGCCGCCGCCGCCGTCGACAAGCCTACAGCAGGACTGCTTCGAGGACGCCGGCGCTTTCAGCCGCCTTCGATCGCCCTTCTGCTAAGCCATCCGGCGCGCATCATCACCATATCATTTTCAAAGCTTTCAGTGTTCGCCCCCGCGACACTTTTTCTAAAAGAGCAATTTTTCAAGGCGTCAAATGCCTTCCTGCGCTTCGTGTCGAGGCCCTCGTCAAGACGGGGATCGTCACATCATTTGCGCCCGCTGCCTGGGACCGGACCACGCAGAGGCTGCCCTTACTCGAGGCGGATGTCCCGAGTGTGACGCCCTGGGCCTCACCGAGCTGCGCGCTCGCTTCGCCGTTTTCACCGCGAAAGAGCCCACCTCTTCCGTGCTGCCATCTCCTCAGGTCGAGCCGCGAAAGAAAAAACGCCGCTCACAGAGGCTGCCGGAGCACGCGGTTTGCAGTGATGTCACGCCGGGCCAATCCCCGCGTGCGTCACCGCCACCCGAAGACTCCCCGCCGCCAGTCCAGTTCACACAGGCGGACCAGCACCCCTCCAGCGGAGCGATGGGGCTCGTCTCGTTTGGCGCGTCAGGGGATGACGAAGATAAGGATGACAGTTTTTCCTGTGATGCTGCATCCGACGACTGGCCGGGCTCGTCCTTCGACCCCGCGCCTTCGACATTAGCGGGCACGAGCGTGGGCTCCAGCATGGACTCAGAGATCGTCCGCATTCTCTCCAAGGCCGTGGAAGACCTCAGGCTCGATTGGTCTTCCCCGGAAGAACCCACCCGCAGCCGACTGGACGAGTGGTTCCTGCAGGGGCGCCGACAGGCCCCTTGACAAAGACCCTCCCCCTTCTTCCCGGAAGTTCACGACGAACTCACGAAGTCGTGGAAAGCCCCGCACTCCGCTCGCCTGAAGCCTTCTTTTCCTTTGTCGCTCTCCTCCGTGGACGGCGCGAAAGAAAGAGGCTATGAGGGGACTCCACCCCTCGAGGAGGCTGTGGCCAATCATCTGTGTCCACCCTCCAACGCTGGATGGAAAGCTAAAGCTTCTCATCCCTCGAAGCCTTGCCGGTCCACTTCAGCTCTCGCCGGTCGCGCATACGCCGCCGCCTGCCAAGCTGCATCAGCGCTTCACTCTATGGCTGTCCTCCAGGTGTTTCAAGCCAAACTTCTCCGCAGTATGGACGAGTCTGGACCCGAGCCTGAGGCATTTAAGGACCTACGCAGCGCCACTGACATAGCGCTGCGAGCCACAAAAGCCACCGCCCAATCCATCGGCCGTGCTATGGCTAACCTGACTGTCCTTGAGCGCCATCTGTGGCTGACGCTAACAGATATGAAGGATGCAGATAAGGCGTCTTTCCTCGACGCGCCTATCTCCCAAGACGGCCTGTTTGGACCAGCGGTGAAGGAGTTCGCCGAGCGCTTCACCGAAGCCTGTAAGGACTCACAGGCTATGCGTCACTTCCTGCCCAAGCGATCTAGCTCATCGCAGAGCCGCCAACGGCCGCCTCAACAGCAGCGAGCTAAGACGGCGCCCCCCGTTTCTCAGCCCAAACCTGAAACGGATTTTCAACGCCGCTCGCGCTCTCCCAACAGGAAGCAACCGCCCGAGCAACGGGGACCTCGGCCCAGGATTGTGCTGAACCCAGAGCCTCGTAAGTCCTCCTAGCTACAGGGAGGAAAAGGGAGAGCAAGTGTCTCGCGAGAGCCGGACCGCTCTCTCCAAAACGTCTAAAGCATTACCCAGTCCCCTTACAGGCGGCTGGAAATGTCTATACAGCAGCCAATGTGCCAGCAACACAGCTCGCCCACCTGCAAACAAACGACGTTTTTACGGCGACACACAGAAATCACATTAAGAGCTATTTTCTGCCTGTGTCATTAAAGGGTCACGTGTCCACACCAAAGTGCGCATTCCCACATATCAAAACTGTCAACGCAGTGCCAAATGTTTTCCCAGCTCAGGCTGGATGCCCCATAAATGTAGATTGTGTGCCAACTGTTACGTATGCACCACTACACACAAGCACTGTTCCCACAGTTATAAACACTTCCCCAGTAAAAGCGGGAAGTTGTATAAGAGTAGCGCGTGTGCCCGCTGTTATGCACGCACCCCAACTCACAAACACTGTTTATATGGCCAAAAACCTCCCGCCACGAGCGGGAAGTTTTATGAAAGTGGCGCGCGTGCCTACCACAGTCTATGCACCCCCACCCATAAGCACTATACACACAGTGTTAAACATTTCCCCATCTCACTCTGTGAGCATTACAGCGAGCGTGCCTGTAATCTCACACGCACCCCTGCACTCGGCATTCAGCAGAGCTGCTCAGCGCGCGTCCGCGCCGCTGAGAGCTGTAAGCTCGGTGTTAACACAGAACGATTCACTGGCGGGAGCCATACGTCACTGCGACACGCCCCCGGCCAACATTCAGCCCATATCTGTGCGAGCGAAAGCTTGGGAAAATATCCCTTCAATTCGCTCGCAGACCGCCCCGCTTCACAGCGGTGGTAGAGACGAAAGTGAGAAAAGATGTTTCACATGTTCTACGCACCGAGATGCTCAAACTGATAGAGAAAGGCGCTATAGAAACAGTCCCCCCCTCTATGAGCGAGGCAGGTTTTTACAGCCGCTATTTTCTCGTCCCGAAAAAGGACGGCGGTCTCCGCCCCATTCTAGATCTCAGACATCTGAACAAAGCTTTAATGATTCGTTCGTTCAGAATGATAACTACCAAGCATATCCTCGCGCAAGTTCGCCCGAGGGATTGGTTTCTGTCAGTGGATCTGAAAGACGCTTACTTTCACATTCCAATAGCGCCTCATCACAGGCCATTTCTGAGATTCGCTTTCGAGGGACAGTCATACCAGTACACAGTACTACCATTCGGCCTGTCACTGGCACCCCGTACATTTACGAAATGTATGGATGCAGCACTTTCCCCCCTGAGACAGCGGGGAGTGCGAATACTAAATTATCTCGACGATTGGCTAATACTAGCACAATCAGAGAGCCAGTTAGTGACACACAGGTCTTGGATTATCAGTCATCTAGAGTGCCTAGGTCTAAAAATCAATTTTGCAAAGAGCATGCTATCCCCCAGCCAGAATATTTCTTTCCTGGGAATAGTGCTAGACTCAGTGCAGATGACGGCGCGCCTCTCATCAATGCGCGCGCTCACTATCCGGAGCCTTGCAACATCGTTCAGAGCGGGCGCGCGCGCCCCGTCAAGCGGTTTCAGAGGATGCTCGGTCTCATGGCCTCAGCATCAGCTGTACTCCAGCTAGGAT
The DNA here is from genome assembly GCF_051911475.1 of Siphateles boraxobius. NCBI lineage: Eukaryota > Metazoa > Chordata > Actinopteri > Cypriniformes > Leuciscidae > Siphateles > Siphateles boraxobius. Next base: position 15,575,996 of record NW_027508866.1, read on the forward strand.
TGTTGCACATGCGTCCTCTCCAACGCTGGCTAAAAAGCCGTGTCCCCACCCACGCGTGGCGCTCGGGCAACTTTTTAATCAGAGCAAATCACGGCTGCATAAAAGCCCTGACGCCCTGGAAAGCTGTCGACTGGTATCAGTCCGGCGTGAGTTTGGGTGTAAACACAAGGAGAAAGATGATCACGACAGATGCCTCCAAAATAGGTTGGGGGGCCCTTTAGGAGGGCAGGCCTGTCTCCGGCTTGTGGTCAAACCCGGAGAAGCGCCTACATATAAACTGTCTGGAATTGAAAGCGGTCGCTTTGGCTCTCAGAGCCCTGCTCCCGTACCTGAGGGACGAGCACGTCCTAGTCCGAACGGACAACATGACGGTAGTCTCGCATATAAATCGTCAGGGTGGACTCAGATCGAACTCCCTGCACTCGATGGCCAGGGAGCTCCTCCTATGGTCCCAGCGCAACCTGCGCTCGCTGAGAGCAGCGCATGTGCCAGGTGTTCTGAACCAGGGAGCGGACATGCTGTCCAGAGACAAAGTTCTCCCAGGAGAATGGTCTCTCCACCCCCTGACGATTCAGTGGTTATGGCAAACCTTTGGCAGAGCAGAGGTCGACCTCTTTGCCTCCAAGGAAAATACGCACTGCCCTCTCTTCTTTTCAAAGAGCACGGACGCGCTCGCCCAAGTCTGGCCGAGCCGCCCGCTGTATGCCTTCCCTCTGGTTGCGATGCTACCTCAGGTCATCAGTTGGATCAGGGAGGAGAAATGTGCAGTGCTCCTGGTAGCCCCACTCTGGAAAAACCAGACGTGGTTTCCAGAACTGATGCAGATGATACAATCTGCCCCATGGCCGATTACACTGAGGCTAGATCTCCTCAGGCAGGCCAACGGGACGATCCTCCATCCCCACCCCGATCTGTGGGCCCTCCATGCGTGGCCCCTCAACGGATTCCCGGGAACCTCCCCAGTGGAGTGTTGAGAACCATCACTGAGGCGCGAGCGCCCTCTACGAGGCGCTTATATGCCCAGAAATGGAAGGTGTTAAGTGACTGTTGCAAGTCCAGGAACCTGAATCCTGAGACATGCGAAGTACCGAGTGTGCTCGTTTTCTTACAAGAGCTATTGGAGGCAGGCCGCACCCCCTCCACGCTCAAAGTATATGTGGCTGCCAAAGCGGCATCACATGAACCGGTCGAAGGACGCACACTAGGGAAAAACTACCTAGTTGTTCGTTTCCTGAGGGGCGCCAGGAGGATAAATCCCCCACGCCCCCCCTCGGTGCCGATTTGGAACCTGGCCACGGTCCTGGACGCACTTAAGCGTGCCCCGTTCGAACCCCTCCGAACTGTGCACCTTAAACAGCTCTCGCTCAAACCTGCTCTCTTGCTGGCTCTCGCCTCGGTCAAGAGAGTGGGCGACCTGCACGCGCTGTCATCAAGCGCTACCTGCCTGGAGTTTGGACCTAACGACAACAGGGTTGTCCTCAGGCCAAGACACGGGTATATTCCTAAAGTGCTCTCTACTCCTTTCAGAGCACAGGTGATATCTTTGGCCGCGCTATCGTCCCCAGCAGACGAAAGTGACGCTAATTTACTCTGCCCGGTCACTCAGGGCACTCAGAGTATATTTGGAACGTTCTGCCCTGTTCAGACAGACAGAGCAGTTGTTCGTATGCTTTGGCGGCCGCACTAAGGGTCTGGCTGTGTCAAAGCAAAGAATATCGCGCTGGATAGTTGATGCTATAGCGCTGGCTTATGAAGCCAAGGGCCTTCAGTGCCCCTTGGGCATCAGAGCTCACTCTACGAGAGGCATGGCCTCCTCGTGGGCGTGGTCGAGTGGGATACCCATTCAAGATATTTGTGCGGCTGCAGGCTGGGCCTCACCGTCCACATTTATCAGGTTTTATAACCTACAGGTCCCCTCATTGCACTCTAACATACTGTCGGTCTAACTATGCATAGGCTGGGGTGTGTACATGCTGAGCATTGTCTCCTCCCTCATAGAATCACATCTTTGCATCTGATGTGGAGGATTTTTCATACATGACAGTACATAAAAATGTGCTTGTGTGTGTCTTTGGACGCCCTTTGGGCCGTTCCACGTTGTCCCTTTATAAAGCCTGCCTTCGGCTGGCTCGTTGGATAATTACTTCGCTCAAAAGCTCAGGCACCGGCCTCCGGCTTAATAGAAGCGAAGTCAGCACGCACGGCGTTTTACATGGCGTTCCCATAGCGTAAGCATTACGCAATAGGAGAGACCTCTCGAAAGGGAACGACTCGGTTACTAACGTAACCTCGGTTCCCTGAGAGGAGGGAACGAGTATTGCTTAATCTGCCGTGCTTGTGCTTGGTCAATTTGCTTCAGTCGATTGAACCTAAAGAACTCAGACGACGGGGCGCCCAATATATAGCCCTTGGCCACGCCCATCTTGGCGGGCTCTGACGCGCGTGGACGCGAAGCACGCTCATTGGAAGCGGGTTCAGAGTCGCCCCGTCATTGGTTCGTGCAAGTTGCCGCAGCACAGCCAATGACCGAGCTGCCTCGCTCATTGCTGTATGCTGTGCAGCTGCAATGCGTTTTACATAAAGACTTTAATATTTCTCGAGAAAAGGAGTTTTCCCATAGCGTAAGCATTACGCAATACTCGTTCCCTCCTCTCAGGGAACCGAGGTTACGTTAGTAACCGAGTCGTTTTTGCTAGTTTTTCCTCTTCTTCTTTTCTTTTTTTTTCTAAATTGAGCAACTGATGGCTTTGACCTCTTCCTGTCCATCTCTGTTTATTTGGCACTCGACAATCAACAGATTTCCCATCCCCCGCCCCCAACACTGTCACTCACGTAACGAGTCACGACCAGAAGTCAAGACTAAACCAATTCACCTTGGTGAGGTGACCCACATAATCGTTTTGTATTACTTATTTTTATTAGCCATTTTCAGAATTCATAAAAACAAAAATTGCAGGAACTATAGGCCTGTATTTATAATATTATGAATGAAATGTGCGTTATTTAGGAAGAAAGTCGAAGTGGTGTGACTGACTTTAGCCCACTAATTCCATTAGAGTATTGCTGATACAGTGCTCCTGCTACGCGCTGCTGCACCGCCTCTGCGTGCGGTGTGTGAATGCTCTAATCTGTTAACATGGGCGCCGTAAAAAATACACACTGCTAACGCGTGCAGTGTGAAACCGGCGTCACACACGGCAACTTCAAGCAGGGGCGCCAATTTGCCAATTCCCCACACAGTGAAATGATATAATAGAAAACCACTTCGCGGCGCAGAGGATTTTTTTTTAACTGCTCGTGCCGCCCCCCATGTGACATGAAAAAATGCCGCCCCGGGCAACTGCCCGGTTCGCCCGTGCCTAAAACCGCCACTGGTGACATCACACAAAAAGCTACCTGTTGTATTGCATTATATAATGTGTGTAACTGTTGCGGTCATTGTAAAGTGACACTGATTGTTTATAGTGAAGAAATCTAGGTTTTTGTCAGACAAAAAAAAGGGTTCTACTTTATTCAGTGTTTAAATATGTCAGATGTGCAAAAGTTTTTAAATACACAACATAAAAACAATTATGTTCCAATTAACATCCTAAAATGCTTCCAAAAATAACATCCTAAAAATCTGTGAATCCGGGGATAGTGTTTTGTACAGTATATAAATATAAAAATGATAACAGATTTTAAAAATCTGTAAATACATACAGTATACATGGGGGTCTAATGTTGCTTTGGACAGGTTTGGAAATGACATGAGGGACGTGAGGGTGTGTAAATGATGACTAAATAAAAATGTTTGGGTGAAATATCCATTTAAAGACACATCACCACATAGTCTAATAATATTGTATCTTGATATGATTGAACGGATTTGATTGTAACATTTACTACATTCAAAATAAAGGCAAATTAGTACTGCATGAATTTTACTTAACGAGTTTAGACTTATATATAGTATAAAATATGTGTATTTGTGGTGCTGTCCGAGAAGAGGGCTCCGAGCTTTGAATTTGGTCCGAACCTCGAGCACTCCCCCCAGAGCTGGGATTGGAATAATCAAGAGTAAGGAATTGAGGTGGAGGAGGGATGTTAGAAAAATTGTCGTGGAATAGAGGTAAATCATCACTCTCTCTCTCTCTCTCTCTCTCTCTCTCTCTCTCTCTCTCTCTCTCTCTCTCTGTCTCTCTCCCTATACACACACACATATATATATATATATATATAAGCCTCCTCTCGCACTGATTGGGTTGATTCGGGCTTTGTGTGATGACTGAAAGTGATGCAAATCTACTGACACCAACTAGGGGCAATACGGTCAATTATGGAAGTGATGCTGTCTGTGTCCGTGAAAAACCATAATTTGTGTCAAATTTTGTGCTTATCTTAATCCACTGATTATGACGGAAATCCACAGAAGCCCAAATCTCCAACAATCTTGTTGAATTTTAACCAAAGTTTGACGGTTTGGCTTGTTGGCATGGCTCTTTAGCCCCTACTGGTTGGCATGGTAACTACACCATCTGGGTGCATTATGCTTTTCCATTCTCCATTAAGTTTTCCTAGAAACTATCATGGCACTTTCAATCACCTCACAGTGCAGCCATATTAATTATTCCACTCCAGCTGATCATCTTGATTTAGACTAATGTATGGCATATAGTATCATGGTGCTTGTCTGACGTTTTGCATTAATAGGTCTGGTTAGCTCCTGCAAAAAAAAAAAAAAAAAACTATGCAATAAACACTTTTTTATGGTGTGGCAAAAATTGATCTTAAATATGCCATTTAGACAGGTTAGCAAATATGATTATTTGCTGTTTATGTTTACGACATCATACTTGTGACACATCGCATTAAGCATGACAAAAATAGAGGTTATTTGCTTACAGGTGTTAATTAATGTTAATGGTTCACAATTTACACCTTGGTTTTTATTTGCAAACTGATGTTTATTTCTTATTTTACTTTGTCATTTATCACATCGTTACCCTCCTCTGATATTTTTTAGCCATTTTAGTGGAAAATTCCTTTACAGATTTCCTTTCTAATCTGAAAAAAAGAGGAAACAAACTCAAATCTCGGAGGATGTATCCTTTTTATTTAAAAAAAAATATATATATTTAGACGATAGTTTGTGTTTGATAATACCTTTCTTCTCCAGTAGCACATTGTGTATTTCTGCATCTATGGCTCCTCTGTTGCATCTACACTTGTGGGCAGCCTTTGTTTTTTTCCTCTAGTCCTATGGGAAAAAGGTCCAGCCAGGCAATAACTTTTTTTCTTCAGTATGCAACTGAAGCCTAAAAGGAAAGTTAGAGAAAATAAAAACTTTCCAAATCAAGAGAAGATTCGATATTGCCACGAGAAGATTCTCCCATGAGAAACTCACTCAGACAAAATGGATAGAAGCAGATGCTCATGAGGTACGATTGTAAAGGCAAGGAAATGGAAAGCAAAGAAAAGATGGATCTTTTTGTTGTAAACACAGGGGGTGCAATTAAACATCATGTGTACAGCTGCTCCGAACGATTTTATTGAAGGCCATACGGAGTTAGTACACAAAACATGCCGCTAATGGTAGAGAGAAGTGCTTTATTTGGGAAGGTGTTCAGTTGAGAGCCTAATCAGATCCGCTTTTACATATTTATCTTGCGCAAGTAGGGCCGGATTACTTCGACGCCGTCTTGTGTAGCAACATTGTTTGCATTTATTCTAGAGGTTTATCGGATATTGTTATGCACCTGAATGAGCCCTACAGGCACGGTGAGCTGCAGTTCTTCCTCTTCCTCTAAGGGTGCAGAGGCGGCTCTCCTGCACTTGCTTGATGGCTTTGTAAAGACAGTCAGGGTACAGTTGGAAAACACGGCGTTTTGTTGAGAAATGTTGTAGCTGCTGGGAGAGCAGAACTGGCAGATCCCAGAGAAGAAGAGACAGGCTACATGATGGAGTGGGGAAGAGGGCTCTCATTTAGAAGATGAATACTGACAGGCGGTCTCCCGGCGGACCTGCTCCTTCTGTCCGACGTGAAACCTAAAGGAGAAGTGTGTTGATTAAGCACACACCTGGGTGGCTGAGAGGCATCAGCTGATCTCAGCTGTGGGAGACTCTGATCAACCCCAGTCACTCATTTTCTGCTCTTTCAATCCTTCCATATCAAAATATAATTGTCGTGCTGTTGGACTAATACGTTTTCGTTTTGAAAAAGCATCTTTTTCTCTCCATTTTAGCCTTCCGTCCACACTGGGACATTTTGAAGCTTTTTGAAAACGCTCTCCAAAGTGGATACATTTGAAAACGATGTTTTCCGCGTTTTTACTGTGGACTGTCAAAATGTAGGTATTTCAAAATGATGACGTAAGTAGTGACGCATATTGTACCAATAGATATTCATCATGCCTGTTATGTGCTATTCACTTTCACACTGTTGCTAAAATATGTTACTTTGCACACTCTTCATATCGCAGTCCTGCAAAGATGACAGAAAATGTACTCACATTTGCTATCCTGCTGCAAAACATGAGAGCAGTTGCAGTTTAGACCAAACATATGGTGACTGAGTGTGACCTGGACGCATCAGTGAATGGTCGAGATGTTTCGCTTGACAACTTTATTATTTATTTTTTCGTCTGTATCTCAGTGTATCTTCCGCTTGTATCTCAGTGAGCTTTTGTAAGGGGTTTACGCATGCGCAGTAAGGTGAATTTAGCGTTTTCAGGCGTTTTCCAAATGTTTCTCATACACACTGAAACGTCGGAAAACGCCTGAAAACGCTAGTGTGGGCGGAGAGCGTTTTAAAGTCCCTGTAAAGGCAATTCTAAAAAAAAATTCTAAACACATTATAAATGTTAGAAATGTTTTGCTAAAACATATTACGAAGACTGTGAACTGTGAAGTACTGAATTGTGGAGTTAAACTGTTAAATTGTTTTTTATTGCGGTTTCGGATTTTTGGGGCGGGGCTAAAACGGGGTCTTCATGACGTATTGGAGTGCCTGAGCTCCTGGACACGCCCCTACCTGATGACGCACTGGAGCCACTGAGGCTCAGAACACATACTTAATTTTGACTTTACAGGGACTTTAAACTAAAACTTCAAATGTATCCAGATTAATGTAGACGTATCCTAAGTCTACGGTTATATCTTAGGTTGGATGCACGTGATTTAGGGAGAAAAGCGAGTGGGTCTCGGTGGATAATGCAAAGCGCTTTTGATTTACTCTACCAATGAAGCCTTGCAATGTTTTGTTTGTGAAGCGCACTCTTTGATTTTTTTTTTTCTTCTCCGATCTGCCGCAGTTCGACTTCCAGCATGTGCGTCTTGGCCTATAGTGAAAGAGATATAAAATACATTACGGCTTTAATGACAGCCACAGCCATTAATGACAGGCACTTCCTAGTGTCGTTTCCCATCTACCTCGGTTTAACAAAAAAACGTGCTATCCTCCCTCTCGCTCAAGCTCTGATCTTGTAGTCTCATTAAAGCTCACATTTTTTTCCTCAACTCTCCCTTCTGAATAAAACTTTCTTCCTTTCGCAATCGATTCCCTCCTAATTAAAATCACCCTTTCTCTGCGTCCGTCATCTAATTAACAGGCTCCCATTCACTTTTCTATATGTCGATCCACTTAGCCGCACACAAAAAAAATCTCACCTTTTTCTCAGTTTGCAGCTCTCTCTAGAAAGTTTCAGCCTCTACAACCTGAAGCTCTCCTCTGAAGACAATTCTTTCGTCCTTCCTCTTCTCATGTCCGCTGTAAATTGGACTGAGAGTTGTTGGTAATTGAAGATCATTGTCTCCCTCCTCAGGCAGCGAGGCTTCGCCGTAGCCCTAACAATACACCTCTCTCCCTCGGCATCCAGCCAATTTCAGCCCATCTACTTTGTTGCTTCCCTGACTGGATCTTCTAAAGCCATGTGGAATTGGAGGTTCCATCTCAAAACCCAGAGTGCAGAGTCACTTTTTTCTGCTAGTTTTCTTCCACTGTCCCCGTTTCTCCCAGGAGAAGTATCTCTCCCAGTTCACTAACTCACAGGTCTGACTTGCTGTGTTTTCAGACAAGAACTACACACTAGGCCCTGGCTGTCCAATTACGATAGTGCAGATTGTGCCTCAAAACAACAACACATTGAATTCAAGATAATGGCGAGTCTCAAAGCCATTATTCAGTGCATGATGTGTTTTTTGAAGAAATGGTTGAGGGACTTTGAATAGTTTCAGTAAAGAAAAAAATAAAGCATATGTTTTGGGTGCCACATGCTGTCACATTTCTTCTCTTCCACTCTCCATAAATTTGTTCTTTTGTTGCCAGGAGACAGAAAGTATTTTGTTCTGGGGAGGAAATTGAGGGAAAAGTGAGACTTGATAACCTCTCAGCTGAACTCCCAAATATTTCATGATGGAATGGAGAATATTCTCCAGAGGATATGTTGACTTCATAAAGAGTTTAAAGTGTGAAAATGAGCTCCTTTTTTCCAAGCAACACTAATCATGTAATGTAAAAGTGCTCCATTGTCTGGAGAGAACCAGGAAGTCAAATGCATTTTAAATGTATTTCTTACACCAAAACTGACATGTTTCACTTTTATAATGAGTACTTCCTTCACACTTGACTAAACTTGTATTTCCTTTTTGTTCTTGTGAGATGGAGGATGCCAGTGGAGCTCTACTCTCTCTCTCTTTCTCATCACTGTGAATGTGTCTGAAGTGAAGCTGACGAGTGCGGTCAGGTTTCTCAGACAGAGTCAGAAAATTTAAATGAATAAAGCAGCCACATCCAAAGTCAATTATTCCAAATCTGTTGTTTGCATTGGTATAATTCTGCAAGAAAAAAGCAGAGGTTTTGACAGAACAAACATTGAACAAACTGTATGTCTAACCCATGGGTTGTAATTTTGTTTTGATCAGAGATGGACTTGCCAGAAAGCAACAAAATGAAGGTCGGATTGTGAGCTTGTACATGTTCACAACAGAGAGAATACTTAATTGTTTTGTATATATATATTATATCTTTTATATACATTTTTAGAAATACACAATAAGGGACCATGTACAAGAGCTGTGTCTAATACTATTCTGTATTTTCAGCAATACAAAATTATGAATATTCTTATTCCACTGCTTGTGTGACCACAAATGATTTCACCAAGCCTGTTCAAAGCAGGGAGGCAAGGAGAATCGAAACAGAAGTAAAATTAACATACATAATTATATTTCATGTTTATCAGGGCTTTGCAATAAGCATGACCTGCTGGCCAGTGTGTAATTATAATAACTATGTAATTTCCAGCTATTATTGAAGATTTATTTGCAAAAAAAACTTATTGTGAAAACTGCACTGTAATAAATATTATTTGTAGACAATTTAAAAACAAATAATCAATAATAAATCTAAAAACTTAGAATTAGAATTTTAAAATGATGAATTTAGATATAAAATGTACATTCAGTAAAAAAGTTGAAACATATAAACTAAATATAAAAAATATAAACATATATATATATATATATATATATTAGGGATGCACCAAATCCACTGGTTAAGATTCTGCAGAATCCGAAACCGAATACCGAATCCTACTCCCATCCTCAGTCCATTAACACAGTAAACACATTAATGAAGTAAACAACGTCCACAGCAGGGTATTTTTCATTTTATTTAATTTTAACTGTAAAAAAAAAGAAAAAAAAAGAATAGGCAACATTATGCCATGATGACAGTGGGAAAAACTATTTTGACAATTAGCATAGGCCTATGTTTACCCTATCTCAAGATCCCATAAATTAGGCTCGTGGATGATCTGAGGCCCACTGTTAGTTCGGTGTAGGACTAGCAAAGCAGGTAAATGTCGTCTGGTTAACACAAGTTTTTAGCTGTGACTGTCCTTCCTTTGCCGTATCTGAAATTGCTGCATTTTGGCTGTTGTCTGTAGATTCCTTCAGGCACAACTCGTATTCTTTTGGATGTATTATACGCATTTTTTTTTAACAGCGGTGATGTTGTGTATTGTTTAGGGTCCTTGCCACCACAAAACAAATCGGCATTACAAATTGAAATTGTAGCTTGACTTGAATCGCCTTCTTTAGGCTGAAAGTACTGCCAAACAACACTTTCTGCTCAATAGTCAAGTTCTCCCTTTCTCACAGCCTACTGCATTCGAACAGTCCACCTACGTAAACACCTTCACGTAATCAACGGCGGTGTGACGTCAACAAGCGCATAGTGCAAGCCTAGGTATTGTTTCGGTGGTAAAAAATTCTAAGGTTCGTCTTGGAACCGAACCCCTTCAGAAAGCCCAATATTCGGCCAAATCCGAATCCTGGATTTGGTACATCCCTAATATATATATATATTAATCGCGATTAATCTGACATAAAAGTTTGTGTGTGTGTGTGTGTGTGTGTGTGTGTGTGTGTGTGTGTGTGTGTGTGTGTGTGTGTGTGTGTGTGTGTGTGTGTGTGTGTGTGTGTGTGTGTGTGTGTGTGTGTGTGTGTGTGCATATATTTGATATGTACAGACATATTTTATGTTAGATGTGATTAATCGTGATTAAGTGTTTTGACAGCACTAATATATACTAATACACTGTTAAACCGAACAGTTGTTCTAACTAACACTTTTTAGTTAACTTTACTTAATGTCAAATAATTAGTTGAACTTACTTAAAACAATTTAGTAATCTGTACTGTTTGCATGTTATGCCTTCTTTACTCAGAAAACCCAAGTACACGTTACTTGACTGGTTTGAGTACCATTTTGCCAAAGCAAAAAAAAAAAAAAAACTGGCGGGGCAAATGGTTTTTGAGGCGGGGTAAATCTTAGTAGACTTTTCACTAATTTCTTCGACTTCTGCAGTCATTGTTCTTCTTAGTTGCATTTGCTCATTTTCCAGTCATCTTGAATGTTATTGTCAAAACAACTAACAATTTTAGGAGAACGTCACATAAGTTGACTTCATAAATTTATGTTGATTTCCTAACATTTCTCAACCTTATTGTGATAAGTGTTTCCTTTGGTTGGGCACTGGGAACTTAATTTATATTATAGTAATTTTCTTACAATTGATGCAGGGATGCAACATGAAATCAGTTATTTTATTTAAAAGGAAGTAAAGTAATAAATGTTATATATATATATTTATACTTAAATTACTTCCATGTTTTGAGTGAATGTATTAATGATATATATCATAACTATATTTCATGTATAATAATGATCTTTTAACATTTTATTGCTAACACTTATGGCATAAACTTTTAATTGGGTTGATATAACCCTTCTATATTTGTGACAATATCTTGCAATTTTGCGTTCAGCATGCAAACCACAACAATGGTAACAATTCTTTTTAAATTAATTTAATTAATTAGATTATTACAATTGTACTTGCTGTCTCTTGTCAGTATAACCCCTATAACCATAGCAAATACAATTTAATGGTAAAATAAAGCTAAAAATAGTAAAACAAAGCAATTAATTTATTAATGGCGCAATGCACTGTGGGAGTCCACTTCCTCAGATCAAAGATAGAATTAAGTTGACAAAACTTAAATGGATTAAGTAAGAATAACTTGATGCAATTAAGTTATGCTTACTTGATTAAATTAAGGCAACGAGTTGCCTTGTTTTTTTTTAAGTAGGTTCTACTTATCGGGGTTTACAGTGTAATTTTGATAGGCAAGCAGAAAAGAAACCTCACTGTTGAGCCATGTATCTGTATCATGTATCAAATTGGACAAAAGTGATGTGAACCATTTTAGAGATTGAAAATCAGACACACTATAAGACAGTAGAACAAGATTAAACATGGCATCTAGCCGTCTACCTTGTATGAGGCCATATTACTGAAAGGTTTCAGTTAAGGCAGAAATCTCTCTCACCATTATTCCTCAGAAGGTGGTGTAATCTCTCTTCATGGTGAGGTAACTTTAATGGCCTGTTGTGGTTTAGGCTGTTTTGTGGTGGTTACGGAGCGTTTACTCGCGAGCTCTTTTGCAGAAGCACTGGAAGCGGGTGACAAATCGTTGCGTTCCTCGCGTCAGTCGTGCGATAGGGCCACTCATGCAAAGCAATGTTTCCGGCTGCTTCAAATGAGATTCATATCATGAACGAAACACTCTCTTACCTTACAGCGCAGAGAGGAAATGGTCCAGTGCTAACCCTCTCCCAGCGGCTTTATAAAGAGGTGATCTTGAGGGAAAAAACCCACTTAAGCTAGCGGGTTTGGGGATGAGATGAATTCATCATTTTATAGGCCTGCATAAATGAAAGGCTTTCTGTGAGATAACCTGCTTCGTCTATTTTCACCCATAAAATTCAAACCTAAAAATGAATTATGAACGGAGTCTATTACTCTCCATATTGCAAATACAGAGCCTCAATCATCTTATGACCATAAAATGTTCAAAGATGCCATAATTTTAATATAGGCCTTTGCTTATAATTCTTTCACAAGGTGGAAAAATAGGTAAATACAGATATAATGAGGCATTCATATATAAATATTTAAAGTCCCTCTGTGGTGAAAATCAAGCTTTTAATATTGTCTATATGTCTATGTGGTGTTTTTAATATGCTTTAAGACAAACCATGTACAAATTTTTGTCGACACCATTGCTGAGTATTTTCTCCTTAAAACTGCAGTGAACCAAAGACAGTCTCAAAATCGCGGTTAGAAATCGCTGGTGTTTCTGACGACACAAACTACCTTGTAACCAATCACGTCAACGAGTGGATCTCTGAGCTGGTGTAAGTGAGTGTAGGCGGGGCTAATTTGCATATTCATAGAACTACATATACTAAATGAGGCAAGGGTGTAGAGTTACATTCAAGCTATTTTGAGGCATGAATTTGAGGAGCTGTTATATTTCTTACATGACATGAAGGCAGCACCATTGAAGTCGGTTATTCCTTTGACGGAATTTTCCGGCTTTCTGTGTTTTAGGTTATACGGTAGAGGGAGCTATTACACATCTTCCAAAAAAGTGTGTAATCTTCGGATCAAAACACAGGAGAAGAAGCAGAAACAAGCGATAAAAGCTTGTAGTATTTAAAGAAACAGTATCTTTCTCAGCTTTTTGTTCAAAATGTTGCTTTTTTTAATGAAACTTATATTCAAGTGTTAAAAATAAAATGCATGAAGCAAGAATAAAATTATTGTTTTTTAAGCAGAGGCTCTGTTCTTTCTTTTTATATAATGCATGTTCAGATATTCATACAACAAAATATTCTGAGGGCCAGGAAAGTTTTGTGAAAACGATTACTGGCAACTTTAAAAAAAACAACGCTGGGAAAGAGTTAAATATGAATATGTAATCATACCATATTGTATATCAAAGTAATTGTGAGGCATCTGTTTCACGATTACATTCAAGTTAACATATAGTTAACATGGACTAACTATGAAAAATAATTCTAAAGCATTTCCTATTCTTGTTAGTCAACATTTACTAATACATTATTAAAATCAAATTGTCTCTGTTTTATTACACTATAATGCGTCATTTAAGCCTAACTAAAATACTATAACAAATATTGCTCATTGTTAGATAATTGTTAGTTAATGCTTTAACTAATGTTAACTATATGGCACCTTTAATGGCGTTCTTAGCTAGGTTTCAACAAAACAGAGAAAAAAATGACATGTTTAATAGTTTTGCAATTTAGTAGATTTTTAATGAGAGATGTTTGAGTTCACGTCAAAATCTTTTTGATTTCCGTATCTTGGCAAATCTGAACACAGTTTTTGATGTTGAGAGTTGTTTTCCCCAGACAGCATATCTGAGAGATGACAGCAGAAGTTTCCATTTCCTCACTATTTATTGTGTAATTGTCTAGGAGAAACCATTGAGAGGGAAGAGATATTTCCCTTCCAATATACAGACAGGCCTCACACATGGACTCTTCTTTCATTCCTGCCCCCTTCCCCTCCCTCCACTCATTTGTACATCATTATTCGCTAAGGGCTAGGATCATCCCACCCCATCCCTGTGGTTTACACCAGAGATAATTGGAGGAAAACTCTGCACAGATCGGCCTATGTGGATCTAATTGTCGAGTCACCCTGGACTGTGCTCCTTGCCTCACAGAAAGCTGCATACAAACAGTGGCCTGTCAGCAGTAATTCAAAATAATATACGATGATCTTTTGCGCTACTTTAAATTAATTCCTTTGGTGCTCCAATTAAAGATTCCGTTTGACCTATTCCCCTCTTTCTCGTTGGTCATCTTTGTTTCTCTCTGGTATCTATAAACACGAAAGTGAGAGCCCATTTGTCTACGTACGTTCTGCACACCCTGCCCTGTCTGTTCTCATAAGCGAAGTCACAAAGGAATAAGGGAAATACAGAGTGAAGCTGCAGGTTTGAAAACGAGAAATGAGGTCGTAAAACAAGTCACCGTCATCCTTGCCGCATTATCTGACAGCGGCGGAGGCGCACACACACAAAAAAAGAAGCTTAATTTCACGTCGAGCATGTTTGTGCTTTTGCGGGGCGCTGCTGTGATTCGCTGAGGGCATGAGACGAGAGCAGAGAGCTGGGAATAAACCAAGCAGGATGTCATCTGTCACAGAATGCCAGCAAGGTGACAGACAGCCACCCGTGGCACTTTATTATCAGTGGGTGTAGTTATGAAAATTATAGCTGTGCTTCAAACAAACAGGGCATAATTCATGTCAAACTGCTCCCCAAGTTAAAAAATCATATTTTATAGATGGAGAATTGTTTACTGATTGTCGAGGAAGACGCTCTGTTTTGACAGTCTGCAAATGATACAGTAGTATTCTTTTTCTTTTCTTTTTTTTTGCTTTTTAAGTTGGTTGTGAAATTCTGAGCCTCTTGTTGGACATCAGTCTTTATTAGATGGTGAAAACATGAAGCGTTTGTGGGCTTTTGATGAATGGATTGCACTGACCGCCACATTTACCGCCTGGTTCATTTACCGCCTGGTTCATTTACGTTGGTGGCCAGCGGAATTGATATTGTTGTTGTTGTTTTAAAGGAATATTCCATGTTTTTGACAGCATATGATGCATAATTTGTAGCATTACTTGGCCCTTACAGTGGAAGTAAATAGGTTTTTTTATTTTATCAGCTAAGGGTAATTTTATAAAAGCACTAACAATAAGTTACTCAGCAAGGATGCATTAAACTGTTCAAAAGTGGCAGCAAAGACATTTATAATGTCACAAAAAATTTCTACCTCAAATAAATTCTGTTCTTTTCTTAACTGTGTATTTAATCAAATAAAAAAAAAGTCACCGTTTCCACAAAAACATGAAGCACCATAACTGTTTTTTTTAACATTGATAATAATAAGAAATGTTTCTTCTTGAGCATCAATTCATCATTTTAGAATAATTTCTGAAGTGAAACTGAAGATTGGAATAATGATGCTGAAAATTCAGCTTTGCATCACAGGAATACATTTCATTTTAAAATATATTCACATAGAAAACACTTATTTTAAACTGTAATATTACTGTCACAGTATTACTGTTTTTGATCACATAAATACAGTCTTGGTGAGCATTAAAGTGTAAATTGCAGGTTAACCACCACAACCAATTAATGTGTAGGTTAAAGTGCTCAATACGTAAATATTTTAAAAAGTTCTGTCTTAAAAGGCGTTAAAATAACATTTATTGGGGTTTCTTCAAAGGTAGCATGTTTTTACGTAACTGGGTGATGACGTCATAAAAGGGAGTAGCAACCCATACTCTGCTAGATTCCTTCTGTTTGTGGCTTGACTATGGACAATTTTGAACCAATCAGGCATGAGAGAGGGGAGGAAATTGCCAGAAATCATGGCCCTCAAAGAGTTATCAATGCTTGGTGTGAGGAAAATGAGTGGAGGGTTGGCCAGGTGTCATGGTGAGTAGCTAGAGCTAGCCTAGGTTAACCTGGTGCTAACACGGATAACATTAGGGAACAAGCTAAAGTCTTTTCAAAATCTTGTCGTCATGTAGAATAGCAAGGAGGGACAACGACTGAAGACATTATTTACTTACATGGTGTTAGTAGTCCTAATCAGAGCTGTAGAGATGCACACACTGCACAGGCACAATGGCGCTTTTGCTAGCATCTGCAGACATAACGCGATATTGCGTGTGCTAAATCGCAACTAATTAGCGATGCTCATTGTCAGAAAGAAAAAAGATATCAATGCCCCTATCGCTGTGTTTGACAGGTGTTTGTGTGGGCCATACCACCCAATGGAATCAGCAGTGGAGAGTATGTGCTACCGTGACGTGAACGCGTTTTGGAGCCGTGAGGTGAACGCGTTTTGGAGTTTATAGTGGAAGCAGCTAGACCCGCGCCGCGACCGGTGTTCAGACGATGTGTGCTGCCTTGTCGAAAAATGCTACCCAAGGTCGAATCGATCACAGATATGTCGATTCATTCTCTATTGTTTCCATAATAGTGTAAATCTCACAATATTATGACATCGTTATTTCATTTACAATTTGTATGGGGAGCATATTTTGATATTTTAAATGTACTAGCAATTATCACATTTGATATAACAAGTAAAAATGACATTATTGTATATTATATGAAATACAACTATAATAAAATTCGAAGTTATGAGTACTGTATTGTCTGTTTTTATTTTTAAAACGGTGTGAAAAGTAAAAATTATCATCAAATAATCCATTAATCTGACGTGCCTCACGCAGCATCCTATTTTTGACGCATGCTGCCTGAACCCGTTTGTTTTGCGAATAGTTTACACTAATTTCAGGCAGAATCACGGTAATCTCATAGCCAGCACACACGAGTATGTTTACAATTGGGTTATTTCATTCATCAACACCATTTTTGCTCGCTGAGTTAGGTCTCCTCCAATAACTGCTAGCCTACTTGCCGTTAGACTAACGGTAACTCTAGGCTTGGAGTCCCTTTTATGACGTCACGCCCAAAGTAGTGGAAGGGAGAGGGAGTGTAAAAAGTACTAACTTTTCATATTATATTCAGCATTTTGGTATAAAAAAACATACAAAACAATGGTGGGCGGTTCTTATCTTTATGTTTAATGAGCACATTGCATTATCTTCGTGAAAAATTTAGCCTCCAATTTACAATAAAGGTTTCTTCCAAAAACTCAAAGTCTTTCAAAGTCTTATGGACACCAAACTTTTGAATGGTAAGGTAAGCAAGTCTTTTTCATACTAAAATCATCTTTTTCACACCAAAATATTGGTCCCCTTCACTTCCACTTCCACTTTTTTATTTTTGTGGTAATCAGCATTATGCCACAAATGCTGCCGATTGAATTGTATTGAATCCTGCTATTCCTTTAATTGGGGAAAAAAAGGAGAAAAAATACAGCAGACAGGGCAATTTTCTCTCAAAGTGCAGAGGCCGGGTGGATTATGATGGATCACACTGTATCCTTGAAAGCCATCATTGGGATATATTCTAGTTAGAGACCATCTTGAATCCGGTATGCTTTGGGAGCTGAATGCGGTGCTTAAATTTGTTCGCAGTGTGGTGGGTCGATCAACATTTAGATCCAGCGAGTTCATTTTATTCCGGCGGTGATTGCATGACAGTTCCCGAGACTGTGTAATGTGACTGTATGGGGTGTTGGCAGGCCATTCTAATGTGATTGCGTATGCGGTGTGGAGCCGTCTAATGCGGGACTGTGTGCATTCGCTGGGCCGAAGCTAGTAAAGAGATGTTGCAGTGGGGAAGTCCTGCAGCACCATAATGTATTTACTCTGTAATTTGTGTCTCAGTGAGAGGCCATATATCCTGTTTAAGAGTGACACCTCCCCTCCCTGCGGCCCACCGTATCCCTGCCGCTCTGACGGAGACCTCAGCTCGCTGTTCTGATGGATGAGCACGTCAAAGCCACTCCTGCCGCAACACACACACACACACACACACACACACACACACACACACACACACACACACACACACACACACACCTCTGTATGCAGCGACGCATTCGACACAAACTTCAGTGTACACAAATATGCATGTAGTAACTTAAATCAAATCACAACAGGTGCATGTTTTAGTGTGGATTGTTTTTTATTTTTTTATTTTATTTTATTTTATAAAACAGAATACTTTTTTGTGAGGCATAAAGTAAAAAATAAAGTGATAAAATTAAAAAAAAACACATTGCCACTGAAAGCTTTAGGCTACAACCTGTTTTAGAGTTGCCACAATGGTGAGTGATAAAAATGTGTTCCAGTGCTGAAAATTAAAAAAATATTACATCCAGTAATCTGTATTTAACCTCAGAATGATGAAGTAAAACGAGGTGCTAAAGTCTGATTTTGTTGTGTCTGTGCTTTAAATTTAAATGATTATAATCTTAATTCAATTTATGAATGATTTTGAAAGTCTGACTGTATCAGTGTTGAGTAAGGTTAACCAAAGCCTGGTGGAAACGCTTGAAAATGACGAACAGTTGAAAGCATTCATTAGAAATTTAGAAAAAGTAATCAAATGTAATAATTTACATTACTTTAAGAAAGTGATTCAAATAGTTGCACTACTAATTACATTTTAAATAGGGTCACTTGTAATAGGTCACTGTATCCTATTACATTTCCAAAAGTAAGCTTCCCAACACTGAGCATGTGTACTGTACACAAATTAATACACTCACATAAACTACTCATTCCAACTACTTAAGCATCTCTGCATGTAAATTGCGATCATTGGGGTCATGGCAGTGTGTGTCAAACACATATTGCATATATTGAAGTGCCCAGCGGGCCTCTGTCACCATGGTAACAGATGTGCATGACTGAGAGGATTCTTCTCCGCTTATAAGACACATTTAACATGAGTTTATAGCTTATTTTTACCACTTCTATAGTTCAGTGTTTCTGGATATTTTGGATGTTCCCCTATTTAGGTAATTGAGACTCTTCAAACCAGCTAATGAGCAGATTCAGGCGTTAGATAAGAGAGCGCAGTGTTGAGGCTCCTCCAGGAGCAGCTTTGACAAACACTGCTCCAGTTTACTGAACCTTCCTATGATCATTTCATAGATTGTTGGATAAATTTGGTGAGTTTCTTGGATAGTTCTCCTGATTATATAAATATTTTGGATGAAACAGTGGGATGAATATGTATTGGTTTGCCAGTGTTTGTTTGCTTCATAAGCTCATACACAGTGGCCTGTATTTGGACACTTAAGCCTTTTGTTAAATGCACAAATTTCATTACATAAGATAACAAAATATCAAACCAAATGGCATCTGCACACAAACGATGCCAGACATTTTCCAGAACTAACATTTCTGGGCCATTTTTGCAATTACTTTAACCAGCTGGTCCCAAGATCACATTAACTGACACATTTGACAACCAGAAACTTAATCTAAATAGGTTTGTAGTAAATGAAAGAAATTGCGATTTCATTTCTGGAAATTGCAACTTTATATTTTACAATTGTGAATCAGTGTGTAACTTTATGTCTTACAATATAACATTTTAATTAGCAATCGCTGCCTTTTTTTCTCATTCACTTTTAAAAAAGGTTCCAAAAAGTTTTTTTGCACCGATTCCATAGGATCACATTTTTCGGTTCCCAAAGAAACTTTCATTGATCAGATCTTAAAATATTTTTTTTTCTTATGCCAGGTCCAAATTACGCAATATTTTTGTCTGTTATAATAGTCACTGTCAGATTATGTGATTTTGACTCCTTGTCGTGTCGTGGACAAAAAACATATCAGAACACATGTTGCTCCGACCAATCATCGCTAGCCGCCTTTAAGGCAGGCATACACTGTGCGAATTTCGTCCGATTTTGAGCCGAATTCTGACTCGTGCGACTCTTTTTCGGGTCGGGCCGATTTTCAGCTTTGTCGTGCGTCGTTTGTCGTGCAGTGTTCGTGCAGTATACAAGGGGAAACGAGATGCGATTAACCTCTCCCGATCGGCAATCGGATGAATTTCTGGCATGTCAGAAATTTTGGTCGCTCCTCGTGACTATATCGCACAGTTGAAGCAGAGCTACGAACCGATTGCCCTAAACTCAGTGTTTTATCCCTCACTGCGCCTGCGCCAAAACAGATTTTAACCATTTCAATCTGCAGAAAAAAAAAACGAAAAGAGGGAACTCTTTGAGTTCTGTAGTTCAAACTAGCTACAAATTACTGTTGCTTACCTCCAGTTTGTCCAGTTATTAGGCCTACCCACGTCTTCCAAGCTGCGATGTAGCACCGTGCCTCTTTTATTAATTTGTTAAACAATGTTTTTGAAATAAACCTCTTTTTAACTTTCATTGATGACTAATTATTGCAGTGTTCAGACATATTATAGACTGTTAATATAATGATATGCCTATAATTCATTGTAGCCTAATCGATCTAAATGTTTTAGACAATTTTCAAAGAGGATCCTCATTGAAAATTGTCTAAAACATTTAGGTCGATTATAATGAATTATAGGCATATAATTATATTATTATTATTCCTCGAGGAGTAAGCTTCTATGTAATATTTTATTGTCCTCACAGCGCATTGCGGCGATGTGCTGTGAAATTATTGCGTGGCAAATTAATTATAATAGCAGATCAATTTAATAATAAAATTAGCCTTCCCTAATACAATAATACTAATAATAATTTAATACATAAATTGGAAGTGCTAAATCATCTTGATATTGATAACTGATGCTTGTTTTGACATTATCTCTGGAGACATCATATCGTCTACCAACCCAGCACGGGGGTTTATCGCACATATTTCACACGTACTGTATAGTGTGAGCAGTCAAGTCGCAGCTCGACGTTCGGACCGTATAGTGTGAGCACATAAATCCTGAGCTTTGGCTTTATATCGCATGCGATCTGCTCGTTCAGTGTGAGTAAGATACCTTGCTGAAATCGCACAGACATCGCACAGTGTATGCCCGCCTTTACCGACGTGCATGATGTCACCAAGAAGGTGGAACTAGCGACTGACTTCAGAAGAGTGTAAACAAACAACAGTTGTACTAGCCTAATGCTACTTCCAGTACTCACCAGGTTGCTGAAGTGCTTGCTATCGTTCTTTTTCACACTGTTGTGATGGTCCCTTGAGGAAACATCATATAGGTAGGAGTTCCTCCATTGCATAGTTCCACCAAGCAGCACCAATAACATCGTCTCTTTTTCCGTTTCGACATGTTTTTAAAGCTGTGTACATGGGAGCTTCTATGCTCCTATTGGTTAGCGTCACAGAAGTGACGGAACCTGTCATGAAGGGCCAAAAATATTCTCATTTCTTATTTGTGTTTTCTCATTTACTTTCCTTGCTGCCGTTCCTGGCGTCTTAGGAGCGAGGAAACGAGGAAGCATCAATTTGAGTATTGAGACGTAGATGCGGCGTCAGTTTTCGTCCATTATGACACTCTATACGAGATGAAAAGATCTATTCTTGCGTCTCGACGGCCATTGTCGTTTACGAATCACCACGACACCATGCTACGTCAAATGGATCTTGCCAAAATTGTGCTGATAACGTGCAGTTTGAACCCGGCATTAGTGTGAAGATCATTTAAAAAATCAAAAAAACCTTTTTCCGCTATGAAAAACCTTTTGTAGAATGAAAAGGTTTGTTGGATGTTAAAGGTTCTTCATGAAACCATCGATGCCAATAAAGAACCATTATTTTTAGGCAGCAGTTATATGCACTTAGTATATTTTATTAGCGATATATGCTGTACACCAAGTAAAAATAGCAGTATTTTTTTAGTGATATGGTATTTACACAAAGCGAAAATAGCGATAGATTATATTTACACCATGTAAAAATATTAGTATTTTCTTTGCAACAAGTGTAAATAGTAGTTGGATACTATTTGCACCTCTGTATTTTAGTAGCTACATTATAAAACAGTATGCAATAATAACATATTGAGTGTAAATAATTATATGTATTAAATAAATGCCCCCTTATTAGGACAATAAAGCCCTACCTACGAGTACCCCTAAACCCTACCCGATAAACACTTTAATTAATTTTTTCACATATTTTCTTCACATTTATTGAAAATAAATGCCTTTCCAACCTGATATGCAATTGGGAAAAGGGAGCAGAAAGAGTTTGGCAAAAGGTGGATTCGAACTCTGGTTTGAACTTGTGTCAAAAGTTTCTGCTATGCACCTTACTCCCTACACCTCTACAGCTGACAAATTACTGGTGTTTTTTTGAACATTTCTCTAGTGTGTACTTAAATAGCTTCTACCAACAAGACAAGAATGTATTCTGGGACTAGACTTAAGCCTTGTCTTTGAAACCGGGGGAATATCTCACAGCAACTATTTCTAACAATTATCTTTTTTTTTCTGTCTTATTTAAAACTAAATTAAAACTAATTTCATCAAATAATTTGCTTGTAATGTGTTCTTGTCCTATCTTTCTTTAAAACTAATGCCTCCTGGTTTGATATTTTGTTATATAATGCAATGACATTCATGCATTTTTAAGTGCGGCTTAAGCATCTAGATACTTTTAAGGGCCACTGTACATCTGAATAATTCATGTGCCTTCAGCAAGTTTACTTTGCTGAGGATCCTCAACCATCACACAGTTCTCTCGATTGGGTAAAACTACAGAGCTTCTCTAATGAATCTGCAAAAACAAAGAGCTTCCGTCATTCCCCTATTACAGTACAAGACACTGCAAGTGCAAATTTCACTCTCAAGATAACATCTTATCATCGCGCTAACATTCACACCTGTTCCTGTACATGATTCATGCTTGTGGGTCATGAGTTCCTGGTAATTGAAGTGCCAAAAAGACGGAGCTGACAGGTTCCAGCAGAGAAGAGAAGCCTCTCCAGGGCTCTCAAAGAACCGCATATGTGGGGCATTTCAACCGCCAGACTATCCTTTGTAAACTCCATGAAAAGCTGTTTCTTGATCCTTTCCCTTCCTGTACCTCATAACAGCAAGTGTGAAGCAGATCTTCAGACAGGAATGGCTCAACTTTTTGGTGTACAACATCTCCTTATGCTGGCACAACCTGCGGCTGGGAGCAAAGAGCAAGAAGTTATTGTTAATATGCAGTAGAATAAGCACACAAGGTGTCTCTTTTTGGGAAGGAATTCGATGAGGCCTGCTAACACAAGTCTCCAGTGGAAAGTGGGACAGCTGAGCTGACTCAAGATTAATCACAAGATGGACGCCGAGAGGACCATCACCTAGCTGAGCTGAGTTTGTGTATGTGCGTGTTTATATGCATGCTTGTTTTTGTACCTCTGAGGGAAAGCAGAAATACAGTTTGCAAATTCTCTCCTGTCCATGATCAAGTCTGGGTCAGCGCTGATAACATATTTAAAGATCCTTTATTTAAGACCACGGTGACAGAGCAATAATGGGTCAGTGCTGATAAGACCTAAATGGACATGAAGACGTACATTATAAATGTCTAAACGCAATGCTAAAAGGCCCTCTTTAAAACTCCAAACTCTCCCAACCTTATTTAATTAAAATGTCCAGCCGATAAAAATGCTTACACACTATTTCAGTCACTTAGAGCTCATGAAATATTTCCCAGTGTGCACTGAGGCACAGATGGAACGAGAGTGATGGCAAACTTATGGGCAGCCAGTGCTCGCACATCAGACAGTTTGTCACAGGACACGTCTCTGCACACAAAAATGCTCTTGACTGGAAGATGGGACCACAAATTCACTGTTCTTTTTGTAGAGGAAAAGAGAAAAGACCTGTCTCTGCCAGAGAACTTGAAGTAGTACATTTTTTTTTGCAACAGTTGCCCTTGGAATGCTCACTGGGGAATTTGTAAGGTCCTATTTCCAGAAAAGGTGCTTTGAAACAAAATATATTGGGAAAAACGTTACACAAATAAAACTTGACTTTACTGGACTTCTTTTCAATGACTGTCAATCCTGGACTATTTGCAATTTCTCAGGAACAAATATGTTTTTTTGGCCTGTGAACCTGTAGCAGTAGTTCACCCAAAAATGAAACTGTATTCAGTTATTCCCCCAAACCTGCTTGACTTTATTTCTTCAGTGGAACACAAAAAGTGAAATTTTAAAGAATATCCAGGCCACTCTTTCGAATATAATGAAATTGAATGAGGGTTGACAAACACCATAAAAGTTGTCCATACAGCCATGCTGTGAGGAACAGATTTAAATTTAAATAGTTGTTCACAAAAGTTCTTGACATCCACACTAGCTCTCTCTCTCTTTTAAACCGTTTATCCAGTTCCACCAAAAAATGGTCAAAATGCTTAATTCAAACGTTATGATCATGTTGACTTGGTTTTCAAATTCAGTTTATTCAGTGTTTTAAGTGGGCCGGTACGCGCCGGTACTCAGTACCGCCACTTCCAAATATAGCTCTTGAGCGTACCGCCACCACTCCGTGCGCCCAGAACGTGCTTTTAGCGTACCGGTACGCTCATTTGCACATCTGTTTTAATCATTTGGCTGCGCTGCCGCTTTTCAGAGCGCCCTTACCAATGCACGGCACGCTTCCTAATTCGTTCCATTGATTGCAGAGACTACATTCCCCATACACCCTTGAGTTTTACAAGTGAAAAGAGCATGCGTCGCTTTTGCCGCTGTCAGTTGCTACGTTTACATGGACACAATCGGAATGAAATCAATACGATTGATGAATCCGAACAAGGTGTTTACATGAATGATAAATAAAGTAATCGGGTTGATGTGAGCGTTTAAATGTCCCAAGTTTCAAATCGGATCTGATTTTTTGACACGCGCAAACTACACGAATATACAGAGTTTCCCGCTGTCCGCGCAAAAAATATTCTCCTCAATTGGTTCTTTATTTGTTTTAAAAAGCAGACGTAATATTAATTCGTCTCTGTTCATAATTTAGAGCATATTAACCGTTTTGCCGTGCTGATCACGCAGTAAAAATGCCCCTCCCCGCGGCCAAAACCAGACGTCTGTGGTGGATGAGAATCCACAACAAGGACTAGTGGGACGTTGTTCTGCTTCACTTCACATACGCGCGAGTAAAATGAGAATTTTAGAATGACGGAAAACTTATTAATATGACACTTTATTCAACAGGAAAAACAGCTCGTTCCACGCGTTATACGTCATTACGTTTATTTAACGTCATTGCACATGCGCAGTCCTTTCAGTTTCGGTTTTCAATTCGATGAAGTGTTTACTTGTTCTCTCGATCGGATTACATAAGGGATAAACCAGCCCTTTCAATCCGATCGAAAATGTCATTCGGATCGAGCTCAATCGGATCGATTTGGGTGTTTACATGAGGGTTTTTTTAGTCCGATCGAGCCGTCAATCCGATTATAAGTGTCCATGTGTCAACCATGGTGTCAACTCAACGTGGTCCGGAGATGGTGTGTGAAACGGGTAAAGAAATGAACCATAGCAAGACTCATTTTTATGTTCTACTGTTCTATGGTTATTATGTTATTATGTTTTATAATTTATTTTATGTACATTTTGTTCAAAATGTTTTAAATACCCTTTTGCACATTTTATTTATGTTCAGTAGCTCTTTCTAGCTCAAGCAAATCCACAATTAAATTATTTTTTATAAGGTCGTCTGTTGACTGCTGTATATAAAACCCCTTCAATATAGTTGTTGTTACCCCAGGGGAGGAGGGGAGTCAGCAAAAAAGTAAAAAAAAATAATAATAGAGTACCGGCACTTCTTTTGGGCCACTTAAAGCACTGAGTTTACTTATATTACTCTATGATCAATTCACATTAGCTGTTAACAGCTCACTTAAGGAAATATTATGTATTAAGTGACTAACAACTTAAATTTAGCAGAAATTTAAAGAGAAACTAGAAAATGTTAATGTGCAGAAGTAGTAAAAAGTATGGAAGCTTGTTTCTGCCACAGAATAAAATAATAAAAAAAGGTAATTAATAGTTTTTATCTCACAATTCTGACTTTTTTCTCACATATTTCTCAATATAAAGTCACAATTGCGAGTTATAAAGTCAGAATTATGTTATATAAAGTCACAATTGTGAGTTATTAAGTCAGAATTTTGTGATAAAAAGTCGCAATTATCTTTTAAAATGTTTTATTCTGTGGCGGAAACAAGCTACCATAGGAAAGTCATACAGGTTTGAAACAGTATGAGGGTGAGTGAATTTTAATTTTGGGTAAACTAATTCTTGTATTGTAATGTCTTCAGTTGGTCTATCAACCAACAATCTTGTCATCCAACTAACCAGTCCATCGATACATCCATCAGAAAGGCTATTGTATCAATGTCAGTGCTTCACTAAGAGAAAATCAATAGTCACTGAATGAGTATCAGTATCTGCCTGGAATATAATCCATTCATGGCAATTAACTTTACATGTTGTTTATTCATCGACTAGTTGATGTTCAAGACATAATGTTGGTAACAGTTTGTGTTTCTTACATATTAAAGATACATTCAGTAGTTCTTTAACTAGAATTAGCATCACTGTTCTTTGTGTATTTTGAGTACTGATACAATGGTGTTGGATGTTGTACTGCCATCATGTTTGACATAGTTCAACATGGCTGCCATGTAAGAGTGAGTTTTAGAGAGCGGTTTACACAATTATTCTTACTTGTTCAACAACAAACAGGCAACTTAGGAATCACTATACTCAAGATTTAGTACTCCATCATCAAATCTTTCTTCATTTGTGTTTGCTGTAATGATGTTTACAATAATTCTGATAACTGTTTCACGGTATAATTTTTGCTCTTCGCATCACAGAACAAAGCTATGCTACTGTGGCAGCCAATGAGCAAGAACATTCTCCCGACATTTACTAAAATACATAAAATACACCATAATTAAAACGATTTTTATAGAGAACTATTATACGTTTTTCATTTCATGGGAGTCTAGGTTATTCACTCTTGAAAAAAAAAGCACAAAATAATGTGTAAAACTTTTAAATTAGCACTAAACTACTCAATGCACCTTTAAGTGTTCATATTCTTTACTCCAGTTCAGGTATTTCACTTTCGTAGAGGTGAAGTAAAAATAATGTTTTC
Organism: Siphateles boraxobius; assembly: GCF_051911475.1. NCBI lineage: Eukaryota > Metazoa > Chordata > Actinopteri > Cypriniformes > Leuciscidae > Siphateles > Siphateles boraxobius. Next base: position 15,602,970 of record NW_027508866.1, read on the forward strand.
ACTCTGCACATAGAATGGAAAAAAGTCAGAATATTACTCAACATATAGGAACTCAAGTGCTGCAAATGATAGAAATTTTCCTTTGCTTGTGCATCAGTCAACTGCTGATCTGCCACATCACAAAAATAAACATCAACCCAGACACACATACACACAAAACAACTCACTTTACAAAGGTGTTTCGACTGTAGTATACCTTTTTCTCTAGATGAGGGTCCAGGATGCTAAGGAGGCTGATGCAATGTGTTGTTTGGGACCTATTAATATATGCAGTGCAAACAAGCATTTCAAAATAGTCTCCTAGTGACTTTATGCTAAACTTATGTTTGACAGGGTCAAATTAATGAGCTGTTTGTGTCAAATAGTGTTCATCATTTTGGAATAGCTGCCTAATGAATGCGAGCTGCACTAATACTGTGGAGATACTGACGCCGCATGATGAGCTTGTACATAATAAATCTTTATTCCGTTTAAAAACAAGCAGAATAAAGCTTCATCATTAGCACTTGGCCTCTGCTCATATTTTCTGACGTCTTGGGAAAACTTTGTCTTTAAAAAAAAGATATTTATTACACACCCCAACATTCATGAGACGCCATATCCGAAATAATGCTGAGGTTTAAATTTGGGTCATCGGAGCCACTTTTGAAAGCAATTGTCTGCATTCATATTTAATGACTTTTATGAATATTCATTAATTATGGATGCTTTTCTGAATCTGTCCCCAGGATGACATAAGAGAGGGGTGTGATAGACGGATGGGGCTTTAATGGACTTCCTGCATCCAGTAAGAATCAGCTGTTTTTATCTAATAAATACACATGTAATGACGAAAAAAATAATAATTCCATTTGCATTTTTTGTGAAATTTTAAATAAAAGTTGGACCTTTGTGGGGTGCAATTGCTAAATGAATTACGACAGGTATTAAAAATACAAAGCAATTCATTTGATGGCACTCCAAGCTACCATTCTAAAAGTATTAATGTGCATTATGGGTATAATTCACATTAAATGTTAATGGGGTGAAAAAATAAAGTTTTTTTTATTTATTAGTGTCCCGAAAGGTGAATTAACTGACCCCCAAGGGCAAATGGGCACTCTGTTAACTAAGTTCTGTGAAATTAACCTGAATCCGTCATGGTTGTGTTCGTAAAAACAGAGAACCTGGACCCATAAAATTGCAATTTCATGCATCGCTCTTGTTAATCTCATTCATTCTCCTTCATCTTTTCTCCTTGAACTGGAATCACGATCGAGCTCCTCTATGCCATGGTTCCTCTTACACACCTCATTTGATTTCTCTTTCTTTTTATCTTTCTGTCTCCTGCTGCCTGTCTGTTCCTGGCAGGTAGGAGTTGTGTGTTGTCTGACAACCCAGGCGCTGTGATGGCTTTGGTCAGCAGTTTTAAAGAGTAATGACTGCAGTGGTCGCCAGACTCTTGCTGTGGGGTGTCACCAGCAGTACCGTTTAATGTATCCTGTTTGCTCTATTACAGTCTGCCAATCCAATGAGCTCCTGCAGCCCTGGACCTTTACGGATGATGCGGAGACAGACCCGAGAGTCGCATAAACGCTCATGGCAATGGCTCTAAAGCTTATGCGGTAAAAAAACGGATTGAATGAGGGACTCGATGCACAATCTTCACCTTTATTTTCGCTCCTGCACACAAGCCAAAATCAACTCAATCCTTAAACTGAAGGGATTTTTTTAAAGAAATGTTTTTATTAGTTTTGTAAGAGATATTTTTGTTAGATCTGTTTATTGTTTTTACCATTTACCACACTGTAAAAAAAAAATAGATATGATTAAATTAGTAATGACAACATCATAATAAGTTAATAACGCATACAAAAATAAGTTAAGCAATTTTCAACTTTTTTAATGTTATGCAAGATTCAACTCATTCAAGTCAGTTTAATGTAATTTAAGTTGAAATTACTTAAACATCCAAGCTGATTGTACTTAAATTTACGACAGCAATTTTTTTACAATGCATTCTACCATGTTTAACATTATTACTTTATGAAATACTGCAGTGCTGCTAATTATAAATGGTTTATCCTTTTTTATTCATATATGTAGTCTGGTACAGTTAGCATTGATGAATGAAAATGATGTGGGTTATAAACTCAGGCAGGAGTTTATCATCGTTGATTTGCTGCTTTGATGAAATATGCAGTAAAAACATTAAGGCCACTTTGCCAATAATCCAAAATACGCCTTGCAAACTTGTAAAGCATTCAAGCTGGCGAGCAAGAGGGAGCTTATTAGATCTTCAGCAGAAGTAATGGATGTCATTTGCGAATGCATACGCTTCCAGTAGGATCGTATGAAAGACAGGACAAATCTGATTATGGAGCAAAATGCCTGTTGTGTGGAAAAGATTGTTTACATTTGAAATCAATTGAACTGAGAAGGGACTCCGGCTTACTGATCCCACAGTACACAGCTAGTATAAAGCCTCAGTCTGTTTTCTGGAACATTCTGTTTGGTGGCTTTTTAATTAACTGGGGGTGAAGATTACGGCTGATTCCTCTGACGAGTGAATCATGCAGAATTCAAATGCTGCACTAAGCTTCAGAAACAATGAGCTGCATTTATAGCATCTTCCCACTCTGAAGAAGAATAGGATTGACCAGAGACAGGAGCGCATGCTAATCTATCCAGCTGGCATCTCCTGTCAATATTTACAGCGTAGCAGCCATCACCTTGGCATCCCCATTTGTACGCATTGGAGGGAGGAACAATCTATGATTTCTATTTCTATGGCAGACATTTATCATTTAATTACCAGCAACAGGTTGGAGGTAGAGGAGATGAGCATGGTGAGACTTGCTCCCGGCGAGGTTGACGTTACAAATCTGCTTCAAAGCTCAAGAGCTCCCCCACATGCTGCCTGAGGAGCTGGAATTATACTCCCTTCGGTCATCTGCAGTTATTGCTGAAGCAATCGTGCCATATTGAACTGATTTCTGAACAATAAAGCATAGGCGAGAAATAATGCAGGCGCAAATTATCCCCCAGAGTGCCATGAGAATGCGAGGCGGGCGGTCCGCGATGACGTCCAGGGGGACAAACAGCACAGAGAGGTGGTCGCAGAGTGAGCCTGTGTTTTCCCCAGAGACGAGCAGTTCTTCAGGAGCAGAGGAGATCCAATGGTTGGTTATTTAATAACAGCAACACTCTGCCACCAAAACATATTTTATTGAAACTTTGTTGGTTTCGCGGGGGGGAGAAAATCCTCTTTTGTTCTTATAAACTGAGTGGAAGATTCACCCCGGAGGTGATGACTTGTCACACAATATGTGTAGTGTCATCATTCCAAAGTGCAGCTTCCTTCCTCTGGGGCGACAGCACTGTGGGACACTGCTTCTGTCATTTTTCATAATAAATATACATGAGTTTATTCGTTTTACTCCAATGCTGGGAAATATGAACATGGACGCCTGTAAAAACGGAGACGATCTCGTTATTGCTGGTGACAAATGTAATTTTATTTTCCACTCAAGTCTCTATCAAGCTTCAATCCCTGTTGGCTAGAATATATCCATAATGATGCTTAATCTCATCATTCTTTATAACTATTCTCTGCCTATTCGAGGGTGCCGCTGGACTGAGAATTGCCAGCTCCATTCGCAGGGCTGACAGGGTGTAAATCAGCCAAGATCATCGAGTTCTGCCTGTGTCCTGATCCTTTTCTTTACCTGTGTAATAGTGGATCCGGTAAAGTGCTGTTCGAGTTAAGCGAGGCAATGAAACTTTAGCATACTGAAGTAAAAATGTATGGTGCACCTCATTTTTTTTGGTGGTTCGACCATTTTTTTGGGTGGTTCGATTCTAAAAAATTCTTGTGATTTACATATACCTTAGTGAGACTTGCAACTAAAGCGCCTCTGGACAACATGTTTATCAAGCAATTCTGAAATTTATCAGCTAAAAAAAAGTCACTGGCTCTTAAATGTTTCAGTCATTTTTTTTTGGCTGAACCCACTTATTAAAGCAAATGTTCTTAAATTACATTTAGCTTACAATGAAACCAGGGCAAGTGAAGCGAATAAATGCTCTCATGGTGGCTGATTATGAAGCGACAGGTTGCTGTACAAGGTGATGTTGGTCACCGTGTCCCTGTGATTTGCTTTCAAATGCCGACCATTCAGAGTGAAGTGCGCGGGTGCAATTCTTTTGTGATGACACATTAGCAGCACACTGAGCAATTATAAGCTGTAGCCTTCAGCCTTGCTTCATTTATTATACATCCGCGGCTGGCCGTTTACACCGTGGTTTCCAGTCCCCGCCACATGCAGCCCCCGCCATAGAGAGGGGACCAACGGGAGAAGCTAGAGTCGACTGCTATTAACAGAATTAACTCCGACTGGGAGCACCGCCCTGGGAGAACACACCGATTCCATTATCTCAGCTGGACCCGAGCCACTCCTTTCCTCTTGATCACCCAGCACCGCCACACCACAGCCAAAGTGCTCCGAGCTGCTCGCTGCTCCCGGGCCAGTCCCCACTAGACCAGCGCTATGCATGTTTGAACTCGCTGAACAGCAGCATAACTAAAGCATTTGCACTTGAAATATTCATCTGGCCCTCACACACACACGCCGCACAACCACATTTCAATCTTTTCTCAAGAATGTGCTTTTTATGTTTTCATATTTTTTATGCAGCTATTTTTGCCCCAGTTCAAATGATTCATCTTTGGGTTTTTTTTCCCAGAGTTTTGTTGAACTTTGTTGAACTGAAGACTTTTTGTAAGTTATCTTTGGTTTATGCCAACGGTGGACAGACAGATAGACAGTATACATAGGTAGACAAACAGATGGTATACATAGGGGGAGCGTGTGTAAGGCTGGAATAGGCTTAGCCTTCCCCTGGCCACCAACTTGAAACTAGCATGGAATTTTCTCACTCAAACCACTGACTACCGCTGCTTCTGATTGCTTTCAGAAGATTGCTATGATCAGTATTCTCCATAATACGATATTGGCGAAACAGATTTGGTGTTTGCGCTCTTGAGGGCGTGAAAGAATTTCTATTTCTATTCTATTTCTGTTTCTATTTACAACATGTTTTACAGTGTTGAGGAATATAGTCAATCACAAACACATCTGTTGATTTCTTGAATGCAATGGCCAATCAGACAAGTTAGAAACCACTAACCCCAAAAAACGCAGAGTTTTTTTGTCTTTATAAGTTAACTTAAAACAAACAGTGTTATGCAGGCTAAATAAGAGATTCATTGTGCAGTCAGCTTTATTGATTATACCGTAACTTTGTGAGATTGCGATAAGTTGAGCTTTTTAGTGATTATCAAGGGAGAACTTTTTGCACACTTTATACCATGTATAATCCATTCAGAATTTGAATAAAAGTTTTGTTTTCCTGCATTAGGTATATCTAAAGTCTTTGATTTGGTAAGGCAAGGCTTATTTATTATTATTCGTATTGGTTGCCATGCTGAACAACCCATACAGTATGTTTGCTTTTCTATTCAAATTACAGTGGTTCGTGTACGTAGTCGCTTTAATAACATAATTTATCAGGAGCTTGCAATTGTTGCTAGGCCACGTGTAACTTTTTCATGACATTCTATTTAAATGTTTTTTTAATGAGGAAGCGCATCTTGCCTTACCCTGGTGTTGGTTCACTCTCCGCCTATATGGTATAGATAGACAGACACACTGTAAAGATAGATAGACATTATAGAAAAACAGGATTATGGATAGATAGAGAAACAGTTTAGAAGGACAGACAGACAGACAGATCCAAAAAGCGGTAGATTGATTATGGATAGACAGACAAACAGACAGATAGAAAAACAGGTAGATGGATTATAGAAAGACAAACAGTTTAGACAGACAGACAGACAGAGAGATAGAAGAACAGGTAGATTGATTATGTAGAGACAGACAGACAGATCGAAAAAACGGTAGATTGATTATGGATAGACACACAAACAATTTAGACAGACAGAGAGATAGAAAAACAGATAGATTGATTATGGATAGAAAGAAAGACAGACAGATAGAAAAATCGGTATTGATAGTGGATAGACAGACAAACAGTTTAGACAGACAGACAGACAGACAGACAGACAGACAGACAGACAGATAGATAGATAGATAGATAGATAGATAGATAGATAGATAGATAGATAGATAGATAGATAGATAGATAGATAGATAGATAGATAGATAGATAGATAGATAGATAGATAGATAGATAGATAGAAAGAAAAACAGGTAGAAGGATTATGGATAGACAGACAAACAGTTTAGACAGATGGATAGACAGAAAACAGGTAGATAGATTATGGATAGACAGACAGACAGACAGACAGTTTAGATAACTGGATAGATAGACAGATGGATGTTTGGACGGACAGACAGACAGACAGACAGACAAACAGTTTAGACAGACGGACAGACAGAGAGACAGACAGTTTAGATAACTGGATAGATAGACAGATGGATGTTTGGACAGACAGACAGACAGACAGACAGATAGACAGATAGATAGATAGATAGATAGATAGATAGATAGATAGATAGATAGATAGATAGATAGATAGATAGATAGATAGATAGATAGATAGATAGATAGATAGATAGATAGATAGATAGATAGATAGATAGATAGATAGATCTAAAAGGTAATATTGTAAAAGGTATATTGTAATAGAACCACAATCAACCGAAGGGAAAAAAAGTATATGTTTTACATCATACTGCTTGTTATGTTGCAGGATGTTTTAGTCCATTAGGGCTGTGAAGATGTTTCTAATACATAAAGGTTTGGTCCTCTCAGCCATTCATTTCACGACCGTGAAGTGCTGAACACAGCACACTTTACAGTAGCATTTCTTACAGGCCATTTTCTTTTTCAATGTCAGGACCGTGTTTGCACAGTCTTCCCTGAGTGCGGTGGCTTGGAGCATTTCACAAAAGGAAGTATGCTATTGATTGTAGCAGACCTCTACTTGCTTTGTGCATTACTAATTGCATTGGCAGATGGATCAGAGAGACAGTGGACAGCCGTCTGTATAGCACTCCATGGCGTTGGTTTTATGAATGAGGCTGCTTGGTATCGATCCCGTAATTCTTCCTCGAGAAATGCATTCTACTTGAAACAAGCACTGTAAAGAGCCTGATTCCCATCACACTATAATGTTAACATCTCATCAGGATCTGTCAATAATTCCAATTTTCCAGTGAGATAAATAGTAATCATGCTAACACACGGAAAGTTTGTTAGGACACTGTGCTTGATTTTTCCACATGACTGTTTCTGTTGCTTTGGTAAACCTGCAAGTGTAAGATATTGGAAACTACGACAGATAGGAAAACATATTGCTCATGTATCTACTGTCCTGAAAAGATATTAAGTTTGTACTATATTCTTCATTTGTGTAGTTTGTCTCATTAACATTATTAAGTCTGCAGTAATCAACACCCGACAGATCCTGTGCCTTTTAGAACCTATTTCTTCGAGGGAAAAAAAAACAGCGCCTGAGAGGTAGTAAAAGAGCAAACTACATACAAAATCAGTATGAGCAGTTTACATTGGTGTGTGTTTGTTGATATGTTGTTTCCCTGTGAAAAGACATTCAAACAGATGTCAAAGTGTGTGGTCACACCTGTAGTGACAAGCGAAAATGAGAAACAAGACAAAACAAACTTCTGTGTTCTCTGTACTAACAGCAAATGAGGAGATAAGCCCACACGTCCTCTCAGAGACCAGCCGTGTGTGTGCGTGTGTGTGCATGTGTGTGCGTGTGTGTGTGCGCATGTGTGTGTGTGTGTGTGTGCACATCTGCTGATGAGAGATATTGACTGATTGATGGTAGAGATTCTGAGGGACCAGACCCCTGTCAGGAGACACGGCTGTGGATTAATCTTTGCATACCAGCTGAGACAGATGAGTAACTGAATTCTCTGATGCACTGATAACATCACACCACAAATGCTGCACGCCAATGCAATCAGCTCAAACTCCATTTGCAGAGATGATAGGAATATTTTTATTTTTTTATTTATTGATTCATATTGTAAATCGCAACACTTGTTGTTTACAGTTCTGAGGAAATGTTTGAGAAACCCTTTGGATTTTTTTTTTCAGATGCATGGGAGGTTTCACTTGTTAATACGTAAAGGATTCGCATACGTTCTAAAAGTGACCTTGATGAATATATATATATATATATATATATATATATACAGGTCCTTCAAAAAAAAATTAGCATATTGTGATAAAGTTAATTATTTTCCATAATGTAATGATAAAAATTAAACTTTCATGTATTTTAGATACATTGCACACCAACTGAAATATTTTAGGTCTTTTATTGTTTTAATACTGATGATTTAGGCATACAGCTCATGAAAACCCAAAATTCCTATCTCAAAAAATTAGCATATTTCATCCGACCAATAAAATAAGTGTTTTTAATACAAAAAAAGTCAACCTTCAAATAATTATGTTCAGTTATCCACTCAATACTTGGTCGGGAATCCTTTTGCAGAAATGACTGCTTCAATGCGGCGTGGCATGGAGGCAATCAGCCTGTGGCACTGCTGAGGTGTTATGGAGGCCCAGGATGCTTCGATAGCGGCCTTAAGCTCATCCAGAGTGTTGGGTCTTGCGTCTCTCAACTTTCTCTTCACAATATCCCACAGATTGTCTATGGGGTTCAGGTCAGGAGAGTTGGCAGGCCAATTGAGCACAGTAATACCATGGTCAGTAAACCATTTACCAGTGGTTTTGGCACTGTGAGCAGGTGTCAGGTCGTGCTGAAAAGTGAAATCTTCATCTCCATAAAGCTTTTCAGCAGATGGAAGCATGAAGTGCTCCAAAATCTCCTGATAGCTAGCTGCATTGACCCTGCCCTTGATAAAACACAGTGGACCAACACCAGCAGCTGACATGGCACCCCAGACCATCACTGACTGTGGGTACTTGACACTGGACTTCAGGCATTTTGGCATTTCCTTCTCCCCAGTCTTCCTCCAGACTCTGGCACCTTGATTTCCGAATGACATGCAAAATTTGCTTTCATCCGAAAAAAGTACTTTGGACCACTGAGCAATAGTCCAGGTCAGGCGCTTCTGCCGCTGTTTCTGGTTCAAAAGTGGCTTGACCTGGGGAATGCGGCACCTTTAGCCCATTTCCTGCACACGCCTGGTGGCTCTGGATGTTTCTACTCCAGACTCAGTCCACTGCTTCCGCAGGTCCCCCAAGGTCTGGAATCGGTCCTTCTCCACAATCTTCCTCAGGGTCCGGTCACCTCTCGTTGTGCAGCGTTTTTTGCCACACTTTTTCCTTCCCACAGACTTCCCACTGAGGTGCCTTGATACAGCACTCTGGGAACAGCCTATTTGTTCAGAAATTTCTTTCTGTGTCTTACCCTCTTGCTTGAGGGTGTCAATGATGGCCTTCTGGACAGCAGTCAGGTCGGCAGTCTTACCCATGATTGCGGTTTTGAGTAATGAAACAGGCTGGGAGTTTTTAAAAGCCTCAGGAATCTTTTGCAGGTGTTTAGAGTTAATTAGTTGATTCAGATGATTAGGTTAATAGCTCGTTTAGAGACCCTTTTCATGATATGCTAATTTTTTGAGATAGGAATTTTGGGTTTTCATGAGCTGTATGCCAAAATCATCAGTATTAAAACAATAAAAGACCTGAAATATTTCAGTTGGTGTGTAATGAATCTAAAATATATGAAAGTTTAATTGTTATCATTACATTATGGAAAATAATGAACTTTATCACAATATGCTAATTTTTTGAGAAGGACGTGTATAATATACTATGCAATCTAGGTGATCTCATGTTTTACTATCTTTGCAGGGACAATTGTACACACACACACACACACACACACACACTATATATATTATATATAGTGTGTGTGTGTGTGTGTGTGTGTGTGTGTGTGTGTGTGTGTGTGTGTGTGTGTGTGTGTGTGTGTGTGTGTGTGTGTGTGTGTGTGTGTGTGTGTGTGTGTGTGTGTGTGTGTGTGTGTGTTGTGTGTGTGTGTGTGTGTGTGTGTGTGTGTGTGTGTGTGTGTACAATTGTCCCTGCAAAGATAGTAAAACATGAGATCACCTACATTGTGGATTAGGGAAATGGATTAATAAACATACTAAATAATGTTGTTGTTGTTGTTGTTTTTTTTTGAAAATGTAAAAATGCTGAAACTTTTCTGGGATGGGTAGGGGTAGGTTTGGTGTAAGGGGATAGATTGTACAGTATAAAAATCATTATGTCTATGGAGAGTCCCCACAAAGATAACGAAACCGTGTGCGTTTCACACTTAAACTAAAAATGATAAAAAGTAACAGCAAACATGTTAAAGGATAGTTCACCATAAAATGGAAATTCTGTCATCATTCACTTACCCTGAAGTTGTTCCAAACCCGCATGTATTTCATTCTTCTGCTGGACATAAAAGAATATTTTGAAGAATATGGTAACCAAACAGTTGATGGTAAAAATACTGTGAAAGCCAATGGTATCAGTCTTATGTAATTATATGTTATTTTACATTGTTTTGCATATGTATGAATTTAAACATTCAAAAGGAATAATTCAGAATGGCACACTGTAATTAACCAAGATCAACGCATGTTGTGTATGAACTGCTAATTTAATGTTCATTTACATCACATCTTGCTAACTTGGTTACATATTAGTAAAAGTCTCTTCTCTAAACACCCAATCTAATTTCATATGCAAAACACCCTGCTAGAAGACAAAGGATCATAAAGTTTCCCTCTAAAGGAACAACTCCTTATTTGGTCAATCGCCTCCCGAGGGTGTGACATCTTCATGCTTTAAAGATCACTGATCACAAGATCAGGCCCCTTCCCCTTCTTCCCCATTGCTGATTCTGAGAAATTGAAGATGAGCTAGACATCTTCTAAGGACCCCTAAGTTTGTGCCAGGCTGCAGCCTTGTCTTTTCATTCATCAAAAGATCCTGTGACTCAAACTGGTTCTCTCTAATCAAGACAACCTCAGCAAAGATCAACTATAGCCTCAATAAATTGCATCAGGACAGTTTTATTCAAATGGACGAGACATGCAAGTATCAAACTTAGTCTCATTAGTATCATGAGGTATCCCCTACCCCTTTTTAAAAAAGGGTGTGTTAGAACAAAGAAACATGCTCTGAGTAGTACTGAACAGTAATAAAGTTGTTTCCCATACCTATTGAATTAATACTAATTAATATTTCATTAATAAACAATGAACACTGATTGTTCTCGACAAACTGGTGGTTGATTGTGGTCTTAATTCTGCTAACATCAAGTTAATCCTTGCAGCTGATCTAAATATTTATTATTAATTATAACTAGTTATTATTAATTATTCATATTTACTTTTGAGATAATTTTTGAGAGGTTAGATTTTTTACAGATCCAAAAGTGACAAAAATAAATAAATAAATCATAAAAGCACCAATGTTTTTGTACTATGTTCCATGTTTTCTAAAGAAATTCAATAGCTTTATTTGAACAGAGAGTATGTTAGGATTATTTACATTTATTCATTCAGCTGACGCTTTTATCCAAAGCGACTTACAATTGCTATATTTCAGAGGTCGCACGCCTCTAGAGCAACTAGGGGTTAAGTGTCTTGCTCAGGGACACATTGGTGTCTCTCAGTGGATTCGAACCCAGGTCTCTCACACCAAAGGCATGCATCTCATCCACTGCGCCATCACCCATCCCTGGTTTATAAAGGTTTTTTTTTTATTTAAATTCACAGAAACTCTTCCCTCTGCAGAAGCATCACGTCTTTCTCCATTCCAAACAGTGTGTCATGATTGTTTACGACAGTCAGCGCGGAAAAACTCTCCAAGATGTTCCAATGTTCCCATTGTAATGCATAATCTTTATATAAATGTCTGTGCTTTCTGTATTTTGCTGCAGTTTATTGGTGATTCTGAATGGTTTGGGATTCACTACCGGATGTCTGTAGGATTTCAGGACTGGAGAAGTAGAATGAATAAAACTCACCATTTACACAAACAGTAACGAGAATTTAAAATCCTTAAATAATGAATGGACTCAATATACTAGGTGTTGCACACACGCAATATCGCTTCTTTTTGTGCTCTAAACTTTTTTATTATGGAGCGAGGTTTGCCTGAGACTTAGAAATGTGATGTTGCTTTAAAGCATATCATTCTGCATTAATGCTTTCATGCCACTCTGCATTGGAAGACTTTTATACTACGATAATTTTACGCAATGAACTATAGGCACCCAGCTAATAAGGAACATTCTCATAACTTTGGCTAATGTTCTGGCAAGGCACTCTGAAAGTTATGAACATTCTTCCAGTGATGTTAATAGAATGTTTAGTTAACGTTATCTGGTCCTCAAAAGGTTCACAAAAAAAAACCTTTAACAACAAGGTTAATGTTATGGGAAGAAGGAGGCGGGAACCGGCGAACATTCAACAATTTTAATAATAGATAATTAAACAAATACAAAAACGAAAGTAAAGATGGCAGTCCATCACGGTCGACTGCCTCCACACACAATAAAACAAAACATTAAATAAAATCCAGGCCTCTCTCGATCTCCACTGTCGTCGCTCCTCCTTTTATGCTTTCGCTCCTCCGTGAGAGATACGAGACCGGCGCGTCGCACAGGTGGCGTTAATTAGTAATCACGTCACCGGCCTCGCGCCATTCTCTCACGGCCCTCGGCCTCGTCCTGCTCGCCACAACGTTATTTATACATTGTTTGTAGAAGATTTTTAAATGTCTTAATAATGTTGGGAGAAAACTTTCTTAAAACAACATTCTTGGAAATACAAAGTTCTGTCATGAAACTATACAGTAAAACACCCAGTGTTTCATTAACACCACTCAGTGTGAACATTAGTGATGATACCTGATGTTACTGAGTAAAATCACTGAAGGAAAGATGAACAAACATTTGAAGACACCATTGTGGTTTCCTGTAGTTGCATGGGCTCTTGACCCTTGATTGTTTTATTATTATTTTTCTCGCTACATTTATAGTGTATTCAGAAACACATTTACTGTGTTAGAAGAATCAGAGACAGAAAACATCAGATGATGTTGATTTAATTAATGGTGACATCAGAAAGTGCTTTGATTCACTGATCACATCTGTTATAATCATTGATCAGAAGTGTGTTTTGTTTTTATTTCTTTGAAATATTGTGCTTCAGGATCATGTGGTACTACAGTGAAAATCAGATTTTCTGAAAAATGAAAATGTTGTGAGCAGGAAGTTAATAACTACAGTTCTTAGACACTCACAGACATCAATAATCAGCAAATGAAACGCAACAATTATGAAATGCTCCAGCATACACAACTCCATGGCTCCCAGCATGCATAGTGGTATCAATAAATTATGCAGCTGAATTATTTTACTATTTATATTTGAATATTTTTTGGATGATGAGTGTTGATGTCTAAGTGTGTCTTAACTGTGACAAAAGAGGTTGTCAACAGCTGAATTTGTTCATTAGTTTTTTCATTAATGCTTCAACTTACAGAAAAAAGTACAAGTAAAAAGTAAAGAAAAAGCAGTTGTTTAAGCCACTTAAAACAGACATGACGATCTGCCTTTTCATCAATCTCTATAAATGCAGAATCGTTTTCTGAAAACACTTGCAATTGCTGAAAGAGAAAAGTCAAGGGTCAAGACTAAAACCAACACTGATCACCCAATATGTGACTTCAAACAAAACCTTTTCAACCAAACATCAACATCTAAACCTCAGAACTTCTGTAAACATATTTCATACCGAAATAAATTAAAACTTTGTTTTTGGAGTTGTTTAATCATCCTCTGCTGAGATCTTGAGAGATTTAATATCTTCTTTTATTTGCAGTTGATTTCATCTAAGGCTGTGGCTGGAATTTAGATTAGCTTTAGTAACTATGGTGTATATATGCAGTACATATGTGTAGGTATAAGGAAACAATACGCAAAGTTTGGCAAAAACAGGGGTAGCAACCTGGAGAATTAAAAATGATTTCTACTGTAAGTATTTTATAATTAAGGGGTACATAATATTCTAATGTTACTTGGCATGTATTACCTGCTAGGCAATATTTATATAGCAGTGGATGCTCAAAGCTGCAGTATTGGTATCGGACATAAAAAATGGTATCAAGCCATCCCTATTTTTGACTTTCCAAATCAAAATTGTCTTGCCAAACTCTGCTGTTGCTATGAGGTTGCTAAGGTAGTCTGACTGACTGTCTGAATGATTTGTAGCACACTGTAAAAATGATGTGGTCAATAAGTTATGAAATAAATAAAAAAAACTTTTTTTATAAGTTATACAATATTCAACTCATGTTTTAAGCCAGTTTAATGTCATTTAAATTGAAATGACTTAAACATCCAAGTTGATTGTACTTACAAATTTACAGTGCAAGTTGCTTGGTGTTTGTTTGCTTAAGAGCTCACCTTCAAGTGATATTTTGGTCTCTATGTATGGGGTCGCTTGTTTTGTCCACCAGACAAAAAAATGTTGTCTTATCACTTAGCTTACTTATCCTTAAAGCTGCAGTCGGCAAGTCTGACAGATTGAGTGGATTTAGGAATTTTTTTTAATGTTTACAACTCTCATGTCCCTCCCCCACTATCAACGAATACCCTCCCACTGAGTTTGTGCTCGTCAGTGCGTGTGCAACAGATTTTCTGTGAACGTGCCCGTCTCATCAGCATCCATCAACACCATGGAGGATTTTGAGCTATCGTTAGTCAGATAGCACATACAATAATAGTAGCTTTACAACTGTTCTTACTCTAGTAAGAAAGATAGAGTAGCATTGATTCTTCCAAAAAGCCGAACTTTATCCCTTCATCCGGACATGTTTATCCACCTCATGTTACGCTCACACGGATTTCAGTGCAAACAAAGCTAACGAACCTGCCCAACAAGTGCTAACGTTAGAATCAGAATCAGAATCAGAATCAGAAAGAGCTTTATTGCCAAGTGTGCTTGCACACACAAGGAATTTGTTTTGGTACTGAGGCTTCCAGTGGACATATACAAATACAACATGAAACATAATACTACAAATTATAAGAATAAAAAAGAAAAATATAAATATATGAGAATAAAACTATCACAGTTGGGTTTAGTCAGAATAGACATTTTCAGATTTACAGATTATGAACCTATTTACAGTGTTTTGAATATTATAAATAAATAAATCTACATATAAGTATCACCTGAGTTGTGGGATATTGCACTAAACAGTGGGAGTATTGCACTTACAGGCATATGCCTTGGGAGGAGTGTTAACTGTTCAGGAGGGAAATGGCCTGTGGGAAGAAACTGTTCCTGTGCCGAGATGTTCTTGTGGCCAGTGATCTGAGTCTCCGTCTTGACGGTAACAGTTCAAACAGGTGGTGTCCAGGGTGAGTGGAGTCTGTGATGATTTTACCTGCTCTTTTCCTCACTCTGGAAGAGTACAGGTCCTGGAGGTTTGGCAGGGGGGCACCAATAATCCTCTCCGCAGTCCGGACTGTCCGTTGTAGTCTCCTGATGTCTGATTTGGTAGCTGAACCAAACCAGACAGTGATGGAAGCGCACAAGACAGACTCAATGACGGCTGAGTAGAACTGAATCAGCAGATCCTGTGGCAGGTTGAACTTCCTCAGCTGGCGAAGGAAGTACAGTCTCTGCTGGGCCTTTTTCACAGTGGAGTCAATGTGATTGTCCCACTTCAGGTCCTGAGAGATGATAGTGCCCAGGAACCTGAATGACTCCACTGCTTCCACAGTGCTGTTCATGATGGTGAGTGGGAGGAGTGCTGAGCTGTTCCTCCTGAAGTCCACGATCATCTCCACTGTTTTGAGCGTGTTCAGCTCAAGGTTGTTATAACTGCACCAGGCAGCCAGCTGTTCAACCTCCAGTCTGTAAGCAGACTCGTCACCGTTTCGGATGAGACCGATGACAGTGGTGTCGTCTGCAAATTTCAGGAGCTTGACAGTGGGGTCTTTAGAAGTGCAGTCATTAGTGTACAGGGAGAAGAGCAGTGGGGAGAGAACGCACCCTTGGGGAGCACCAGTGCTGATTGTGAGTGTCTTGGATGTGTGTTTCCCCAGTCTCACTCGCTGCTGCCGGTCCGTCAGGAAGCTGGTGATCCACTGACAGATCGAGGATGGTATGGAGAGCTGGGTCAGTTTGGCTGTGAGAAGACCAGGCATGATGGTATTGAAGGCCGAACTGAAGTCCACAAAGAGGATCCTTGCATAAGTCCCTGGTCTGTCGAGATGTTGCAGGATATAATGCAGTCCCATGTTGACTGCATCATCCACAGACCTGTTTGCTCTGTAAGCAAACTGAAAGGGATCCAGCAGGGGTCCAGTGATGTCCTTCAGGTGGGCCAGCACCAGTCTTTCAAACGACTTCATGACCACAGACGTGAGAGCGACAGGTCTGTAGTCATTAAGTCCAGTGATTTTGGGTTTTTTGGGGACAGGAATGATAGTGGAGCGTTTGAAGCAGCAGGGAACTTCACACTGCTCCAATGATCTGTTGAAGATCTGCGTGAAGACCGGGGCCAGTTGGTCAGCGCAGGCTTTTAAACAAGCAGATGAGATGCCGTCTGGGCCTGAGGCTTTCCTAGTCTTCTGTTTTTTGAAGACTCGGCTCACGTCCTCCACACAGACCTTAAGCTCAGGTTGGATGGCAGGAGGGGGGAGTGATAATTGGAGAACAGGAGGTGATGCTGAATGTGTGAAGTGCAGATCAGACCGGGAGTGTGGTGTGAATGAGGGCTTTTCAAACCGGCAGTAAAATGAATTTAAATCGTCAGCCAGGTGTTGATTGTCCACAGATCGAGGGGATGGTGACTTGTAGTTGGTAATGTTCCTCAGGCCATTCCAGACTGATGATGGGTCGTTGGATGAAAACTGTTTTTTCAGTTTATCAGAGTAGTTCCTTTTAGCAACTCTGATCTCCTTTGTCAATCTGTTCCTGGCCTGGTTATACAAGATTTTATCCCCACTTCTGTAAGCATCCTCTTTGGCATGACGAAGGTGTTTGAGGTTCCCAGTAAACCATGGTTTATCATTAGTGAATGATAAGAATGTCCTGGTAGGAATGCATGTATCCTCACAGAAACTTATATATGATGTTACAGTATCTGTGAGCTCATCCAGATCATTGGTAGCAGCTTCAAAAACAGTCCAATCAGTGCAATCAAAGCAGGCCTGTAGATTCTGCTCTGCTTCATTAGTCCATCTTTTCACAGTCCTTATTCCAGGTTTAGCTGATTTCAGTTTCTGCCTGTAGGTCGGTATGAGATGAACCAAACAGTGATCAGAGAGCCCCAAAGCTGCCCGTGGGACGGAGTGATACGCATTTCTTATTGTGGTGTAACAGTGGTCCAGTATATTACTGTCTCTGGTGGGACATGTAACGTGCTGTCTGTATTTTGGTAGTTCACGGGAAAGATTTGCTTTGTTAAAATCCCCAAGAATGATTAAAAGAGAGTCTGGGTACCTTTGTTCCGTTTCAGATATTTGTTCAGCCAGCTGTTGTAGCGCCGCGCTCGCGCACGCGTCTGGAGGGATGTAAACATTCACGAGAATGAAAGAGGAAAATTCCCGAGGCGAGTAGAAGGGTTTACAGTTTATGAAATGTGCCTCTAAATTAGGAGAGCACATCTTCTTCAGTGTTGTTACATCTGAACACCAACTTTCGTTAATGTAGAAACACAATCCACCACCTCTCGTTTTCCCCGTTAGCTCCGCGATGCGATCCGCTCGGAACAGCTGTAAGCCCGGCAGATGTATTGCGTTGTCCGGTATGGCTTCACTCAGCCAGGTTTCAGTGAAGCACAAAGCAGCAGAGTTTAAAAAATCCTTGTTAGTGTGGGTGAGGAGAAGAAGTTCATCCATTTTGTTAGGAAGGGATCGGAGATTCGCGAGATGAATGCTGGGGAGTGCAGTACGCAGGCCGCGCTCGCGGAGTTTAACCAGCGCGCCGGCTCGCTTCCCGCGTTTGCGTCTGAACGCGCGTTTGAACAACAACGCTGCACCTCCGACGAGAATGTCCAGCAAAACGTCCGAATAATCAAAAACTGTAGAAAAGGTCTCTGGTGTGTGTTTCCTAATGTCCAGTAGTTCGTCTTTGGTGAAACTTATAGGAAAAGAATGACTAAACGCAGAACAAACGAACAAAAACAACACAATAGCTGGAGAGCTCCACACCGAGGCAGCCATCCGCGGCGCCATCTTGGATCCAATAACATTTCTATCCATACCAACACATACCAACACATTTGGGCAAACATACTTAGATTACTAACATAACACTAAGAAATATAGTAACTGGTTGATAAAGCACAATTACCTGTCGAGAAGAAATGTTGCAAGCTCTGCATCAAGCTTGAACCCAATTAAATCACGTAAATCTCTCCACCTTTCAAATGCCGATCCGATGTTGATCCTGGTTTATTTACGGGCACGGTCGCTTTCTTTCTTTACTTCTTTCTTTTCAGCAGGTGTTCTCTTTTCCTGTGTTGTTTTTGAGCTCCTAGCTCTTGAGGTTAACCGAGGAATTGGAATCTTTTCCGCCATCACTCTTCCTTACTGCGCAAACTTCAGGCGTGTGCATGTGATTGTAATGTGAAGGGTGGCGTGGGCACGACCTGTGATTGACAGTCAGATCTCACACCCCCTTGCGCTGATTGGATCTGATGATCCGGGAGCGGTGGATTTTTGCAAAACAAATAACACGCTCCAGGTGGAGTTAGAAGCTCGGGTTTTTTTCTTAAACCACTTTATTTATGTTGTTCTGTTGGATTATAGTGTCGATTTCACTGAAATAGATCAAACAAATGTTGCCGACGGCAGCTTTGATAGGCTGCATCATTTAAACAGTGTTGCGTGAATTCTATGGCAAAGTTTAATTGAAGTATTATAATATCTATCTATATAACAGACTTTTATGAAGGTTAGATCACATTTTAAGTGGTGTTAATTTAGTGAACCAGATAATCCCAGATGCCTCACAAACAGCTGGAAATAACAGTCCATGGCAATCCATGTCTTTATCTATTTAGGACATTGACTCCTACTGGAATGAGCACCCTCGCCTCTTAAATGACCGTCACGGCAGAATCTCCCACAAAT
Organism: Siphateles boraxobius; assembly: GCF_051911475.1. Classification (NCBI taxonomy): domain Eukaryota; kingdom Metazoa; phylum Chordata; class Actinopteri; order Cypriniformes; family Leuciscidae; genus Siphateles; species Siphateles boraxobius. The sequence goes on from NW_027508866.1 coordinate 15,622,129, forward strand.
CTCTGCGGCCCAGCTGCATGAGCAGAGTAAAGCAGCATGAAGGTTTAAATGACCCTGAAATATGATTTCTCATTTGTATGTCTTGCATTTTGAAAGAAACATTTATCACAGCATAAAAAAGGTAATTGTTTTGAGGTTTTTTTTTTCCTTTTGATTGCAATAAAGTTGTAAGGCGCACTTTAAATCTGTGACTACACAGCACATTTACGAGAATAGCAGACGGTATACTATGTAATGAATTACTAAATTAGGTTTTTATTAGTTTCATGCCCCAGAACATTGCACCCCCTTTTTCATAATTACCTTACTCTGAGAAAACATTGCACCACACAAAAAATGTAATTGAAAATTCATATTTTGATAATAAAACTAAATGGCACATTTACAACTGTCATGCTTATGTTATCTGTCTCGTCTGGAAAAAGGGGACATAGTGTTGTTTTTGTTTGCTTAACAAAACAGAGCGTCGAGAGTCGAACTAAAAGGCTAAATGGCATTTTTGAGCAGTAATTGAGGTTGACTTTCATGCTCAGAGTTTACGTGGAATGGAGCGACCCTTTTACTCGGATGCTGAGTGAAACATTGGCATGTTAATTACAGTAAATATGTTAGGAAAAACTCGCAGGAAATGAGGAGGTCATGTAGGGGTACGGAATTATTTGTCATACAAAAGGCAGAAAGCACGAGCCATTACATTACTCTGTGCACTCAGCCCGTCTTTTGAAACAAATCTTCCTGCATTCATTAAATGTTCCACAGTGAAATATAATCGAAGGCCACACAATCAAGGTCAAAATGTTGACACATGCAAAACCATTTTGGGTATGTGAATTTTCTCTAATTAAAATAACATTTAGACCCATCACGATCGGCTTTAGTACTTTTAACACAACCGTTTTCTCCATATCTAAACTAATTAAATTGTGCTATTTTAAAGATAATAAGTTAAGTTTTTTGGAATGATTCAACAAACTTCGAAATGTCAAAAGTTGACACGGACGGCCCTGTGGCTGTGTAATTGTGGAGATGGAGACGCAGGGAAGGTGCTGATGATAGTGAGCATGTGAGTGAAAATCACCAGGGAGTTTAGAGCACTGTGTCAGAGAATGAGGGGTGCCAGGTGGGATCAGGCTTGACTGCTCAAGTTAATCCTCATTACCGAGCCCTCATTTCACAAGCGATGCAGTCGTGCGGAACTACGATTCATCTTTCACCCGAGCCTGCGCTTGCAACGCACTCATTGCTCATAAAACTACTCAATAAAGCATCTCAGAACTGTCTCTGGCTGAGTGGTCCTGGCAAACGCCTTTGCTGCACCGCTTTGCACTGTTTGTTTAACGTAAATGAACATGGCCTTATTTCACTGAGCATGTTGTTAAGCAGTATGTGTACATCGATGTAAATGAATAACTTCTTGTTGTCAAAATCGCAAGTTCCCCTTTGATTCACAGCAGTGTAAGAATTCAACTATTATGATGCAATCTTTTGTCATGCTGGTTATTTTAACAGCCGTCTTGGACTTGAAGTAACGCATAGTGACACCTTGTGGTGTGGATGCAAAAACTACAAAACCACACAAAAAGTTTTCAGGTAGACATGCCATTGTTGAAGTGCCCTATTCAGTCAAACTTGATTTTAATAAGAAGGTTAACAAGATAGAGGTTTTTCCAAAATTACAAACTCTCTTGAGTAGGTACTTATTTTGAATAAGTACTTACTTTGTGACAGCTAAAAAGTATGTTCTATATATTATGAATGTGTGTAGTATGAATGTAATCCGGTTGTAATACATGTGACCCACCAGAGTCAGTTGCATCACTTCAACTGTGCGATAGTAAAGTTTCCATCAAATGTACACTTCAGAATCTCGCAGGAAGAAATACGTCATCAGGGTACTTTTTGCCTACTATTTTATGAGTACTGGGAATTCGGACATACTTCTTTTGTCACATACTGTTATTTGCCTACTACATAGTAGACTTGTAGTCAAGACCGCCTAAACCGAGACCAAGACACTACCAAGACCAGAGGGTATCGAGACCAAGACAAGACCAAGACAAAGAGCAAGACAGACCAAGTCAAGACCAAGACCGAGACCAAGTCGAGGTCGGAGGGAAAAAAAAACAGACTAGTGTACAGTGTAGGGAAAGTTCGCTTTCTACATGAACTAGTTTAAAGTTCAGTTCACAAATTTTAAAATGAACTTGTTTAGTTCATACTTTAAAGTTTTGAACTAGTTCATTCATAGTTCTTTATTTCCATATGTTGCTGCGAGCTATTATTTCTCAAAATGATTGCCACAGCCCATAGAGAACTACAGACAGCAATTATTTTATCGGCGGGCAAATTTTGAACAGAAATGTAAGATTTTCCCATCCTCACCGATCTTGTCATAAAACTTGTTTAAATGATCATACGACGCTTCCTTGCTGAATTTTGTTTTGATCACGCATGCGGTGGTGCGACACTGGTGACTGGTGTTGCCAGATTGGGTGTTTTTTCCGCTACATATTAAAGGGGTGGTAAAACACATTTTTTCAAAGGCTTGATTGTGTTTGTGGGGTGCACTGTGACATGTGTTCATGCTTCGTTTTTAAAAAATTGCATTACTTTTCATATATTTTAACTTTATTCTACACTGCTCTCCCTCCTTGTAAAAACAGTCTGATGGTTTCCGGGTTCTATGAAGCCAGTCCCTCAAAAATACGCAATGGGCTCAGATTGGTTAGCTGGCCCAGTGTGTTGTGATTCGCTAACCGACTAGTGCACGTTTTCCAGGAAACTTCACGCCCCTACCTTTTCCGGTAGCCAGTTTGTGCTTTGGTGTATTATAAACAATGGCGTCAATAAAACCATACCAATTTGAGCCCGAATCAGACCCAGAGAATGTTAGTGAAGATGATCGAGCAGAACCTGTTCAAGAACGTCTGTTAAACGACGTTTCAGAAAGGTTTGTTTTTGTTGTCTCAATACCTTTTAGATACGCTGTTATTTAATTGTACTTATTATTATAGTATTACAAAAAAAGAAGCCTCATAAACAAGAATTTCATATAATCGTTCTAACAAATTATACCTTTTTTGGATTTTTTTTTAGTAAAGACTGCGGATCTATAGTGATCGTTACTGACTGTATGGCACAGTTACTTTTGTATATTTAGAATGATTGTAGCCAAATATCTGTTGACAGAACTATTAACCCAAAACGAACACCAAACATTGGCTTTACTGCAGTAGCCAAATCAAACACAGAACCATGTTTAGCATGCCTGTAGATAAACAAGCGATAAACAATAACTTACATAAAAGCTCTAATCAAAGAATAATTTACTCTAATTCCAGTAAGAGCCAACAGAGCCAAACAGCGTTGTCATTTGTTTACTTCCTTGCTACAACGTACAATTAACAATACAAACTATTACAGGAAAACACATAGACGAAAAATAAATCATACTTACAGATTGTGGCCCGTAAACAACAGCTTCTGTTCTTAAAGTTGGAACTGCTCCATTAAGGCCAGTTTACAGTGTATTTTAGCCGGGTTTTCGCCTGGAAGGCTCTACTAATCTGGCACCCTATTGAACGACGTTAATCTGAGAGCGCGCCGCGCGCCGTTCACAGACACCAGTATGAACGAGTTCACAGTAACGTTCACCAGGCAGTAATACAGTACGTTCAGTTCACGTTCGCCCAAAATATGAACTAGTTCATGAACTATCGTTCAATGAACGCGTTCAGGCACAACACTGCTAGTGTAGGCTACTCTCTACTCGTTCTGAAATCACAAAACATAATTCGCACAAACATGTCCCTGCTTGATATACAACCACTGATGAACATAATCGGTTTTGATTCAAAACCATAATCGGTTTTGATTTCGGTTTTGAAACTATACGAGAAAAACAAAAACTATACGAGTGCAGATTAGAACCCAGAACCTCTGACGCCATGGCGACAATTCTACCACTGGTCCATTAAGATATACATTGTTCAAATAGCCGAAACAAGTCACCCGAAAATACAAATACTGTTGCATTATCGAACGTTCTGTCGTTGAGGATATTGTAGTAGTGTATTGCTAAATCCCCTGACCACTATGCCGGTCTGAGACAGCGAGACCAAGACAAGACCAAGACCAAAGACCGTCAAGGCCGTGCCAAGACCGAGACCACGAGACAGGTTTCGAGACCAAGACCGGTCTCTACTACATCACTACTACATAGTAAGGAAGTGTGCGATTTCGGATGCAGCCTAAGTGTTCAGCTGGTCATGTGATCTCAACACAGAGGCCCCCACAACAGCTTTTATTAGGCAACTTATATACTTATTATTTTTTAGTTTATAAGTAGTTGTAGATTTAAATTCTAACTTTTTTAACTATATACAGTATATTGTGTTATATTACAGTACTTATATTGTGTAAGTTTTTTTATTATTTGATTCTTTACAGAAATTGTCACAAATTATTGTGGCTGTAATGATGTGTACGTCTTTAATTATACTCTTTAGAAAAAACAGAAGAAAACAGGAGAGTTATCGAACACAACCACGTTGAATACTGACAATACAGAGCCATGAACATGCTGTCGTGAGCTCTGGGGTATAGAGATGAGAAGGACTCAAAAGCAGTGGTGAGAAGTGGATAAAGTTTATTACAAAACTTTGTGAACAATGTATAGTCCTTGTGACACAGTGAAGTAAGGTGAAGCCTCTCTGATAGGTGGTTCCGGTGAGGACAGCCCGCACTCTTACGGACGTGTAGTGAGGAGGAGACCACCGACTGACAGGGAGAGTCCAGGAATATCCAGCCAGAGAAGAGAACAGGATCCAGCAGGTGAACAGACCTACACCGATCCCCACGTCTAGGCTTCCTGAATCAAAGATACTGGTAAGTAGAATGGCGAATACACACAGACAGGAAAACGCACACGCGACATAAAACAATCCATTGACAAACACTGGTAGACACAGCTGGGTATATAAAGGGTAGAGGAAACGAGAGACAGGTGGGGAAGATCAGCTTGTGATTGTGCTAATTGCCACCGTCACAAGCTGCAGAAATGACAGGACCAAAACAAACAACAGAGAGGGACCGGTGACACACCCTGACCCGTGACACAGGCAGAAGTCAGTTTTTAAATATACACACTGGATAATTACCAAGAACAGAAACGAGTGTTAACTAATTTAGAACCATGGAAACTAATAAGCAAAGTGAACAATGAACTCAGGCAAACTAGAACAGGAAACAGTGAAAACTAAACCAAAACAGAACATACACATTAGGTTGAGAAACAAATCGTCATCATCATTAATCATATTCTTAAATTAAACAGTTTTATAAAATCCAACTTCATTTTAATGAGTTATGCAACGACACCCACTGCTGGATAATAAATAGATATGCATAAGATGGGCACGACTTTGGGGAGTCTTCTATTAAATGAATCTTCATACAATTTCAAATTATACTTTTATGTTTGATTCAAAAAGTGAGAGTCAGATTGAGAAATTGCCTTTTTTATCTGTTGATTTTTTCATTTCAACACCCTGAACGGACCAGAAATGAATTCTTCACATGCCTGTGTCTCAATTCAAAATTCAACATCGCAGCACATATCTCAGACTTACTGTTTCTTAAATGAATTGGAGACATCTTACAGTTGAGAAAAAAAAGTGTCTCAGACAGATCCAAAAGTCATAATTTATATCTGTAAGCACATCTAGAATGCTCTTCTATTCAGCTCTACTTAATTCAAAAGAGGCGAAAATTATGCAAAGCCACATTTTCAGATTAAATCTTTGATGTGGTTAATATTTCCGATTGTCTGAACAGTAAAACAATGAAGCAGACATGAAGCAACCTGAGCATTTGATTTCATGAATTCATCTCTCCTCATCCCCATGTGTAGCACACACACACACGATGAGACATCAAAATTCAGCAGAAAGCTTTATTATTCTTCAAACAGACATTTTCTGTCTCTCTCCCATAATAAAAAGGAATCAAAAATGGAGGAATAGACGACATCTTTTCCTTGGAGTTTACATCTTCCATGCGACACCGAAAAATATCTTTAACTGGATTCATAGCAAATTCCCATTCATATATTCTACTGCCACTGTGTGCCAATTAAAGTCTTCTTACCCAGCATGAAATATATTGGCTCAAAGTAACATTGACTCTCAACTTCGGGTCCTGTATTTTCAGTATAATTGCCATTGGGGTGATAGAAAATGAATGAAAGTGCTTTAGTAATGCAATTGATGCAGCAGGAAGGGATGTGAAAGACTGGAAGAAATGTACAAGAGAATGTAAAGGTGTGAAAAAAAAGGTCAGACAGCATGAGTCGAGTAAAAGGATGTCAAGACTCTCGCTTAGATTCTTGGAAAAGGATCTGCTAATGGTTGCGACTGTGGCAATTCTTCTGTCATTATACTGGCCGATTAGCCTAATTGCTTGTCCAAGCCTGAACAATTTGGTTAGATGTTGTTGGGCAATTATTTCTCCTTTAGCAAAGAATAACAACTACCCCCCACATTTAGTTTAATGGCACTTGTGTCCTTGCATTTGGTGCTTTTTTTTAAAACTGTGACTTTAATTTGAATGCCACAAAAATTGACTGGAAGAATATAGCATACTTAATGAGATGTCAAAGAATTAAAAATAATTGTCACAACATATTTATGTTGTTGTTCAATACATGATTTAATTTTATAAAAGAGCAGGCAAATTGGACATCTTGAAGCATCAGACACAATATGTAATATTCTGAAGTTATTTTCACACTATCGTCATGGACATTTCTTATCTTATATTATTTTGTACAGCAGAGAAATGGTGGATTAGAACCGACAGCTCAGGAACAACCTGTCAATTAAATTGTGTGAGAATTAGCCTCAGTTTTAAAAAGGATTTTTCTCTTACCACGAAACAATACAGTGACTGTTGAACTGATCTGTTGCCACTGGCAACAAGGGAGCTGGGGGAAAAATCCATGGCAACATGCATTGGCTGTCACAGTTGTAAGAACTAAAGCCTGAAGTCAAGAACCTCACGCTCTAAGAATCTGGCCTCTTTAATAGAGTCCATATTTATTTGGCATGATATGATGCTTTTGGCCATTTAAATCCTTTGTTTGCTTCAAAATCTGCTATGATGGAACAAATTAGTTATACAGTATATCATTCATTACAATTTAAAAAAAAACTCATGCTGTTGTACAGTTACTGCATATGATCCATACAATGGAAGTTTATTGACTATTTCCGGTCATTGTGACTTTATATCTCACAATTTTATTTATATGTTTCATATTTGACTATTTCTCATACATATATGCACCGCTCGTTCAACTCAAATATCTCAGCCAATCACATGACACCAACTTAATGCATTTAGGCATGGTTGAGTTTATCTCCTGAAGTTTAAACTGAACATCAGAATGGGGAAGAAATGTGATTTTTTTTCACACACAACCATCTCTAGGGTTTACAGAGAATAGTCCAAAAAAAGAGTAACAGTTGGTTTGAGGAATATTCTGTGGGCAAAAATGGCTTGTTGATGCCAGAGGTCAGAGGAGATTGGCCAGACTGGTTCCAGATGATAGAAAGGCAACAGTAACTCAAATAACCACTTGTTACAACGAGGTCTGCAGAAGGTTTCTGAATGAACAACATGTCCAACCTTGAAGCAGACGGGCTAGAGCAGCAGAAAACACAACGGGTGACACTTCTGTCAGCTGAGAACAGGACACTGAGCTTTTCCACAAGCTAAGAAAATAAATACTAGCCTAATATATAGCCTGATATATTGTCATCATTGTGACTTTATATCTCACAATTGTAACTTTTTGTCTCATAATTGTAATGTTATTTCACATATTGCAGTTTTAAATCTCACAATTGGCTATTTATTTTGCAACTTCAGTACATCTCACAACTATGACTTTGTATCTCATCCTATATACTGTGTCAATCACACAAATACTAAACACCATCATGGACACACATGATGTAAAAAAAAATTCAATAAACATTAATTTAACAAAGTTAGATGTAAAAATACCCTAATGTACATAACTGATAAGAAAAAACAAAGTTATTTCAACAAAAAATATAAAATGTGAAGTGTAACAGGGAATTCTGGGAATGTCAATTTAAACTTTTTCCCCTGTAAATTATACAATGACTTTTTCTTACTGTAAAACCTATTACAGTTATTCACCATATATATTAAGGAAGCTTAACTGTTAACCAATTAACTGTTTTTTACTGTAGCATTTTTACAGTCTTTTAATACCGTTAAAATCACGATCATTTTTTACAGTGTACACGTTTTCTGATGGCTACTTCCAGCAGGATAACGCGCCATGTCACAAAGCTCGGATCATCCCAAAAGGGTTTCTTGAACATGACAGTGAGTTCACTAAACTCAATGGCTTTGACAGTCACCAGAGATTTCCATCATGGATACATGATGCGGTCATCAGTTTCAACTCACAGTTGAGTCTTTGCCACAAAGAATTAAGGCAATTCTGAAGGTAGTAACCCGGTATTAGCAAGGTGTACCCAATAAAGTGGCAGATGAGTGTATACAGTACATGTACTGTATATTTCACATTTATGACTTTACTATACATCTCATCATTGTGACTTTATATCTCACAATTGTAACTTTTTGTCTCATAATTGTAATGTTATTTCACATATTGCAGTTTTAAATCTCACAATTGGCTATTTATTTTGCAACTTCAGTACATCTCACAACTATGACTTTGTATCTCATAATTGTGACGTTTTATCTCACACTTACCTCATTTTTGTCATAATTGTGCTTTTATATCTCATAATTGACTGTTTCTTGTATTTCACAGTTGTGAATTATAATTTTGCCTTCATATTGCCTTCACTTATTAAACACACTGTCTTGTAATTGTGCTTTCATATCTCATAATTGTTTTCTCATAATCGCCTTTTATTACATATTTTATTTCTTACAACTGTGGCTTTATAGCTCACAAGATTAAAAGAGTATAAAAGTATGAAGCATTCTTTGAACTGAGCTGCAAAGGTAAGAAAGCAGCTATTCTCTCTGAAAGCTGTCCCCGACTACAAGAGATTTCAGAGGACACCTGAGCACATAGTTTCTTTTCAACAAGCCATGGCTCTGCTGGAGCCGTCAGGGCTGGTTGTCGATCTCTCTCAGTAAAATCAATGCAGGGAAGATTAAGCAGCAAGCAGCCAAGCAGAAGGAAACATCAGTGGAGTGTATTTTCAACCAATGGCTGGCCAGCGTAAATGATCAGTTTGGTGCTTATCACCTTCTCAAGACAGTAGCAGAGATTTGACAGGTTTGATTGTTGCCGTTGTGCTTGTTTGAAAGATAGATACATTTTTCTTGTTTGTACCAACTTTGCCTTAACATTTGTATAATGCCTTCTCGAGAGATTCGCTCACATCCTAGGGGGAAAAAACTTCTGTGTGCCTTTGGAGGAATCACAGATTACAATTATGCACAGTTTATACTTTACCGACATCCTGAAACTTCTGTGACTCCTGGATGACTCTGTAGTTGCAGGTTGTTATAGATGAAATGAAACAAATTAATCAGTAACTGGATCAATTTAACAGCTATGGCAGGGTGGCAAGCTTCACACATCGCATGAATTATGGATGCTTATTTCAAGTCACATTCTTCACTGCGACACCAATTCCTCACCACGGTTCCTGAATCCATCATGCCGGGCAGAAATTTCAAGGTACCTGATGTGTATTTGCAGAGATTTCCAGCAGAATTTCCTCTATATGGCACTTCACTCAAAATTTCATCCCAAATGCATCATTCATTTGAGTACAACAGAACCTACTTATGGAAACGATCAATTATTAAAGATACAAGATACAAGTTTGAAAAAAGTGTGAATGGAGATGGAAAACTATTCTAAAAGTTGTTACTGACATAAAGATCTATTCCATTTTCAGGTCTGCATTTCTGTATCTATAGAATGACCTGCAGGGCGGCTTCCCTTGCTCCCTCCGGTCAAATATATTAAACTTGCGCATTCAGTGTAGACACAGAAAAACCATTCAATAGCTTTTAAAAGTCCCTTGTGGATAGTACCAGTCACGCGGCTGGCAGGAAGCGCATGGATCATGTTTTGTAATGCTGCGGTTTTGAGTCAAGAAGACACTTTGGTGGCATGACCTCACTGAGCGTTGCTGTTCATTATCCGATGAATCTGCTCCAGGCCGTGAACCATTTCTTCTGTCTTCACCAAAACGAGAACAGTAAGGCCAACAGCAATGCACAGTATTAAATGATCTGTAAAATGTTGACCTAAACAAACACACTAACAGCAACGGTAGCTGAATGCACAACTTGATTCACAAAAGCACAAGTTTCTGGATCGTCATCCGTTGTTGTTCCTGAAACAACATTCCTGCCAACCAATCACAGCGCTAATCCGACGTGATCTCATGAGTATTAGTAAGTATTTTACGCTTCCATAGACACTGACATGTACATTGAGAATTGACAGCAAATGTGACCAACTTGTGTAACTTACAAATGTGTACAAGTTAGTGCTGTCAAATCGATTAATCGAGATTAATCACATCTAACATAAAAGATTTGGTTTACATAATATATGTGTGTGTGTATATATTAATATATTTATATAGCCTATATACCGTATTTCTGTGTGAATGTCTATGCTAACACATATTTATACATAAAATATATGTGTATAGATATACAGACACACACCCAGACATACAGTATATATAATATATATATATATATATATATAAAATTGTAATAATATACTGTATATACACGCACATATATTATGTAAACTAAAACTTTCATGTTAGATGCGATTAATCGTGATTAATCGATTTGACAGGGCTAGTACATTAAAATCGTGGCATTAATATCATGATTCTATTGTATTCAATTGTCCTTTTAATGACATTTTATGTTTTCAGTTGTATTTATTAAACGCAGAATACTCATCTACTTATAATGAAATGATAACGTTTCAATCTGTTCTGTGTGACTTTTGCTACAAACTCATTTTGAAGGATTACATCATTTTAAACAAGTCTATACTTTAAATGAGTCGCATTTCTGTAATAGTTGAACCATTATTTATCATGAAATATTTATTTTTCCCGTTGAACACAAAAGACGTTTTCTTAGTATAGTCCTATGCTGTGACTGACAATAGAACCATAAAATACACCAAAAACGCAATACATTTTATTCATGCGCTGTTCTCCAAATCTTCAGAATACATACATTTATGAGGAACAGACACAATTTCTAGCCTTTATTTAGTGATCTTCATCTCCATTCTCAACAGCGACCATAAATGTCAACTCCAGCACTCGTTGTATATTGAAAAATTGCACCTCAAGAAGCTTCACGACACGTTTTACAGCAGTTATATCAAATGGTCATTGGCTCTCACCTGCTTCTTCACCCATTGCGACATGTTGTGTTTTGGGTACGTGTGTTTTGAATGAGAAGTGCACGCCTTCAAGGATTGCATCGTGATAAGATTCTCAGCAATTAATCATTTAAATTCTGCTCTGTGCCTCATACAAAACTATTATATACGCCAGAGTTGACTGTGACTGCAACACATCGTCATTTGGACTACTTTTGGTACCGCTTTTGACATGTTCGCAATAAACTAATTATTGTGATTCAACTTGTCTGTCTGTTATGTTTTTCTTTATAACTCAACATATTTTTAAGAAATGGTTATGGGAAGGTTTAGAGGTAGGAGTGGCCTTAGCAGCTCCAAATATATTTTCAATGCTATGTTGTTACTAAAATTGCAATTTTCCTACACATTCCGGTCCATTACGTTTTGAATATTGTTTTTAAATGGGTTTGGGGTTAGGGGGTAAAATTATCTATAAAATGGAATAAGGGCAATTATACAAATATCTTTGTGATATAAAAGATTCATTTTTGGGGGGGGGGGGGGGGGGGGGGGTAGCTGTAAATACATAATACTCTATGTTTCGATAGATGCTAAAACGTACAATATTGACATATTGACAACATTAAAACGTAAACTGTAAATGTTACGTATTAATACCTACATAAAAACAATGAGACCAGACTGAGAGAGAGAGAGAGAGAGAGAGAGAGAGAGGGAGAGAGAGAGAGAGAGGGAGAGAGGGAGAGAGAGAGAGAGAGAGAGAGAATCATTTATTTATTTATTTAGACCTTCATAGACCTGTTGACTTGACTTGAGTTGAGTTTTGTTCAGTGTGGAAACTGCTCCAGGCTGTCTTCTCAAACACATCACTTCAAAGCCAACATCAAAAGCCGTATGTTGTGTAGAATTTTAACAGATGTGTTAAAACATACTGTTGCTGAATGCACAATGTGACTTATACAAGTGGTGGTGTGGTTTGCAAATGATTATGTACAAGCTGAATTTTGTGCAGTTTAGCCCTTTCTTAAATATGATTCTTTGGCAATACTTTATTAGGGAATCCACAATCCAGATGACAGAAATGGGAACAGGAACAGGGAACACACCAGAAAAGTACACAACGATCTGACAACATGAGACAGCAGTTACTGACATATAAAGGGACAAACAAGTGGAACCAGCTGGTGCCGCTAATCAATGATAATCAGCGGCCACACCCACACAACAGCACGCAGGACGAGAGAGAGACAGTGAATTGATCAACCGTGACAGTAATTAATCATTATATGTATTATATTGTGTATGTACAATCAAGGCTTTGTAAAAATCATTACAGATTATGAAATGGTTACCTAATGCCTAAATCAGAGAGTTTAGCTAGGTCTGCTGGACTGTTGTTGTTGTTCCACTTGTAATGTGTAAATTAGAGGTTGGGGTTACTGTAAATACAGATGTATGGCAACTTTAACCCAGTAAATTGTGTTTTATAGATTCCTATATATTTTGTGCAGAGCTAAACTCTTCCCTTCTGAGTTGCCATGGAGATGAGACAGCAGACTGCACTCCTGAGGTTAAACAGTACAGAGCTGGACCACCCAGTAATGACCAAACCCCCTGCTGATCGGCCAATAAATCACAGCCGTGAGATCGATCCCTAACAAGAGTGAATATTAGGACTTTAATAAAAGTTAATAACCCCAAAGTGGAGGGTTATTTGCTCTGATGAAACTAATGAGGAAAGAATAAATAAGGAGAAATGATAAAAAGCATAAGGCTTTGTTTGAATTGATCTCAGATGAGCCTCACTTTTTGAGTCAGCATGTTCAAACAGGCTACGTGCACACAGGCCTCTCGCAATTGATGTACTGTGATGTTTTCAGGGAAAGTTAAACTCAGGACATCAGATGGGTCAATTATTCATACACCCCACCGGGATAGAAAATAATCAATGTTGAAGCCAATTTCCCAGTGTTGACCCAAAGGTAATTGGGTATGAGAGGCTGGGTGACATGGGCTGTCCCGTCGTGCCCAGGCAGAGGAAATAGAATTTTGTTTGGCGACTCCGCTGACAAGATGTCTGTTCCGGAACTCACATACTCATTTCATGTATATCAGAGGGGGTCAGTGTTCATTTGAATTGTAAAGCAGTCCCATGGTAATGAACACCGGTAACGCTCTTGTTGCATTCAGTCGAGAACACTGAAAGAGTGGGTGCTACAGAACAAGAGAAAAAGTCTGAAATAATGAGAAAGGAAATGGTGAAGGCGAAACTGGTCAAATATTAGATCAGATTCTAAGGACATTCGATTAGGAATTTGTTTAATTAGTTACATGATACATCAGTTAATTAAAGTAATTATAATTATATATATATATATATATATATATATATATAATTATATTATTATTTATGATGATATAATTAAAGCTACAATATGTAATTTGTTGTTAACCTCTTACAATAACAAAGGAGTAGGTTGATGATGCATAAGCAGAATTATGGAACTTGTCGTCATGCTGATGGATCTAATAATGTTTATGGATGAGTGAATACATTGATGTTTTTAACATGACGTCGCGATTGCTAATGAGAGACAGATATTAGCGCCACACGCGAGTCCCGCGGATATAAAGCAATAAGGACATTTCATTCTACCAAACTACCCGTAAGTGCTGAAGTAATACTTACACAGGTCAGTTTATTAGACGAATTAAACTTGTGAGGTAACGCAGCGCTGTTTCACTTGGTCTATGCTGCCCTATAAAGGCAAAAGACCTTAACTCGCTAGAGTGTGCAACAGAGAAAAATTACTTTAAAGATTTTTAGTTGTCCCACCAAATTAATAATAGGTGGGACACTGAAAATCGTGGCAATTAGATGTTTAAGTAATGACAATTGTGTTCATGCGACGAACAACCGTATAAGTCCAAAAAAACTAAAATTGAGATAACCACGTGACTTGAATGTATGTGTGCCACTTTGTATACAGAATCACTTTGGGGGTGTGTTCGCGCGACCAAAACTCTGTATTTTAAGTTTTAAAATAGTCTCACGCGGAAAAAACGTTTATGTCCACTAACGAAAAATGGAGACGCCGGGTGCTTTCATGTCCGCTGCGGACATTAAAAGGCAAAACCTCGGCAAAAAAAGGAGAGCGAACATGAATGAACGGAAGGAAAGAGCAAGGAAGTCTTTGAGGGATGCTGGGAAACCATATGTGAACCGGAGAGGAGAGCAAAAACGAGAAAAAAGTCCACCGAAAGAGGTGAGTGAAAGAACCGTATACAAAGTATCTACTTAACGTTAACGTTGGCGGTTACAGTCAGAGGGGCGTCGTCTACTAGAGTTCATTCAAATAGCTCACTCTGTTTAACGGATCAATTCATGAATGGGTCGAAATGAATGCTGTAGGCTACTCCTTATAACCACGGATAAATTAATCGAAACATTTTAGCTGCGTATGATGTCTGGCTAGCCAGTTACTTTGTAACGTAGCTGGTTACAGTCAGGGGACATATTGCTGGGCGTCTAACGTTACTAATGTTCATACAGCTTGGCCTGTTTGGCGAATCATGTCATGAATGGGTCGAAATGAAAGCTGAGAAAATTAGACTTTGATTGCTTTATGTCTTCACTGAAATTGGTAAAAAAAAAATTATATAGCCTATATATATATATATATATATATATATATATATATATATATATATATATATATATATATAAAAGTCATTGACGTGTTTAAAATATTTTGATATATTTTTTGGATCCCCTGTTACCATTTAATGCAACACTTTGTTTTGTAATATTGTATGCTATGTTTGTTTGTTACTCATTATTTAATAAATAAAATAAATAAATAAACGGTAATAATAAAAAAAATGCATTGATTGTGTAAGCGGTTATATATTCTAGCTGTAACCTTAATAGCTGTTAATAGCTCTAGTGTTCTATAGCTAAAAAAACAACTGCTAATGTGACTGTTTTTGTTAAGGGCAATGTGTGCAAGGAGACGTGTCCCAGGCAGTGTTCAAGCCTAACAGAACAAATAAAACTCCAGCTCTTCACAGAGTTTTATGCTGTCTCTTATGAGAGGCAGCAGGCTATCGTTCTCTCTGGTTTGGAGCAGGTAGGCTAACTTAAGCAATTCATGACCATATCATGTCAACAGTAACCAGTATATTGAATACTAAGTTAGTGAATTCACTAAGACTGCACATGTGCCTGATCACTGTAAATGTAAAATTCTGTGAGGATGGATGAAGGATGATCGGCATCAAGTAGGCCACCAAGTGCATTACAGACCACAGCGCTTTGGTGCCCTAAAAGGCATACACATGGCTTATTCATTCTCCTAACCAAAGCCTACCCACATACTTAATGACCTTAACTTGACAGCTCTACACTACGGCTAGCCTGCTACGCTATGGTAAATGTCTTTTTACTTCATGTCTTTTTACTTCTAGCACAAGGTGAGTCGCAGACGACCACGTGGGCCTGACACTCAGATTACTAAGAGGAAGTACACCTTCAAGTACCATGTGCAACAAGGAGGCCAAAGACTTGCTGTTTGTAAGCTCACATTTATGTCAGTCTTTCAACTGACCAACAGTCGCCTACAGGCAAGTTTTATATAGCCTAGCGTTTTCCGTTTGGGCACTTTTTATTACATACATGATTTTAATTAGATACATTGTCCATAACATATTTATTTAAAGTTACTTATCTTTGAAAAGGTTTATCAAGAAAAGTTAGGCACTCAGTCTGAGGGAACAGAGCAGGTAGCTAAAGTCAGGTCTCCATTAGAGGACTTCATAGGAAAACATAAGAACAGGTAAGTAAAAAAATATATATATATATCTTGAAGGACCTCATGCTCTCGTCCTGCTAAGTTCTTAAAGCTGCACTATTGTCAGCATCCATTGCCCTACAACATTCCCTGGTCTAATGGTGCACTGGACGCTGGCATTATAGGTCGTTGGGTGCCTTGCCACCCTATAACGCCAGCGTGCACATACCGTAATGGTTAGGATTCAGCTCACTGTTATGGTCCAGTCAGGAAACATATTTTTGCACTTTGAGATCGATATCATCAGGTAAAGTGCTATGCAAATGTAATGTATGATTATTCTTTGTATCATTACAACATGTGGATCTTAAAGGGATACTTCAGCTCTGGAAAGATTAATGTGTATTTAAAATGGGTCATTTATGTAGAAGAAATGTGAAATTATTTTTTAATTTGGAGCCTTCTAGACTGAGAAAAGCCAGAAAATGTATTTTTGATTTATGGGGATGAAAGACAACAACTCCCAGATTCCAATGCTAAAACGCACACATCAATCAATCACATGTTAAGCATCCATGTAAACACTACATTCAGATTCACAAATCGGAATAAATTCAGTTAGATTGAAACAAAAGGTGTGCATGTAAACAATGACGATTTTTGCGTCATTGGAGGATTTTTTCCAGACAAAAAATAGATAAATCTCTCATCTCAGGGGGATATGAGGGAGGAAAGCATGGTAATTCGAAAATACTAAAAAGATTTCGGTTTTCTAATGATACAAAGCTTAATGCTAAATCTTGAAGTATCCCTTTAATGACTGTATGTGAAAAACAAAGTCCTATAGTTTAGAGGAATGTTTAGAATTATACATTTATGGTCACAGAAACAATGCAATTGTGCAAAACAGACCAGCATAGTTTATTATATTTCCCTTGTTCATGAGTTATGTTGTTTATTTTTTAGGCCTCATAGCATTCATCCTGCAGTGAGAGAGGGGATAAGAGAGCATATCTTGAGCTTCCCACGCCAACCGAACCACTACTCACGGATGAAGGGATATGTGGAGAGGGAGTACCTGAGCCCTGATTTAAACCTGCTCCGCATGTTCCGCCTGTACAAGGAATCAATGTACAATCCAACATCCACTGCAAAGTTCTAGCTCTATAGGGACCTCTTCAAGCAGCAGAACCTCAGTTTTGGGCAGCCAAGAAGTGACACTTGTGCAAAATGTGACGCCCTGTTCTCAAAATTAACAGCTTCTACAACAGATGGAGAAAGGTTGAAGATCGCAGCCGAGAGTAAGCTTCACCACCGGAAAGCTGAAAAAGCGTACACCCAGTTGCAGGCTGACACAGAGTGGGCCAAAGCCAATGATGACTGCCATGTCATTTGTATCGACATGCAGGGGGTAGTGTTCACACCAAACCTGACACACTCCAACGTGTACTATAAACGGCAGCTGGCCAACTACAACCTCTGTATCCAGGAGATGGGCACTGACGATCCTCCTACAATGTGCCTCTGGCATGAGGGCATCGCTCACAGAGGTTCCATCGAGGTGGCAAGCTGTCTTTTGAAGTGGGCAGAAACATCTTTCGCTACCCTATTCCAGGCAAAGGAACGGAAGCTTGTCATCTATAGTGACCGATGCTGTGGGCAGAACAACAACTGGCAAGTCCTAAACCTCATGGCCCTGCTCGTATCTAGAGGGTACTTCAGTCAGATAGAGCAGAAGTTCATGGTGTCTGGACACTCCTTCCTTCCCTGTGACCGCTCCTTTGCCACGCTGGAAAAGAGGCATAAGTTGTCCACACTCCACACCCCCAGCGATGTCGCCGAGATGATCCGAGGAGCCAGGCAGCAGCATCCATTCAAAGTCATTGAGATGAAATGTCCGGACTTCAGGCAGCTCCCTGATGCAACATTAAAGCGTCCACTTGGCTTGCTAATCATATCCATGATGTGGTTGAAAGTGACAGGTAAAAAACTAAAGAGTTGGTTTTCTGAGATTAACAGTGTTGGGGATATGTGCGTGAAAGAAGAATCTTTATTGAATTTCTTGTTGAATCATGATTTTAGCTGCTGATCCATGGTGTGTCCACACAAAAGGGAGCCACAGTATCTACGAGGGATGGAAGACCTGGCTGATCACCAAACAGAGGAAGAATCAACCACCTCCAGCTCCCTTGTTCTCCACCACGTATGCTCGTGCTTATGAGGACCCTCTGCCCGTCAAGAAGGAGAAGCACCGGGATCTTATGAAAATGCTAGCCTACATGCCGGCGGAGGCCCAAGCATTTTATGGGACATTAGAATGCGAAGAGTAGCCTGGTATGTGTAGGTCATGTGCAGGGTAAGGTGGGGTATATATATTGTGTAAAATTAATCATAATTGTAGTTGTAGCTTATCTTATATGCCTTATCTTATGTTGTATAATAGGAATATATAGTTATTTATTTAGTAAATGAATTAATGGGGTGATTTATGAAATGCATTGGTAAACTATGCATATGGAATGGTAAACTAGCATATGGAACCATAGCATGGAATGATGATGATGTATGTCTGTATTGTAAATATGTATGGTTTACAGTTATTACTGTTGTTTATTGTTTGTATGTATTGTTGATTGTATGTATGGTTTATTGTTTGTACTGACGTTTGTTTTCTGTACTATAAGTAGGCCAATGTATTGTTCATTGTTTGTACTGTATTGTCCGTGTTTTTGTTCTGTGATTTACGTTGGAAAAAAATAAAAGAAATTGAAAGAAAGAAATGCTTAATATTTTCTTTAAGGTTCTTTTACTGTATTAAAACTAAGAATCAAATCTCCAGTGGTTTAAAGTGATATGATGAATTGGACTTATACTGTTATTCCACATTACCTGGATATATACTGTTCCCTTTCAGTCGATAACGTCGGACGTAGTCGACGGTCGACTGAAATGGGATCTCGCTAGAGAGCCTATCCTCTTCGAGTACTATTGAACGAGCCAATGTAATTGGCGTGCGTGATTCGCATCACACACTCCGCCCCCGCGGTGCGGGTATAAATACGGAAGTAGATGCACGCACTAGTTGCCTTTCGCTGAGGAGCCGATCGTTTGATGTCTCTGAGAGTGCTGTTGTCTTCAACGAGCGAGTGTGTCGGTGTTCTTCAGGAAGACTCTCCCAGTGCTGGTGTTCTACAGCGCGAGTGCAGCGGTGATCGCGAGCTTTGAGCTCTCAACTGCTGTTTTAACAGCAACAAATTTCTAAATGTTTGTGTGTGTTGATGGCTGGTTAGAGGGCGGAAAAGTGAGTGCTTCACTGTTTCAGTTCTCTGTTCAGTGTTGCCGCGGTCATTCTCCTGTGTGCTCCGGCACTGGTGACGGTCCTATTTTCTGAAAGGGCAACACGGGTGCGTTTGCGTGATTTTCAAGATGTCATTCCGCCTGTGCGTTTCTGGGTGCGGTCGTTCCCTGTCTCTCTCTGATGGTCACAACTGTTGTGTCACGTGTTTGGGCTTACAGCACGCTGAGACAGCTTTTGTGGACAGCTCATGTTTTCACTGTGGGAACATGACTGTCGCAGTGTTGAGGGCGAGACTCGCCTTCGTTCGCGGAGAGCGAGTCCCCATTACCATGCCCCACCCTCGGGTGCTGTGTGGGATGGGTGACCGGAGGATAGTGTTGGATGTCCCGCCCGGTAACCATTCCCTGTGGGCTCCTCACTCCTCCCTTCCACTGCAACCACTGGAGCCTCATGTGTTGTCTGCTGGTCCAACTGTAATGGGTGGGCCAGCGGTTTCACTCGGGGCTCCCCTGGAGGACAGGACGCCGATTGCAGCATCGGAGGGTGAGCTGACTTCTAGAGATGATGACTCGGCTGCATTGTCTCCCTCCGGGAGTTCAATGTTGCCCGAGCCGGATCCAGAATTATCAGCTATGCTGAAACGGGCCGCCGAGGCTGCCGGGCTCGAGTGGAACCTCCACGGTGTCCCGTTCAGTCTCGGTGTTGGAATCTGGAGTTTGGTATCTTGGGGCGGGCCGCGCTGGTTCTCAGCTCGCCGCCCCAGTGCCTTTCTTTCCCGAAATGCATGGAGAGCTTATCAGGTGGTGAACAGCATCTTTCTCTGCCAGAAACTGCCTGAATAGCTTTTCCCCCTCATTACCCTTCATGGAGGAACGGTGAAGGGTTGCGAGGTGTCCCTCCATTGGAGCGGTCTGTCGACACAGGTACACCTGTGTCCGGCGGCCGCTGCCTTTTGGGGGGATCCTCGTCTCCCCCCTAGAGCCTGTGAGTTTTCGTCCGTTCCGACGGGCAGAGCTTACAAAGCCTGTGGGCAAGCCGCTTCCTCTTGCGTGCCATGGCCAAGGCTAGGGCACCCATGGCATGCACGAGGGTAATCCAGACCGTGCGTTCATAGGTGAGCACCGCACTGCATCCGACCTCACCTTCCGGGGTACGGGTGTCGAAGCGTGCGTGATCGGTCTGGCGATGTCCACCTTGGTGGTCCAGTAGCGCCTTCGTTGGCTCAGCCTGGTTGGTATGGCGGATGCGGACAAGGTTCGGTTCCTGGTCTCCCCAATTTCCCAGGTTGGGCTGGTCGGCGACGCGGTGGAGAACTGCATCCAACAGTTCTCTGCCGCTCAAGCGCAGACGGAGGTCATCCGGCACATCCTGCCCCGGTGGCCAGCTGCTGCCTCCACCCGCCGCCGGTGGCAGCTCCTCCGCCTGCTCGTCGCCGTGGGCGGTCCCCGGCCGCCGCTCCTGCTGGCCCTCCGCAGCAGCCTCCACCCAGGCCTCAGCATGGAGCCAGCCGCAGTAGAGACGCCCAGCCCGCTCCAGGCGCTGCCAAGCCAGGTGGCAAGCGACAGCGAAAGCATTCCGGAGCGGGCCGCCCAGGAATGGATGAGATGCTCTTGGAGTGGCACGATCACTCCCTCCCCCTGGGTGAGGGCCGGGTGGAGCCTTTGTTTGTGTGTGTGCCTGTTCCGCCGCTGGCTCCCTAAAAAAAAAGAAAAAAAAAAGCGGAGCAAGCGGTACCCACACTTCAAAGAGGGAGCAATTTCATCTGTTCCTGGGTCCCAAGAGGGCCAGTCTGGCGGGTGTGACCCTGTATAGCCTTACACCCCTCAGCTCCCCCTTGGTCGCCACCAGGCAGCTTGGTGCATTCGAGGACCCGGTCATCCGCCTTCTCGGGCACCCCCTGCCGCTAGTGGAGTTGCACAGCACACTAACACCACTCTCTCTACTTTGCTGCCCCATCTCAGGCTCGGCTACCCCGCTCAAGTCAGTGATAATCATCACATTAGGTGTTGAGCAGACGTGCTCCTGAAAATTCAGTGATATTCATCACACCGAGTGTTGAGCAGTGCTCCTGACTTGTGCGTGCTTATCTTATCCTGCTGGCGAAGGATTTGATATAGCCGCTCCTCCAGCCGGTACGAAGGCCAGTTGTAAACTCGTTCTTCGTGCTACTAGGTGATGGGTCGTGACCATCTTGGCCCAAGATTGGTCTGCAGCTCCGACCTGAAAGGCATGTGCTTCAGATCTCTACCTTCCGCACCGCAGGCCATCCTGTGTGTTGCGTGTAAGGGTGGAGTATCAGTACAGTGTCCTTCCCTTCGAGTGCTCCAGAGCCCGTTGGGTCCTCAGTTCAACTGGAAGAGAGTAATCTCGCCCACGGGCTGAGTATCTCTTTTTCAGTTTTGGAGATGGACTCGGTCTAACACGTCTCTCCAATGAGAATGTGTTCAGCTGGTGTTGAAGTGAGAAAGGGTCCCACTGAAAGAGCTTTCAGAGGCTCCTGGGGTATATGGTAGTCGCAGCCTTTGGCTTCCTCCATATGTGACCGCTTCAGCGCTAGCTTCATGATCGAGTCCCGAGGTGACCATGGCAGAGCAGCTCACCCTGTGTGACTATAGTTCATCCCGGTTTGCTGCCAAACCCTCTTCAACAGAGGGGCCATGTACAAAGGGCGTGTTTTAACGGGGGCCTGGGCGACCCCCGACTACACGGGCATTCGCTGCTCAGTTGCCCCCCCGGTTTCATCTTTCCGCCAGTGTTTGTGTAAACCAAGCGGACTACCCTTGGACAAACACTGGGTCTCAGCTGCCCCAGGGGCCCGCAGAAATGCGTTTAACCCCAGTGAGCCTTCTAAAAGTGACTGCGACTCATGGCCGCCTTGCGCCTGCTCAAGTCAGTGAAATTATCACACTTCATGTTGAGCAGAATTGCTCCTGAAACTCAGTGAAGTTCATCACACTCAGGTGTTGAGCAGCAATGCTCCTGTAGCTCAGTGAGTTCATCACACTCAGGTGTTGAGCAGAAATGCTCCTGTAGCTCAGTGAATTCGTCACACGCAGTGCTGAGCAGAAATGCTCCTGGTGCTCAGTGAAGTTCTTCGCACTCAAGTGTTGAGCAGAAATGCTCCTGAAGCTCAGTGAGTTTATCACACTCAGGTGTTGAGCAGGAATGCTCCTGAAGCTCAGTGAACTTGTCACACTCAAGTGCTGAGCAGAAATGCTCCTGGTGCTCAGTGAAGTTCTTCGCACTCAAGTGTTGAGCAGAAATGCTCCTGAAGCTCAGTGAGTTTATCACACTCAGGTGTTGAGCAGGAATGCTCCTGAAGCTCAGTGAACTTGTCACACCCAAGTGCTGAGCAGAAGATGCTCCTGAAGCCCAGTGATCTTCACATGTTGTGTTGAGCAACGCTCCTGTCTTTTTGCGCCTGTCGCTTGCACCTACGTGCTAAGTCAGGAGAGGAACAGGTCTTCATAGTTGCCCCTTATTGGCCCAACTAGACCTGGTTCCCATCGACAGCCTTCCTGACTTCCCCTGAAAACTCTATCAGGGACGGGGCACGAGGGCACCCGCCTTCTTCCCCCGGAGATTCCGGGCGGTCTTACATCTGAACGCGGAGGTTCAGGTGGCTATCACAGGGCATGTGATAGTTACCATCACTTCTGCGAGCACCCCCTAGAAATGGGTAGCGTGCTTACGCCTTTAGAAGTGGAACCTAGTCGTTGAGTGCGTCTTCTCTCCAGAGGAGATCCTGAAAGCTTTCGATCACTTCAGTGCTCTCTTTCCTGCAAAATGGGTTGCAGTAGGCTGTTTTCCTTCACCCTCAAAATGATGTTGCCTCGGTGTTTAAACGACGCTCATCGTGTTGCAGAAGTGTGCAGAAGCACGTTCTGATCGTCAGGTTCCTGAGGAGCAAGGTCTTGTAAATCCTTGTGTCCCTCTTTATCCTCTTGGGCCTTGTCCCTGGTGCGACTGCACTGCAGAGACCGCCCCTGAGCCACTGCAGGCAGTGAGTTAAAAATTCTCAGTGAAGTTGTGAAGAGTCTGGGCCGGCTAACTCTCACAAGCTGAGACCCCGGCTCGGATTGTGCCCAAGGTTCCTACCTCTCCCGTAATAGGAGCAGGTGGTGAGCCTGCAAGCGCTGCCCTGGAGGAGGCAGATCCAGATGCTTTGCTAAACAGATTCTAGAGTTGGGGGCTGGACGACACCTAGTTGAACCGCTGCTTCCCGTGGGCTCCCTTCTCATGAAGCCAGTTTCACCGTGAGCCCGGTTCAAGTGTCGGCTTGCTGCGCCTTCCCCTCCTATGGACTGGATACGTGCGCCTTTCTACTCCAGTTGAGTTCCCTTAAAATTGAACCCTGTTGAGTTCCTCCACACCCCTCCGACGTCGGACGTGCGGAACGTCTGGTGTTAGGCCTACCACTCGTAAGCTGTGTGGAACCTGTGTTAGGCTGGGTCCATATGTTGCGGTCCCTACGGCGACCCCATATGTGTATTCTTCGACGATACGGCTCCCTGCGGCGAGCCCGTGTCTTCCCTCGGCAGAGTCTCTCTGCCGTCACTGTCCGGTGTGTCTCCCCCGTCTTAGGCTGGAGCCACCCCAGTGACATTCCATATGTTAGACTGCCCGGTTTCCGCCCAGTTCATATGTGTATTCTCCACGTTACCTCCCTCTGGGTTGGATGTGGCTTCCGCAGCGTCCCTTCCTTCCAATGTACGGGGAACGCTTTCCCAGTGGTCCTGTAGGAACAGCAGTGACTTCCCTGGCCTAAGCCCTGTCCTTCCCCGCCTTAAATTTGCGGGGGCATCAGGAGGCTTTTGTTTAGGCACTGGAAGGTGGCAGCGTTAGTGGCGTGTTCAAAGGGTGATTCCATTTCAGTCGACCGTCGACTACGTCCGACGTTATCGACTGAAAGGGAACGTCCTGGTTGCGTATGCAACCCACCGTTCCCTGAAGGAGGGAACGGAGGACGTAGTCCCCTTGCCACTACCGCTGGACCACCGCTGACCCCGGGTTACTCTCGGCTCCTCAGCGAAAAGCAACTAGTGCGTGCATCCACTTCCGTATTTATACCCGCACCGCGGGGGCGGAGTGTGTGATGCGAATCACGCACGCCAATTACATTGGCTCGTTCAATAGTACTCGAAGAGGATAGGCTCTCTAGCGAGATCCCATTTCAGTCGACCGTTGACTACGTCCTCCGTTCCCTCCTTCAGGGAACGGTGGGTTGCATACGCAACCAGGACGTTCTTCCACATTCCAGAAATGTAAATGACTCTATTTTTTTATTTTTAAGATTGATACTAAAAAATATTATCTCATTAGAATTGTGAAGCTTTTGTTGTCTATCTTCAAGTCAAAAAAATAATAATAATATAATATTCAGAGTCCAAATTAAAAAAAATGTATTATTCAAAATTTGAAAATATGGACTTATGTGGTTCTTCATCTCAAGCCCTCGGTTATCTACATAAAAAAAATCTTGAGCTCAAACTTGACTTTTGACCACTATTTTAATGTACTGCCTTTGTATTGTCAGCAAAAAGCGAGAAGTCATGCCAAGGCAAAAGGCAGTAACTTCCACATTATCAATATTTGGTTGCTGATCACCATTAACAAAATCATTATAGTAACACCTATATAAAATCTAGTGATCATGGCATTTATTTTGTATGATTTACAATTACTTATAGCCATCTACTTATTGCTATGCTGTGCTTTGGTTGCAATCTGGTGGCCCTATTAATAGCCTACATTAGACATGACAAAATACCTCCATAGTGGTAAAGAGTATCTTCAAGTGGTACCGAGTGGCATAAGACTTGCTAAACACATTCAAAATGATCACGATAAAACAGATCCTCGCGAACATTCGACCCGGAGACTGGTGTATAGCGGTGGATCTGAAAGACGCATACTTTCACAGGCACTTACCGAGATTCGTGTTTGAAGGTGTCACGCTCCTCGTCCGTTCACGAAAAGTAGCCTACGCAATGCTTTCCCCCTTGAGACTCAGTAGGGAGCGCGTTCTGGACTACCTAGACGACTAATGCATTTATAGCACAACTTTCTGTGTTCTGCGTCTTTTCAGTATGCGGTGGTTTCAGCTGTCTGCCCTATTATTGTGCCTGTGCACTTTGCTCGATCCGCGGATTTATTGCGGACGCTGTGATCGTATGTATAACCTGCTTGTAACAGCTGGTCTGATGTTGTATGCACCAGCACTTCCTGCTTCCTTATGTTGTATGCACCAATATACCCTTGTTGCTTCATTATTATCACTCCCTGTGATAAAAACAAAGGCAGAACACCGTATAATCTGATAGGTAGCATTATTAGATAGAACGCGGCACCGTAACTTCATATTGACGCGCGGCTAAACAAAGGCAGAGTACCGTAACTCAATATGTGCGTTCCAAAACAAAGCCAAAGAGCGGTAACTGGTGTTACGGTGTTTTGCCTTGGTTTCTCATGGGCTTTTGGAAGTTACGGTTAAGACAACCCATTATTTTCTAAAAAAAAACAACGGATTTGACTCAAGATACTTATCCACAGTAAGCTAGATCAACATTAGAATAACATACTGATCATATTCTAACGTTTCATCATGTTGAGCAATATAATATTGATTAGTTTTATGTACATTTGCTCACCTGTCTAATAAAGTACAAACAGGAGTGTCATCTCTGTCAAGTCGAAGTTTGTCACGGATGTGGAGCTCTCTGCACCTCGAAAACGCCACGCTATTGATCCTCGTTTTAGTTCTCCTTTTGTCCCAAAGTCTGCTTGCCATGGTCCATAATGTTTGAACGAAACAACCATGTGAGGTGCCGCTAGACGTAACGCAGTTGTCCACGTCTGTCGCCATGGTTACTATGGCAGTACACGCACACACACATATATATATATATATATATATATATATATATATATATATACATATGTGTACAGACACATAACATATATAATACGTATACATACGTATATATTACATATACAAAAACTTTTAAGTTAGATCCTCGCTGAAAGTATCCATTAGTAATTATACCTTCTTGCTATTTAATATTATAAATGTATTATACAATGACTTTAATGTAGACTAATTGAACATGTTAAAGGATAATTCCGGTATTTAACACCTTGAGTCTGTTTTGTAGTTTGTTTTGGATGAACTAGAGTGGTGAACACAGAAATTTTGAAAATGGGTCCTGTCTCGACTTCTTGATTATTTTAGAATCGTCTTTGACCGCTTCAGAGTGGCTGTCTACCGGCATGCACAAACATGTCTTTAAAACAACCCTTAACGTTCGTTTTCAAAACTGTGCAACTCACTGAGTGTTAATGGTGTTCGTTGATGTTCCAATACAAGTAGCGTAGCGAAATACAGTATCTGTCGTGTTTTATTTGGCATTTTGTAAAATCGCATTGATTTCTGTTGGAGGACTCATTGCTCGTTGATATTACTGCGCTAACGGAAACGGAAAAGGTCTGTTTACATTTGGTTGTAGTCTTTTCGCTCGGTTCTACTCCTTTTAGAAGGCTAGACACTGGGTGCTTCTCATTTCTTATTTGTGCTTCCTCGTTTCCTTTCCTCGCTTCCTTTCCTAGCGCCTCAGCTCCTCCCCTGTAGGTTGTGAGGGAAGGACGCAAGGAAAGAAAATGAGGACGGAGGAATCGAATGAAAGCTTTTTTTATACATTGGAATACTTGATCACTCGAGCGTCACTTCACAGCATCATCAGCAGCGCTCAAAGGATCTGCCCTTATGTTGTTGAAGTTTGTTTATTTAAGAAATTCATAATGAATAATAATAAAGCAAGATACCCTGTTGAAATATGTGAGATGTGTGGTTTATATAAACTGCAAAGGTAAACTATAAATTAAAAAGATTGTGACCGATGTGAAGGGGGAGGAGAATGTATACGTGCGTCACGTTTAGTCAATAAAACACTTCCGCATAGGATACACCTGTGTATCCTCGCTCATAACTCCTCTGAGAGCCTCCTCACTCCTCCATCCTCGACTCCTCGCGGTGCAATTAGAGAATTGAGATGTCCTTCAAGATGGCTGTGCTTGATTGGTTTCCGGGTCATAGGATGGAGGACAGAGGAGCGAGGAGACGAGGAGGGATATTGAGAAGCACCCACTGTGTTCCGTACAGCTTCCTTGTACGGCAAAGTGGTTGTCGCCATCAAGTGATCGGGAGTGTGCTAACTCTTCAGACTCAAATATCGAGCGGAAGTTTATACGTGGTTGAGAAGTATCTGAAAAAATAGTTCCACTATAGCAAATAACACAGATTGAAATCATACATTGCGCCGATATATTTGTTTTTAATCATCAACGAACACCACTAACCACTCGGTGAGTTGCACAGTTTTGAAAACGAACGTTAAGGGTTGTTTTAAGGACATGTTTGTGCATGCCCATAGACAGCCACTCTGAAGCGGTCAAAGGCGATTCTAAAATAATCAAAAAGTCGAGACAGGACCCATTTTCAAAATGTCTGTGTTCACCACTCTAGTTCATCCAAAACAAACAACAAAACAGACTCAAGGTGTTAAATACCGGAATTATCCTTTAAAGGTGCACTATGGTACTTTACCTTCTCTATTGGCTCCTGTGATTGAAACATAAAATTGCTTTTTACGGTACTTAAAAATGTCTTTTGCTTTTTTTTCCCCTGCCATATCCAATCTGACTGCTAAAAATCAGTAAATCATTATTGTAGGCTTACTGTAGCAAAGCAGCATTTTTTTTTTTTTACAAAAAATCTTTAACGCACCTTTAACTTGAAAGCTAACAAACTGAGTTTAACTCCACCAAAGAAGACTTCTTTCAGTTTTCTTTCTAAAACAGCCCTGTTCTTATGACTGAATCAGATACCCTGTTATTCCACATTAAAGCCATGATTACAATGATATTATAGTTGTAGTATCACGGTAGTAATTACAGTCAAACGGTTACCGCAGCATAGAGTGTTTAAAACCGCAATCCCTTCAGAAGTAATA
The DNA here is from genome assembly GCF_051911475.1 of Siphateles boraxobius. NCBI lineage: Eukaryota > Metazoa > Chordata > Actinopteri > Cypriniformes > Leuciscidae > Siphateles > Siphateles boraxobius. The sequence continues at coordinate 15,650,680 of NW_027508866.1, forward strand.
ATCACCAAAACGAATACAGTCTATATCATAACAAGTCTACAATCTCTGCAGCAGGTAATTATTACCAAACTCCTCCGCTGCATAGACTAATTAGGATTAGTTCACACACACCTACAGAACTACCGCCCACTGCCTCATTCTTATTCAGTCTATATTAAGGTCTCCAGACTCCAGTCGTTTCAAAAATGTATATTTATATACACACAGATTAATACACTTAATACTTCACACTTTCAAGTATTGCCTGTCGCAATGCAGATGCAGTTGGTTCATTAGGTTTATATTCCGTTGCTTTTAGTGCTTGTTTTAAATTAGACATATGAAGTTCTGTTGGGAGAATATGAGATTCATTACAATGATTTCTAATTTTGTTATCGCCAGCATGAATTTTTTATATATTTTGCAGGCTTCGCATATGGCTACAGTGAGGTGATTTAGCCAAGTAGGACATATTCCTGGATCAACATCTAACATTCCTATCAACCAACCACACATCTCTAACCCCAACCATAAGGTACCCCTGAAATGACAGGTTTAAACTGTAAGAAACCACATTTGATTGATCAGTATGGAGGTCTGTAATGCCTGGAGAAATCTATAAGCTAACATTCTTATTCCTCTCATTGGCAGCTGCTCAGGCTTTTCATGCTTTTTAAAAGCTCTCCAAAATGCATCAGGCACTGAACAAAACATCAACTAATATAATATATTAGTCATTCATAGTTTGCCAACAATTCATTGGCAATGAATCTCATACCCATTGTTCAAAAGTTTGGGAAGAGTTAAGGATTTTAAAAACAATCAATTACTTTTATTCAGCAATGAAATATTAAACTGATAAAAACTGACAGTAACGACTTTTACATTGTTACAAAAAAAACTTTTTAAAATAAATGCTGTTGAACTTATTAATCAAAGAATCTCGTAAAAAAATTTATCACATATCCACAATATATTAAAGCATATTGCAATGATTTCTGAAGGATCATGTGACACTGAAGACTGGAGTAATGATGCTGAAAATTCAGCTTTGACATCACAGGGATAAAATATATTTAAAAAAACTATTTTAAATTGTAATAATATTGCACAATATTCTCGTTATTACTGTATTTTTAAACAAAAACCCGGAAAATAATAAGTTCGGGAATAATTATTAGGATATGTACACTTGTAGGCATGTATTCAAGGTGCAAGGAAAACAAACTTGTCATGTGTATTTTCTGTTATTGGATTAGTTTTGGTTTCTTGTTCTCGTTTTGCCTTAGTTCCTGGTCATCGTTCGTTTCCTTGGTTGTTAATTAATCTACGCACCTGTTCTGTTTTCCGTTGATTACTCTGTCTGTATTTAAGCCCTCAGTTCATTGTCCAGTATCGTCTTTAATTCATGTGGTTGTGTGTTAGTTTTCCCTTGCGATCTACTGTGTGTATCTTTGTGAATTACTAAAGATTGGATTCTCCTGCATCGTGTGATTTCTACAGCTACCGATATGTGACAATATTTTAACTATTTTACTTTGTTTATCATGGGATGAGAAATCAAATGAAAAACATTTTGAAAATAAGTTTTTCAAAAACATTTGGAGCCAACTAGAATACACAGGATACATTGTTAGCATATGTTTTAAACTACATTTTGTTTCTTTATATTCTTGAAATGATTTCAAATGAATATACAGCTACATTTGAATGGCCTTTTTGACCAGGAATATCAAGCATACCAGGAATAACCAAATGCAGCTGGCAGCATTCAGAACGGTTGTACCATTCCCAGTGAAACAATCATGATTGTGTTATAATATAATAGTGATTTCACACTGTTTTGATAAATAATCAAATCTTGTGAAGAGTACTGTTTTCTCGTTCAGAAGTCAGACGTTTTTCTTCACCTTGCACCAAGTTATACATCTTGTGCATTGACCTTGAATACAAATAGATTACAAATAGCAACTCTTTTTCTTTCCTGATGGAGTTTGCCACATTATGTAATTGATTACCAGGCTATATTACCCATGATGGCACATTAAATTTAGCAATCTTGAGAATGAAGCACCTTTAATTTAAGAACTCATTATATGGCCTCTTTGGAACGTGCCTTATGTTGCTTTGAAACCTCACAGATCTCAATGCTAAGTGTCAATTTTTTTTCATAGCTGACACACACCACTAATTTGTGTTGAACCCAATGTGACTCATTTTTGCAGTATTGTTTTGTTGAACTGGCGTGAAAGTGAGAGGAGGCATAGATGTTGATGCCTTGGGTGCTTAGGTGCTCGAGGACCCATGAGAAAGCATTGTGTCGTATTAATAAAAGCAAATTAATTTCTATGATGTTAAATTTTGTGTGGTAACATTTGCCAAGTATATTTCTGATGTTGTTCACTGGTGCTGAAATGTGTGTAATTGACTGTATTTGTCACATATTTACACTGGCAAGTTAAGTGAATCAACTATAAGTGATTCTTTTCATGTTAACGGAAAACGACAGCTGCAATAAGCTCTGAGGTTATTTCACTCTGAATTCTCCCCTTGCCAGTCATTAATAAACTAAAAAGTTCATTACATTAAGATTGATCCTTCCCTCTAGGCAGTGGCTGATCCTGGCATAGGAATCATGGGTATTCCTGTGGAGTGGGAGCGTTCTTCAAATTAGCACTGTCATGCACATTCACAGATAACCATATCGGGTCGTGTCATCAGATCGGGTCGAAGGTTTCCAGCCCAATTTCAATTAAGTTATTCAACTGTGCTCTCAGAGTTAGTTATATTTATAAAGAGCCATTGATTCATCTCCCACCACAGGTGTAATCCACGTTTTGAGAGTTGGGTCACTCTCCAACTCTTTGCTGTAGATATAACTTACTGTATATTTATGCCACTTTGGCATAGAGATCACTTGAATATACAGCTACAAGTTATCGGGCTAAAAACCTGTCACTCATGAAAGTTCACGTCTGCCTGCTGATTGCTGATTGGCTAAAAGTGAGTGCTCGTGTGACGTCAACACCAATGCAAGCTGACACTGCATGGGCCTGTATTTAGTATGGTCATGATGGCTGATTTTATGGAGTACATGCACACTTTGAAATAGCCTATGAAATATGGATGCTTGAAAACCGCCGAACTGACCCCAAACTATAGCCCAAATTTTGTCCACCCACCCAAACCAGTTTTTACCCACACAATCAAATCAAAAACTGCTAAATTGGGCAGGAACCCACCCAATCTGGCAACACCGGTATTGTGTTGGGTTAAGGGTAACATCTTTTTTTCTCACACAGTAAATTTATTTATAACTCAGGGTATCTGCACATTTTTAACAGCAAATTTAATGACTTTTAAGACCTTTTTCAAGTCCTCTAAAAGGCAAATTTAAGACTTTACCACGAAAAAAAAAAAACAACAGGAAAATGTTCAGCACGACACCTCAGTGTTAATTTTGGCAGCCATTTTTGTTTTAGTCTTAGTCTTCAAATGAAAATGCTTATTGGTCTTAGTCACATAGTCACTTTGTCTTTCATAGTTTTAGTCTAGTTTTAGTTGATGAAAAGTCATTGCATTTTTTGTCAACTTTTAGTCATTACTTTTAGTCAAACTTCAGTTACCGACATTCATTTTGGAAGCTATTTTATATGTAGTCTTTAGACAAAAACTGTCATTATAATTCTTCGCTTTTGGCCAATTCAACTAAGCGTATGATAAATTTGAATCAAGGTAACAGGCTGTATTGACATTGCACTCTTTAGCAGTAGCACTTGTGCAATTCTACATATCCCTGTTCCTTAGTTTAGTGGTTCTCCAATATTTTAGAGTGCCATACCCCCTCTTCCACTTATACCCCTTTTCCACCAAAGCATTTTGAGAGCCGGTTCGGAGCCGGTGCCTACTCGCGAACCAGTTCTTTGTGTTTCGACAGGCAAAGAACCGGTTCTCGGCCAGGAAAACTGGTTCCAAAGCGGCACCAACTCTTTGCTGGACTAGAACCAGAGAACCGTTCTTTTACCACGTCATGCTTACGGCAGGGGCTGGGGGCGGGTTTAGATGTGTTCTATACATCTTTTCTGACCATAATATAGGATCGCAAAGCCAGGAGAAACATTTGCAGAAACACGATGTAGTCCGCCATTGTATTTGTTATGCTTGAAGTTGGCGCAAGCGTTTCTAGCTTTTTTTTATTTTTAATTTTTTTATTGAAAACATTATGTAAGCAAAGAAGAAAACAGTCACAATATAGAAAAAATAAACGGAAAGAAAAAAAGACACAAGACAGGGGTACATAACTAATCAGAAAAGATTACATATCAAAGGAAAAGATTAAAAGACTTACATATTTCAATTGTTTTTAAAGCCTTCTTGGTACACGAGTTAGAAATAATCCCAAAGTAATGTTGTACTTGCAAGCATTTCTAGCTGAGACGTATAGCGACGTACACAATGACGTAACGACGTCGTTCGCTGGGCGCTCTAGTCAGTGGAAAGACAAACCGGTTCTGAGAAGGTTCGCAAGTTGAACCAACTCAGAACCAACTTTGAACCAGCACCAGTTCTGAACCAGTTCTTTTTTGGTGGAAAAGGGGTATTAGACTGCAGTTACACCTTTTCCATTAAGGGACAATTTGCCCCCTTTAATCGATTTTTTTCAGTTTCATTTTTTACCTTTATAAAATACTTTTATAAAATAAATAATGCTTTAAATAAAACAATGTTCAATAAACATGCAATGGTGGTAAAAACGAAGTGATACTTTTAAATATGAAATTAAAATCGCCAGTAGGTGGCGGTAAGTCACTGTCTTTATGAGTGAGTCATTGAGTCATTCAGTAACTAAGCAAGTGGCTGTATTTAAAAAAAATAAAATATAAAAAATAAAAAAAGTGGCTGTATTTATGAACGGATCATTTAATCTCACGATTAGTTCAAAGTCACAGATTCGTTCACGAATCACTGCTGTGTGCTGCGGTTCCTGCTGTGGCTTTCGTTGCAAAATAGCAATAATATGATCAACATAAAAAACACTGCTGGATATCAGCCTGCATTTTGATCGCAGATTTAGTCGCACAAACGGCTCGTGACAGAATAAAGACTAACTGAATGACACTTTAATTAATTTAAGTAGAAAATCTCAAATGAAGATCACTGAACTCCAGCTTACTTGTCTGTGTTTTCAGAACATCCGCGCTTCTTCAGCAGTGTAGAGAGAGCGCGCGCGCTCCAGTGCTGGTGTGGCAAACCATCAACGCAACGCGTTCATCAATACTTACTCGTCAGTCACCTATGGAATGATGCAGGTTGAGGTTGCACCCACATACTGTAGATCAAAGTGCTGCCCCCAAATGGCGCGCTGTTCAAATTGCAGTTAAAAAAACGGATGACGAGTCGGACAAGAAATTTAAGGTCCCAAACATGAAATTTAAGACCTCCTTATCGGATATTTCAGATTTCAAGACATTTTCAGACCTTAAAAATCGGAAATTGTATTTAAGACGTTTCAAGACTTTTTAAGGACCCGCGGGGACCCTGTAGGCTAACTATCCACAATACATATTGTCACTATCCACGATGTTGTTGCATTTTTGTATTGCGATACATTGTAACACGCTATATTTTTACACCCTAATTTATTCAAATAGCATTTTTAATTGGCCACAGCTTAAACAAAAGCAAATACTGGTGTATATGTATGGAGGTGCTCATTGGTGAAGACAGTGTTTTTATAGTGGGTATAATGGTGTTGAATGGGTATAGTGGTGTCGAGCACTCTCTCTCTCTTTCTCTATTCTGCTGAACTGTGCATCTGCAAAATGGATTAATGGCAATTTACCTTTTATTAGTTGTTCTATTAGTACCCATTTCTCCTGTTCTTGTGGGAAATCAAAAATAGCTATTTGAGACATTTTGTTCTGCCTTGTCTTTGTCTCAACAAGCTTAATTGTTCCAGGTAATGTAATGATATTCACTTGGTGGTGTTAGCTAGTGAAAAGTTAATTGCATTAGGGCACAAATCTCCCAATAAAAATCATGTTTAATCAGTAGCAGAAATACAATCATTAAACAAGATGGAGGTGGAGGGTTTTGGGGGGTGGAACGCATGTGGAGCGGCTGTGTTTAACATTCATGTTTACAGTGACTCACCACTGTTAAGGTGCCAAAAAAAACACTTTGGTGTCGAGCAGAAGCCTCAGGTAGAAGTGTTATACAACACCATCATTTCTATGACTGCTGACTTAAATTAGCATTAAGGCTAGTCACTGCATCAGATGCCATTTGGTACGAAAATATAAAGCATTCGCTGCACCACTTTCCAACGTATCAAAAAAAAGAACTGTCACTTAACTTTGGTAACATGATCACGTTGCGGTTTTGTTCTATTTGCATTTTATTACAGCTGCCATAAATGAGCTCTGTGCATTTGTTGTGTCTATAAAGAAGAACGCTGTGTGCTCTTGCTTTCTAAAGTTGCGCTAGACTTTGAAGACGAAACGGTGACAAACTTAATTGTTTGGGAATTTTAAAGAAAAAAGTCTCTGGAGGCATTAGTCTGATGTGACATGTTAAGGTGAATAGATTTCTGAAATAGTAACCATTTAATAACTTTATAAATATCAAAATATGTATTGCAGTTTTGTGTATTTTAAGTAATTAAGGCTGGGAATCAATGCACATATACTAATAGAGTGGTGAGGTGATGACATATTTTTGTAGAATTACCCTGATTTCCTCCACAAAACCCAATAGGATTTTCCTATTGGCTTTTTTGATAATTGCAGAAAATAAGCCCTGTGACCAACACGTTTGATTCTTACAAGTTTTGTTCACCATAATAAATCTTTACAAATGCACATAATTCTAAATTGTGTAGCCCAAATAGAATCACTAGAAGTAAAAAGCTAAACATAGGCTGTAAACGAACTACACCATGGTCACAAGACTTCAACATCAGAACCAACTCTTTCGATCTTTATTAAAAAAAAACATTTGCCCTGAAAGTTTGTGTTGGAATAGTTTATAAGCGCACGATTATAAATTCAGAAGCTGTGAAAGCGGACTAGTGATTAGATTCCCAAAGTTTTCCTGTTCAGCATGATGATGCATCTCCAACAACCTCTGTACTCCCATTTAACCACTTGTCAGCAAATAAGGTTTAATGAGGACCTATTATGGCCTTTTACAAAGTCTTGATTTTATTTTGGGAGTCTACTAGAATAGAATAATGATGCTTGAATGTTCAAAAAACATTATTTTACACATATTTTACATTGTTGTAGCACCACTCTTTCTGAGCCATTCCTCTTCTAAAGTAGTGTCCAGGTCACAGTGAGATGCTGGTGGAGGAAAACATTTTCCGACATGCTCCTACAAAATACCTCAAAGTGGCTCAAAAATATTTAGATCTGGTGACTGTGCAGACCATGGGACATGTTAAGCTTCACTTTCATGTTCGACAAACCACACTGTCTCCAATCTTGCTGTGTTTATTGGAGCATTAACATGCTGATGCACAGCACCCCCTTCAGGGTACACTGTTTGAACCATTAGGTGCACATGTTCCTGCAGAATGGTTCGGTAGTCCTTGGCAGTGAAGCACCCATCAAGCACAGTAGGCAATGCCATGATATTGCTGCCCAAACAATCACTGATCCACCCCGGGCTTCAGTCTGGGCAGCAACAGTCCAGTCGTTAAGACTCTTTGAGGCTTCTCCACACACAGGAACTCCCATGGACCTGGGAAAAACAGAGAAGATGGACTCATCAGAGAACGAAACATGTTTCACTTTGTCCACAGCCCAAGATTTACACTGCTGACACCAATGAAACCGACATTTGGCATTGGCACGAGTGACCAAAGGTTTGGCTATATCAGCCTGACCATGAATACGGAGTCTGCAGAGCTCCCGACGAACAGTTTTGGTGGTGCCCATTTAATTCTGTAGTGATTTGGGCAGCTTTGGCTTTATGTTTTTTGGATACAATCCGGATTAGTACCTGGACATCCCTTTCAGATAGCTTTCTCTTCTGTCGACAGTTACTCCTGTTGGATGTGGTTCGTCCCACGTGTTTGTATGTTGACATTACCCGGGATACCATAGCTCTCAGCTTTAATACACCACAAAGACTTGCTCGCCACAGGATGCGCACCAACAATTTGTCCTTTTTTGAACAACGTCTCCCATTATGTTGTGTGGATTGCAGTATTTCACATACAGTTGTGCTATTGTTCTACTACCTCGACACTCTGCTCTTACTGATGGAACGTAAAAAGTGAAGATTGGCCACCAGGCCTCGCACATACAGTATAGGTGTCAAACCTCCAACACTATATTGGCCAGTGTTTCGGTTTCATTGTCCAACCCTGTATGTATATTTATCAAGCTTTTCGGAAAGGCACGCAGCACTATTTATAGGCAAAATGTTTGTGCTAGAACACTTGTTTTTCAGCGGGAATGCAAATTAGAATAGCACTTAACCATGAACACAAAAGCCACACCACACAAATGTTTTTTAATTGGTTTATTTTGTTAGCAAGCATGTCACTATAATTGTTAAGTTCTTTCCATCTATCAATTTTCTGCAAAAATAACGATCGACATGCTTGTTTGCTTTGCGGTCCCTTTAAATAAAGTTTTAAAAAAGACCAAGCATTGGATCTACGTCAGAGCATCAGAGCTCCACGAATCTTTCCACGGCGTACCAGGCAGGGTGGCGAGAGCAAAATTCGGCCGCTCTCACCGGCGGTGGTGTGAACGCGCGGTAATTGAGGTTGTACTGCGAACATGATTGAAATAATAAGCACAACTATGTACTACAAGTTTGTTTCTGTCATTGTATTTTTGTGAATGGCATCATTAGGATATTAAGTAAAGATCATGTTCCATGATGATATTTTGTAAATTTCCTACCGTAAATATACATAACTTAAAAATTTTTTATTTTTGTGAGTGAATGCAGCACAATCGCGAACATAAATGGACACATATAAAGGCGATTTTCTCAACGTTCCGATTTCTTTGCAGCCTCAGATTCCATATTTTCAAATAGTTGTATCTAGGCCAAATATTGTCCTATCCTAACAAACCATACATCAATGGAAAACTTATTTATTCAACTTTCAGATGATGTACACATATCAATTTCAGGATTCCAGAAAATTGACCCATGTGGTTCAGGGTCACATTTGTGACTACTTGTCTGTAGCTTCAAATTCAAAATGCAGGTTTTTGACTATTGTCAGTGAGTGCAAATCTCAACAATCAAATTCAGATTTTTATTTTACAGGTTTTCACGTTGGAGCTGTGATTGTAAATTTTAACTTATGAATATGAATACTTATTGTACAAGTTCTCAAAATCCCATCTACATGCTCTAAAGTTTTGCTACTTTTATCTAAGCACCCTCAAACGCAAGCAAGAGCACCCTCAGTTGATATTGTAATAATATATTGGCAAGATAGATTTGGAAAATGCTCCAGTGCATATTTGTGTTTGCCTACTGGGGAATGTCGAATGTATCCATTTACAACATTTTTTCGCAGCGATGGCCAATCAGAGGTGTTTAAGTTAGTCAGAATCCACTCACCGCTCAAAATGTTTTTATTCTGTCCCGAGTTGTGCAAGCTCGCGGACTGACAAAGCGACAGCGTTTAGTGATTGTAAAGGGAGCAGTTTTGGCTTGCTTTCGAGGCTACAGCATTTATAGGCTATTGAATAAAACTATTGTTTTTTAATGCGGCTAAGAGGACCGACAGCCAGTTGCATGCTGCAACGATAGTGACATCTACATATAAATGCTGGATTCACTCTGCACGAGACAGAAAAATTACATGTTAAAATAATAGCGCATTAAACCAATGTAAAGGCAGACTAGATGTAGATAAATATTTTTTTAATTCTAAATAAATGTCTCACTGTGAACTGTTACGGAGCCGTTGCTTAGCCTAAATCTGCACTATCAGTGATCTGATTCTGGAACCGGGCTTGTAGGCATAATAGGCCAAGATTTTTAAAGAGGGCCAAATAAAAATATTTTTATTTTACTAATTTGTTTATTTTAAGTTATATTGTGCTTTGTTGTTATAATATCTGCTAATGAATAATGAATAATGAATAATGAATGCAACAAAAAAAAAATCAGTGTCGAATAAATATTTTTAAATTGTAGTTTTTGTGATTGATTTTTCTTTGAAAAGCGTGCTGCTGCACGCTTGTGTGTTCAGGCACGTTGTTGGTGCGTTGCTCTTTTGAGGCAACTGAAATAAATAGACTGCGCCATTGACCAACTGAAACCTGGTCTAAAGTCAATGGACCAGTATTTTTTAGTAGTAATATGCGCCTATAGAAAGGTGCACAACACGTGTACACTCTGCATATTACACACACAGGGACACAGCGGCACACAAACATGTAAAAAATTTAAAATAAAAGGATGTAATAGATTATTATTGTGTACAAAGATATGGTGGAATCCGGCTTGTACCGTAGATGGTCTGCTTGTGCGCTTTAACCTTGTGCATGAGCAGATCCGTTTCCGCTTTCCGCTTGCAAATTCCGCCATATAAATAGCAACCCGCCATGGTGCGAGCGCAACTGGCTTTTAAAGGAAATGGGAGATGAGACTCTGATTGGTTTATTGCACGCAATGGCCAAAGCCAGTGTTGGGGAGTAACGGAATACATGTACCAGAGTTACGTATTCAGAATACAAATTATGAGTAACTGTATTCCGTTACAGTTACAATTTAAATAGTTGGTATTTAGAATACAGTTACATTGTTGAGATCAATGGATTACATGACGATACTTTTCTGTTTCATGAGTTTATTCAATCTCTAAATAAATTAAGGCAACTCCATGCATTTCCCAGAAGCCCCAATATGAAAACGAAAAAATGCGCGGATTGCGTGATCAGTCACAATGGAGTCGGAAGAGGAGAAGTGGGAGCTAGAGGTAGAGATGGAGCCGGGACAACAGAGCCAGGGCAAGAATGCGTTTCTATCTTGGAAATTCAAACAGCATTTCACATTAAAGAAAGAGAAAGGAGAACAAATGTAACTGTTTATAAGTTATTAGTTTTTAATAGTTATTAAATATAAGTTTTTTTTATTAGCCAGGGGTAGTCGTCTGCTGTAGTTTTACTGGTCACCTTGCTATTTTATAGTTGTATCAGGTAGGCTACTAGCTACAGGGCTGTAACGATATGCGATATGAAACCGAAATCGCGACACTTAGATCCATGAACCTGTGTCGCGTGTGAGAAGGCAGAATCGCGACACTCACCTTCCAACTCCCAGAGTTATCCTTCCCATCCAGATCCAATGCTAACACGTCTTTAAATTACTATTAGTATTATTTGAAGTTAACATTAGGCTATAAAATACGTAGACCTACACCACAAAACTAGTTGCGGAATAATTATTTAAAATTTAGCAATAGCTTTGGACGTGACATTTGCAGTCAAAACTTGAAATATAAATTCTCAGAAAATGCATTTAATACGAATATATCGAAATGTCTGTTTGTATATCCATACTCCCTTAATTAAAGAGTCCAGACATTAGAAAAATATCTGTCTACACATGCGTTTTATATTTAATATGAGGGAAATAAACATGCGTGACACAAAAAAATATTTAACTTTTAGGCCAAATATTTTTTAGTAGGCTACTTCTGTGAATTAGGCTACTGCGCAAAGCAAAAGTAATACCGACCGGATGAAGAAGGGTTGGCTCTCCACAGAACATAAAATATTCATTTTATTTTATTTTTCTTGTTAGCATTTATGAGGAAAAAACAATGTTACGGACTTGACCACTCTGAAAGCGGCACTAAGAGCCTGCTTTAAAACTTTCACAGAGGCATCAAACAGATGCACAAAGCCTTTCTTTAAAGTGAATTTCGATTTGTATTAATTGTATGTTAATTTTAATCAATGTTTCATCAACCAATTGCCTGGAATAAATAAATAAGTTGTAAATATGGCAGACAATAGATATCACGGCACGGAGGCGCCGGTGCGTGAACTGGGGCTAGTCTCATCGATGAACTGAAACTTAGCGTATAAGGTAGGCTATAGCCTACTTGCCTCACAGACATGTCTACTTTTAAACAGAACAACTCAAAACGAAAGAAAACAGACTGCTCTCTGTTTATGTAATCCGTATGAAATGTGCATTTCTCTCCGGCGCGTTCACTAGGGTGCTGCGAAGGTCGCGAGTCAGCATCATCAACTTCATCTTTGCAGCCGACACTAACAGTCATTAGGCTACTTTTGCCGGTTCTTTGTGACAGCTTTTAGGTGCTTTATTGGCAGCGCCACCTTTACATGTTACATGAACGCGTCACCACCTCATCACCGCACCGGTGACAGCAACATACATAGTCTTTGTTCTTCTAAGCAAATTATAATATTTTGCACTTTCAGGGAGACATGGGCCTAACACATTCAGCCAGTTGGAACAGAAAAACACACCAGAATAGGTCTGTTTAGTAAGCAGGATTTGATGGCCGCATTCCTACACTTATAAAATGCAATTCAATGTGGAAGTAATCCAAGTATTCAGAATACTTTACTCAGATAAAGTAACGTAACGGAATACGTTACAAATTACATTTTTGGGCATGTATTCTGTATTCTGTAACGAAATACGTTTTGAAAGTATCCTTCCCAACACCGGCCAAAGCACACCCATTACTCATTAAGCGAATAGGGACAACCCTTTTAGACCATGCACCAGACGAGCCGACCATTTTTCCCATCATTAAACTAGCAAAAGTGGATTCAGACATGCCCTAAGTGCCCTAAGCATGTGCTTAGATTTAAGATAGGGCCCAAAGTACTAAAAAGCATTTTATTTAATTTATGCAATGGTGAAAAAAATTGGCAAAATAAATGGGAAAAAAATCCTACAAGCAAACATTTTCATGTCAGTGTATCCCTAATTATTTCAAATTGTGAGCTCTTTGAAAGTGTAAAAACACAGGCACATTTCCAAGGAATCAAGGTCTAGTCACTTCATTTTGTGCCTTTTCTTACAGCGAGAGTCCAAACTCTGGAAAAATCCATGCATCTCCATCATCCACCTCATTCTGCAGTGCAGAGATAGGAGTTAAAAAACGCTGTGTGTGTGTGTGAATGAATGTATTTAAATCTTAATCTGCCTTTTAGTAATGAACCACACATTTTCTAATAATTATGTCTGGTAGTGATGTGTTAATATGTATTCTGTGGAGTTCTTCATTAATTTTATATTACAAGAGGAGAAATTAACTAGTTTAGACACTTTAGGGTGCGTTAGCACAGTTTAGATCAATAGGTGTTATCTTTCCAACTTTAAATATTTGCGTATTTCTAACTTTCTTTTCCCTCTACAGAAAAGAAAGTCTTCCACTGATAAGATACAAGAGCCTGTGAGGCACAATCAACAGTTGGTCAATAAAGAAACTCATTATACGAAATGTGCTAACATTTCAAACACGCAAGTATTTCACCTCGGGATATGTAGGTTATGAGTTTATGATATGCTGTTGTTCCGATTAATGTGACTGCTGCAATCGATTCAGACATTTTTTAAGTGATCTACAACCATTTATCAAATGTCAATTCCTCACACATGCACAAATACAACAACCTGAGAGCTTAACATAATTACGATTTAAGTGACGTGGTAATTTGTTTCAGTTTAATCAGAGGTGGCATATTGAACGTCATCCAATCAGAGAGTGATCTTTACATCACTTAAGCTCCTAATGAGCTGTACGAACATATGAACACTCACACTAAAATAATGGCTCAAGGTCATTTTCTCACACTCCAGCATATAAGGTCAAGCTCATTATTTGTCCATTGACTGCAAACAATACAGGAAATAAAAGAAACTAGTGGTGGGCCGTTATCCGCGTTAACGTGCTGCGTTAACGTGAGACTCTTATCGGCGATGATTTCCATTACACGAGAGTAGATGTTAAAACTTCATGCTGATTTGTACTCGGCTTTCGCCAAGATAAGCACCAACTAAGACGTAGCTTAACAGTAACCTATGCTTCTCCATCCATTTACGCTTCTTTCCAAATGGTGATGTGAATCTCCTTCTGTCTGATGTTAATAGCTGCAGTGTATTTGCACCCACAACGGCTGCCACCACAGTGCGGTCCCCTCATGACAACCGTCTGGATTGAGCTGAGTAGGGGACATCTCTAGGGTCTTCAAGTGGGCACCTTCCGTCCTCAGTGTTTCGTCGACTAGCCCACGACACCTCAAGAGAGCTCGACAGTGACTCTGGCGTCCCAGAGTCACCCCCCTCTGTCCCCCTCTCAACTCAGCCCAGCTTACTGACCTTTACATCCCTCCTGCTGCTGAGGCTGCTCCTTCCACCTAACCACAATCTTTCACAACCTCTCCACAGCCCGACCAGACCATACGCGCCAACCCGTTTGACTAAGGCTGTCGAGCCCCACTGCGGACGTTAAAGCGGTCAGTGGCAACGGTTCCTTATGGCATACTACCGCAAAACACAATATCTGTCCAAACACCAATCCTCATTCACACAAAATACACAGGAACGTAATAACTGGAATTACTATGCAAACTATACAAATAAACCAACAGACTCATCAAATTTTCAAGAATTTTTCAAAACCGTAGCATGGCGGCCTGTACACCACAGCCAGTTGCTGCTCCTCTCTGCTGCTTCAGAGAAGTTCTTTACTGTGCGACGCAACTGGCCACTGAATCCGACGTCTCTGAGGAACCGGGTTGTGGAGTGTGCCACAAATCCTCGACAACCCACTTCTACTGGATAAACCCGGACTCTCCATCCTCGCTGTTCTGCTTCAGTGGCCAGCTGAGCATAACACAGTTACTTTCTTAAAAAATTCTTAATCTATTCTCAAAGTTGGGTTGGGAGCTGAGCTGGGTCTATACTACGCAAGCTATGATGACTTTCACCTTGATATTTTAGCGCGGATGTATACCTAGCCGAATTGCACTGTAGGGGGTAGGGATGGGAATTGAAAACCGGTTCCACTCGAAAACTGGTTCTAAGACTTACGAACCATCGATATTGTATGCCCTCGACGTTAACGATTCCTCTTATCGATGCTCCTGCTCCGAGTCCCAGACATAATATACAGACCGCAAACTTAACTTTCCCTTTTGTCCTTTATCGGGCACCATAGCGTGACGTACTATACGCATCTGTGTGTCATTTGTGATGTCAAAGCGATTTAACAAGACTTCACCATCTCCACACTAAGCGCTGTCTTGCTCTCTCTCCCTCACACATATTAACCAAAATAAATCGACACGATGTTAAAAAGGTCGGAAGACCAACGTTTCATGTGGAGCATTCGGAGATTTTGTGTTCCTGAATTACCGCTGGGTGTGAAATTGTGCTAAAATAAGTTACCTTATCTTCTCTGAAAAGCGTTCCACACATTCAGCTGACAGTCTCAAGTACCACCTAAACGCAAAGCAACCCTTAGCTAATGCGGTAGATGCCGGGCCAAGCACTGATGTAATGTTAAACTACTATGTTTGAGTGCAACCGAGGCAAGATCGTCAGCACAGCTCTATCAGTTAAATTTAAAGATGTATCCAATAGTAAACACAAGTACATCTGATTGAACTTGATTTATCTTCATCACCAATTATCATAGTAGAACAGCTTTCTCAAGCAGTTTGTGATGCATTTTGGAAACAGGAGATGAGCCCCTGGTCTAATGCGCCATTAGAAGACCCGTTCTCAAAGACTTAGGCCTACTTTTAGTCATTATTTGGGTAGCACACATATTCTGAATGCTTTCGACAGAATTCAAATGAGCCATTTTAATCTATATTAATCTAGATTAATTCCAAGATTACAGTGAAATTAATCTAGATTTAAAAAAATTAATCTATGCCCACCACTAAAAGAAACATTTTTCTCTAATTCATTATTGACTATTTTGTCATAAAAACAACGACCTGTAAACAGGTTCTGGTAAAAGAATAAGTATATTTACAAAGATAGGTTAGTATTGACATAGAACAGCTTATCAAATATCAAAACACTGACATTACTTTGAAACTTTTTTTCAATTGAATTGTCCTGGCGGGATGTGTGCATAAACAAAGTGTAATTTTCCGAGTCAACGAAACAATTTAATTTTTTGTCTGCAAAATTGAAGTGAAATTTCACTAATGTGACCGCAACTTTACGAGCGGTTTCATTTTAGTGAATCAAAAATATACAGTGTGACCAATGGACCCCGATTTCCACAACAAATTACTTTTATGATGGAACCAATCTGAAACCGTCTTGAATCAGTCTAAAACACAGCCATGTACAATTTACAGCATTAGCAGAGAGAGACTTGCTTTTATAAGTAAACAAAATGGACGTTATGGCTGAAATGAATTAGAATCAAACTAAACCGAGAGCTTGTGAATCAGAATCGAATCAGGAAATATGTATCAATAACCAGCCATATTTACCAGAAGTCTTGACGTGTCCTAGTAGTGAAGTCCGATTCATGAACGAAGCGTTCAAAACTGGCCTGAATGATTCATTAATCAAGCTGATACAGTTCTTGACTTCAACTCAATGTATGTATGATGTAATTACAACAAAGCAAATGAAAAAAATAGTCAAAAGTTTTCATTCAACAAATGCGCTCTTTGAAACGAGTGGTTAGCGCTGTTTAGTTTTCCCAACCACGTCTCTTCTACGTGCAACATTTTCAAAATAGCCAATAATCAATTAGAGAAAAAATTTAGAAGCCAATCTGAGATAAAACTTTCATTTTACTTTCATTTTACGCCCTGTGTCAAAATGTCAAATCACAAATGACAGAGATGATGAGGACCATGTAACAGACGGAAACGTCCGCAGCTAATACTGTTTCTTGTCACTTTGTTAGCCTTTGTTAATTTTCTGCAGTTGAAGATGGGGTTAGATACGAGGTGTGCTACTGCATCGAGTCACGTGACCGTCTCAGAACTCAACACCACCTCCACGTTTAATGAGCAATTATCAAACCAAAAGCCCACTCTGTGTCTAAGCTGTCAACAACCTTCCAGCCTCTCTAATGCGAGCAGTGTAAACTTTATAATTGCTTTCAACACAGAATAATGAATCAATTTTCTGTCTGATTTCCATATGCAGGGAAAATTAATGCAGTGTAATGCGCTTTCCTTGTCTAATTGACTCCTTCATTTCATGCAGTGTTTCTAAAAGCAGGAGCAAACAGCCGTAGAAGCTAGGGATCAGCGTTGCCTCTGCATCTGGAACAATATATATAATTTCTTATCTCATTTCTATGAAAATGCCATGAACATTCGTAGAAAACGGTTTCCACCTTTGCCTTCAATTTGCATGGAGGCAATAACCATATCAACATCACAGATGCACATCATGAGAATAATATTTGAACATTAATATAAATATGAGACAGCCTTATGGAGCAGGGAATAGCTTTTAAAAAAAAGAAGAAGATTCTCGCCATGAATGTATTTATAGTGTTGTGCATTTTTCTTTCTGCAGTCCTCATGGCCCCATCCGCCCGGAGAGCCTCACGGGATCATCCGCCCCCTCCGAGTCTCCCAGCGCTGGCAGAGGGGCACACTAAGGAAATGTGTGCATTGGAAACGATTAAAAGACCTCCTTCTTCTGCATGAATAAAAATCAGTGGGACCATAGCTGGAAATGGAGTGTGTGTGGAAATTAGTTGATGGGCTGAGGAGGAGGGCCATGGTTTTGCTATCTTTGTAGGGCAAATGCTCCCATAAAATCGTGCAACAACTGCATAGCAACAAACTGGCAATAAACTACAGCTGATGAGCAAGCATCATGGGGGAGATTTTTGCAGGAGTAAGCAGCACAAATGTAAAAGTCACCAATAGTAGACAAGGTAGATGATGCTAGACTTTTTTTAAACGTCATTATTTTTGACATTTCATATGGTGATGCAAATGACGCAGAAATGTATGGAGCCCCTAAAAGGACACGTATAAAAATTTTTTATTTTTTTGCAAATCTGGTGATTAAAGGCCCACTGAAGTGCCTTGAAACACGCAGCATTATTCAATGTGTCGACCTAATTATCACTGAAACAGGAAGACAGGGCGGGACATATCAAACTGCCCCTCCCCTTTTTTAAAATAGCCTATGGCATTTCGTTTATATCACAGCTTGGCCAGTGCCATTGAGCTCGGTAAAGCCACAGTTTCCTCAATCTCTAACCGTTTCTCCTCTTAAAATAAAGAATTGTCCAGAATTCAAATGGATCCTATGTTTTCTGGCATGCGTTGACTTGCAAATATAATACGCTCTGTGCTATCGTATCTCTGGACCGGAGCCGACTGTGTGCGCGGCACTGCGCGCTGTGGCGGTTCAAGTGACACTAACATGAAACCATACTTCATTCCCAATGGAAATATTTAAATTCCCATATTTAAACTGTCTAAATCATTCCTTATACCCTACCCTATACCCTATATAGTGCACCATGTGCCATTCATCATTGTCACGAACTGCTCTGAGACAAGAAGGTTGATATACAAATGCAGCTTTTAATAATGGGGCAATCCAAACACACAGGACTTTGCAGGGAATAAGAGAAAGAACCAGGAAAGCTTCTCAATTCTTATTTGTGCATCCTCGTTTCCTTTCCTCGTTTCCTTTCCTCGTTTCCTTTCCTCGTCTCAGCTCCACCCCCTGTAGAATGCGAGGGAAGGACGCAAGGAAAGAAAATGAGGACGGAAGAATGGAATGAAAGATTTTTTCATACATTGGAATACTTGATCACTCGAGCGTCACTCCACAGCGTCATCGGCAGCGCTCAAAGGATCTGCCCTTATGTTGTTGAAGTTTGGTTATTTAAGAAATTCATAATAAATAATAATAAAGCAAGATACCCTGTTGAAATATGTGAGATGTGTGGTTTATATAAACTGCAAAGGTAAAGTATAAATTAAAACGATTGTGACCGATGTGAAGGGGGAGGAGAATTTATATGTGCGTCACATTTAGTCAAAACACTTCCGCATAGGATACACCTGTGTATCCTCGCTCATGAAGCCTCCTCACTCCTCGATCCTCGCCTCCTCCCGGTGCAATTAGAGAATTGAGATGTCCTTTAAGATGGCTGTGCTTGATTGGTTGCCGGGTCATAGGATGGAGGACAGAGGAGCGAGGAGGCGAGGAGGGATATTGAGAAGCACCCCTGGCTTATATATGGTGAGCAAACAAGAAGATGAGACACAGGTGAAAACAATGTGTGCTGATGAGCCCATGCAGAGAATTATGGGCGATGTAGTTTGTGAACGAATGACAATAGTCTGTTGTGGAGTGCCCTCTGGGGGTCACGCTTCAGGGGGCCAGGGCGGATGCGACGCTTCAGGGGGCCAGGGCGGATAAGACGCTTCAGGGGGCAAGGGCGGATGCAACGCTTCATGGGGCCAGGGCGGATGCGACACTTCAGGGGGCCAGGGCGGATGCAACGCTTCAGGGGGCCAGGGCGTATCCGACGCTTCAGGGGGCCAGGGCGGATCCGACGCCTCAGGGGGTCAGGGCGGATGCGAGGCCTCAGGGGGCCAGGGCGGATGCGACGCTTCAGGGGGCCAGGGCGGATGCGACACTTCAAGGGGCCAGGGCGGATGCGATGCCTCAGCGTCAGCGAAACGACCATTCAGGTGGCCAGGGAGGCACAGACAGTACAGGGGGCCTGGGAGGTGCCGATAATTGTAGGCGGCCCAGTCAGTTCAGGGGTCCCGGGGGAAACGGCCTTGCCATCAGGGCCAGGCTTGGTCACTACGGCTGGGGACCCTTAGCCCCTGTAGAACCATGTAGAAAATAGTAAAAGTGACCATATTACCCGCAGCTTCAGCGTCTATTTATAATATAGGGTGTGGGACGCTTTAGATTCTAGAGAGCATTTGATTGGACAGAAAATCTTTTGATAATCTGAAGTGCAGAGTGATGTCATCACAATCATTGATTAATTTTAGCGGAAGTGAGGGACTATAAGTTTTGAATGCCTTTATCTTCTAAATGTGAATCTTGTCATTGTTTTGGAGCACACTACCTTATAGATAATAACAGTAAGGCTAGCATCATACTAAAAGCCAAAAAACTTCAATTTTGAATTCATGGGGACTTTAATATGAGATAGAAGGAAAAACTATATTGCAATGGTTTTGTGGGTTTACGCAATACTTTTGTGAGCAAATGCAAAATTACTGAAATATAATTTTTCCTCCCATCTAATTTTTTTCCTTTTACTGTTGTAAGGAAACCTGGGTCAGGCTTTGGGGATATGTATTTTAAAATTAGTAATTTCACAATTAATAATTATTCATACGGTTTGACCTAGATAATCATACATGTTAAATCTCCCAAAAAAGGGATAATACGTTGCCAATCTATGAACGACTGAATACAACGGATTTATAATCAATCATCCCACATATTGGCAAAAAATAGATCAATTATATATATCAATAATCAAATCATAACGAATTATAATTTAACATTCCTATACAAATTGTCCAGAATATATAGGTTCCCAGGAAAACTTCTAAGGGAATTAATTCGTCATCGAATTAATCTGTTTGTCCAGCAAACTGATCATGCGATCTTCATCAACTCCTATAGAGAAGTTGCCATTAAGGGACTCGCAGGAAAAGACGATCTTTCCGGCCGTGAAAGATAATTTTCCTGTTTTGCAACAATACTATTTAAAGTATTCCACAATTTTAAAGCTTGTAGCTTTGGATCGTATATACATTAAAGGGACTTGTATATGAGCGAAAAGACAGAATCAATAAATGAATATAATGCATTTTTAAGGCAAAGTTACATATACCGGTTATAACAAACAATATATGTATTTACAAACACAATAATGGCAACGACACAATGAAAGAGAATGCATCAATAAAGAGAGAGAGAGAATGAGAGAGAGAGAGAGAGAGAGAGAGAGAGAGAGAGAGAGAGAGAGAGAGAGAGAGAGAGAGATCTGCAAAATTCACCTGGACAAAACCCTCTGAGAGACCACAAGAAATCAACATCACCCTAAACGGGGGTAAACAAATCTTAAGGCTATGAAAGCTTAGTAAACGAAATACTTGCACATCTATAGGTCTTCTGTGTGGTTGATATGAAGAAGGCGTGTGTGTCTCGATCCTGGGAGCGTCACGTGTTCACTCGTTCTTCCAGAGCGAGCCAAGTGCGGCGATTTTGAATGTCCGTTTGAGGTGAAGTTGCCGGTTGATTATTGAGGCTAAGTTCATTTCACTCGTCGGTGGAAATGAACAAAGGAGAATTCGAAAATGGAAAATAAAAACTTAAAGAAACAAACAAACAAAGGAAAAGATCCCCGGAGGGGGATCAGGAGTTACATGATGCGAGGAAGAGGAGAGAGGTAAGAGAGAGAGGGACTGATCTCTATCAGTCATTTAAAAGGGGAGAAGATGTCACATCCTCTTGGGGTATGTGAGCCAATCCGAAGTAGACCCTTTGGAGGGAGATTTTTTTTTTACTCTGTGTTCAGACAGCACATTTGAATCTGCAATTTCATTGGGTATTTTAAGAGAAAGAATCTTCGATTCTTATAATACCCTTGTGTCACAAAGTTAACAAAATGTAATTTAAATTAACAAATGGGGAACGAAGATTGGAATTCATAGAGACCAAATATGGTTCGTATATTTGTATGCAAAGTCTAAAACATTAACCCATTAGAGTTTACAAGAAAACAACGGCCAAAACAACATCCGAAGGAAAATCATTAGATGTGAAAATTAGATACATGTTTATACATTTCTCAAGTGGATATATATATATATATATATATATATATATATATATATATATATATATATATATATATATATATATAAGATTAACAATTTCTCCTCAGGAGAATTAAGCGAGTGTCACATCTCTCAGGAATTCCCTTTTACAGGTCGTAAAAATCCTTATCTATTGTAACAGGATATTCACTAGGCAAAACCAACACTCTGTGTGTGTGTGATTGGTCCAGACGCTACAACTACTATACACTTCCCAGATACCTTCATAGGACCTGGGCAATCGGACGAACATGACAACATATCAAATATATTTCGGTAAAGTCTTTGATGAAGTTAATGAAAGTTTCGTGTGTGTGTGTGTGTGTGTGTGTGTGTGTGTGTGTGTGTGTGTGTGTGTGTGTGTGTGTGTGTGTGTGTGTGTGTGTGTGTGTGTGTGTGTGTGTGGGTGTTGGATTGTGCTATGGTCTCCATTCTGGCCTGGCTCTGAGGAGATAACAATCTCTCGGAGTTGGTTCAACTTGCGAACCTTCTCAGAACCGGTTTGTTTTTCCACTTACTAGAGCGCCCAGCGAACGACGTCGTTACGTCACTGTGTACGTCGCTATACGTCTTAGCTAGAAACGCTTGCAAGTACAACATTACTTTGGGATTATCTCTAACTCGTGTACCAAGAAGGCTTTAAAAACAATTGAAATATGTAAGTCTTTTAATCTTTTCCTTTTATATGTAATCTTTTCTGATTAGTTATGTACCCCTGTCTTGTGTCTTTTTTTCTTTCCGTTTATTTGTTCTATATTGTGACTGTTTTCTTCTTTGCTTACATAATGTTTTCAATAAAAAAATTAAAAATAAAAAAAAGCTAGAAACGCTTGTGCCAACTTCAAGCATAACAATTACAATGGCGGACTACATCGTGTTTCTGTAAATGTCAGAAAAGATGTTTAGAACACATCTAAACCCATTAGGGGCAGACTCTGTGGTGCCTAATCTGAGTTATGAACCAGAGTCAGAGAGGTTAGAAGCATTCTTACATGTATAAGTGCATGAGTCGTCCTGACATAGTCCAGATACCCTACACCGTCCTTTTTGGGGCTCAGTAAGTTAAGTAAAGTGGCGTTTTTTTTTAGAGGCTCAAATGGCACTAAATTAAAAGATTACATTTTATTATACAGTTTTAATAAACAGTTTCAGTTTAATTAATGTTTAGACTAAAAAAAATCTCAAATAGTGTAGCAATCGAGTAAAACATTTTCCTGGCACCTTTAATGTATTTAATAATTTTTTCAATATCGTTTTCAAAGTAAAAAGTATTTTTTTAGCATTTCATGGATTATTATTATAAATTGAATTAGGTTGGGGGAGGGGCTAACCGCATCACATTACAATTTACAACTTGAAATAATAAATATCTGTTAATTTTGAAAAGAAAATGTGTAGGATTGCACCCAACACAATCTCATTGCAAATTCGTTACTATCTTTTTTGGCAAATTGGTGGCTAAGAATCCGTACAGTCTCATTTGTATGTTTTTGTACAATCTGTTTACACCCCAGTGATGGGTGAATGTTTAGGGGTGGTCCTTCATTATTACTTTTTTTGGTTTCACTTTATTTTGATGGTCCCTTTAACACATTATGTTGACTATAAGTAACCCTGCACCTACATGTCTGTAGACTCTCATTAGAGTGTTAGTAGATTATTAGTAGACTAGTAGGGTTAGAATAAGTTGACAAGTTGCAAATTTACTTCTAGTCAGTAAAATATCTGTTGGAGGACCATCACAATAAAGAGTTAGCAGATATTAAGCAGACAGTACTAATACTCTAATGAGAGTTAGTTGACATGTAGATGCAAAGTTACTTCTAGTCAACAGAAAGTTCAAAAGGGACCATCAAAATAAGGTCTTTTTGGCTTTTGTACGATTCACATATTCATTTTAATGTATACAAAATCACCACCTCGTAAAATAGTTACCCTTTTCCCTGAGATTAGGTTCATCGCACCAGCTTACTTTTGGATGGATTGGGAAAACAATTTCTTTCAAATGTTTGTAATATTTTAATAAAACTTCTTTACAAACTTTAATATAAGAAATAATAATCAACTATTATGCCAAACTACTGAATAAGATTTTCAAAAATTTTAGTGACATACTTTATTCCCTCAAAAAAATATTTAAAAGAATTTAGTCGTAAGTATGCACAGCTGAGAAGTCCGCTTTAAGTGCTGACAAAAGGCTGTGAAAACAGAGTATACCTGATTCAGAAATTAACAACATGCTCATCATAGAAGTGGTTTATTCAAATAATTATATGTAAGAATTTTTGTGTATTTTTGAGTAAATAGATAATCAAATAATCTGCCACATAATAAATTGCCATAATTTGTTTCGCTGTATTAATCTGATAGTGTGAAATTTGACTTGCACTCTCTACGCATTGAGCTCTGTGCTTTGTGTGTGTGCGCAAGTACTGGTGTGAGGTTGTATATGTATGTCTCTTTCACAAAAAACTCAGCAAATCCTTCACACTATCAACACATTTAGCATGGTCCTATCAGTTATGTCAACATATTCTCAACGTTCCTCCCCAAACAGCACTTCACAGCCCACGATGGCTTCACTCTCAGGTATACTCTGTTTTCACAGCCTTTTGTCAGCACTTAAAGCGGACTTCTCAGCTGTGCATACTTATAATGGCAGTCTCGACACAAAAAAAGAGCCTCCATTCACCTGTCAGTCTTGTTATTTACGTCTCTCTCTTCAACCGTGGCTGAATCGAACCCTTTCTTTTTGTTCTCTCTGTCTGACCTTCTAGTCCCAACCTTCCCTCACTCTCTCATCTCTGTCCCGCCCTTCACTTTGCTGTCTTTACCTGTGACGTCTCACATCAAACCCTTTTGCACCCTCCTCTTTGTTCCTTTCTTCAATGCCAGAGCACCATTATTCCTGCAGTCTTTTTCCCACAAGACGCTCAAAGCGTTGAATTCTCTCTCTGCAACTTTTTATGAAGAAAGCATTTTACAACACTGGCTGTGCTTTCCTTTCTCTTGCTGGGTTTTTGATATTTTGAAGCAGCACTTTTTGTCCACAAACAGTCTACAGTAATTTTGCTGCAATTTAGAACCCAGATCTTGCACAAGACATCAGGTGATGACAAAATACTAAAATAAAAAATAAAAAATATTTATTATTATTATTATAACTTATGAACTTTAAAATTTTTATTCTAAAATTAATTATTTAAATAAAATACTGAAATGTATTAATATAATTATTAATATCCAGAGTCTGTTACTGCTGGATATGTATACTTTAGTTTTGTATGTCTTACTATAGTATATAAAATAAATATTCTATAATACATTATGATATTGTTATAAAACATAGATAATATGTTAAATGATAACCAATACATATTTAAGTCCAACTCTAATGTTGAACTGACTTGAGGCAAACTATATTTGGGTGATAACATGTTTTACACTGGACATCATGTGATGACAATGCTAAAAAAAAATAAAACCATTTTCAATGTTTATTTCCACTTTTTTACAGAAGTCAACATTTTTTAATTAAATATTGACATTTATTATTAATATCACCAATGCCCATATTAATTATTTCCTTTTCCTTTTTTTTACCATTTTATTATTTTTGGCCCTGAGTACCTTTTTTATGAATTTAATTTTTTATAGTTCTTACCTAAAAAGTAAAAGAAAATACAAGAAAAATATTTAAAAATAAAAATGCCACTTTTAATTTCCACTTCATAGTCCCATATTCTTAACATATAGTATTAGTTATACTGATTATATCAAATTAATATAATAGTATATATTTACATTTTATTATTGTTGTTAATGTTTTCTTTTACACTGTCACTGTTTCATGAATGGTTTTTGTTTA
The DNA here is from genome assembly GCF_051911475.1 of Siphateles boraxobius. NCBI lineage: Eukaryota > Metazoa > Chordata > Actinopteri > Cypriniformes > Leuciscidae > Siphateles > Siphateles boraxobius. The sequence goes on from NW_027508866.1 coordinate 15,676,369, forward strand.
CAGAATTATGGCAGGTTCCATTCTTACCACATACGGTATATTGTGACATGTCAAGGCTATAAAGTTTGAGAGGAAACTTTATAATATTTTTTGAGGGCTCTTACTCTATTTCTTTTAATATTTACCTTTCTCTTGACGGTCAGTTGTAGCCTCTTTTGTATCACAAACAATTTATACCTCATCCTTTTGTTGAGATCTGCCACACTCTCGACACTCTCAAAGGCATTTCATTGGTGGCTGCTCTCAGTTTTATTGATTTGAAGTGTGCTTTCAGCATTATGTGAGTGGAGAAACTCAATGCAAAGCTCATATGTCTTGAGTCGTCTATATGCACTTGATTACAGCCTTTCATTCAGGCCTTCATCAGCAGTGCTATTATGTGTGACCAAGGCATCAGGCAGCTTTATAAGGCCATCATTTTGCTTTCATTGCACATTGTTGTCAGGGCATGATGTCATATTTCTGTTTATTGAGAGATGATTGCATGTGCTGCCTGACCTAGTTGCTGTTATTGCCAAAAAGTATCTACTTACTGTATGTTCAATTGGAATAGCTTGTCTGTCAAACTTAAGCAAAGTTAGATTGCCTCCCACCACGGAAAAAACTTTATTCTGAATTATAAATTTACACAGGGCTTACTTTGTGCAACACAGTGTGTGTTTTATCAGCTGAGGGTTTTGAATTGTCTAAACGTAGGACCTTTTATCAGCAACACAAGAAATTGCTCAACAGTGACTCAACGGTTTTGGTGCATTTTTTTCTAGTGTTGCTCTCTATCCTTTGGATGGCTGTTTTATAGTTTGTGGCTTTTTGTATTTGGAGAAAAGCGAATGAGAGATTGCAGGGCTCCAGAGTAGACTGCGCCTATGGTCAGAAATTCTTGAAAAAAACAGGCTGTAATTTAAAATCTAGCATTTACTTTCTGCACGTTCACATGCAGTTTTGTCCGATATCATCTTGTGCGCGGTGTTTTCTGCACGCAAGAACGGACACAGCATGTGATGTCCGATTTGTGAACAAATATCTCTAATAAAGTGATTCTTTTTAATGAGTCAGTCAAAAAGATTAACAAAACAGCCTCAAACTCGCTAGTGAGTGAGTGGATTGTATCAGACTCAGCCAGTGAATTGATTGTTCACAAATGACTTTCTTTTTTTTTTTTTTACTAAAAAGTAAAAGTAGCCTACTATATTTAAATTAAATGTTGAAATGTTTTAATATCACCAACTGCATAGGCCCATATTATTACTATATTATATTTGTATTAATGATTATTTAAAAATGAGTATACAGTAATTGTGCATATTTAAATGTTAATTTTATTTTGGTGTCATTAATTTTTATAAAGCATATTTCGTTACCTTTTGGAGCTTGGAAGGGTTCAGTTTGAGCAGATGTTTTATACCATCATCACTGTCCTCATCATCAGAGCTCATTTCCAAGTACATTCAGTATCTGGCTCATATTCACAATCTCAAACATATTCTCAAAACTATAATTTTCAACATCTTCAAGATCAATATTTTGATTGCTGACAGCTTCTTCACCAGATCCACCATCAAGTGACAGTGACACTAATATTTGATTGCGTTCAGTACTTGCTCTGCAATAAATCACTGATCCATTTCAAATTTTGCTGATGATGCTTCCTATTCTTTTGTTCTCTGCCTGCTAGGCTTGCTACGATACTCGGTGTTATACGGTGTTCAGTCGCAACACCGGTTTCATCATTTGCCCACGACGGAACCGCAAAAAAAAAAGTTTAAAGCGTTAAATATATTTAACGCAATAACGCAGTATCCGTTAAGTCCTGCCCATTACACACACACGACCAACAGAAAAGACGCGTGTCAGTATCGAGTTCTCTTGCGGCCTTGAACAAACCATAACACACACAAATTATGCCAAAATGTCCGTTTTGTCGAGTGTCCTCATAAGAGCAGTCTTCAATGATTTAAATAAAGTCTTAAACGAACATGGAGATTTGTGAGAAAATGGGACGCGTGTCTGATCGTGACTCTGTCAGCAGCGGCTGGTCTTAAAGTGTCATTAATGTTAACCAAAGGACAAAGGTAAGAGAGTAAATTACTCACTCAGACCCGGCACCAGGAGGATTATTATACCGGTAGCCTAATCATCATGAATGCACTCCGCTATCTTTTAACACATCTCCGCCGAATGGCTTCTTCACGCAAAAGAAAAACTCTTCATGAAGCGGAGTGAAATTCAGCGACCTATGGCGTTTCCTGGTGGATCGAGGTTGTTCGTTAACTTTATTTTATGGACCGAGCAGGTAATATTTTAATATGAAACAAAGTCTCAACTTTCAAATTTGGTCAGTCAAAGAAAAGTAAACAATAAATAGGCCTACCATTTTGTGGCTCTTTAATGTGTCGTGACAGATTGCCTCAGTTAAAGCCAAATTCAAATCCACCGATGTTAATCTACTAACTCTAATGACTGCTTTTTCGGACAAAAATGGTGGATTTTGATTGGTCAGGTCCCTGCGAAGGATGAATTGACGCTAATTTAAAAGTGAAAGTGAAGTGCACACTGCCGCACCAGCTTTTTATAAGCGATGTAAAAAAAATTGTTTCGTTTTCAAATTAGCACCAATTCAGGGCACAATAACAAAACAGTGCCGCTCTGCATGACCGCACCATTATACATGCCCGTGCAAACGGTGGGAAAATATCCTCACCATCACATCCCTACTGCCTGCAGTAACTATAAGTGAAACGTCACTTCATCATTGTGTATCAGACATTGCCACCTTGTGGAATAAAGTTGAATTCCACTTATTCAGTCATCAAAAATTAAATTATTGTCGTGCAGAAAAAAAATATATACTTACACTGTTACACACCTCGGGTCGTTAGCGACCCTATACAATTTTTACAAAAAAATGAAGGTAGAAAACAGGCATTCCTCATATAATTTTAGAATTTTTTATTTCTTTTTTGTCTTTAATGAATTGATTGAGGAATACTAAGAAGGTTGAGGTCTAACTTTAAAAAATGAACGAGGAGGAGGGTGGTGAATGGCCTCCCAGGTCACTAAAGACCCAAGGTACGCGTTTAAGGGTTAATAAGTCAGTCAAAAGGATTCACAAAACACCCCTGACTTCTCTAGTGAGTGAGTGTTTTGAAAGTCACTAAATAAGTGAATTTTATTCTTAAAAAAATGAATTGACTTCAAGGGAAGCTTTGTTTGGGTGAGACAACATTTTGCTCCCCCATTTATTTTTTGCTTCTGAGCAATTCTATAATGTCATGTTTCATTTTAGGAGCCAGTAGCGCTGTCGTCATTTTTCTTTTTCTAGTCTGGAGCCCTGGGACCTTGTACGTCCTTCTCTGCAATCTTGTCTCTCAGCAACACTTCTCAAAATGGGCTGCTCAACTTCCCTCTGTTTACTCTTGTGTTCAACTTTAATCTCACACATCCCGTTCCTGCCTAAAGTGCCCTGAAACTCTGTAAGTTTCTTGCCTCTGAAATGACCATGGCCTTCTTTACTGTAATTGCTCAGAATGCTAATTGGACTGCGAGCGCAATCCCCAGTGATGCATCTGGGATTTCCCAGAGTCTAGAGACCAAAATAACAAGCCTAAAAAAGCTTTTAAATTCCAATTGCCACTAGACATCTGGATGGCCTTGCCCTGAATGCATTTTCATAATTAATACAAAGTCTAGGAGAAGGTGCCTTTCCTTGATTGAAAGGTCCTTATGCATTCCCCTGGCTAAATATGCAATGGAAAGTGTAAACTTGGCATGCAAGGAAGATGACATTTGAAAAAGAGCATGCAAAATTCATTTAAATTCAAAGTAAGGCCCTAACACAATTTCTCTCCAAAGCTTCCATCTGAATATGAAGGACCCTGTGCCCTTTGGAGGCTGCGCACTTCTCATTTGCCTGTAGGGTTGCACCATCGCCACAATTACACTATATTTCAGCGTTCAAAAATAATTTACCCTAAATTAAGCCTCCTGCCTTTCAGGAATTTCAAACAAACAAATTCCAGTACAATGCTAACCACGCCTGAACAAAACCCCCCGTAATCCTACCTAAGACTGTCAGAAGTCATGGAAAATTGGCGCGTGAGAGAATAAATGCAGGTCCTGACTGGAGAGAGCGCAGCAGATATCTCTGCGGTTAAGGCTGTCATAAGGGACGGTGGCGTAACAAAGTGCGACTAGAGGTAACAGTCGGCAACACTGTCTCAGCCGTCAAAGCGCCGGCGCTGATGGAGAGCGTATCTGTCCGCTTATACGCCATCTGCCTCTTTGCACTCATCTGCTGGATGGAGACCAGAGGCCCGGGTGGACAGGTTCCATAGTGACACCCACGTACACTTCTGATTCAACTATTTAGAGCAGAAACAGACAAGAGCCTGATGCGCAAAGCCGGAATCGGTGTGTTGGAGGCCCGGACTGATCCTGAGGGAGTACATGTGATTTTAGCAGGAGAGACTAAGCAAAGGTGGATGGTTTGGTGCTTGTTTTGTTTCATGGAAGAGTAGGTTTTACAGACAGTGCTTTGATTCAGAAAAGATAGGATGTTCTTTGAAGGTTTTGAACACCTGCACCGGAAGTTGCTCAATTGTGTCTCTACAAATATGAAACGGGTTCAATGATATGATACTTTTTGTTGCCAGAGTTAAAAAAATTTTTTTTGAAGTTGCAATAGTCTTTTGTTCCACATTGTGACATTTATCAAGCGTAGCGCCAGTTCTGACTGGTCATGTTAGTCAACATCGCATCAGCTGACTTTCAGCTGATACACGTCTACCTATAGGAATACAACGCCTATTACTGTATTTATACATAAGTTCCTTCAGTATTATCAACAGCAATCACGTTTCTCAGGAGCTAATTACCCTCCTCCATCCCCAGCTCCTCCTCTCGTGCAGTCAGGACTTGGCCTTCTGATTCCCCTTTGAACCAGACTAAATTCTCGAATTATGTTGTACATTAAAATCTTGAATTAATGAATTAATTAAACAATTAATTGTTCTGTTCTGTTTACCCTAAGGAGGGTTATTGCTGCTATCCCTGCTCTTATCCATGCTAGGCTGCATGGATACGCAGGGAGTTCTTGCCCAGAACAGAACCATACCACCAATCCAAACGTAATGCTAATTGTCAATCGTATTTGATGATAGAGCCATGAGCGACTGAGCAGAGAGTGCACACACAGAGCTGAACACTGAGTTCATTTTGACCAGTTGTCCATCTTCGGAAGCGGAGCCGCTCGCAAAATAACAAAAGTGAAACCTGATCGCTGAACACGGAGGCGCGAGCGGCTCTAATTCCTGTAACGCATAGTGGCATTTACCATACCTGCACTCTGCACTCATAAATAATCAGAGGTCATTGTTAACCCGTTTAATCCCACCGGTCACAATTGTGACCGCATCTTTTTTCTTATTTCTGGAAGCTCTGAAAACGTTGTTATTGACTTTGGGCAAGAAATTCAACTTTTAAATGACAAAATAGATTGTCTTGATTAAAATCTATTAATGTCATGTGACTAGTGTGAAAGGTCACATGACCAGATCAGTTACTTCCTGCTTGCACATCTAGAAGAAGATGTCTTCCTCAAACTACTACAAAAAGTAGTATGTAAAACATCTTAATTAACAGATAGAACTATCATATTTTGTACATATATTCTTTAAAGGGTCTACTGCTGATATATTTTGAAAATTATACTCCTGCATATATATTTTGCTCGTAAGACTTCTAAATTTGTTTACGGTCACAATTGTGACCGGTAGTATAACACAGTACTTCAATTGAAAAAAGGTATTGGCTGGTATTGGCAGGTATTGGCAATCCTACACTGAACATATGCAACACCTGTGAGGGGGATGGATGATCTTGACAAAGGAGAAGTGCTCACTAACACAGATTTAGACAGGTTTGCGAACAATATTTGAGAGAAATAGGCCTTTTGTGTACATAGAAAAGGTCTTAGATCTTTGAGTTCAGCTCATGAAAAATGGGGGCAAAAACAAATGTGCTGCGTTTATAATTTTGTTCAGTGTAGTTATCAGTATTCCAGAAACTTTCAATGTGTTGGACCTTCTAGACGTACGTGACACCACCCCCCTCCCCCTCCCCCCAATTGAAAGTGACTGAGATAGTGATGGCTCAGATAGGGAGTACCATGGGTGAAACGGCCCATTTGCCAAGTAGACTATTGAATGGCGATGCAGAGGTGAACTATCTGGAGGATTAGGCAGATGTTCATGAGAACCAATTGGTGTGCCCCACACATGACCACAAACAACCCTTTCTAGAATTTACGGCCCATCTTCAGTGCACTGAATGAGTGCACACACATCTCCCTGAAACTGGCCTAGGACAGGGCCCAAGTGAAGTTATGGTCTAGCCTATAGGGGTTTAGCCCGAACAAGCAGAAGTTCCTCCAGGGTGTAACTTTGTACATAACAACCTTTTCACCTCACTAATCCTCCTTCATGAAATGACAAAACAAGGTATTGGATGTCTTGGAATGAATTGTGTCAATAGGTCTAATTGAAGAATTTGTATGAATTCTGACTATGGTGTTTCCCACCGGTCACTATTGTGACCGAGTATTAAACCTAATATTTCACTAACTTAACCAACATAAAATCAAAAAAGGCATAATGTTTGAGTGTTAGGGAGGTCTAAGGAGTAAAAATAATGTACTTAAGTTGCAAGAAAAAATTCGGGATTAAACGGGTTGTTAATACATAATTCAGGTAAGATCAATGCGGTGGTTATTGGTAAGAGGTATAAATTATTTATTTTTGTCATGGTTTATTAGCAAGCCATGTTCAACAATGTTATACCACTAGTTAATCGTCTTATTCCGATGGAATAAAATAATAATTCCAATAAAAATGTTATCAAGATCATTACGTTTAAGTGCTAATTAACAATTTCAGCTCAGGCAAGTACATCTGATTGTTAGAAACACTTTTGTAAAGAGCCATATTAAAGGTTATTTAATTGTTAAAATGTTACAATTCAATAAGCAGAGAAAACCGCAAGTATAAACAGTTCACAGGTTGATTCCCCTGAAATCTGTGAACACGTTTGCTTTTGTTTAACATCCCAACATGGCCCACAATGGCTCAACCACTAGCACGAGTTTAGGGCGGGGCTATCTGTTTGGCTAACCAATGGCAGACAAGGAGAGGAAACCTGTTTGTAAGCAGTCACTATTTCTAAATTCCTTTTTATAGATTTGCATGTGAGTGCAGGAGAGTGGAAACACAACCCCATTCAAAGACATTTAGTGAGACTAGTTTGAAAAACTGAGGATCTTAACAATGTATTGACCTCTTGGAGCTAAACAAATAATTCAAACTTAAAGGGCGCATTATTTGCAATGTTTGCAGGTATAGGTGGAGGAGATGTAGGCCTATTAAAATGGAGCCTGTCATCATTTCCTCACCATGATGTCGTTCCAAACTCGTATTACTTTCTTCTGCAGAACAGAAAAGGCAACATTTTGAAAAACAAAACAAAGGTCAGTGTTTGACCCATTGACTTATACTGTATGGACAAACACCACTGACAGACATTTGTGTGTTTGTGTGTGTGTGTGTGTGTGTGTGTGTGTGTGTGTGTGTGTGTGTGTGTGTGTGTGTGTGTGTGTGTGTGTGTGTGTGTGTGTGTGTGTGTGTGTGTGAAAACTATGCCTTTTAGATTTTGATTATTTAATTATCATTTTGCAGTCATTTAGAATTTATTAAAAAGAGAACCCCCTACAGAAACACATCTTGTCCTGTTGCCATATTCTTTGTGAAGTAATTTCACATGCTCAAAGCCACATTTAACTTCATCTGGCAGGTGGAATATAAAAAAGGAAGAAAAAGGTTTTGTTGAAATTAAATACTTTTGGGAGGTGACATTTCTTGGTTTCGAATAAACCTTTATTTAACTTACTCTACTTTTTTAATCTACTTGGACACACTGTGCAATGAGTGCTTTAATTTCAATATTTGCTTTTTATCTTTTATTCTAATTTTCCCGGCATGAACTTCAGGCGCATTTCGTATACAAATCTGAGCCGGTTTCACATCCAATTTGCCCAAACGCATAATCTCTGTGTGGAAATTTCTCCAGTTTATTGGAAATTTTTAGTCATTTATTGACATGCAAAGACTTTCACAGTGGGGTAAAACTCAACACAGACACGTCTGGTCATAATGTGTTGATTTTTAACACGAGTCCCCTTTCCAAACGCAGAGTCTCCATGAAACATTGATGTTCCCTAATTCCTTGGCAGAAAGCTTTGAGTGGTAATAGCGTGTTTCTTTCTGCTCTGCCGTGCCTGACCAGCGACAGGAAGACTGCAGGCCATAATTATCCTGTTTGTTCACAGGCCGACGGTTTTTATTATTTAAATCTCTTTGGGCGAGAAAGAGAGCTGGGAGGCGCGAGTCTCTACCATTTTCTTGTCATGTTGTGTTCGTCAGCGTTAATGTCCCTCTCTGTAATTTGTCGGCGATTTGTCCTCTTTATGCTTCTGAATGAAGGAACGCAGGCTTTTCCCTGAGTGAAGGAAACGACACCGTGGTGTAAAAAAGTTGAAATTTGAGCAAATTGTAGGATCTGAGAGCCCTGGAAGACCAACAATCAGGCTGGGGGATAAAATATAGTGTGCTTCTGAAACTATAACAGGCTGTTTTGCCGCACATGCCTGTACCGGAAGCTCCCATGAGGAGTAATTGTGGGAAGTCAAGCCCAATGCTCATCCATGACTTGTGTTTCATTTCACTGTGGCGTTCTGATCTCGCACAGACCGTGCCTTATATATTTTGTGCGTCATTACTTTCCTCTTGAAATGGATGACATACTTCATACACTGAACCATTTCATCATTTCTACACACCTCATGAGGCGGTCAATAACCTCGGTGGACTAACATATCCTGCTCAGCGCAGCGATGCTAAGCAGTTTTGATCATTCTTTTGCCCAGAAAGGCTTGCTATGGTAAATGTATATTTATGTTGACACCTATTTAAATTTTTGTTGGTTTATGAAATGTCTGCACGTGTATGATATGCATACATATACTGCATATGCTTAAAAGCAAGTGAGCTGCTTACAAACGCAGATTTTAAGAAATTGTTGCCACGATTTAGGTTACACAAAAGGTTAATTATGTTTCCTTATTATAATAAGGGAGCATAATTAAAAATGATCTATACGTTATGACAACATGTTTTTACATTGCTTTAACTCATCAAAATAAGTTAAGCAATTTTCAACTTTTTTATAAGTTATGCAAGATTCAACTCATTTTTTAAGTCACTTTAATGTTATTTAAGTTGAAATGACTTAAACATCCAACTTGATTGTACTTAAAAATTTAAGGCAGTAAACTTTTTTACAGTGGATTTTCCAGCTTCAAATACTTTGAAATATTTGAATACGTGCGACTGCCCAGTATGAGACCTTCTAGGATTGCTTTAGAGATGCACAATATATTGCTATGCTTGTATGCGGTTATTGTCCATATTAGAGTTTTTTATTATTATTTATCAAGCGATATTGGATATTTTCAGGGAGATATTAGTTTTGCCGTCATCTAGCACTCACTTAAGAATAACCTTTAAAACCAGTAATAATTTAAGGACAGTCTTTTATACTGTGCAATATCATTCAAAAGTTTGGATTGATTGGATTGATTACCCTGGGGGAAAAAGATCATAGTTTCCACAGAAATAAACAGCACAACTGTTTTCAACATTGATAATTATAAGAAATGTTTCTTGAGCAACAAATCAGATTATTAGAATGATTTCTGAAGGATCATGTCTCACTGAATGATGCTGAAAATTCAGCTTTGCTATTGCTATGGGTGAGCATAAGAGAACTTTCAAAAATAATTATAATGTTGTGAAACCTAAATTTACTTTTGGGTCCCTTAAAACTCATCTTTGATCACCAAAATTACACATTGAAATGTTTTTTTTTCCCTTGAAAAAAAAAACCCTTCATTTCTTCTTTGGTTCACTGCAGTTTTAAGGAGAAAATACTCAGCAATGGTGTTAACTTGTGTATTTGTACATGGTTTGTCTTAAAAACAACACATAGAAATATAAACAACATTAAAAGCTTGATTTTCGATAATTTTAGCAGAGGGCTGTTTAAAAGTGTTCCAGATCAATCACTTATGGGGTATCATGATGGTTAGGATCCCGCCTTAGAAGTCAGCTGCCTATTAAGACTAAGAAGCTCACTAAGTTTACAAAGTTATAATGTTTATAGAGTTGAATACAGCATCACTTTAAACCATAAAATGGGTTGCCCTAAAAAGACAGAGACTCTGTATATTGTTTACAGCTTAACAATATGAAATTGCCTCTCTTATTTGTATTCAGAATAGCAACATGAAAGTGAGTGTCTTTTAGGCAAAGAGAGAGGGAAAATATACTCCAATATTTACTGCACTGCGGTTGCCATCAGCGCTTGTTGCTAGGGAACTATATGAGTGTATTTTATAAAAGAAACATAGCTTTAACCAAAGCTGGTAGTATGACACCTTCAATAAATAAGCGCAGTGTATTTTGTCACACTCACACAAGCAAGCCCGGTTTAAAAATATGATCAATTATTTTGTAAAACAAACTTCTACAAGATACTCCACTTCCCAATTTCATCTCTAATATGGTGTTATTAATCTTTAATGTTCTTGTTCCTATAGCCTGCCTAGAGTTCATACGGCTATAATTCCCAGTTTACCTTTTTTTTCGGGTAAGAAGATCGCTGTTAAATAAGATTAAGTGGGTCTCATTCACTAATAATTGCCTGGATTATTTCGTATTTGTACACACAGGAGAACTAAGAACTAACTATGCCTAATTCACAACACATTCGTACGCACATGAATTTGTTCTTAATCTCATTCTAACGTTAGGCTGCCTTCGACAAAAGTTTGTGACAACAAACAAGAATGTCTGAATTCACAGTATTCATAAAACAATATGCAAAAAGTACCCAAATGACCTATTATTTCCAGTGAAATTCTAAAGTGTGCATACAATGGACACTTTACTATCCCATGAGGTCACGTGAAAGGGATTTATGAATGACAGAGAAGCGACGCAACTGACGCTGGTGGTAGGTCAAATTACGTTACATTCATAATACACACTCTCATACTACATAAAACGTCATTTTTCAGCGGCCGTGATGTAATTACTTATTTAAAATAAGTACCTACACAAGAGTGTCTGTAATTTTGGATGTGTTTCAGTATTTCAGCGGCTCCATGCACAAAGGTTAGACATTTGCATAAAACATACCCAAACCATCTCCATATAAGGCGGTCTCAAACTCAGCTCCTGTGGGCCACTATCCTGCAGAGTTTAGCTCCAATTCACCTGTTTCTAGTAATCCTGAGGACCTTGATTAGCTGGTTCATGTGTTTAATTAGGGTTGGAGCTTAACTCTGCAGGACATTGCAGTGGCCCTCCAGGAGCTGAGATTGAGACCAATGATATAAGGGCTTTCTGCACAACTTTTCCTCTACAGCACTCAGTCACTCTCTTCAAACATATGCCGTTTTCTGCAGACGCTTTCTCGCCAGATCCTCGCGACATGCCAAGTGTGTCATTCTCAAAACCAGTTTAAACACATTTTCTACAGAACCAGATTACAGACTTCTCATCATTAGCCAGCTGTACATACGCATATATCTGTGTTATTCAGAGGAGCCATGCTGAAGCTATATAACGCAGCTTTTCTTACTCTTTCACTGTATATGATGAAATATATTTAAAGCTTCAGTCAGTAATTGTGTTCAAATTTTACAATTGATTATATAATGAGAGAGTACATCATGAATCAATTTTCCAAACGTTTTTTTTTCCCGAATCACAACGTTACACCTAATAAGTGTTTATATTCGGACTATTTTAGACTGATTCGGGTCGGCACCAAAAGTTACACACTAAAGCTTTAAGATTAAATACAATTTTATTATTTATTAGTTTTATACTATAATATAATATAATCATGTGAAGGTGAAATATAACTCCTTAATAGGATTATAAGGCAGCACAGAGAAAGTGCTTTTGGTGTACGTGTGTTTTCAGTTGTTTTGTAAATGTAGAATTTTAGTGCGAAGGTTTTTTTTTAATCATGATATGTTCGTGAAAATATGCAGATTTCACACACAAATTTGTACATACGCATACTTGGTGGGAAAAAATGTAATAAAAACATTGGATCTCATCCAATAAGCACTAGGCTACTAATATAAGCAACGTAATAGACTGTATCTACTGCAGATGTCTGAAGTCGGTGACCTATAGTAATTTATCTAATGCTGATGGCCGTGTAAATCTTTAAGGTGACAGGTGCACCTGATGCAGTCAAAATGCCCAATGCAAATGGAAATGCAACAGGACTTCTGCCATCAATCAGTCAAGCCCTGCTTTTACTGCCATCAAGTGTTGAGCAATGGAACGGCAGGCATGCTTATGAGGGGGGAAATTAATGTAAAATGCTGCTTAACATTTTGGATCGTGTTTATTTCATCTTATAAATCTATTAAAAAAAAAATCTACAAAATAGACAAAAAGATTTTATTTTTTGCTTAGAAATGCCTTTTAAAGTAGTTAACTGTTCTTCAAAAAGTCAAGTCTAAGTCTCAGCCCTGAACATGCAGAGTCAGACGGAGCATGGCTTTATGACAGACATGGATTTAATTAGGGAGGTCATGAAAGTGTATTAAAACCTTTAATGGTCCCTGTCCTCATATTCATCTGTCAAAGATCAAGGCTTTCTCATTCTCTGTCTAAATATCACAAAGGCCTCTATTGGAATAAGACAGCATGCACGCCTCCATCCTCTTGAACGCTGGAAATGTCAGAATGGCGATGCTCTGGGGTATTAGAGAAAGGGGGAAAGGTCAGCTACTGTAGTCTGCAGCTGGCATATGATATTTGGAGATGAGCAAATGCAGTTGCAGCTCCTGACAGCAGACTAGCTGTGCTGAAGGGCCTAATGAGGCTTTAGTTCTGCCATGTTCTGATTATCAAAATTATCTCAAGATGGTCACAAGATCATTTTGTGGTGATCGCTACTTGGAAGAAAACAGTTGTGTTTGATATACTGTGCCTTGTGAAAGTGTTTAGAGCGAAAGCCGATAGTGTGAATAAAATTCCCAAATTATTTTCTGGAATTGTATTCTCCTTTTATAAACATACCAAGTCAGCAACATACTATCGGCCCAGATCCGGCCCACATCTGGTACGTGTGGAAACCATAATTTCAGTACTTCAACTTAAACCTATTTTAGTTAGTTGCAAAGGAAATGTTATTTACATTTTTTTACTTATCTAAAATGTATCTGTGTGATGTAGTCACTCCTACTAGCCAGCTTGGTGGGTCAAAATTGACATGTAATATATATATATATATATATATAGTATCTAACTATAGTATAGATACTATAGTATCTATCTATAGTATCTTATTTTCAGAGGACAGTAAATATATACAAGCAGAACACTGACTACTCTAAAATATGTCCAACTTTCATTTCTAGTATTGTCCCTTGAGAAGATGTACTAAAATGTTTGCTGAAATGTGAGGGGTGTGCTCACTTTCGTGAGATACTGTACATTTTTGTCAAAAGTGTCGTCAAAATTATTTATTTTTCAATACATATCGATACTGAAATATCTGAAACTCTTCCAATTCTCATTTTCTTCAGAATAAAAACTCTCATCTCTCCAATGGCGAGTTGTCACACAAACCAGCTTCCACTCACTCACTTGTTGGTGAGTGAATATTGTTGGTGTTACAGGGCTTGAATTCATGCATTCAGATTGCTTGTATTGCGTACTGATGAAGTGCGCGCAGATGAAGCCGCCTCTCAGTACTAAATTGAGTTTTTTTCCCGCTGCTTATTGCGCTTAAACAGTCAAATACACACAAGATAATGTCAAATGCTGGTCTTGATGAGTATTCACGTAAACAGTTACAAAAACAGTTATGTTTTAAGACCAACGCTACTTCAGCGTCATCGAAGGGTAACGCCCCTTTTAGGGGAAAAAACAAACGGATTCCTCTGAGAACAGAACTCGCTCGCTCTAGATCTGCAAAGTTTATTGATAGCAAAAATGGCACAAACATACACACTCTCTTTGCCGACCGAGGACCGTGGATACGGGGTTACAGAGGTGTCCCTTTGAAATGGTCGAAAACTGGATTAATGACCCCACGCAGTGGCCAAATATGGACTATTCAGACATCTAACGTTACCACTATCTCGTGGAATCACCAAGTAGGTAGCCTATTTTTTGTCATTAACACACTCACAGTATGACAAACTAGACGATGAGGCCATGAGGGATGTTCCATAGTAGCGGTTTGTATTTTGGTGAAGAAATGACTCTTCTGAACTTTTTTTTTTTATCTGACGGATATTTTCTTCATCTTCCAAACCATACCTAAAGTGATGGAAAAGGATGAGATGCCAGGAAAGATTAGGCTTTAATAGTTTTTTGCGTTTGCTTGCATAACTTTTGTGTTGATATAGGCTATATATTTCCTCCCAACTCTTTATTTCATCCTCCAAAGTTTCTTTGGGGAAATTTTTCGTAGAAATTTTATGACCGAATAAAACTTTCTCGGGCAATTCAAAAGTTTTGCAAGTGAACACAGAATAGAGATATAATGTTAATTTATTAGGATCATATAGACCAACGCTACATATTTTGCCTTACGTACACTGTAAACATTTTTACAACTTTCAAAGTCCTAGCACTTTCTAGACACAAGCAGAAACCAGCCAAGTCCACTTTAGTCCTAGCCTGCCACTATTTCAACAGTTAAATCATTTAACAGCCAAGTTAGCGTGCCTAGTGAGAGATAATCACGTAGCTTAGCTGCAAGACACTCATACTGTGAGTTTGTTAATGACAAAAAAAATAGGCCGGTGTTGTGCCGAATTTCGACCCCCTGCCAAATTATTACCCCCCTCGTTGATGTCAGTACCTGATTGCCTAATCCTAACCCCACCCCTAATCCTAACCCCTCCCCCACAACTAATCCTAAACCTACCAATGCTAGGGGGGTAGTAATTTGGCGGGGGTTGAAATTCGGCACAACACCGGCAAAGAGAGTGTGTATGTTTGTGCCATTTTTGCTATCAAGAAACTTTGCAGATCTAGAGCGAGTTCTGTTCTCAGAGGAATCCGTTTGTTTTCCCCAAAAAAGGTGCGTTACCCGTCGATGACGCAAATAGAGCATTGGTCTATAATGGATTCCAGTGTCACGTCTTAAAAGTGACAGCAGCCTAATATACCTGCGGCCAAATTATGAGAAAATATAAAAGATATCTATATGGCAGTTTTTCCCCATGGCATTGTAGTGTTACAAATGTATTAAAATGTTTTAATTTAGGTTCAACAGAATTTTAACTGAGAAAGTTACCATTTTGAGGCATAGGACATTAACCGTTTTGTTACTTCTCATCTTATGTCACAGACCTGCCTGTTCCTGTCTGTCCTGCTCTCTCTATTGTAGGTTAAATTGATCAGAGCACTGAGACTATAACCTTTTGTATTCATGCACTGCCTGGCCATTAAGCTCTTTGATAATGTGAAGGTATCGGTGAAGAGTCTGGCTGATTGGATTAGGATATTTACATTACACTGTTATGCTGATTGGATCAGGATTGGTAACACTCTCAGTCTAGGGCAAGTTCCTAAACTTGTATGCCTCATTTACATGCTTTTGTTTCAGAGTGTTTCCACCTTTATGTAACTCCTCCCCCTGAAAGGTTATATGAACTAAAATGTATACTGCCTTAGTTAGACTTGGGTAAGATTTTGGACGAAGCAGACTACAGCAAATAAACAATCCTGCTTAAAAGATACAATCCCAACGTCTCCTGGTTTTTCGCTTCTAAGTCTCCTACACTTAAGAAGAACAAGGTTTACAACAGCATCGATGTCAAAATTGTGGCCAGTGAAAATGCTGAGTGGCTAGTAACTTTGGAAAACCACAAGCCACAGTGGCTGGTGAGCAAAAAAGTTAATGTCAAGCCCTGCTTATAACTACTAAGCAACCACCCAGAACAACTGAGAAAACTCAAAGCTGGATCTTAGCAGCCATTTTCTGTACAACAAACTAGCATTGTGGCTGCAATTTTTAAAACGGGCAATCACCTCCCACGTTGTTTTTAGAAAATGTAAAAATCTGTTTTGCAGCACTGTTACATCAATATGTACCAAATTCACACCCCAGTCAAGGCTGATTTTGGCCAAATATTCAGTGAAGATTTGCTCAAGGTTGTTCAGGTTTGTCAGACACTGCCTTGAATTCTCAATCGGGTTGAGATCAGAGCTTTGATTGGGTCTTGTAGCACTTTCAGCTTTTTGTTGTTCAGTGTTCGTTCCACCTTGTGTTTGGGTTCTGTGTTAAAGATGACCTTCCTCCCCAACTTAAGCTGTTTAAGCCAACAGTTTTCAGAGCAGTGCTTCCCTGCAGTATATTTTGCCACATCCACACTTTATTTTCTATCTTCAGAGGTATCTTAGCAACTTCACAACATTATTGAACTTTCATTATTAATAACTATATATTATAGCCCACAGTTTCACACTCACAATGTTTCAAACACCAATCGACCAAATGTGTCATAAAACATTATTTTTTTACAGGTCAATTATATCTGCACATGTAGCCGTACAAGTTTAGTAAATTAATAAACAGTCTACATTACACTTGGGTGTGATGTGAAGAACAAGCTTAATATCTTCAATAACTTTGCCGAGTTGCTGCTTGTAATTTGCAAATGGGTAAAAAAAAGTCCCCTCTTCCTGCTAATTCAACAAACACTGGGACTTTCAAGCACTTCGATATTGCTTTGAACCTTTTATCTTATTTATGCATTTAATGTGCCTCAGCTTCATCGGGAGGCTCTTTAGTCTTCATTTTCACAGCTCTCCTTAATTCTCAACATGACTAATGAACCAATAACTGTGGGATGTTTATCCAGCTAATGTGCTAGTTATTGTAGTGATTAACAACTAGAGCCCAATTGTAAGGCTATTGTGTATACTTGTTAGGAGTAGGGCGGTTGTTTTTCATCTGTGGAAACTTTTCCTATATAATTGAAAAGCAAACCAAATCATTTTTCATATTTTTTTATGCATACAAACAGTGTTTAATGCAGGGCTCCATAGCACATGACTCATATGAGCTGGTTCTTTTAAATGTGTCATGAAATTCTCTAAACTGTTTTCTGCTTTAGTTAAAGTCGCAATGAAACGGGAGTTGTGATAGTCTTTTCTTCCCTGTTTAATGTCTGAGTGAAACTGCTACTCGAACGAGAAAAATGTAGGACAGGACTTGATTTTGTTCATCAGGAATAGAGGTGTGCGTGTGACGTCACCGTCGGTCGAAGTCTTTGGCAAATGAGCGGCAGCATTAGTTTTCAGCGTGAATTAGGGATGGGCATGATTAATCGACGATCGATTATTGATCATTAAGAATTTCGTCGATCACGTTAATTTGTTATCGATTATCATTAAACTAATGCTGCTGCGTATAGTGTGAGTGGAAAGTGAACGTGTTCCCCGGGCTGGTCAAGTTAGCGCGGAGGTACCTGTGCATCCCGGCAACGTCAGTCTCCTCAGAGCAGGTGTTTTCAGCGGCTGGACTGAAGCCTTGTTTACACTCGAGGCGTCCGCACGAGCTCGAAGGTGAGCGCGGTAAAAATGACGTCATTGCGGTATTCTGTGTTTCACAGGCGAGCGCGTCGAGTATAAACGCCTCGTCTGTTTGGGGAGGTGCGCGCGCAGTCTGCGGAGACTCGCGCTGCAGAGCCAGGCGAAAGTGTAAACGAGGCTTGACGGTCAGGTTGCGGTCGCGTCTGACCCCAAATCATGTAATCAACATGCTTATCTTTCTCAAAAAAAATTAGTAGACTGGTGTAGAAGTTGTATGTGAGTTACTAGTTATTTTTATGAGGCTTTGTTAAGTAGCCTAGCCTAATTGATTGTTACAGTAATCTCACTCTCTTTCTCGACTCCGTTCTTGGGAGGCTCTTTAGTCTTCATTTTTACAGCTCTCCTTAATTCTCAACATGACTAATGAACCAATAACTGTGGGATGTTTATCCAGATAATGTGCTAGTTATTGTAGTGATTAACAACTAGAGCCCAATTGTAAGGCTATTGTGTACTTGTTAGGAGTAGGACGGTTGTTTTTCATCTGTGGAAACTTTTCCTATATAATTGAAAAGCAAACCAAATCATTTTTCATATATTTTTATGCATACAAACAGTGTTTAATGCAGGGCTCCATAGCACATGACTCATATGAGCTGGTTCTTTTAAATGTGTCATGAAATTCTCTAAACTGTTTTCTGCTTTAGTTAAAGTCGCAATGAAACGGGAGTCGTGATAGTCTTTTCTTCCCTGTTTAATGTCTGAGTGAAACTGCTACTCGAACGAGAAAAATGTAGGACAGGACTTGATTTTGTTCATCAGGAATAGAGGGTGTGCGCGTGACGTCACCGTCGGTCGAAGTCTTTGGCAAATGAGCGGCAGCATTAGTTTTCAGCGTGAATGCTGCGAAAAACACACTAAAATATCTAAAACGGGAAAGAGCCGAAAAAGCTTTGCAATTGACTGTATAACTAGATTTGACAAGAAATCTGAGGTACAGGCCTATTTTTATAAGACTGCAGAAAGCTGCAGATAAGAGAAGCAAATGGATTTCTGCAATTAATAGAAACAACTGGACTGCAGGCAGCAAATGGTGGATTTGCAGTTATCATTTGTGTGTCAATATGCTGAATTTAGGGGTAAAATCATACCCAATATATTGTATTGTTATATATTGTATTGACAACTCAATTAAATATTTAGGATCGTATATTCTGTATAACTGGACTATTTTAAATAAACACTGACAAAAAAACTATAGGCCCTACAAGTTTTAAGTAGGACTGGGCGAGAAAAAAAAATCGATTCACCTAGCTATGGCGATCTTTTTTTTAACGATTTTAAAATAGATTTTTTTCTTACAGAATCACTATTAATTCAAATTAAATAATAGCTTTATTTTTGTCCTTGCTTTAATAGACGAGGTTGACAGAAGTTAGCCACTTGTTTCAACAGAGGATGAAATGTGTCTTATCTGAGTGTTGAGTGACGTTAATATCCCTTTCAAGTGAACGTGTGAAGAGAAAATGAATGAAATGAAAATGAATGAAAGCCCTCGCGTATGGAATGCGATCGGGGCCAATAGTCAGGGGCGGATCTACAGGGGGGCAAGGGGGGGCAGGTGCCCCCCCCACTCTAGAGCCTTGCCCCCCCCAGCTGCCCCCCTAACTTTGATGATCCAAATAATGTACTTGTAAAAACAACACGTAAGCTTCTCAAAACAGTGAACTAAACGAAACATTTACCAAAATTGAACAATTTAATTTTTATTAAAGCCCCTCCCCCTACCCCTCAAATACTTAGTACGTCCCTGATTCAAACGTGCAGAGCGGCGTTCGCTCAGTCTGGCTCACACACACACACAGACACACAGCGAGTCTGCTGCGGTGCGGTGGCCCTGCAACCCGACTGGAGAGACTGAGCTGCCCCAGAGCCTCTGAAGGTGAAGTGAGTTTCCCCAGGTGTAGTTAAACACACGTTTAACTTAGTTACATTTTTAATGAATGCAGTGTATGCGAAGGACGACCCAGCATCAGCAAAAACAGCGAGTCTATTACGTTAGCCAAAATCAGCAGTTAAATCGCTCCCTCGTGATTTGTAAGAGCACTCTTCCCTTTGATTAGCCTAATTTAGATTTTTGTAAAGACAAGAACAGCTTACTAAAAAATATAAATTGTTTGTATCAATAACGTTTACTGATGGTCGCCGTTACGTTACAACACACAATACAATGCCAGTTCGGAGATCGATCATTTGATTAGCTAAGCAAATCCAATTCCTCTCAGATATCACAGCAATGAAACCAGGTTACAACTGGGGAAATAACAAATACAATTAGGATTATTATATTAAGTAGTCTAAACATAACTGGTGTGTGTGCATGTGATAAATCTTTCTGGTTTTATATTTGTTATATAGGCTATTATTAGCTACATGGACCTACAGTGTAATGTAATACAAGGTAGGGGTGGAATGGTACATGTATTCGTATTGAACCGAATCGGTACGGGCGTCACGGTTCAGTGCACGAATTTTCACGTAGAACACACGGTATAAAAATAAATAAAACTCTAAATAGCGATAAAATTGGCTCAATTCGCGTTTGGTCTGAACACAGCGTATTGAACAGACTGCGATGTCAATATTGCAATGCTGAACTGTGTGTGTACGCGCGCGAGAGAGGGAGAGCATAGACTGTAAAAAAAAGGGAGAGGAGCGGGCGCGATCGAACTGTGTGCGTGTGTGTGTGTGTGTGTGAGAGAGAGAGAGAGGGAGAGAGAGGCACGGGCACGAGCGCGATCGAACAGTGGAAACAAAAACATACTCTGTATGTAAACATATAATTCAAACTGCGAAGTGTTTACATTTGTGTACACTCGCAATAAAACACAACATTGTGCTTTTGTCACACTCTCTTGTCAAACTGTAACCTACAACTATCACCCAACCAAAATCGCACGCACGGACGAACACACACACGCACACACACACACACACACACACACACACACAGTTGTACTTTTAAATTACACATTCTACATTGATTAAAAAAAGAAAATCAAATGTGGTTTTTAGTGGTAGCCTAGTATTATTTTATACGGAAATCAATTATAATTTAGATGAGAATAAAGTTAGGGTTAATTAAAATTAAGAAAAACAAATATATTGATCTGAAATATGGCAAATTAATTTTAAATTCATTCAAACATACCAAACATATCGCAAGGTCTTTGTCTTTTTATTAATTTAATTAATAAACTAAATTATATAAAACTATTGTCAGTGCACTACAAATAAACTGGTTCTATGCCTTTATTAATAAAACGTATTTAAAAAATACAAGGCTTAAGACATTTATAAAAATGCCTTCTGCATTTTTGTTTTGCTTTTCACTCCATTGTGCCGAAATCGTACCGAACCGTGATGTCTGAACCGAGGTATGAACCGAACCCTGACTTCTGTGTACCGTTCCACCCCTAATACAAGGATAACCAGAGGTTTTCACATATTGACTTTTGCAGGCCAGAGCAGTTGAAGAAAGTAGCTGGAGCCTAACCATTAAGGCTAAAAGTCAGTGGACACAATTATTGCACTTTGTTTTTTTATATTTTCATTTTGCTTGTAATTTTACTTTTTAAAAGATGCACGGTTTTGTTTTGTTTGAACACTGCACTGGGCTTATTCCTGTTGTGAATTAAAAACCTTTGTAGTGTGTAAGGGCATGATTAAACAATAATACTTTGTTGTTTTGTTTGTTTTGTTAAAGCAATTCACATATAGGGATTCCCACCGTCTGCCCCTGCCACCCTGCCAAGACCTCTTGCCACCCCTTTGTCCCCCCCCCCCCCCATGTAAAATGTTCTAGAGCCGCCACTGCCAATAGTATTTAAACGAAACGCGTGAAATTTCACCGCGTCAACACGCACTGTTTGTCCGCGTTAACGCGGCATTTTTTTACGTGTTTCTTTTGAAGGCGTAGACACGCTCATTCTGGTCGTGTTAAGGCGTCAGTTGTCGTCGCGTTACTTTAGTGCGTGTAAAGACGCACAGTTTTACCATGTTAAGACGTCCAATTTGAACGTGTTTCTTAACGCGCGCAATCTGTACGTATTGAAGTGTAATATTTTAAAAAAGCAGACTTACCTTTATATGAACCTAAATAAATCCTTTAGTTTATTGTGACATTGCTTTACTGACTACTATGCTAGAGTAAAGTAATGTTACAATGTATAGATAAGTCAAGTGCTAATTATCCATATTATTTAATTATTAAAATGTATATATTATTTGTTTTTGTTTTAAGTTACAATTTCCAAATGTATTATAGGCTAACTTACACAGCACATATTTATAACTAAACACACACACACACACACACACACAAATTTATTCACTTTCACATAGCCTAATAATGTTTTGTAATTTGGTGTTTAGTTGGTTGTATAGTTTGTTTCTGCTGTTCTGTCTGTATTGTTTCCAGGAACATCATCTTGGCTGCTGCAGAATGATGAGTGCTATAATAAAATTACTACATTATGTTTAACTTAATCAGTGTTCAAAAAGGATAACGTTTAGGTTGTTTGGGGTCTAATAGACCAATCTTTTAAAGAGCGATTGCATAAGGAAATATAGTTTTTTTAATATGGAAAACTGTCATTTTTTTTATTTACTTCTCAACTATACATTTATGCTGTGTTTTTGTGGAAATTTGGATGTTGTTTACCTATTTACTGCACAATTACGTAACTAGGCTATAAATTGGCTCATGAAAATTTATTTTTTAAAGAAAAAAATCAGTTAAATGACGATCTTAATTAAATCTAAATTGTTTTTGGACATTGCTCTATGTGTTAGGGATAGAATACTGACATCTGCTGGTTTGTGGAAAAACTTTAGAAATTATAATTAAAGTGAGAAAGTGCAATGGCCACATATTTCCAATAGGACTTTTTCACTTCATTTTTCTTGATGCTTCAACTTCTCACAACTTTATGATATATATTTTGTGAATATATATTTAAACATTCTGAAATACATAAAAAAATCAATTTTTGTCAAAGTTAGAATTTGTTGTCATCTGATATATTTTGAATTATCTGCTTTTGCAAATTATTATACATACATTTGCAGAAACATTACAAGTCAAATTTTTTCTCTCTCTCTCTCTCTGTGTGTGCGTGCGTGCGTGCGTGTGTGTGTGAACATGCTTGTTCCATGTTGCATTTGTGAAATATTTTCAGATTTATGCCAGTTTAGTTGATTTTTTTCAATTTCTATATAATGCTCTCTGTTGCAGTCACATACATGTGTGTTTTTGTGTGTGTATGAGATAAAAAGTTCGTTCCACTTTGTCTTTATGCTCTAGGACCAGACCTTGATTTAAATGTAATTTTTTTTAGATTTATTCCAGTTTTGTTTATTTTATTTTATTTGCCAATTTCTGTAAACATGCTCTCTGTTGCAGTCACATACATTTGTATTTGTGTGTGTGTGTGTGTGTGTGTGTGTGTGTGATTTATAAGATTATCAGATTTATAATGGATTTACTTTTATTTTTTTGACAAACAAAATGAAAAAAGTCATTTTTTTCATTTTCCCATTCATTTTCAATGTGGGGTGATTTTGACCCCAAATACCTTAACTGGTAAAAAAAAAAAAATGTACACACCTTTAGAACAACCAAATCAAGCCCAGTTTTTTGTGTTAGATAGATTATTTAGGAAAAGTCGCTGAGTTTCTGTAACGAATGGATAGAGGGGACAATAGCAAGTAAACAGATCTTTTATTAGAGTAAGTATCACCAGTCTCAGAGAAATGAGAAACAGACGAGGTCTCAGAGGTATAAGAGAGTCGCAGCTGCAGTTCACAAGATGATTCACAATGCGGTGTAATCCGATAGTGGTGGTGATGGCAAGGCAGCGCAGGTTTGCGTGGCCAACTCGATCTGGTGGTCAGACGTGAAGTGATGAACCCAGTGATGGTGAGAAGTGAAGACAAGGACTGCAACGGCGAACCTCCAGACGAAGACAGGGCAGGAAACACGGGGAGCCGAAGAGACAGGAACACAACAGGCAACATCCACAAAACAACGATCTGACAAACACAAGACGCACTAGATGAGTATAAATAGCAGTGGTAATGCACAACACCTGTCGCTGATAATCCCGAAGGATAATCAGCGACCACGCCCACACACACACATTCATTCACAAAAATACACACACACAGCGCGAGGAAGCGTCCATGAATTTCTCAACCGTGACAGTACCCCTCCCCCTAAGAGCGGCTCCTGGAGCTCCCAGAGGAACCTACCTGTTGATAGTAATCATCAATAAGGGACTGATCCAGAATGTCCCTAGCAGGAACCCAACTTCTCTCCTCCGGACCGTAACCCTCCCAGTCCACCAGATACTGAAATCCGCGTCCCCTCCGTCTCGAGTCCAGAATTCAATGTACCGAATACGTGGGTTCCCCATCTACGAGTCGCGGCGGTGGGGGAACCGGGGCTGGCGGATTAATGGGTGAATAAAATACGGGTTTCAATTTGGAGACATGGAACACGGGATGAATTCTTCTGTACGCAGGATGGAGTTTGAGGCGAACTGTCACCGGACTAATAATCTTGGTAACAGGAAATGGGCCAATAAATTTGGGAGCTAGCTTATTAGAAACGGAGCGGAGTGGAATGTTCTTAGTAGAAAGCCACACTTTGGAACCGACGACATACACGGGAGGTCTTGACCGGTGGCGATCGGCCTTAACCTTGGTGCGCGCCCTTACTTGGAGCAGAGTCTCACGGGCTCTGGTCCATGTACGGTGACACCTCTGGACAAAAGCGTGAGCGGAGGGGACCGCGACTTCGGATTCCAGACTAGGAAAAATAGGTGGCTGGTATCCTAAGCTACCCTCAAACGGAGATAGGCCCGTGGATGACACAGGTAACGAGTTGTGTGCGTACTCCACCATTGAGAGTTGTTGACACCAAGAGGAAGGATTCTTGGCGGCAACACATCGCAACATTCTCTCCAAATCTTGGTTGGCTCTCTCGGTCTGCCCGTTGCTCTGGGGGTGGTAACCCGAAGATAGACTGACAGTGGCCCCCAGTAATTTACAAAATTCTTGCCAAAATTTGGAGACAAATTGGGATCCCCTGTCAGAGACCACGTCCATCGGGAGGCCATGTAACCGAAAGACGTGATCGATGACAGTCACCGCTGTTTCCTTGGCTGAAGGCAATTTGGGCAAGGGAATAAAATGAGTTGCCTTCGAGAACCGGTCCACTACGGTTAAAACAACCGTATTGCCTTGGGAGGGCGGGAGGGCGGTAACAAAATCTAGCGCTATATGGGACCAGGGTCTCGAAGGGACAGACAGCGGTTGAAGAAGCCCATCTGGGGGTCGATTGGAAGTCTTACCAATCGCACAGATCGAGCAGGCCAAAACAAAATCTCGAATGTCACAAGCCATAGATGGCCACCAGAATCGTTGCTTAACTAGAAATCTAGTTCGGTTTACTCCTGGGTGACAGGCTACATTGGAACAATGACCCCATTGAATAACGTCGGCCCGTAATCCCTCCGGCACAAACAATCGGTTCGGTGGGCACCGGGACGGAGGCGTTACCTCTTCTAAGGCCGTCTTGACCTTCGATTCGACCTCCCATCGGAGTGTGGAGATGAATCGAGTCTCCGGTAAAATGCACTCGGGAGTAGACAGGCGTTCGGATGGATCAAAAATACGAGATAAAGAATCGGGTTTGATGTTCTTAGAACCCGGGCGGTACGAAAGAGTAAAATCAAAACGACCGAAAAAAAGAGCCCACCGAGCCTGCCTGGAGTTGAGTCTTTTGGCAGATTGAATGTATTCTAAGTTCTTGTGATCAGTCCAGACGATAAAAGGTACCCCCGACCCTTCTAACCAATGTCGCCATTCTTCCAATGCTAACTTGACTGCCAACAATTCTCTGTTACCAATGTCATAGTTACGTTCGGTAGGCGACAAGCGATGAGAAAAAAACGCGCAAGGATGCATCTTGTCGTCTGAAGAAGAGCGCTGCGAGAGCACTGCGCCTACCCCCACCTCTGACGCATCGACCTCCACCACGAACTGACGTGACAGATCAGGGGTCGTAAGAATGGGAGCCGAAACGAAGCGGCTCTTCAGGTTGGCGAATACAGCTTCGGCTGTTTCGGACCACCTGAACGTCGTTCTGGGGGAGGTCAAGGCAGTCAGAGGTGCGGCTAGTTGGCTGTAATTACGAATGAAACGTCGGTAAAAATTGGCAAACCCCAGAAACCTCTGTAGGGCCTTACGGGAATCTGGACTTGGCCAATCCACCACAGCCTTAACCTTGTCAGGATCCATACGCACTCCCTCAGACGAAATGACGTAACCTAGGAAAGGGACAGACTGTGCATGAAAAGCGCATTTCTCCGCCTTGACAAAAAGCCCATTCTCTAGCAACCTCTGAAGCACTCGTCTGACGTGCTGAACGTGTTCCTGGAGAGACGAAGAAAAAATCAATATGTCATCCAGGTAGACATAAATGAACTGATCGACCATGTCTCTCAGCACATCATTGACGAGTGCCTGGAAGACCGCCGGGCTATTGGAAAGTCCGAAAGGCATAACCAAGTATTCAAAGTGCCCCCTGGGGGTGTTAAAAGCGGTCTTCCATTCATCCCCCTTCCTGATGCGGACCAAATGATAAGCATTACGTAAGTCCAGTTTTGTGAAGACCGACGCTCCCTGCAACCTCTCGAAGGCTGAAGACATCAACGGCAAAGGATAAGTATTCTTTACCGTGATGTTGTTCAGCCCTCGGTAATCAATGCAAGGTCGCAGAGAACCGTCCTTCTTCCCCACAAAAAAGAACCCCGCCCCCGCTGGAGAAGAGGAAGGTCGGATGAATTTGGATGCCAGAGAATCAGAAATATATTTCTCCATGGCCTCCCTCTCGGGAACAGACAGAGAGTAAAGCTTGCCCTTGGGCGGAGACGTACCTGGCAGTAGATCTATAGCACAGTCATAGGGACGATGCGGAGGAAGAGAAGCAGCTCTGGACTTACTGAACACTTCCTTCAGGTCGAGGTACTCAGCGGGCACGTTTGACAAATTCACCGACTCTTCCTGCAAAACAGAACAAGACAGAGACGAACCAGCAGACACTAAACAAGACGCATAACACTCCGTGCTCCAGGCAGAAACAGAGTTATGTCCCCAGTCTATCCTGGGATTATGCTGCACCAGCCAGGGGTGACCGAGGACAATAGGAACCTGGGGGGAGTCCATAAGGAGAAATGACAGTTCTTCTGAATGATTGCCGGATGTGATGAGTGTTATCTGACTGGTGGTGTGGGATACTGTGGGTAACTGTTGACCATTGAGTGCGTTGACAGAGATCTTGTTAGTGAGTGGTATGGTGGGTATCTGAAGCTGTTGTGCAAGTGACCAGTCCATAAAGTTACCTTCTGCGCCGGAGTCGAGAAGAGCTTGGCAGTGATGTGACCGAGTTGACCACTGCAATCTCACCGGGAGAAGGGTGGAAGAGGTTTTCTGGATGGAGACCCCGCCCGACAGGATCCTCTTCCTCACTGCCGGGCACGCTCTTTTACTGGGCAATTATTGAGAAAATGTCCAGCCCCGCCACAATAGAGACACAATCCTCGGGACCTCCTCCTCTCTCTCTCCTCCCGGGAGAGCCGGGCTCGACCCACCTGCATGGGCTCGTGATCGTCGACGGGGCCGACCGCATCACGAACGTTGAGTGGGGCAACCCCAAGGCTCCTCTGTGTAGGCGTCGTACGAGTGCGTTGTTCCAACCGATGCAAGCGTGCATCCACTCTTAAGGCCAGTTCGATCAGGTCGTCGAGCTTCTCTGGCAGGTCCAGGGTATAAATCTCGTTTTGGATGCGGTCAGCCAGCCCATGCAGGAAGATGTCCCATTGCGCCTCCTCGTTCCAGCGGCACTCTGCGGAGAGGGTGCGAAACTCGATTGAATAGTCGGCGACGGATCTTTCTCCCTGACGGATGTCTGCGAGCTGGCGAGCCGCCTCCCTGCCTGCGACTGCCCGGTCAAACACCCTCTTCATCTCCTCCGAGAGTGCCGCGAACGAGTCACAACAGGATCGATGATTTTCCCACACCGCCGTCCCCCATAGCGCAGCCCATCCGGACAGAAGTGTAAGCACGAAGGCCACCTTCGAATCTTCAGTGCGAAATGTCTGGGGTTGGAGAGCAAAAAACATAGAGCACTTGGTCAAGAAAGCTCTACAATAACTTGGCTCACCAGAATAACTCTCCGGCGTCGGCAGACGCGGCTCATGTTGACGGACGGGTGCGGGTGGTGCGGGGGGAATCGGCGGTGGGTTGGGCGCAATGGGCAGTCTCAGTTGTTGAATCTGTTGGGTGAGCCCAGACACCTGCGCTACCAATGCCTGCACCGCTCTTCCAGTTGCAGCGAGCTTCTCTTCCTGCTGCTCCATTCGGGCTGTGTTATGTGCGAAGTAGTCATTGACATCAGATCCACCTGCTGCCCCCTGCATGGTCAGATCGTTCTGTAACGAATGGATAGAGGGGACAATAGCAAGTAAACAGATCTTTTATTAGAGTAAGTATCACCAGTCTCAGAGAAATGAGAAACAGACGAGGTCTCAGAGGTATAAGAGAGTCGCAGCTGCAGTTCACAAGATGATTCACAATGCGGTGTAATCCGATAGTGGTGGTGATGGCAAGGCAGCGCAGGTTTGCGTGGCCAACTCGATCTGGTGGTCAGACGTGAAGTGATGAACCCAGTGATGGTGAGAAGTGAAGACAAGGACTGCAACGGCGAACCTCCAGACGAAGACAGGGCAGGAAACACGGGGAGCCGAAGAGACAGGAACACAACAGGCAACATCCACAAAACAACGATCTGACAAACACAAGACGCACTAGATGAGTATAAATAGCAGTGGTAATGCACAACACCTGTCGCTGATAATCCCGAAGGATAATCAGCGACCACGCCCACACACACACATTCATTCACAAAAATACACACAAACAGCGCGAGGAAGCGTCCATGAATTTCTCAACCGTGACAGTTTCATGCCCCTGAGATGAAGGTAACACTTTTAAAAAATGAAGGAAAAGTCCAGTGGGGTCCCCTGGTACCCCAAACACCGATTAAGAGTTAACATGTGTTTTGATATTCATTATACTTTTATTATTAATATGTTATTTACCGATAAACTTGTCTTTAGGAATCCATAAGTTATAGTGGCAAGAATAACTTTGTTAAACCTTTAGTGGCGGTTTCCCAGACAGGGTTTATATTAAGACAGGAGTAGGCCTTAATCTACTTAATCATGTTTTAAAAACACAGATAAAGTATAGATTACTAACAAACATACTTCCAGATTTCTTTTCTTTTTATTCCAAAGCTGATGTGTCCAATTTTTTTTTTTTATTGCAGTCTTCTTTGTTGCTTCCATTCATGCTTCTCAGTTCCATGCAATTTTAAGATTTTCTTGTTCATTCCATATGCGACCTCTGTCAGTTTGTTTTACAGTTTTTTCAAATTGCTAAGACACTAAAAGTGGAATTTGAGGCTCACTCGGTGAAACCATTCACTCATGTACCCAATCTTTGGACCAAGTCTGCAAAAATACAAAGACATTATATGCTTTGGACTCAGTTTACATTTGAAAAACAAACTTTTTGCAAAACTCTAAACACATTTCTCTACATTACACACATCATTCAAAACTAACAGCTCTTGTGTTTCATTTGGAAAACACTGCCATTTAAATGCCACATTAATTTACTGATGACCTACAGTCAATAATCATGTGGGAAAACACTTGTACATAAATTGATCACTTAGAAATCAAAACTCAGTTTTGAGAAAGAAAGAAATTATTTTTACTATTATTATGTATTATTAAATTATTTTTTATTATTTTCAAGACATTTTGGACAATTTCATGCTTCCAACTTTGTGGGAACAGTTTGTAGATGGCCGTTTCTGTTCTAAAATGACTGCGCACCTGTCCTGACCTCGACCCGATAGAACACCTTTGGGATGAAGTAGAGTGGAGACTGCGAGCCATCAGTAAGCTGGTGTGTGGTGGGTGTTCTGGCACAATATGGCTGCCATCGCATCATCCAGGTAGATGCTGCACATTGGAGTCAATTTGGTGACTTTGGGTGTTCCTGTGCACCCAGGAACCCTGCATCTTCCCTTCTTGTAACACATTATTTCCCATTGTGAGGTATTGTCCAATACCAGAAAAGGACGTCCCACCTTCAAATGGTGCTTGATAGTGACTCCCAAACCTTGTACATTTTCAAACATTCTAATTTGTTGCAATCATTTTAAAACATTTTACTGAACATAGCCTACTGTAGGGCTTAAGAAAACTTCCCATTGCCTGAGGGCGATGCTGTGCTGTAGAGGGTTAATATTTAACCTTTAAACATTTCCTGTTTTCCCCCCAGAACTCTTATATCAATTAATTATGTTTAAAATATAGATATCATTATATTAATACAGTTTATTTACCTAAATTGCTGGATTTAAACAATTATTTTAATGGTAAATAAACCTGATTTCTGATCGCGTTTCATACTGAGAGAGAACGTAGGACAACTTAAAAGGGCATGACAAATCGTGTCATAAGGCTGACATCACACAACGTACCAATGCATTATCCCTCATGAACAATTATAACGTCTGATGTTTGCATACTTACGACATCCTTCATGAATAAACATGACATCTGATGTTTGTATATGTAGGCTATGCAATCAGAGACATAGGCTACGTACCATCGCGTCACATATACAAATATAGTCTCAAATACAGCAATTTCATTGGCTACTGTGCTTTTTGACGCGTTAACGCGAACAAACAGTGCGTGTTGACGCGGTCAAATTTCACGCGTTTCGTTTAAAGACTATTGGCCCCGATCGCCTTCCATACTCGCGCTACTCGTATGCTGAGAGAGAGAGATAAGACCGTAGAGATGCACGATTCATCTTTAAAAGGCTTATCTCGATTCAAACACCCACGCGATCTTCTTCCATTTCGTCTGTCTATTAGGCTACACTTTGACAAAATCATATCGCAACGTTCAAATCTGCGTTGGTGCAGATAGTGCGTTTTACAGTCTATGGCGCTGACCCAGAGTTGTCATGAAACAGCTTCACAAGCAGTCTTTTCAACCTCACAGTATCATTATTTCTGTTATACAATAGTTCAAATTATCATGGAAGTACTGAGATAAAAGTTTAAAGTTTGAATATAAACACTGATGTCTGCAGTAGCGATAAAAATAGAGTAAATCAGTTTTTGATAGAAACTTGGCGCTTAAAATAACGCATTTATCGATTACATTGTTTCGCCACTAGGTGGCGACAAGTGACTGTTAAAAATTTTATTTGTTATTGAATCGTTATTAAAGAGAAAGTAGTACTGTATGTTGCTTCTGAAATAAAACTAAGAAAGATGTGATGAATTGCTTTTGTAAATATGACTCATATTAGCCTATACATCATGTACAGTCTGTATAAGTGTATGATTTAACTTTTCCCGATGGTCTAGTGTTAAAAAAACCCCGCAATATAATGCAATATCAAATCGCAATACTTGTAGAATCGCAATTCTTAAAATAATAATAATAATAATAATTTGCTATACATATCGTATCTGCACCTAAATATCGTGATAGTATCGAATCGGGAGATAGGTGTATCGTCCCAGCCCTAATTTTAAAGGGACAATGTGTAGTTTTTTAGGTATTTTATTATCTAAAATCAATATTTTTATTCATAAATATGTCCTCAATGGTGTACAAGTACCTCTGCCAATTATCTGACTTATCCTCGTAAACGAAGAATTTATTATCTTTATATACATGTGACGTGTAGGTCCAAGGAGGCTTCCATGTAGTTACGCCATCTTGAAAAACTATAATAGCAGAGAGGGTCAAAAAGTACTAGGCCAACCCGTTTCCATAACGCGTTTTTGTTCAGAGCCAGCGTCATGTATCTGAAAGCAGCAGAAACGGAGGAGCCGAGCAGAGAGGCGCTTGTCACTGCCCCGGCAAGTAAGTCAGTTATTCATACTGTAACATTCGTTTGTTCGTTGTGTCAAGTTGCAGTTTCTTTGAAATAACAAACCTGTTCACCCGAAGGAAAACTCGACGAAGTGCTATTAGAAGACATCCTGTCATAGCTTAAGTACATAACAGCTACCGTAGATGCAACACGCATTTGTGAAATCGAGGCGCTGGAGAGCACAATTCGTTTGAATGCAAAATACAATTTCACCGCTAGATTGGAAAAATTCCTACACAATGTCCCTTTAAGGCTGGATGATATGACGATATATAACATTGATATAAGTGATCAGATGGATTTTGGATCCCAGGCAAATTTGCTATGTATATGTATGTAGAAAAAGATGCAACACTTACAGTTACTGTCACCTCATGTTGCTTGACTGCACAGTGTATGAGCTGACAGGCTTCGCCTCTCTACCAAAAACATTTACCAGCACGAACAAACGAGACTTCACCAACGCGATTCTACCACGTGAGCTCTGTACACAAACAAAGTTTCCTAGTTACTACAGCTGCTCTAAAACAGAGCCCGTCTAACGGAGAGCCTTGGCACTTCCTATTAGCCCTATTGTATATCATCTTGAATGCAGTTCCATTAGAATTCCACTGGAGTTGATCGCGGGCGAGTGCAGAGTGAATGGGAGTCTATGGAGCTAGATGGCTAACTGTATCCCTTTCTCCTGCTTGTCGTTGAATCAACGTAGATTTTATTGTTGATTCCTCAAGTTCAATATAGATTATAGTCCAAAAGTCGAATGAACCAGTACTTATGTCCTTTCAGGTTAGGTCATTGTTGGCCGGAACATGCTTTATTGGTGGCCGGAATAGCATTCTGCTATTATGTGACGTCATCACATATTTGAACGGATTTTGTTTTTGGAACAGATAAGTGAACTTAAAAATGCTATTTTCAGCTGAGTGTATTATCTTAGACCCCCTTTTGAATGCAACTTTCAAATTACTTGACAAAAAATTACATCCTGCGAAAAGTGGATTTCTGGGGGTGAAACCCCATAGACTCCCATTCATTCTGCGCCCCCGCATGGACAGAGATGTGTTACTGCAGATAGTCCAGAAACCGGAAGTAACCAGAAAGTGCCAATTCTCTTCTATTAGACATTCTCTGGCTAAAATGAGAAAAAGATCCAAAAACACTTACAGTAACTGTCACTTCCTGTTGCTTGACTGCTTCTTTCTGTCACCTACTGTTGCTTGACTGCTTCTGCTATTGGTCAATCTCATGTGATTGACAGGTTGCCCCGCCCTCACGCCAGTAAACACGTCCGCAGAGAAGAGATGTCACTGCATCACAGCACTGCATCTTTTTAAAGATAATGAGAGCACATGACTTTAAAAAATATATATATGTATAAATAAATCATTTATAATAAATACTGAATTTAATTGTCGATTTTGATTTCATGGTGACTTACTGAACCATGAATCTGATTTTGGTTGTATCCGAGTATCAGTAAATCAGTATACTTCATACTATACTTCAGCTTCATGAGACTTACACTAGTCTAATTACTAACTGGTTGTTTCGGATATGAATAAAATATTTAAAACGGTGTTTTGCATATTAAAAGCAAATATGTTGCTTAGTTGGGGACACTTAATATTCAACCGCATAATTGATTATTTGACTGGACTGACGCTGCTGTATGAGAACTGAACTGAGCTGGACAATGACATCATTTTTTGCAGAACTGCTTTATAGATAAAATTAAATAATTTAATAATTAATGATCTTTACAACACAAATGAATCAACACTGAACTGACTTCAGCTGAACAACAGCCGAAATACATCATTCTTATCACAGGAAAGCTCCTTTGAAACTATATGTATTGTGTAAAGCGCTATAAAGGTGGCTTGACTTGAAAATATTCTAAAGACATTAAAATATACAAAAAAATATTGGCTATTGTTTAATATGAGGTTCAATTGTAAGTTTAATCTACACACATACAATCAGGTCAGGATGACTAGAGTGACAGCATCGAGTTAGAAGTAATATAAATACAACTAGAAAATTCCATATTTTATGTAATGAATCATTTAATTATTGAAAAATAATGCACACCTAAAGTGGTAGCGAGAACATGGCGAGAAGCGGAGTAAACGCTCATTTTTATCCAATTGTTAATCATATTTGTTTGCTTGGTCAGTGTATTTATGGGGTTGACAGACCTGGAACTACTTCATACATAGCTGTGCATTTACTAAATAATAACAGTCAGAATCAAGCATTCAACAGCCCTGTTGTATAAATTGTCAATCTTTATACCACAACGCCCCTTCGTCACAGCAATGACTGTTGTTAAATGTAAACAAGTTGCACTCAATAAACTGAAATGCTTTCGAACAACAATCTTTATCAATTGATTTCGTAATTTAAAATGTAAAAAGTAATCTAGCTCCTAAATGCATGCTCCTTATGGTCATTGTTTTGTCTGGAGTTTCGAAACAATGTCACAACAAAAGAGCTCCAGTCTTGGATAGATTATATATATCTTGCATATAAAACTGTCAAATATACTTATACATAATCTACTGTAAATTGTCTCTCCTTATCATAGTCTCAGTCTCATAAAAGACTGTCAAGCTATATTGTTTGGTCTGTTGTCATCTGGGCTAAATCATTATGGGATGTGGTTTTGTAACTGACAGCGGGTCAGTGGCCCTGACTGGACTGATAAGAGATGAGTGCATCTCCATTTGACATTTCCTGCCGTTTGTTTCATTGTCACCCTGTGGGTGTGATGTCTTTTCTCTGACCCAGTAGCTTCAGGCCTCAAACAAATGTCAATGGGCTTGCTTCCAGCCTCAAGCCAAGACCGTGGCAGAGGCCCATCATGCCTGGTCTTCACATTGAAATCGTATACAGTCATGGTCAGAATTAATGGCACCCCTGTTAAATATGATCAAAACTGGCTATAAAAAATAAATCTGCATAGTTTATCCTTTTTATCTTTCATTCAAAAAATTGCCAAAAATCTAACCTATCATTGAAGAAAAAGAATTGAAAGTGGGGGGGAAATCACATTATGAAATAAAAGTTTTTCTCCAAAACACGTTGGCCACAATTATTGGTACCCCTAGAATTTTTTACGAGTAAAATATCTCTGAAGTATATTCCCATTAATGTTTACCTTTTTTTAGCACACCAGGGTGACTAGGAACATGAAACTGTCTAGCTATGACTTCTTGTTTCACAGGAGTTTAAATATGAGGAAACACAAAGGCCAAATTCCCTTATTCATCCATCACAATGAGTAAAACCAAAGAATCTAGTTCTGATGTGCATCAAAAGATTGTTGAGCATCGCAAAATAGAAAGTGGCTGTAAGAAAATAGCTAAAGAATTGAAAATCCCCATTTTGACCATCAGGGCAATTACTAAGAAGTTACAATCAACTAAAGATGTTATGAATCTGCCAGGTAGAGGACGTGTGTCTAGATTGCCTTAATGCACAGTGAGGAGGAGAGATTGAGTGGCCAGAGACTCTTCAAGGATCACAGATGGAGAATTGCAGAGATTACTTGAGTCTTGGGGTCAGAAAGCCTATTTTTTTAAAAATCAAACAACCCCTACATCACCACATGTTGTTTGGGAGGGTTGCAAGAAAAATCCTCCTCGCTCGTCCAAAAACAAACTCCAGCATATTCAGTTGTCAGACTGACTGGAACTTTAAACGGCACAGGCTTCTGTGGTCAGATGAAACAAAAAAAAGCTTTTTGGCAGCAAACACGCTAGATGGGTTTGGTGCACACAAGGATAAAAAGTACCCCATGTGTACAATTTAATGTACCGTTGGATCTTTAATGTTGTGGGCATATTTTTCTGCTGGAGGTCCTGGACTTCTTGTTCAGATACATGGCATCGTGGATTCTATTAAATATCAACAGATAAAAATCAAAACCTGACGGCTTCTGCTAGAAATCTTATAGTGGGCCATGTTTGGATCTTCCATCTGGACAACGATCCAAAACAAATATCAAAATCAACACAAAAAGTGTTACAGAGCACAAAATGAAGCTTCTGCCATGACCGTCCCAGTTTCCTGACCTGATGAGTTGAGTGAACTGAAGAGGAGAAGCACCAACATGGATCTGGGAATCTACAGGATCTGGAGAGATTCTGTATGGAGGAATGGTCTCTGATCTCCTGTCAGGTGTTCTCCAAACTCATCAGACATTATAGGAGAAGACTCAGAGCTGTTGCCTTAAAAAAAGGAGATTGCAAAAAGTATTTAAAAAAGGGTTCCAATAATTGTGTTCAACGTGTTTTGGAGAAACCCCCCTATCCTTTTGAAAGATCAAAAGGATAAACGATGCAGATTTATTTTTTACAGCCAGTTTTGATCATATTTACCAGGGGTGCCATTAATTCTGACCATGACTGTAGGTTCTACTAGCCAATCAGATCTTGGAGTGGTGCCCAGATGATGTATGGGAATCATGTTAATGTTCTGAAGCTACTGTTACTCATGAACACTTTAGCTCCTGAAATAGAAACTGACTTAATTACAACTTAATGAGCAACTGTTTACCAATTTTGCAAGTGATTCTCACAACATTTAAACATTAACCTCGCTGATTATATCAGGGTGAGATCTCTTTACCGCCGTTCCACCTTTTATAATGAGTTTTTACAACAAATTATAGTCCTTGATCAAAGGTTTCATACAAATGTTGTTCATTTTTCATTTTTTGAGTAATGCGTCTGCTGATTTTATTTTAATGAAATACATTAGGCTATTTTTAAAGCCAGCAAAGTTAATGCTATATTTCAGATGTTGATTCCCAAATGTTGATGTTTCATCCATCTGTTAATTATTTTTATTTATTAAAAAATAATATTCACCATAATATATTCTGAGTTTATCCTATTGAAATCATTATCTCTTTATTATTTTTTGCTCAAGTCCAGCAGAGGGCGCTGCTGCACAGATCATATGATGTGTAAACATATTTCTTTACTGTATGTACAAATATACCATTTTGACATGATAGATAGATAGATAGATAGATAGATAGATAGATAGATAGATAGATAGATAGATAGATAGATAGATAGATAGATAGATAGATAGATAGATAGATAGATAGATAGATAGATAGATAGATAGATAGATAGATAGATAGGCCTATTTGTAGTTCTCCCAGGTCTAAATATTAAATCATTATTTAAAAATATTTAATAATATAAGTTTTACTTGGGGGGCCTTATTATTTTTTATTGAATTAATTTGATATTTATAAACGTCTGCAGGGAATCCTTTGTCTTGGAAGGATTAATTAGGTTCAAGATATTTTAATTAAAGGTTAGTATAGTCACTTTATCATTAGAGCTTCTGGAAAATGCAGAGCTCTATTATATCTGCACTGAGGCAAAGGCTTTCCATTTGATTTTCACCCTAAAATGAACACAGGAACACATAAAACAAGAGTGTCACTAGACTGTTCAGCACCTCAATTGAAAATTAAAGCTTTAGCCCTTAATAAATGTTTTTTCATATATATTCTTCATTTGAAAGAGAAATCCTGGTAAAATGGGCAAAGCGTACTTGACTAGTAATAATAAAATAAACAGAAGAAGGGGAAACTAAATTGTATGTCCGTTTAAAACAAAATTGAATGAAGACACTGAGGTTATTTTTGAAATGAAGCCTATGTGATAGAGGATTGAGGTCTGCCGGAAATGTGATAACATATTTGTTTACTTTAGTGTTTTTAAGTCTCAAAAGAGTTAATTGTGTTCTAATTAAATACAAGCAAATGTGTTAAAATCTCCCATGTAGTGTTCCAGCACTTCGCTATGTGTACATTTGTTACCCACAGTTCTCTAGTTAATTAGTATGCTAACTCATTTTTTTTAATAATAAAAAAGTAGGCTACATGTACAATCCCGTGAAAATCAAAATGATGTAATGTCATGACATTTACGTGCGGAGGGTTTGCACCTACGTCATGATTTGGTCAGTTACCCGGATGCAGGGCCATATTGGAGATACTCTGATGTAAACAACAGCATGGATTGCACTGTTTATGTACTACAAAACACATTGTTACACTAATTTATGATGTCTAAACCACAGAATTTTGACGAACTAAAGTTGAAATGTGGTAAAGATCCGAACATAGGCTACGTTCAGATTGTCAGTCCAAAAGAAGAACATGAAATCCGTTTCAAGCTACATCCATATGTGGTTTGAAATGAAATCCTATTCAAATCACATATCAGGAAATCCGCTTCAGTCTGAAAGCTCTGATCGGATTTCGCGTGGTATGTGACTTTCTCACGCCACGTAAAATGTAAACGTCAGACGTTTGTTATTCAGGAAGCATGCTGAAAGTCGCAGGCTGTGTTGTTGCAAAGTGCCGGACAAGTAGAAAATTATTATTTTTAAAACGGGCGGGAAAAAAGCTGTGCATATCAGCCTCAGAGCCGGATTATCCATAAGGGCACTTGGGCCAGTGCCCAGGGGCATTAACCATTCACAACCACTAGGGGGGCACTGCATGACACAAGCTTTAAAAATATTTTTCGTAAATTGTTATATTATTAACTTGAAATTCTTGAAAGACCATACATAACTCATTTATGAACACTAATTTAACAACAATAATAATAATAAATTATAAATAAATAAAGATTACATGACCACTATCACTCCCCCCTCCCCAATCTGTCAGAGTTGACTTGGTCCACAACAAGTACGCGCAAATGTGTCATTTTATTTAACGGCTACAGAAAATAAATCTAAATCCAAAATTGACAGACGTCAATTGAGTGGTTTTGCAAAAAGAAATTTAAAGAAAGACAAGGACGCAATAGACGTTTAGCTACAATTCAAAATGTTCCAGGGATCGAACGTTTTTTTCGTGAGAACATCACTAGTTTTTTGTGAGAACATCACGGGAATTGGGATCACTAGCAGCGCTGAGTTTGACGAAGCTGGAGCTAAC
Source organism: Siphateles boraxobius (assembly GCF_051911475.1). Taxonomy (NCBI): domain Eukaryota; kingdom Metazoa; phylum Chordata; class Actinopteri; order Cypriniformes; family Leuciscidae; genus Siphateles; species Siphateles boraxobius. The sequence continues at coordinate 15,715,138 of NW_027508866.1, forward strand.
TGCGGAGACGGTAACAAAGAAATGGACTTTGGGGATGTAGTTGACACCTTTGCTTGCGCAAAATCAAGGAAGAAGCAGTTCTGCTAAACTTCATACATGAAAATGTTTTACCAGATTTAGTGCTACACCTATTGTCTCTTATTTGTTCCCCACTAAATAGTGGGGTTTTTTTCACTAAATGTTCAGATTTTATAAAATGTTTGTGCACTTGTGATTTTTCTAAATTTTACTGCTGAGTTACCCACTAATCTAGTTTATAATAGAAGTTTTGTCATAGATTATGATCATATTTTTTTGATTACTTGTTTTTCTTTATAATGAAGTTCTCTGTAGTAAGTAGATTGTGTTTAACACACAAAAGAGTGATTATCAGTTCAACACACAGAGTTATAGAAATTCGACTTGATTATTATTTTTTTTTTTTTAACTGCGCTGGTAAAATTATTAGCTAACGCTACGAGGCCATACTATTTTTGACTCATGGCTGAAGTCAAGTTTCTCCAGCTCTCCCCAGGTTGGCAAAAAATGTTTTGAGGTGTAGTACCCAGGGGCACCACACTGTCTTCATACGGCCCTGATCAGCCTCCTACAGTTCTGCAGCTCGAGACGCAGTAACGTTAGTCCAGCGGGGCGGCTACACATTTCCATGTTGTAAAATTTAAATAAGACAACCTCTCTATTGCAAATGCAAACCCCTCCATCAACGCAACGTCATTGCCATTAGAGCTGCATGAACACACAAATTGGATCTGAACAGTTGCGATAAACAGTGTCAGATCAGATTCCAATCGGATTCAAAGATAATCAGATTTGGACTGACAGTGTGAATGAAGCCATAGTTAAAGGCCATGTTGCAGGGTTAATTTTTCAAAGAATTTGGGCAATTTGCTTGTTGTTAATAAACATTTAAACACGTATCCATTGTATTTTATGTTGTTGGGAATATACGGAATATCACAAAACGGAATATAATACGAAAAAGTAGGTACTATCTTACAGCGGTTTGCAACGATTCTCCTTTCCCCCACAATGCATTGCATTACATCACCTTGTGGAGAGAATTTACCAAAGACTGCCTTGAGATTATTGAGAGTGACTAGAGAGAGACGAGTAGTACACGCGTGCGCGCACAGCTTTTGAAGCCCAATTCATGTGTCCCGCAAATTTAGACCGTTTCACGCATAATCAATGCTTGTTCAAAAAAAAAAAAAGTTGGTCGCTCTATCCTCTAGCCCCACAACATTACTTGACAGTTCAACACGCTACTGTTGCCACACCCACGTGACACAGCCCTCAGTTGAACTGCTGACTAGGTTGTAGTCAACTTTTTCGTTGCTGTCATGACAGCGCACGCACGTGCATACGACACTGGGAAGGAACTTTTAGATGCGCGCTTTCCAATTCAAAAAATGGAGAACAAGATTGTACAAGTAAACAAGAAAGAAACCTGAAGGTAAGAAACCAATTTATGTAAGACCCCATTTGTCTAAGATGAAGTTTGATTGATTTTGAACATTGTTGGACAGTGACTGTCTACAGGGGTGCAAATGTGTCACTTTTAGGATACGTTAGCCTTTTAGGTCCAAATATGTCATTATGTACAAAACAATATGTCATTGTTTTGTATCTTGGCACCTTTTTGTATTGTTGTCACCTTGTGATGGTAATGGGTTTGCACTCCTCTGTCTATACTGGAAAACCATTTGGAAGCTTATCATAAAAATGAATTTTGCTTTAATTCTGTCTCTTATCTTTCTTCCTTATTTGATTCAGATGCTGGTGAAAAGGTTTGAGTCCTAAAGGTGTCCCCAGAACACTGAACATTTTATTTTTTTCTTGTGCCTGCCTTTACTAACATGCAAGTTCACCATCCTTCCTCCCCCTTCTCGTTCCGTGAACCTCTTGAGTTGTGAGTTAAGACTTTATTTTTTAACTGTTCCTGTGGTGTTGAGCAACTACAATTCCTGTTAATCCTATAATTTTATATTATAATTTATTTAAAGTGAATAAATTGTAATGAAAAATTAATAAAATTTAATATCTAAAGTAAATCGTAAGTGGAAGTGCATCTGTCAATTCATTGAATGTTCAAAATATTATGAATCTTTATTTAGAAAAAAATACACATTGGTTGGCCTATTCATGAGCATACATCAGCAATTACACATGTTTAGGGGAATAGGGCATTATTAATATACCATGTAAGATGGTATGTGCTAGAAATGGGTAAACCACTATCAGTGAGTCTGCCCGTGGGGTGGGGGCACTGCCGCGCCAGGCAGTGTCCCACATTCTCCCTCAGAAACATACCCCTTGTCCCCCCTTGGGGGCTTATTAGCAGGTGGTCACCCTAAGTAGACGAGATTATTCAGATGGCAGATTATAGATAAATTAAATAGATAAATACATAGATATAGATAGACAGTGGCGTCATGCCCATTCAAAGTGAGGTGGCACGTGCACCCTCAGATTTTTCCTCCCTGGTAATTTTTTTGTCACAACTTTATTCCTATTATGCTCCATAATACCAGAGCCTGTAACGACTCAAATGTATTCTTCTGGATGTGTAATAAATCGGTCAGCATCACCCCACCCCTTTTTCCTAAATGGTGTCTGTGTATATCAAATCTAGAGAGCTACGCGCATATTGCATTGAATCTTTGCTGTGTATGTTCAAGCAACTCACTCGTCTCGCACGTGGAGCTGGCAATGTTTTACAGATGGTCTTGAAGTGGTAAGTGGGCAAAGCAACAAATCGGCATTGAATTAGTTATCGGATGATATTAAAAGGTAGTGGGATTATTGTGATTAACCTGGAAATTTTAACTTGATCAAAAAGTTATGGATTTGATATTAGCTGCGAGTTCAGAGCATTAACTTAAGTTGTGCCAGTGTAACGTTATCGATAGCTAGCCTAGTCTAACCGTAAACTAGTTGGCTAACGTTACTGCCTGCCATACAAAGCCAATAAGCCATAGTAGGTTAAATCAGAGACTATTTATAGAGACATGCCACTTACTCAATCCTCAATACAACTATACAGGGAAAACCCGTAACGCCAAAGATGGCGGTTGTATGAACATGTCCCGCCCCTCCCACTGGAAAGCCAATCGTCTGCCTTTAACAGTCAAGCCGGGAAACATTTAAGCCTATCGTCTGGTTCCACTGACGCATGCGCACAGTTGAGGTTTGCGACAGTGGAAAATACGTTACTGTTTGAAAAGGCGGCAGATTTGATATGCAGTGTATGTGTGCGTTGTGTAAATATCAGACATCCCAAGTGTCTACCGCATATTTATAGCGGCTCCCTGATGCCCGCAAATTAGTTCAAATCTCCCAGAATCTAGAGCGAGCGAGCGAGAGCTCACACATACTGTGCTTCAAACCGTGCAGCGCGGGCACGTCAGAGAGGGAGAGAACCCTTGCGCATGCGTAGTAAAGTATAACCTGTGGGGAAAAAGGCGTTTTAAACCTTATTTTGGGGCAAAGTCATCAAACTTTTTCAGCGATTTTTATCATATTTTTCTGCTGTTTCTATACATGCAGTTTTTATGTCCCGGTGACCAGTGAATGTGCAGTTCTGACTCTCTGCCCATTCATTTAGATAGGAGCCTGGTCTTGTTAGTCCGAAATAGCTGCCCGGAGGCGTTGCCAAGATGGCGGCCGAGTGGCATGACTTGCCTAAAAGGACTTTGGTTAAATGTACAAGTTACAAGTTACTAGCTTTTCTGTTAGCTCATAAATTAGGCCTACTCTTTACAAGTTCCTTATTTAAAATATAATAATGAGCAGTGTAACTACAGTATTTCAATGATTTTACTAAAGTAATGTTACATATTACATTTGATTTGATTACTTTTTTACATTTCTGTCAAATATTAACTATTTTCAAATAAACGGGTTATATTAACCTTATTCAGCACTGAAATCTGTCAAACTTCTTTCAAAGTCCTTCATCACATATTAATATTAAAATAACTTAATTTTAGAGCACCACAAAGTCAGACCTCAGCACCTTTATGTACCTTTAATGTAAGATCGTTCTTAGGTCACATACCAATTTAAAATCATAACATAAAAACTGCAATGGTACTGTTTTTAAAATCATGTGTAGTAGGCCTAAGTGTACAGTAAGTGTGTGTGTAAACATGCTTTAATGAAGTAGACTTCAAAAGCTTTTGAATTTGAGCTTACAGTTCTTTCATCAACCTGTCTTTTACATAAACTTACAAAATAGATACTTTAACTTAGTCCTCAGATAGAGGAGGGTTGCTGCTAGCTCTGTTAAGGTATTTCTGTCCCTCCCAAACTGCATTGAAATGGTATGTTTAGCAGCCAGAATTTAAAATTTTGCAGGGGGAGAAACCCCCTGACCCCTCCTAACATGATCCATATCACCCGTCAGAAAACAATTGCAACGTCTCATATTGTGCCCCCCCAGAATTTTGGCTTGCATGACGCCCCTGTAGATAGATATATAGACTAGATATATAGATAGACAGACAGATATATATAGATATAGATAGATAGGCTAGTATATGCGGCAATTGCACATCCAATGGCGCGGGCGCCTCTGACGTGCGACCAACTCTACGTTGTCAATCTACCTACTATATATTTCTATCTATTTATCTATCTAGCTGCTAGCTATCTATGCTAACGTTATGCTATCTGGCTGTCTGCCTATCTCTCTCTATACCGCCCACACAAGCACCTGCCAAACACAGCGACAGACACGTGGCGGCTACGTTTGCAACAACATTTTCACGGAGGAAGAGATAAACGCTTATGGTGTGTTCACACCGAACGCGAATAGAGCGTCAAATAATTAAATTCGCGTTCGGTGTGAACACACCACGCCCATATAGCTAGCATGATGCCTTCTATTTCTAGATGACAAAGACAAAGTTTACCAGTACTACGACACTATGACAAAGGTTACCGGTACTTATCTGAACTAACGTCATAATCACTGCCAATAGATAAAAAGACAGATTTTTCACTCGGTGCTATTCAATGACAGTAAAGAAAAATATGTATTGTTATTGTGCACTGCTGCCCGTAGACTAGCTCCAGTGCTCATTGCTGCGTTGTTAAATGATAGCAACTCACCAGGACGCTTCACCAACTCTCCACTCATTCTCCTCGGACCATGCATTTAATTGGCTTTAACGGCCATCAATTCTTGGCAATTCCTCATTTGCCCTCTCACGTCTGGCAGGTTCGAAATTATACGGCTGCGGGCCATCATACATGTTGGCTCTTGCCACCGCTTCCTCAACCCAGTCAGTGGCCATATACTAGACTGAGGCTACCTTTCCTCCACTTCTCCCCAACGTGAGGTCATCACCGAATTGCGTAAAAAAAAAACGTTACTACCAAAAACTTAAAACACTGTTCTTTAAGACCATTTTTGAGACATTTTAAAAATGATATACATATCTTGAGTGATTTATGTACCCATTAATCGACAGTGGTGGTTAACCTGCAACATGGCCTTTAACTACTTTACGTCAACATTTACACATGTGGCTGATGCTGTGCCTCTCTCAACCACAAACACCTTCTTTCATCCGTTTTTTGCACTCTTCTCTTTAACTTTTGGCAGTCTATAGAACTCAAAATGTTATTTTCCCGGTGCGACCGATTAGTACCAAAACACGGCCATTTTTCAGCAGCATTAATCAACCAAATATGCTAGTCCGTTCAGTGGCATTGTTTACGTTCAGTGCCTCCAAAATGGCCGACTTACGGATTGATGACGTGTAGTGAAAAACTATAATGCAAATATGGAATTTTAATTACCTCATATGTCGACATGATGCCGGTGAATTGTAGAGCTGGTGCAAACATATCCACATCACTATGATCAGAGGCTTTCTTAACTGCTGTTTTCTTTTCTTCCAAATTAAGCCAGTTGAAAACCGTGGGGTGATGTGAATTATTCAGTCCCACCCACACTTTTAAAGGCCCACCTATCATCCACGTTCTGATTGAGAGGATGTGGTCAAGATGTCCGTTAACAGATGCAAAGGTATATCGAACTTCTTTTTATTTCTAAGCGAAGAACGAAAAGGACCTTAGGCAGCAGTGAGTTTTTCGGGGCCTTGAATCACATTCAGTCTCTTCCACGTAACGTGTGCACGTCACGATCTCCACGAGTGCGAGCACGAGCAGTAAGTTGCTGGCTGCAGTTCACTTAATGGCCACTGTTGTCGCTAATAACAAGGGTTTCTGAATAATTTATTCATTCACATTCATTTTTGTATTCACAGTGAACTAATATGAAATATGAGTCCCGAACACAGCTCAAATTTATCAGGCTAAGTATGAAGAATATTCTGCATCCTGGGGCATCTTTCACCTTTCATTCTGTCATATCATTATGGATATGATATATCAGTGTGGATATTTACCAAATAAACCTGTTACCTTTTACTAATGACTTTAAATACCCAAAATAACAGGATAAAGCAATAAGTCCCAATGATGGTGTAGTTTGCAGTGATATTAGAACAGCTAGGGCCGTTTGTTAGTTTGTATACCTGGAAAGATTCTGTAAAATATAAACAGCAGTAAAAATTTATTCATTTATTGATAACAAATAATAATTGTCAAGTCCTACTCCAGTTCAACATCCAAAGGACACAAGGACAACTCAATGTTCAGACTAAATCACTTTTATTTTCATTTGGCTTTGTCAGTTGATTGGTCTGTTCAACTTGTAAGGTTGTAACATGTTAGGTTGTAAACCTTCAAACAGAGAACAAACGTTACCATTTTAATTAAACATTTAGTTAAGCATTTTAAATGAGTTTAAACATTTAATTCTTTTTACATTAAATAAATAAAAATGATGATTTCATGAATTCAAATTAATTTGTAATTTTTTAAAATCTACCAGAAATGTAATATTTTACCATTTTTAACTTTGTACCATCCTTCAAATCTTATACTCTTAATTTTCCCAAACAAAAATGAAATATTTATTAGCACAACCCATTTAACACAAAATCAATGAAATCAATGCTGCAATGTGTTCCTTATGGAAGTAATTAACGCCAGTATTTAAACACCCAGTATTTACTCACCCTCATGTTGTTCCAACCTCGTAAGACCTTCGTTCATCTTCGGAACACGAATTAAGATATTTTTTATGAAATCTGAGAGCTGGATCACTCCTCCATAGGCTTCTAAGGGATTGAAACTTGCCAGTCCCGAAAAGTTATTAAAGATATCGTTAAAATAGTCCAAGTGACTACAGTGGCTCAATCTTATGTTTATCAAGCGACAAGAATACTTTTTGTGCGCAATAAAACCCTAGAATAACGACTTTATTTCAACTATTCATTTTCTTCTTGTAGGGCATCTAGTCAGTTAACGTAGTGTGATTGCGTAGAGCTACGTCACACGTAGGCTCACTATTGGTCGACGCTGGTCATGTGTGTGATGCGTGTGACGTACAACAACAGAAGAACTGCGCTATATCACTAGTGAACTGACTCGAGGCTTACAGAGAAGGAAACGATTAGTTGAAATAAAGTCGTTGTTTATTTTTTGCGCACAAAAAGTATCCTCGTCGTTTGATAAACTTAAGATTGGGCCACTGTAGTCACTTGGACTATTTTAACGATATCTTTAATAACTTTTAGGGGCTGGCAAGCTTCAATCCCTTAAGAAGTCTATGGAGGAGTGATCCAGCTCTCAGATTTAATCAAAAATATCTTAATTTGTGTTCCAAAGATGAACAAAGGTCTTACGAGGTTGGAACAACATGAGGGTGAGTTTTTGGGTGAACTATCCCTTTATGAAAGAGCTTCACGCTGCTTTGCCAGAGGAATAATCGGAATCGGAATTTTTTAATGTTTTAAATGTTGAATGTCTTTATTGTTTCAGCATGTTTATCAATCTCCCTGTCCCTGTATTTCTTTCAATGTAGTCATTGCACGTTATAACCTTAAACCCAGATGATCGATGATGTGACTTGTGTAACATGATCAACCCAGTTATTTTTGTATTATTAACTCTGGAAGTATTCCTTCGTTCAAAAAACTTAATTTTATCTAAGACTGGAGATTGCACAGGAAAGTAAAGTGAGTGAGGGAAAGCAATTGGTACATTGTTTAATTGGTATCATCTTTACTCTTAATCTGGTGTCGTGCCACAGACCTAATTTAAATATTAAGCAGGAAACAGAAATCCGATCGGTTATCCAGATACAGAGGCTACTTAATGTGAACAAATGTAAATGTGCCATGTCCTGATTGGCTAATGATCCGATCTGCTTGATCGGATCACGGTGATCGCATGTTAATGCCAAGTGCAAACGTAGCCTCTGTCTTGTGAGTCTGATTCCATAACGGTTTTAGTCATGTGGAACCACTAATTTGTAAAAAAGTTGATATACATTATTTTCACACAATAAATATTGTTTTAAATTGATTTTTGATCTTTACTTTTTGTTAAAATTATCCTATTTTTTTATATTTTATAATATACAATAGTGTAAGACTGAAGGTACTGGTCTAAAACAATGGCATAGCCATTAAAATAAAAAGTTAATGAAATTGCAATGTGATCTTCAATAATTGAACACCCATTATTGAAAACTTATAAACCATTTATATTATAAATTTAAGTCTTTTGTGAGATGCATTTAGGTGTAGACACCTAGTCCTCTTATTTTCCTTTCAGGACTAAATTTGGGTTACTTATCACTTCACCTTCCTCTAAAGATAGTGACAGAGGAAGGCACTTGGGTCCAGTTAAGCCGTCTATCGATCAGACTTAAAGTAGAAATCTATTTAATGGCCTGAAATATGATCATGCATACAAAATAGCAACAAGATATGTAAAACATTGCCAAAAGCAGCTTTAGAGAGTGAAAACTGAGGACAAAGATTTCAGCTGAGGGCTCTTCTCAAGTCTTCAACCCCATTACATTACCAGTGCAAGGCTAACCCATCGTACCAGGCATTCAAATTGATTGAGTCATTTTTGTATTTGCAAGGAATTCACCTTCAAGCAAACCTCCAGTACCCAAAAATAAACTAAAAAACCTAATTTATCTTCTAACTCTCTCAAGCTCCACATACGTTGATTGTGGTGAGACTTTAGACCGTTGCTCCTGCAGTTTTGTTAAAGAAAAGGGGTGGTGAACTCATCTGGAAATGATTAATTAAGCTTGTGAAGCACCGGGGGAATAGTGTAGATAAAAGCACTTTTGTACAATCAGAAACAGAATGAGTTTAATGAGGAGCCTTACACAGATTGGACCTTTCTCCTCCATTGAGTTAATTATCCAATCAAATAAAGGCACCATCTACCACTTTCTTATACTCTTTTTCACCCTTTTTTAAACATGCATGAAAATGACTGAGAATTACTGAGAATTACTGAGCGCATGGTTGCCACTAATTTACCACTAATTCACTCTCTGAGTTTCTACTTAAAGGAGTCATGACAGGAGAAATAAAACTTTCTTTGTACCATTTAAACATCCTTTCTCATAGCTTAAAATGTCCTCCTTCAAAAAAAAACATTAATGTACCAAAGCTCCAAAAATGGCTCGTTTGGATTTTGTAGGATTTCTGATGTCACTTGTCACAAACACATTTGTAAATGACCGCCTCTCCAGCAAGACACTGGCTAATCATTTTACATCATTGCACCATTGGCCACGCCCACTGGTGTTCATACGCTTAAAGGGGCGGTCACACTGCACTTTTCATTCCATTCACTTCCATTAATATGCATGCGAAAGTGTCAGACCAGAAACGCAAGCTCATGTGAAAAGTTTTGCATTTTGCTCTGTGTTCGGTGAGCTCCAAACCCCCGCAAATTTGCATCACGTGAGGACGTGCGACCAGTAGAAGATCGATACGTCACAGCCTGAACTCTTGGCTGATTTAAAAGAATTATATTTTTGCTGTAAAGTTGAGTAGATTGTATATTTTTTACATTTTGAGTGTGTTATTATTTGTCATAATGTTGATTCATGCTTATAAAAAAGACACCACAGAGCTTGACATCATATCAGCGTCCAAAGAAATTTCGCATTCTCAAAGTCTAGTGTGACCGCGGCTTAAATCCCCTGCACACTACCAGGGACACGCAGCGACAAAGGGACACGATCCCATTTGTTTCAATGAAGAACTGGCGATTTCCGATGACATGAGCAACAGTGACCCTTGGCGACAGGAAGTAGGCATGTCCAGCGACACAACAAAGCTGAGATAAATTTAACTTTATGCAAATGAAGAGCGACTTTTGTGAGCGACCACTAATAGGAGTGAAGTCACTGGATTGCTTGTGATCCAAGTGGGGTTTGCGACAAAAATGGAGAAGTTAATTTTGGTGATCAGAAACTTTTTTTTGTGATTAATATTTTATTATAAAGTTTCAGCTGTATCAGAAACATAAATCACAGATTCAATTAACTATATACAAACAGATGGCAAGAAAATTGACCCCTCCAAAATAAAATAATTACATAAAACAAGTACACATAAATTAGAAAGTCAATGTTTTAGTTTCTCTAACAACATCATGGCAGTTATTGACCAGCTTTGAATAGTTATGTCCTTGGCCTCATTGAGTTTAGCAGTGGTGCCCTCTAGCAAGGCAATGTCTCTGAAATAAGAAAGCCAGATGGAAGCAGAAGGGGTGGATGGTTCAATCCATAGCTTTAAGACCTTTGTGTAAGATAACAAGATCCTCTTTTGATTAATCTTTAGCTAAAGTGTAGAGTCTTCTAACTGTCACGGTAGATGTATTCGCTGGTTCCTTCTAGTCTTGTGTTTATGTTGTTGTATGAGTGCACGTGTGCAAGGGGCGTGTCTGTATGTCATTACCTGATCCACTCCAGCTGTTCATCATTACAATCACCAGCTGCAGTTCATCTCACCACGCTTCTTAAACTCACCGCTGTTCTCTCACCTTTGTCAGATCGTTGTTTGATGTTCCCCTGTCTTCTGGTTCGTGTTCCTGCCTGGTGTTTGCCTGGTCGTCTTCCGTGTGGATTTGGATCGTCTCACCGTTTGTCTGCACGTCACCGGTATTGACCATCGAAGTCCCTGCGTCACCTATCTCCACCTGGCTCACTGCACCCTGGACTTGTGTGTTTTGTGCTAAAATAAATATTGTATTATACTCGCGATTGCTTCCTGGGTTTCTGCCTAACATGACAGAACGATCTGACCATGGTATGGAAGCAGCGAGCGCCTCGTCATCCTCACTCGAAGAGTTCATCCATCACAGCATCCGTAGAATGGACTCGCAAGAGAAGGAGATTGGAGATACGGGCCGTGCAGTTCAAGCCCTGGTGACGCAGGTGTCCGAGCTCACCCAGCAGATCCAGCGCCTACGACCTCCCACTGCGCCACCCACACCGGCCGTTCCTCCCGCATCATCAGGAAGCCCCTCCCAGTCAGAACCCCGGCTACCCACCCCAGAGGCATACTCAGGTGAACCGTCATTCTGTAGAGCTTTTTTGACTCGATGTTCTATGCACTTTGCCCTGCAACCTCACACTTTTCAGACCGAGCAAGCCAAAGTGGCGTTTGTGCTCACGCTATTGACTGGGAGAGCGGCACTCTGGGGAACGGCGGTGTGGGAAAACCAAAATCCATGCTGTGCCTCTTTCCAGACCCTCGCCGCCGAGATGAGACTGGTTTTTGACCGTGCGGTCACTGGAAGAGAGGCGGCCAGAACATTGGTCGAGCTACGGCAGGGAAGAAGATCAGTGTCCGAGTTTTCCATCGAGTTCCGGACCTTGGCGGCGGAGTGTGGATGGAACGAGGAGGCGCAGTGGGACATGTTCCTACATGGGCTGGCTGACCACGTCCAGAAGGAGATCTACGCCCTGGATCTTCCCACTACCCTCAACGGACTCATTGATCTGGCCCTGCGGGTGGACGCTCGGCTGTCCAGAGTCGAGCGTCGAGCCACGCCCACCCGCACACTTGAGGCAGCCAACGGGCTACGATCCAGCGGCAGGGACGTGGTCAGCCCCGTCTACGATCACGAGCCCATGCAGGTGGGTCGAGCTCGGCTTTCCCGGGAGGAGAGGGAGAGGCGGAGGTCCCAGGGCCTTTGCCTGTACTGCGGAGGAGCCGGACACTACGCCTACAACTGTCCGGTAAAAGGCCCAGCCCGATAGTAAACATGAGGCTACTATCGGGTGGGATCTCCGCCAGGAAGACCTCATCCACGACAAGATCTACCTCCACCCTCCTCTCGGTAAGACTAAGATGGTCAGTCCACCAGCACGATTGTCAAGCACTGTTGGATTCGGGGGCCGAAGGTAATTTCATGGACCATAATTTTGCACGCAGATTTCAGATTCCCATCAAACCCCTCCCACAGCAGATTGCAGTTCATGCACTCAACGGACAAGAACTTCCCACCATCTCATTATCCACTGAAGAAATCACTCTCATCACCTCTGGCAATCACTCGGAAACTATTTCATTTTTTATTCTGGATTCACCCCTGGCACCCGTTGTTCTAGGACACCCATGGCTCATTCAACACAACCCCCGAGTGGACTGGATACATAGATCTGTGCTGGAGTGGAGTCAGGAATGTCATAGGTCTTGTCTCGTGTCTGCTTGTTCGTCTGTACCTGTTTCTGTGTTTCAGGAGGAAGCAGGGGATTTGTCTAACGTGCCCGCGGAGTATCTGGACCTGAAGGAAGTGTTCAGTAAGTCTCGTGCTGCTTCTCTCCCTCCGCATCGTCCCTACGACTGTGCAATAGATTTACTCCCAGGTAAGTCTCCGCCTAAGGGCAAGTTATATTCGCTTTCGATTCCTGAAAGAGAGGCTATGGAGAAATATATTTCTGATTCTCTAGCAACCAAGTTCATTCGCCCTTCCTCTTCTCCAGCGGGGGCGGGGTTCTTTTTTGTGGGGAAAAAGGATGGTTCTCTGCGACCTTGCATTGATTACCGAGGGCTGAATAACATCACGGTAAAGAATACTTATCCTTTGCCGTTGATGTCTTCAGCCTTCGAGAGGTTGCAGGGAGCATCCATCTTCACCAAATTGGACTTACGTAACGCTTATCATTTGGTCCGCATCAGGGAGGGTGATGAGTGGAAAACTGCGTTTAACACCCCTAGGGGGCACTTTGAATATTTGGTCATGCCGTTTGGGCTGTCCAACTCCCCAGCAGTTTTCCAGGCACTGGTCAATGACGTGTTGCGAGATATGATCGATCAATTCATATATGTCTACCTGGATGACATATTGATTTTTTCTGCATCTCTCCAGGAGCATGTGCAGCACGTCCGACGAGTGCTTCAGAGGTTGCTAGAGAATGGGCTTTTTGTCAAGGCGGAGAAATGCGATTTTCATGCACAGTCTGTTCCTTTTTTAGGATACATCGTGTCGTCTGAGGGGATGCGGATGGACCCTGAGAAGATTAAGGCTGTGGTGGATTGGCCAAGTCCAGATTCCCGCAAGGCCCTGCAGAGGTTTCTGGGGTTCGCCAATTTCTACCGGCGATTCATTCGCAACTTCAGCCAGCTGGTCGCGCCTCTGACTGCCTTGACCTCCCCCAGAACTGCGTTCAGGTGGTCCGACACAGCCGAGACTGTGTTCAAGAAACTCAAAGGCCGCTTTGTTTCAGCCCCCATTCTAATTACCCCTGATTCATCACGTCAGTTCGTGGTGGAGGTCGACGCATCAGAGGTGGGAGTAGGGGCGGTGTTATCTCAGCGTTCACCTGTAGACGACAAGATGCATCCTTGCGCGTTTTTGTCCCATCGTTTATCTCCAGCCGAACGTAATTACGACATTGGTAATAGAGAGTTGTTGGCAGTCAAGTTGGCGTTGGAGGAGTGGCGACACTGGTTAGAAGGGTCGGGGGTACCTTTTATCGTCTGGACTGATCATAAGAACCTCGAATATATCAGAACTGCTAAAAGATTGAACTCCAGGCAGGCTCGGTGGGCACTTTTTTTCGGTCGTTTTGATTTTTCTCTCCAATATCGTCCGGGTTCTAAGAACATCAAACCCGACTCACTTTCTCGTATATTTGATTTTTCCGGTCGCCGTCCACTCCCGAGTGTATTTTACCCGAAACCGTATTTGTTTCAACACTCACATGGGAGGTCGAAGCGAAGGTCAAAGAGGCCTTGGAAGGGGTAACGCCTCCGCCCGGGTGTCCACCGAACCGATTATTTGTGCCGGAGGGCTTACGGTCTGACGTTATCCAGTGGGGTCACAGCTCCAACGTAGCTTGTCATCCAGGAATTAATCGCACTGGATTTCTAGTCAAGCAACGATTCTGGTGGCCACTTATGGCTCGTGACATTCGCGATTTTGTTTTGGCTTGCTCTGTTTGTGCCACGGGTAAGTCTTCCAATCGACCTCCAGATGGGCTACTTCAACCGCTGCCGGTGCCTTCGAGACCTTGGTCCCATATCGCTCTAGATTTTATTACCGCCCTCCCACCCTCCCAGGGTAACACAGTAGTTTTAACTGTGGTGGACCGATTCTCGAAGGCAGCACATTTCATTCCCTTACCCAAATTACCTTCAGCTAAGGAGACAGCGGCTACGGTCGTAGATCATGTCTTTCGGTTACATGGCCTCCCGATAGACGTGGTCTCCGACCGGGGACCCCAGTTCGTGTCCAAATTTTGGCGAGAATTTTGTAGATTACTGGGGGCGACGGTTAGTCTGTCATCTGGGTTTCATCCCCAGAGCAATGGTCAAACAGAGAGAGCCAACCAAGATTTGGAGAGAATGTTGCGATGTTTGGTTTCCAGAAATCCTTCGTCTTGGAGTCAACAACTGTCTATGGTGGAGTACGCACACAACACGTTGCCAGTGTCAGCGACGGGCCTATCTCCGTTTGAGTGTAGTGTAGGTTACCAGCCACCAATTTTTCCCAGTCTGGAATCCGAGGTTGCGGTTCCCTCCGCTCACGCCTTTGTCCAGAGGTGTCACCGCACCTGGACTAGAGCCCGGGAGACTCTACTCCAGGTGGGGGCGCGCACCAAGGCCAAGGCCGATCGCCACCGGTCAAAGCCTCCCGTATACGTCGTTGGTCAAAAAGTGTGGCTTTCAACTAAGAACATTCCTCTTCGCACCGTTTCTAATAAACTTGCTCCCAAATTTATTGGCCCGTTTCCTGTCACCAAGATTATTAGTCCGGTGGCAGTCCGCCTCAAACTACCTCCTGCGTACAGGAGGGTTCATTCCGTGTTCCATGTATCTAAAATCAAGCCCGTTTTTCATTCTCACATTAATCCGCCTGTCCCGGTTCCTCCCCCACCGCGGCTCGTAGATGGGGAGACCACATATTCGGTCAACCGTATTCTGGACTCTAGGCGGAGGGGACGCGGATTTCAGTACTTGGTGGACTGGGAAGGTTACGGTCCGGAGGAGAGAAGTTGGGTTCCTGCTAGGGACATCCTGGATCACTCCCTTATCGATGATTACAATCGGCAGGTAAGGGAGTCTGAGAACGCCAGGAGGCGTTCTTAGGAGGAGGGGTACTGTCACGGTAGATGTATTCGCTGGTTCCTTCTAGTCTTGTGTTTATGTTGTTGTATGAGTGCACGTGTGCAAGGGGCGCGTCTGTATGTCATTACCTGATCCACTCCAGCTGTTCATCATTACAATCACCAGCTGCAGTTCATCTCACCACGCTTCTTAAACTCACCGCTGTTCTCTCACCTTTGTCAGATCGTTGTTTGATGTTCCCCTGTCTTCTGGTTCGTGTTCCTGCCTGGTGTTTCCTGTTCGTCGTCTTCCGTGTGGATTTGGATCGTCTCACCGTTTGTCTGCACGTCACCGGTATTGACCATCGAAGTCCCTGCGTCACCTATCTCCACCTGGCTCACTGCACCCTGGACTTGTGTGTTTTGTGCTAAAATAAATATTGTATTATACTCGCGATTGCTTCCTGGGTTTCTGCCTAACATGACACTAACAGCAAGAAGAGCAAGGGGTCCTGAGGTATTTCCAGATGTAGAATATCAGAGAGGACAGTTCAAAGGTCCATAAAGGTACCACCTTAAGAACCTATAGCACTATTACATAGGTGACAATAAGGATCAAATCTAATCTTCATTTTATACAATAAACTATTATATGCCCTATTAATAAGTTTGTAGAGGATCATCTGATGTGCCAGGTTTTTAGATGCAGTGAAACGTCTGACCCATACCACATCCCAATCAGGCTTGATTGCTACTTCTTTTTCCCAGGAATACATAGCTGGTATTTACAATGTAAGAAAAAATTATGTGGATGTCGAAGATCTCAAAAATGAAGTTTATTACAGCATAGCAGTGGCAAGGTACAGAAAGCACCTTGGGTTCATCGGCGTCAGACTGAACCCAAGGTGCTTTGTGTACCTTGCCACTGCTATGCTGTTATAAACTTCATTTTGGAGATCTTCAACGTTTTTCTTACATTGGCGAAAATGTGGGGGGAAAAAGTGGGGAAAGGTAAGAAGCTGTTTTCTTTCATTTATGCTGTTTTTTGTCAGGGAACCCCTCGTTTTAAAAAATCTAGAAAAGGAAAATTTTAAGGACAGAAGAGAATTTGGTTTATTCAGTATTAGCAGGAGGAGTTGTTAAGACTATTCTGTACGATTTTGTTTAAGATTCTAATGGAACTGAATCAGCCCGAAGCAGTGTGGTGGCAGAGTTGTATTAGAATTGTTGTTTCTAAAGTAATTGAAACAAAGTGCTTAAGTGTAAAGTTTCTAAAGTAACTGAAACTTTGTGTTGGTCTCTTATAATTCTGTTAAGATTTTAAAGTAATTGAATCAACCCGAATTAGTGTGGTGGCAGATTTATATTAGATCAGTTGTTTCTAAAGTAACCGAAACAAAAGTGTATGTAGCCTACTTGAAACCGATTGTGAAGTTGTAATAATTCTGAGGAAATTCTAAAGTAATTGAATAAGACCCGACGCAGTGTGGTCACTGAATTATTTCACAACAATTGTGTTTTAGGAGATTAGTGAGTCTGACACCGTACGGCTCTGTGAAATTTAAAACAAGAACCCGAAGCAGTGTGGTTTTGCCCGACGTACTGTGGCAGTGTTTTGAATTTGATAAATATTGTTTAAGCCCGAAGTAGCCTACTGTGGATAAGTAAATTGTTTTAAGAAAATAACACCGACGTAGTGTGGTTTTGTCCGACATACTGTGATAGTGTTAATTTTTTTTAACTGTTTGGTTTAGTGAAATTTAAGGTGCTTTGATTGAGTTTCAGTCAGTGTGCTTGATGTGTTCATTTGCGTCCGAGCTGTGAATAATTAGACTAACGAATATCTTAAAGCAACTAGATAACGTGTAGTTATTTAAAATCAGACGTTGTGAATAACTATTAGATCACAAGATACTGTAAAGCCTGATAAAACTTTTGAAAATGGAAGAAATTATTGTGAAATACAACGCTTAACATGGTTCTCAGGAAATGTTCAATGGAATATAGAATATTGTTGATTAACCATATAAGTGGGCTATCTCTAAGTTTGAAAATTATCCCAAAATGCCTAGGAACAAAAAAGGAAAAATCGCTAATGTGCTTCAAGCTGTTTGTGCTTCGTATAGAGGAGAGTAGATGAGTTTGAGGCCGAAAATGAGCATCTCAGTTTTGGGGTAATTAAAATAATAATAATAATAATAATAACTACCAGGCTAGTGAAATGATATGGAAAGAAGAAAAGATCAGGAAGTTGATTGTTTTGCTTGTGGAAAGATGGGGCACAAAAGACAGTGTCACTTTTCACTAGAGGTGGGCGATACTGCAAAATTTGGTATTGATCCGATACCAAGTAAATACAGGGCAAGTATCGCCGATATCGATACAGATACCAATACTTTTTCATTTTAAAAGTATGCACTTTAACTCACATGCACTTTCCTCTGCTAGAGCAGTGTGTCATGATATATGAGGTGAATGCATCATTAATATGCTAAATCTGAAGACGTTTTCATGACCACAAAATATTTTGTGATTTGTGCTCTCAACTCGCCTGTAATTAGTCAGTGACTTTTACCAAACTACCCTAATTATAGTAAATGCACTATTGTAAACTAGCCTAATGTTCAAAAGTTTGGGGTCTGTAAGATTTTTAATTCTCTTCTGCATTTATTTGATCAAAAATACAGTAAAAACTGTAATATTATTACAATTTAACATAGGCTATTCTGTAATTTATTCCTGTGATCAAAGCTGAATTTTCAGCATCATTACTCCAGTCTTCATGATCCTTCATGATGAGAATTAATTTTAATATGCTGATTTGGTGCTCAAGAAACATTTCTTATTATTATCAATGAAAACAGTTTTATGTTTTTGTGGAAACCAAATCATTTTGCATAAAATGTATCATGATGAACAAAGTTGAAAGAACAGCATTTATATGAAATAGATTTTTTTAACAGTGTAAAACCCTTGACTGTCACTTTGGATCAATTTAATGCATCGGTCCTTGTTGAATAAAAATATTAATTTCATTATACAAATCTTACTTACGTCAACATTTTGAACCGTTATGTAAACTTTTAATTTGTTTATTGCGAAATAACTCCCGATTGTTTCTCTGTCATCTAAGCAAGGCTTCGTTTCCCAAACGCACTGAGACAGAAGCAACAGCTTTGAACGCTCTCTGTGATTGATTAGTTTCGTCTTGTATCCAGATGACTAGGAGAAATAGTTCTACCCTACACAATTATTCGCTAACATTCGCTTGTTTTTCAACTTAGAAGCTTTTTTTACGCACTGAATTGTGTTCTAAATTAATAAAAATTACATTAAAAACACAATAAAAAAACACAAAAAAAACACATTTGGATCGATATTTTTATGTGAGGATCGATCCTTTTCGATACCACATCAGTATCGAAAGTATCGATACTTCAGGATCGATCCGCCCACCCCTACTTTTCACTAGTGTCACTGGTTTGCTTAAAGGAACACGCCGACTTTTTTGGACTTTAGCTAATTCGCCGTATCCCCCAGAGTTAGATAAGTCCATACATACCTTTTTCATCTCTGTGCGTGTTGTAACTCTGTTTGACGCACCCACTGCTAGCCTAGCTTAGCACAAAGACTGGATGTAAATGGCTACAGCTAGCATACTAATCCCAATAAGTGACAAAATAACGCAAACATTTTCCTATTTACATGTTGTATTTTGTATAGTCACAGAGTGTACAAATAACAAGGTCATATGAGACACAGACATCTTTTAACCGTATAAATACTGGGAACTATATTCTCAGAAGGCGAAGCACTGCTACTTGGGCGGAGTGATAACCGCAGCACCTGAGAGACGCACCGTTGTTTCTGACGTCAACAAAACCAACGTGACTAAGTTTACCTCTGGCTCCGCTCATTTGTTACTGGGGCGATAGAGCGCGTTCGTGACAACACAGTTAACATTACAGGGGATACAAGGAGCCCGGGAACAACTGCAATAGTAGTTACCACCCTATTCATATAATAGTGTCGCTAACGTTACATTAGATCTAGCTAATGGCACTGTTACAGTAGGCTAGTCATCTAAAAACATAACGGAACACTTACCGCAGCCACAGGTGATCCACTTTGTGGATTTAAATAATGGCTCGTTCCTGGTCATTGTCGCCTGTCAATGACGTAATATCCCCTTTATCCCTGGTTTCTGCTCGTACAGCCATAGCAACCATGGCGACAGACGTGGACAACTGCGTTGCGTCTAGCGGCACCTCATGCTGTTATTTCGTTCAAACATTATTTCATATCAAACATTAAGCAGACTTTGAGACAAAAGGAGAACTAAGACGAGGATCAATAGCGTGGCGTTTTCGAGGTGCCGAGAGCTCCACATCCGTGACAAACTTCGACTTGACAGAGACAAAACTCTTGTTGTACTTTATTAGACAGGTGAGCAAATCTACATAAAACTAATCAATGTTATATTGCTCAACATGATCAAATGTTAGAATATGATCAGTATGTTATTCTAATGTTGATCTAGCTTACTTCTAGTATCATACAGACAAACTAACACATAGCATTTACATTTATTCACTTAGCTGACGCTTTTATCCAAAGCGACTTACAATTGCTAGATATGTCAGAGGTCGCACGCCTCTGGAGCAACTAGGGGTTAAGTGTCTTGCTCAGGGACACATTGGTGTCTCACAGTGGATTCGAACCCGGGTCTCTCACACCAAAGGCATGTGTCTTATCCACTGCGCCATCACCACCATAGAATAACATTATAACTTTCAACTCTAAAATGCAGTTTAGTGTGATAGTGTAGACCAGGCGCGGATTTATGGGCGGGCCTGGGTGGGCACGTGCTCACCCAGATTGACAGGTGGCCCAACCAATCAGATTAATAAAAACGAAATTTAAATTTTTAATTTTAATAATAATAATAATAATGAATTAAGTTTGGCCATATACGGCCCGCCGAACACTTTATATGATATATGACAAGCCTGAGCGCGTCCATCTCTGGCTCAGCGCCAGCCAACGCGCGAACGCACAGTTTGAATCTGGCAGTTATGTCATGTCACTGTACATATTTTTTCCAGACTTTGACACCCTTGCAAGGAGAGGGGACGAGGCTCATTGTTCACATGAACAACGTGTCTTGGAAAGACAAAGACGGGCCCATTCACATATCGCGTTTTTTGCGCACTCAAGTTTGTTATTTCAGATGTTCGCGCTCATAATGGAAGCGACGCGGTCGTGAAAGACGTGGTCAGGCATCTGATTGACTCGTCAAACGCATGCGTTTCGACTGCCAAGGGACTCGTGATTTGTCATAAAAGCGCGCGTTCTTAACGTGCGCTTTGTGGTCACGGAAAAAGCGCGTCAGAAACGCGCGTTTTTTGCATCAAAACGTGCGTCGTCGACGTGTGATCTGCTATTTAAATGATATTGTTTCTGTCTGCAGGTGTTTTATGCCTCTGAAGTGTTTTTGTAACAAGAAAAACAACTCTCGGTTTCAAGTTCACTGTTTTTATTTCAGCACCTCGGACAGTCCCTTAATCCCTTCGTTCGAGACACATCTCGCAAATTTTCCAGTTGTAAATCCGGTAACACTTTACAATAAAGTTTCATACATTTTTTTTTTAATGCAAAAACCACAAATTTCTGGCGCGCGTTTTCCGTGACCACAAAGTGCACGTTAAGAATGCGCGCTTTTATGGCAAATCGCGCGTCCCGCATGCTTTATGAATACTTTAGCTTGCCATCAGTGTTGCCAGATGTACGATAATTATCGTATTTGTACGATAATTTTGACCTCTGTACGATGTACGATCAAAAATGAAAAAAATCCCATAATGTACGATAATTTCATAGTTTTCAGTCGTTTGTCAAAACATCCTACCGCTTCTCTCTCTGACCCAGAATCATTTTGCAGGCTCACCTGCCTGCACGCAAGCACGTATACACACACACACACACACAGGCACCACACGTGTCGCCCGGCCCGCACGTCAACACTACTCCATCTAATCCATCCTACATGTTGGGATAAATAGCTGTATTCTGCACGTTTACGTCGTGTACGATAATGTTCTTCCAAATACGATCATTTTGAACTTCTGGTACGATAATTGGACATTTCCAATCTGGCAACACTGCTTGCCATACGCATGTGGTGCAGGCTGCAGCGCGCTCGTTTTTCCAGGCGCGCCTATATGCCGCGGCGAGATGAAAAACATCTCAACTTTTCAGAGAGTGCCGCAAGGTCATTTGACTAAAACCAACCGGTCAGCTTCGGTCTTTCCGTATTAACAACTTCGAAAGCTCGGCCGAACAGCTGATCATAGCTGTACAGTGCGGTTTTTATTTCTCATCTCCATAAATATAGCCTACTAAACCCTAGATTCAGGCCCACCTCGACTTAATCCAGGCCCACCCATCTGTCACGTTCTGCATCCGCCACTGGTGTAGACCAAGTGAAATAGCGCTGCTTTACCTCACAAGTTTCATTCGTCTAATAAACTGACCTGCGTGAGTAGTAATTCTGTACTTGCGGGTAGTTCGGTAGAATGAAATGTCCTTATTCCTTTATATATCCGCTGATATCTGTTTCTCATTAGCAATTAGGCGCCCTGCCACATACCACAGTCATGTTAAAAACATCAATGTATTCACTCATCCATAAACATTATTAGATCCATCAGCATGACGACAAGTTCCATAATTCTGCTTATGCGTCATGAACCTACGCCTGTGTTATTGTAAGAGGTTAGCGACCCCTAGCGGCGAAAAAAAAAACATATTGTAGCTGTAAGGGACATCAAATGATTGATTTTGTTAACTGAAAGCTTACCAAATATATTAAAGAGATTTAAACATTCACACAGAAATATTGGAGACATAGAGCAAAATATCATCAGCTTAAAGAGAGATTTTATGTGAGGGCAAATAATGGGCTGTATGGCAGATAACTGGCGTACTGCTTGAGCCAATGGCTCCACTGATAGAGTAAAACGCAAAGGTGACAATGGGCAGCCTTGGCGAGTACCTTGTAACGACTGAGACAAATTAGACACAATTATTTGGTATATGTACCAAACAATCTTTAAAACTCAGTGGTCCCATCCCAGGTCCCATCCCCCAGTGAGGGCAAGAAGGTCTTAGTAACCATGACTATGATCAGATAAGTTGGTTTTATTGATGTTAAGAATGTGGTCAGGGCCCCAGCCATTAGAGCCTACAGACACTAAAACAGACTTCCCTGCATTTATTTATCAATAAACGGATCTATAAATTAGCATGCTTCCCAGAACATTTTTGTGAATGATTTACTGTCTTGTATTTTATGTATATTATGTATTTGATACTACGGTATGTATTTTATTATACAACCAACGGTCATTGTAACCTATATAATATTTGGTCTCTATAACTTGGTACTTTGAAGATCGAAATGACTGTGTACATGATATGTCGATAGCAACAAACATATTAGTATTACAAGAATCTTTCATACTTTCTTCATCAGCTACCACCCCTCCAGAGTGGACATGCAAATGAGCACCCTTGAAACATAGAGCCATAAACCAAATTCTCCCGCCTGGAACTTTCACCTTTCTTATTTGCCGAGCCAACCCTGATAGGTGGGACCTTTGTCAGGCTTTATAATGCATCTACACCCAACATTTGCTCTCTTGACAAGAGCAAGAGACCACAGCCTGCTAGGCCTTCACTCTCCCAACAGAGTCGAACTAACCACGCAAGTTCATCATACCTTCTTCATCCAACGGAGAAGAAAACGATTGCAACTCCAACATTTGACACTCACAGAACCAACAAACATCAATTTTCAACAACTGCAAGAATTGTTCACTGCAAGGTCATGCAAGTATGCTTTTAAGAAGGTGCTTTGAAAATGACAATATTAATGGTTCTTTTCATAGTTAAATGGATATTTTCCATAGTTCCATTTCCTACCTCCGGTTCCATTCTGTTACTTTAACCATCTACCTATGAATGCATGAATGAATGTTTAATTGTTTGTATGTTAGTTATGTTTTCGTGTTTTTGTTAATAAAACTTGTGCACAATATGTATTTGGTTCTGACTCTCTGCTTGCATACGAAGTTTACCTTACGATTTAGATTGTGACATACATGCTCTTAATAGTACTATACAGTAAGACATTTCCCTTCCCCAGAAATGAATATTTCTTAGAATTAATAAACAATTAACACTGAGTGTCCACAGGACAAACAGGTGGGTTGAAGCAAAAATGAATTAAGTTTACATCACTACTGGAGCTTTGTTCTTTCTTAGAGTCCAGGGAAACATTTAAATTCTTCAAGTGACATGGGGCAATTAAGCATATCATAATACCCTCATTCATTTTAGGAAAATGAAATTGTTCAAGATAAGACTTGTATTGCTGATGGCACTGTACATAAGTTTTAAATATTTGGTTTATCATCTGGGTAGGTGTATAGAACGCCTTCATTCTTTATATTTCCTCTAGCCTCCATATGTTTAATCTCTAGTGCTAATAATTGGTCTCTCACCGTAAAAATAATATGACTGCCTTGGGTGGTGTATAATGAGCTCAGCTGTATGTAAGAGTGATCCTTTCAGTTCAGATTTAAGTGCACGTAGATCATCTGCCTTCCATTGACAATGGTAATTTTTGAGGTCTAAAATCTACCACCACCCGAATGTGTCACCAGATGTTCTTTGTGGGCATTTCTAGATTTCTATTGAAAAGAAGAGAAGGCAATACATTTCCCTCTAATGAAACATTACCTCCAATAGAGACTGAATTAATGAACTAATGAGGAACGTAGTTGTGATAGGAATTTATGATCACTCAGAAGGGATGTGTTAAATCTTCAACGTTTGCACCCACAGGGGACAGTAAAAGGGAGAAGACACAAAGTTACCGGTGAGTGATCTGAAAGGAGGATAGGCAAGATATCTACGTTGTCAATAAATGGAATACAAGCAGATGATATGTCTTTTTTTCAGGTAAGGTCATTTTTAAATCAAGCCCTTAAAAACGGACTATTTCAGATAGAGATTCAGAATGAGGGTTGAAAATAAAAAAAATGACCAATATATGACTGCTTTTCTTTTGTTAATAGCCTGTTATTGTTAATATTTTGGGGGTTTTTTTGTGCAAAAAACTTTATTAACATTATAAGTGAATCTAAAGGAACACATTAAAGGAGAACTCCGGGAAATTTTTAAGTTAATCTTGATCGTTAGACCTTTGTGAGTACTGACTATAGAAAAAAAAACTAACCGGATTGGTGCTTGCTACGCGGAGCTGCGACCGCGAATGCCCAGAGCTCCCACCCAGCTAAAACGGCAGCTATGGGGGCATCGACATAAAGAGCGTTTTTGAGCCTCTTAACAGACACAAAATGCAATTAAAATGTCTGTCCAACATGAACAGGGACCCTACATGTGAACAATATGCGTTTAGCAACTTAGCCATTGTTTCAACTCACCTAAATAGTCTTTTAGACGGCAAGCTGTAGTCTCGCGCTGCAGTCCCGTGCTGTAGCCGGAAAAGGTAAACAATGTCCAGGTGGGAGGAGCGTTGATCATGTGCGACGAGTCTTCGTACATGGAATGGCATTTTTCTTCAAACGGCCCCGCTGTGTTGAGTGTGTGTAGTCATCCTTGTCAAAGTGTTCACTGCAAATGCAGTAATCTTTAGCGCGTAGTACTTCTACGGGAGTTTGCATATCAAGTTGAAATACAACTAGCCACAAACTGCAGAATCTCGAGGTCATGGAAAGGAAGACGATGAAAATTTAAGCTCTTATATTTTCGCATTCTGTTGTCACAATTCGGAAAGGCACAAACACGAACCATTTCTTCTTCACTTGTAAGCAACTCTGATCATAACTCGTCGCACATGATCAACGCTCCTCCCACCTGGACATTGTTTACCTTTTCCGGCTACAGCAAGGGACTGCAGCGCGAGACTACAGCTTGCCGTCTAAAAGACTATTTAGGTGAGTTGAAACAATGGCTAAGTTGCTAAACGCATATTGTTCACATGTAGGGTCCCTGTTCATGTTGGACAGACATTTTAATTGCATTTTGTGTCTGTTAAGAGGTTCAAAAACGCTCTTTATGTCGATGCCCCCATAGCTGCCATTTTAGCTGAGGGGGAGCTCTGGGCATTCGCGCTCGCAGCTCCGCGTAGCAAGCACCAATCCGGTTCGTTTTTTTTTTCTATAGTCAGTACTCACAAAGGTCTAACGATCAAGATTAACTTAAAAATTGCCCGGAGTTCTCCTTTAAAATCATTTTTTTAAAAATCCATGTAGGCCTATTCTAACCCTTTTAAATTCAAAGCACTATGGCATAAATTATCCATAGCCCTGGCAGTTTTTGTATCCATCCCCTAATCAAACACACCTGCTTCAACTCATTGGCTTGTTAGCAGAGACGCTAGCTGAAATGGCCTGGAAATGGAAAACCGTCTCAGTATAAGGAATATGCGTGCTTGAACTAATTGGTTGAATGAATAATTCAGTGACTCGCTCACTTGTTTCGTAATTTCTGCAGTTTTTGACTTGTTTTTCTTTCATTTTTTGGGACATGCTAGCATACTAGGTCACTGAGAAAATCAGGAAATCAGCAAACTCGTAATAAAATGTAAAATAATAAATAAATAAATATAATGAATCCCTAAACAATACCCTATATTGAACAAACTATGAATAAATTATTTTCTTCAAAAAAATTTGATAGGCTTTAAGTCTGGCAAAAGTGTGGCACTGCACATTCAACTAAATAGTTTGTTTTTATTTTAAACAATTCTAAAACTACAACATCATTTGAAATAGCCCGTGTGTGAATCATAGACTGAACAAAAAGATGGACGACGCCACTTCACCCTCTTCCATCGGTGAAAACTGAAGCCACCAAAATGGCGCTGACATCTTGCGCAGATTTGGGACCTGCTTCTGCGCAGTAGGGAACGCGGGACCCGAGTCTGCGCAGTAGTGGGCAGGAAGTAAAGCCGTGATATCAAGGTTCCGCCCTCACTCTCGTAGAAACGTTAGTAGGCTACCCTACTGTTTACTGCAGAACAACTCATTATGTTAGTGTGAAATAAACCTGTATGGAAATGTAGAAGTTAAAGCCAATCTCCTCCCGAAAATCCCCAAAAAAGTCTGTTGGTGCTTTAGTGAGTAGTCTTCTTAGAGAAGCTGTCAATCACAGCTGTCAATCATGACATGGCATCTCACATTGAATTTAACGAATGAAAAGTCAATGTGGCACGAGATTTTCCACCGTTCTCTCTCTCGCTCGCTCTCTCTTTCTTTCTTTCTCTCTCTCTCTCTCTCTCTCTCTCGCGCGCGCGCGCGCGCGTCCCATCCTTTCTGTCACTAGAGGTCGAGCAGGATATTCTTCTGTTTTCACATCTATAGAGCCATCAAAGCGAATAGCAAATGTCTTCGCGTGAACATCTAAGGATCCTTGCACCTTCATTCATTTAATCATCAAAACAGACAACCTGAACAACATGCAGGTAAGATGCTGTACCTGAGACGAAGGCAAAGAAAATGTATGTATCTGTTAATAGTATCATTATTTGGTCTCCAACTGATAAAAGTTGTTTTAAGTCATAGGCTATAAATAGAAATAAACGTGTTCTGGTAAACGTTTTTTAAACGCAAAGATCTTGGCCCTATACTATCTTGGCTATTTATCTTTCCATGCCTGTCAATTTGAATTGTTTAGAAACTTTAATCCAATCCGCGTATTTGAAAATAAAATTGGGGGTTTTCTACACATTTAGATTACATGTCTAATTTATTGCTTGTGTAAGTGAAATAGATAACATTTGTTGAAGGTTGTTTCCTATTTAACTTTCTATCAATGGCATGCTTTCTAACACTGTCTTCAATCAGACTTTGTAAGAATTTTCTAAAGGCTGGTTATTCATACCAAGCAGTGGAGACTGCAGTGTGCGCC
Source organism: Siphateles boraxobius (assembly GCF_051911475.1). NCBI lineage: Eukaryota > Metazoa > Chordata > Actinopteri > Cypriniformes > Leuciscidae > Siphateles > Siphateles boraxobius. The sequence continues at coordinate 15,742,586 of NW_027508866.1, forward strand.
TGTGTGTGTGCAGGTTTATATTACATTGTGGGGACCAAATGTCCACCACACAAGGTTAGTAAAACTTGAGATCATGTACATTCGAGGGAAATTAAATGGATTAATATAGATACTAACTTGGTTTTTTTTTTTTTATAAATGTAAAAAAAGGCAGAACATTATCTGTGATGGGTAGGTTTAGGGGACAGAATATACAGTTTAGAGAGAGAGAGATTTAAAGTGTATTAAATTGTCTTGAGAGTTTTAAACCATTTTCATCTACAAGGTTTGTTGGATAGTGACTTTTATAACCAGTAATCTGATTAATGTAACAATGTGCCTTTTTTAGACTACTTTAGAACAGCTTGTGTCAGGAATTTGATATCATGCCCTTCGTGTCCTTTGCCTAACGTAATATAAGAGCTTTTGGATGAAATGGGTAAAATGGACAAAAATAAATATTTCAATATCCATACCAAATTTCTAATTATAGTTTTTTAGGTCAGTCAATGACTATAAGGATTTTCTTTTTATTCTTTTTATTTCATTTTCTTTTATTATTTTACATTATAACATTGCATATTCCAACTACACTGGTGATATTTATAGTTGCACAGCACACTTTCTTATCCACTTAAACATAGATTTCCAAGACAAGAAAAAAAACAGACATTGATGACCTATGACAACATCAGTGTTGGCTTATGTAATCACTGGCAAAGGAACAGTGTAGTGTGTTCATGACTGTCACTTACGCACACAGCATAGAAAGTATACTTGGCTCATCTTGGTCAACTGCATGGCATTCTCATCTCTCTGATCATAATAGGAGATTAGTTTCTTCTTGGGTTCCTGAAAAATGAGATACCTTCACTAGGGGGCCCGCCTCAGTTTGAATTGATGTAATGTTGCCTCTTCATGCTGGCAGGCAGACTGTTTTAAAATTCAAACACCATAGCTTTAAGTTGTGTTTAATAATTCAGTGAACATTTTGCCAAATTCTAGACAGGAAAATTTCTTACTCTGGTCTCTGAGAATCTTTCACAAGAAAAACCCAAAGTACAGCCCAAAGGCAACATTATTGGGTGGGCAGAGAACAAGAGGACTGAATACATTTGTGTAACTGTTGGGATTAATATTGTGAACAAGCACATTTTATAAGTGTAAGAAAGAACAATTTTAGCTTTTTGAACCACAGGGCCTAACCATGGTTTCTCATATATTAATGGATTTTTTTTTTTTTTGGAAAGTCATAAAAAAAAGGGTTGAAAAGCTTGTATGTAACGGACAATCTGCCAGTGTTGTTAGTTATTTTGGAAGGTTTTTTTTTTTGTGTGTGTGTGGTTTTTTTTTTTACCCTATAAACTGAAGTTGGTGTTATTGGTTCTCTAATTATTTTCAGCTCATATAGTTTACTATATAATTAACTCAGCTAGTTTTGATCCATATCAGCTGCTCTACAATCTTCTGCTCTGCTTAGCTGATAGTTGCTCAATAAACTGTTCGGATTTATGGTGCTCTAGAATAAACTCAGAGATGTTGAGCTCATAGGCAGAGCGTGTGTAAGGCTGAGGAAGGCTTAGCCTTCTCCTGGCCATGGGTCAAAAATTAAAAATCTAGTAATAGTGAAAATTAAAATTAAATAAAGTGTCGATTGCATAAGATCTGCTTGTGTTTTATTATAATTTTTGCATGTTTTACAGCATTGCCCACTATAACCAATCACACACAATCTGTTGAGATGCAATGGCCAATCAGAGGCGTTAAGATTAGTAATCGCTGAAACACTGGAGTTTTGTTCAGTGCGAGAGCTGAACTCTGAATTCTGCACTCTCGCGAATACTCTCATAAAAAAAAACGATAAACAGATTTGGTGATTGTGCTCTTGATAGCTTCGAAATTAATATAAATATATACGTTTTTCTATTTTCAACGTATTTTTGCAGCATTGAGCAATGTAGCCAATCACAAACATATCTGATGATTTCTTGAACACAATGGCTAATCAGACGTGTTTAAGTTAGAATCCCCTCACCGCTCAAAACACTAGAGTTTGTGTCCAGTGCTGAGATCTGCCAAAATCCTCTTGTTATAATTTAACTTGTAACAAAAAAGTGAAGACATTATGTAGGCTAAATAAACAATTAGCAGAACAGGAGATGTGTAAGTTGTTGATGGACGACATGTAACAATTTCATGACATTCTATTTAAATGTGTTTTTGAGCAGGAACCGCATCTAGCTTTACCCTGGAGTTGGTTCACCCTCCTCATTTAAGCTGTTGCACAACTAGTGCTGCAGTTGTTTCTCTGTTACATCTGTTCTAGATAATGCTAAACCCTCACCTAATGCGGCTCTGAAATCGGCTCAGTTAGTGTTGCTCTATAATCTGTTCGGATGCTGCTCTAAAATAAACCCAGATTTTTTGCTCTGGACTGTTACTGGATGAACTAAAGACTAAACTAAAGACAATGTCTCATTGGTCAGAACTCCTTCAATGGTTGGACAAACATCTTATTTTAAAAACTCAAGACATGAACAAAGCATTAGGATAAGACTACGGGTTAAGACTAATAAAAATGTGTTAGGTTAGAGCCTAAAACAACATCATGCAAGCCATCTAACTACTCTCGTCTCACTTATTTTTCTTTTCTTTCTTTACTTGGTTTCTTTTCTTTTCCGTTGAGAGTCTCATTTTTTAAAGTTAAGTTTTGGCGCAAATTCAGTCAACGAACTCTATAGTCTTTGCTCGCCTAAAACTTCAGCCACGAGTCTCCACTCCATTCATCTTCCAACACACCAACTGATTGGCTGCCCAAGACTAACTCTAGATGCAAAAAGTCCTCCAGAGAATCAACTAACCTGGGAAACCCCTTTTCAGCAAGGACAACACCGAAGGGAATCCCCATCAGACACAAACAACAAAAGCAAGTAACACCTCAAGATTCTAGCAAACTGGTGCATTGATATAAAATTGAATTAGCCCACCTAATAATTGATATAATGGTTAAATCAATTATTAATGGCTCATTCAGGTTAGGTCTTATAAAGTGAATATATTGCTTGAAACTTGGGATTTCATAATTTCACTCTTTTAAAACTAATTATTTCCTCACTTTCTTTCTTTCTGCAACTTGTGTGAATGTGTGAATGAATGTGTTAGATATTAGTTTCTGTGAATTAGAATAGTTCAATTAAGTCTTGTTACATTTAAAGAGAAGTGTTCGGTGCTTATGAATTTAATATCTTGAACTGGTGATCTTGTTACCTTGCTAATAATAGCATTAGTCCCATTGTCCCACTGCAATACCTTTATGTTAGTTCTGTTCTGTTACCCACCGTGTCCTAACCAGACGCGATGCATTAAGATTTCAGTGACAAATAATGTGTCTGTCAACACTAGACGTGACGCGACTGCGAGATGCATCAAAATCAGTCAAAACCCACAGCCAATCAGCACAGCATGTGGGCGGAGTCTCGTGACAAGTGCACAGCACCAGAGAGTAATTTTGGCCCTGTCCCAAATGGCGCACTTCATGTGGGCTTTCGGTCTCGTGGACTTAAATTGCTCATACTCGCTGAATATACGAGTCCGTAGGCTGTCCCATTCATCATTTTAACGCTCTGAAGTGTGCTCAGCAGCGCCCCCTTTGTACCCCTGAAGCGGTCGTCCACGAAGCCCGCATGGATACAGGCTCCACACACTTTAACTACCCAGGAATTTTTCCGAAAGGCCATTCAGACAACGTATGGGAGGATATTTCGCTCACGGACAGTTGTTAAATTGTCTGAGAAGAAAATATTTAAGTGTAAGTATCATTACGGTTTTTATGACCAGGTCATACAAGTTTATACAAACATTATGGTCATCGACCAATGGTTGATGTCTCAAACATAGGCTAATAACAGTGCACTGAATAAAACGATCGCATTATGATTCATTAAATAAATAGAACCGAATGTCAGGGCTTTACTGAGTCATATGTAACAACAACAACAATAGGCAGCATATTTCCCCCGAACCTGCAGCTTCTGTCCATAACAACAACCAGACCGTCTTCTTATTTCCGGTGTGACTATCGAGTCTGTCCCAAAAATACCTCTCAATGCGCCCTCATGGACTCGCGCCAAGGGCCCTATAGGTCTGCACTACATGACGTCACCAAAATGTGGACTCTGAGGAAGTCCACAAGTCCGGAGTGTGGCATTTGGGACAGGGCCATTGATGACACGCGCAAAAAAGTAGAGTAGGCTACATAATAAGTAGGCTACATAATCAAATTTACAAATATTACACCACTTAAACATTATTCAAGTACATAGGTTACTGAGTTATTAAAACAATCTTTGTCAAAGATTACACTTGTTTGTTCTCAGTTTGAACGTTCTTGTTTCCATTTGTTTAATTTCAAGATCTGAGGTGAATATCCATTGTTGCTTTTACAGCTACAAAGCTGGGAGCACTAAATGATATTAAAAGTCACATTACATGCTTTTAACATTTATTAAAGCACATAAAGCGTACCTGAGATTATCATTCCCACACTTGTGTTTGTTGTTCCAGCCGTGACGTCGCAGAAAAATAGTAACCGTTTCTAAAATAGAATCCTCGCCGTCGCGGCTGGTTAGGACGAAAACTCTGATTAACATAGAAAAGATACCTTTTATCGCGGCATTGCGTCACGTGTAGTTAGGACACGGTGTAAAGGGGGGTTACTGCTGCTCTCCCTTGGAGTTCTTGCCCAGAACAGAACCATACCGCCAATCCAAACTGTATGTTAATTGTCAATCATCTTTGACCATGATCCTGACAGAATTAAAGGTCATGAAGTTGTTGCTAGAATGGCAACAATAAATCTGCAACCCTTGAGCAAGAATCGCCCTTACTAAAATCACTTGTAGCTCTGTATTCTCTTGTACCATTGCAGGGCCACTAATGCAGCTACTCTTGTGTTCCGTGGGGATGTTGAGAACTGTTTGTGCTGAAGGTGCCATATGCGGTTGTTTGGGACAGGTTGAGCAGTCACAGTGGTCAAGCCAGAGATTAATTGGAGCCTGCTATGCTGACATAAATTACCATACATGTTACACTTGACTGACTCGCTACAGTCATGTCAATAATGCAGCAGGTGCCAAGGTCTCTAGGTGACAACATGACAGTCCAGCACAAATACACACATGCCTACACGACAGCGAGCATTGTTATCAACCAAATCACAGCTTTAAACACACAAATACAGTCAAGGAAGGAAACAGTCTGGCACTCTGCAATGAATTTGCCGGTGTGATTATGTAACACTCACCACTGCCTGTCAGAGCAGATGTGTCGCCAAGCAAATTAGTGCTTGTAGGTATTTAAAACTTTTACAGTAAGTGCTTGAATTGTGTGTACTTGAAGAATTAAAAATGTTCTTTATAGTTCTTTCAGTGTGCTATGAATTCTCCTTCCTGGCAATATTTAAAACATGCTGGCCTTCAAAAATTATGTCCCCCAAGATGTTTTATTGATGCTGTTTTTAGGGAGCTTGAATAATTTAGCGATTCTCTAAATGTTCATAGCAAATCTTACTGTCTTTTCATGCAAATAAGAAACAAGAAAAAAAGTGAGGACCCTCACAGGATTCCTAACGCCATTCAATACAAACAATAGTTTGCACACATAGACGAATTCTCACTGATGTGTGCTTTTTTTAAGGCGAGTTTAATATTTTTTCATTAAAGCTGCTATTCCTTAGACGCTTTCCTCACTCTTTCGTTTATATTTTTACTTATTTTATCTTTTTATCTCTTTTATCAGACGTTTTATCAGACGTTGAAGGTTGTAACAACACCACATTCAAAAAGATAGTATTCTGCGCCAACCTTCTTCACATGCTTTTAAGATCTGGGTTCTTTTAATGTGTTTTCTCATTGTCGTTGTCCTCCAGGCAGGTGGACAGAAGGGCGTCGATGGAGATCTGCTGCCTGACGCCAACGGGCGGGATGGGGACCCCAGCGGGCAGAAGGAGAGCGATGGGAAGTGGCAGAAGCCGCGCATCTCCCGCAAGTCTCTCATGAAATGCTGTCTGGTCAAATGGATCATCGCCAGTACAACGCCCCAAGGCTCAAGTATGACACTTACAAACCCAGAAAATAACACTAGCCAATATCCAGATGGAGGAGTGGAGGGAACAAATTAATTACAAAGGAGATGTTTAATTTAGCATTCATAACATATTATACGCAGCTGTGAACCATACACCCGAGACTGAATTAAAAAGGGTGGTCTAGGGAACGGTTCATGTAATCTCCAGTACGGTTCGCTGCTGAACGCAATCGTACTGAATCATAGAAGTGAACCGCTATTGATGACCTATGATTCGACAAAACTGTGTTTGTGTGCGTCTCATTCACTTTCCTGAAAAGCGTGACTGACTCACTGCAAACAGAGAGAATGTATCATTTAATTTATGCTCGCCTTCAGCAGAAATGAACACCCACATTCTTCAGAACATTTGCAGTACAATTCGCAGCGGATAGACGCAATTGCCTTAATGTGCTGGCACTTTGAAAACAAAACCAAAGGTTAAAAAAACAAAATATAAACGTGAGGTGAGCAGCCCTATGCATTTTGCCGCCTTCTCCTGTGTCGTCGTTACCAAGCAACAGGCGAAACAGCTGCTCCTTTGATGATGTTAACGCACTATGGTTCGGGCCCAAATAATATAATGTGAACAAAATCCAGGAAAGGGGGAAGGAGGAGAAATCGAACTCTGGTTCGGACCAGGCAACAAAGTGTGAAAGCACCCTCAGAGATATACTATAAGCCTATAGTAAATACTTGCTTCTGCCATAATTCTTTAACTGCCACAAATTAAACACATCTGAGATTTAAGAAAATCATTTTTAGGTTCCCAGAGTTAAAATGACTTTGTGGTATGATGTGTGTAAGTGTGCTTACTTCATGTATAGCATAATTTAAGACATGACTTGAAGGTAGCATATTATGCTTCACTCCAGGTTTTACATTTCACGCTCCTTGCTCAGTGGTCCAAAATGTCACTCTGAGTGATCCTGGAGTGAGTGAAACACAGGCTGTGTCGGAAATCACCCCCTATACCCTCATTCACTGTTCCCTACATTACTCCACTAATATAGTTCACATGAGGGAGTGAATGGAAACGAGTGAGCGAATTCAGACACTGAGTGCGTTGGAAGGGCTGCCGCTTTTGTTTAGTTTGAGCTTGCTGTTTAATAATTATTTGAAACTTAGCAAAGTAAGATGAAAAGATTTATCTTGACCTCTGTCATGGAAACTATCTATAAACCTGAAAAAAAACAATTTAATAATCAATTAAAAAGGAATTCACACCTGAATTATATTACGCTGTACCCACATTGTAGCTACCAGCTTTTTGGAAAATGGATGGATGAATGATTCCGCTGCCGGCGCCCTCTTCTGGTCAGACGCGGAAATTCATTCGCCCAGTGCATTATGGGTATTCTCTAGCCGTTGAGCCGGGCTGCGTTCCAGTCATAGACAGTATAAGAAGTGGACAGAGCCATCTCATTGGAACTCAGTTGAGACAGTTGAAGCCCATTTTTAGCGATTTTTTTAGCACTTCCGTTCCTGACGCGCAGACTCAAACGGACTCAAACTAAGCTTGATGACGTGAGCAACCTGTCAGACAGACGTAAATTTTCTAGTAGCTGTGCGTGAAAATTGCCAACGTTAATCACTTCATATGTATTCACTTGCCACATACCGAATTATTTCCAATTCCCAAAAACGTTGTTGAAATATTTTGTCCCGTTGCTTTAATGGACTCATTATCTATGGGCTTCTCCCTTGACGGGACGTCCCCCCGATTGCCTGCGAGCTTCTCCTCCTGTCTATACGGTAATGTCTCTATTGTGCGACAAAAAGTCGCGTGGTTATGACGCAATTGTTAGCCTGTTTTTAACAAAAACGGCTTCTACGGGGCCATAACGTAAGATACAAAGTAATGAAGCCTTTTATACATTGTCGTGATTATTTAGAAATATATAATGGACAAATGAAGTCTTTGAACGCCTCAGATGTAAAGTTATTCGCTGTCAAAGTGACGCCAAAATGAATGGGAGTCAATGGAATGCTAACAGTAGGTGATGGTCTGCTACAATGGCGGCTCCCGCGAGGCTTCAACTTCCGGCTGATGGATTACGCCCTTGGTTCCAGTCCAAAATTGTCATGCCCTTCACTCGCTAACTTCCCTCTGTCTCGTTCACTCGGATGTACATCATTGCTTACGTTGCATGAGTCCCCACTACTGGCGGAACGTGCCTAAGCCCTTGATCACTTAGAATCCACTATGGGGTTGATTTTATAATTTATTTTTTTTCCCTTACGAAATTGTTTAATACAGCATTCTATATGTATATAGGTGCGTTTGAGTTGTTTATTTTTTTTTAAATAATTAATATATCATAGTTGTTTGTGTTGGGGTAAATTAAATGCAATATGCGTTGACGTCACAATCCTGTTGCATTGTGGTATATAGAGCTGCCTGAAGTGTACATATGAAGTAGACTCACTCCCTCGGTCAAAATCTGTCCATATCTGTCCATAGACTCACTCCCTCGGTCTGTCCATATAAACTTCCTTCGTCCAACTTCACGAAGTTGAACGCACTTCAAAATGGCGGCAGGGATTCCCCAGAGGGTTCACAAGTGCGTGTCTAAAAGTGGACTGGAACGCAGCCCTGGTTAAGCTTACATCGGTTGTACACTCGTTATTGGAGTGCATTGTGGGATTGAGTGACTGCATTCGATAATGCTCACTATGGTTTCGGACACCATTCCAAATGGCTGTCCTCTCAAATAATGCCATATTTAAGGGTATAGGGGGTAATTTCAGACACACCCATAGACCTTTCTGAATAAAAGTATTAATTTCTTTAAAAACAACAACATTTGAACAGTAGTATGTACTATATAACCTATGTACTATGTACTGTGAACTCTATCTGCTGAAGGAAATACTGTTCAGCAACTCTTCCTCACTAGACACTCAATCTAATGTCATATTTTCCTGTTCTTACAGCATCGCTCTCTCCATCCTCCTCTAATTTTGCTTTCATCTTCTTTCACTGATTCTCCCACTTCTGCCCCTCTATAAAGAATATTCTAATGTTATAGTTAATTATCTTTAATAACTCTGAGATGTTTTAGTCAGTGTTATATCCAGGGTTCGTGTGGTTATTAATAGGTAACTTGTGTCAGACTGCTCAGGGATGGTATGAGGGGACGACATGTGACTGAGCTGCAACATCCGGTGTAAATAATTGACAGAGCACCTCTTGTGTGTGTGTGTAGAAAGTGAGCAACGTAGCGTGAGTGTGTGCCTACATCTGGAGGGACTGAGACCCAGTTCACTTTAAACCAACCATCCCATCAGCATTTTTTAGCAGCCTGTTGTCTCGTCAAGTTTCTATTTCTATATTCAGACAATCCTTTGGCCCCTGTTTGGGCTCTTTACAAAAAACATTCACTCCTCACTTCTCTTTATGTAATTTCTGCAGTCAATTTGTGTGCATTTAAAATAAGATATTAGTTATGTAGATTTTTTAAAGATAAAAAGGCAAAGTACGTTTGTATATTTTTTTATTATTATTATTATTATTATTATTATTATTATTATTATTATTATTATTATTATTATTATTATTATTATTATTATTGGCTCCCTGGACCAGTGACTAAAATATCAAACTGCTGAATCAGATGCAGAAATGTGATTCTGCTTAACCTATTGAGTCTATGATTGAAACAAACCATTTGGGACTCCAGTCCAGACAGTCTTTAAACTTTGTGCAAGTGAAATGAAGTATGAGGTTGTTAAAACTACTTTCTCATTAAAGCCTGAAGAAGAGTATTATAATCATTAAATGTTTTTGTGAACCAGCATTTAGGAAGGACTTACTTCCTTAGTGAAGTTAAAGGATTATGAGCAGTGAGAAGCTCTACTTCTCATTTGGTATTATCCACTAAAACCAATTAATTAAATAAGCACAATCATTTTCCATGTACATGTTATGACATGGATAATTAAAATGAATCTTATATAATTAGGAGTTAAACCTATGGTTACCCATTTAGGTTTGTTGAGCACATTTTGGGTGAAAAAAATAAATTAAAAAAAAAAATATATATATATATATATATTACAAATAATTTAAATGCATTTTTGAGGAGGCTCAGTCTCTGCCTCATCGGATGGGCCACCACTAGAAAGAATACTACCTGATTTTATAGGAAAAATAATAATGTGTGTTTGAAGAATGGGTAAACATGAAACTCTGGATCATGAAAAAAAGAGATGCCAGAGGTGGCAAAAATTCAGAACAGATCAGAGCAAGAAACCAGAACAGAATCCTAAGTGGTCAAAGTCCAGCTGAACTGATTTTTTTTTCCTCTACTTTGTATTGTGAGCCCAACAGATGGCAGTATGCCTTTGAAGAATACAATGCGTGCCTTCATGAATACGATTATGAGGCTGTGAGTGAGTGTACTGAAATGCCATATAAACTATATAAAATCATGTCAGGTTAGGAGTTAAACAAAGTTAGTAAGTGCCCTAACCTACTATTCAAAGATTTTTTTAAAGAAATGAATACATTTATTTAACAAGGACGCATTCAATTCGTCATAAGCGAAATGTATAATGCTACAAAATATTTATATTTCAAATAAATGGTGTTATATTCAACTTTTTACTTATCAAAGAATCCTGAAAAAAAGATCATGGTTTTCACAAAAAGATATATAGCAGCACAAGTGTTTTCAACATTGATCATAATGAGAAATTATTCTTATTATAACAGCAAATTAGAATATTAGAAAGATTTCTGAAGGATAATGTGACACTGAAGAATAGAGTAATGATGCTAAAAATTCAGCTTTGCATCACAGGAATAAATTACATTTTAAAATATATTCAAATAGAAAATATATTCAAATAATATTACCGATTTTACTGTAGTTTTTGATAAATAAATAAATGCAGCCCTAGTGAGACGACTTCCAAAAAAAACTTTTTTTTTAGTTTGACAAAAAATGTTTGAACAGTAGCATACAGAATGTGTGTATGTATTAGTATGCAAATATACAACTTTAGAATCAGGTCAGCAATATTTACAAGAAGATATTGACACATTGAAGATATTCTATTCCAGCCATATTCAAAACTTAATTGGACTGAATCCATACAGTCACTGAAGCTCTTTTTCACCTAGATCTGTCCTTGTTTTTAGACGCATCTCATTTATATTATTTACAGTTTTCTATGAATTTCTCCGCAGCGAAATATGTAGGTGCTCCATGCAATATGCTGACACTTCTTATTGAATGCAGGAAATGTGATTTATTAATACAGTATTACCAGAGAACCACAGAGAAATGCTGATGAGAATTATTGGATAATGATAAAATCTCTCAAGTAATCTCGAAGTTCCTGTTGAGAAGTTTTTCGTTATTAACAACTATCCATTTCTGTTTTGCTTTGGATTTATACAAGGCATATTAATATGCATATATGTCTCACGTTTACATATCATCTAAATCTTGAGATGATACAACTTTTCAGGCTGCATAAATAATTGCAGGCAAAATGTTCCCTCCACCAAAACCAAACTAAGAACTCAAGACATCTATAAGTAATCCCTGTTTGATATATCATACTCATAGACCATAATGCTGTTTCAGCAACAAGGCCATTAAATTAAGAGCTGCGCTCAGTTTTAATCACTTATATGGAGACACTCCCCTGAGATAATATTCACCCTCATGAATACTATAATGCATTGCCTATAAAAAACATACACAGCAGTTTCCAAATGGCAAAATAAGTCCTGCATGGTCAGAAGTGCCATTAAAGACTTTTATATTGTTATAAAATGTCTATTTCTAAAATAGCGTCACACAATTTATAATTTCCCTCCTGTCCTATGTCAGTCCTTGTTCTTACAGTATCTTGCACTTTAACTTCATGCAGACAGAGATTTTAGAGGGAGTTTCTGGCAGGCCCCAAAGGCCATGTCCTCTCTTGATGTATTGATTTCCCTGTCTCACTGATGCCTGTGTCCGATTTAAACTCATGCATTAATAAGTGCAAACTCATCAGCTATCATCTTTGCCCTCCTGCACTCGGGTTTATAATGGGGAACATTTTTCATGTTATCAGTGTTTAGTATATCTTCCCTTACAATTCTGATGCACTATTTTCATATTAGTATAAACTATAGGGCTTACATGATATTACATTATATGCTGATTGATCAATATTTTATGAAATAAAGCCCCGAAGTTATCATTCAAAAGTAAAATAAAAAATAATATAGCTGCGAGCAGAAATTTTCAGGGTTCAAGCATGTGTAAAAACGTATTATGTTTTATTTAGCATGTAGCCACTTTATAGATGGAAAAGACCATTTACAGCCAATACAGGCAATTTACCACATGAAATATATGGTTTCTAAAGCTTTTTAACAGTTATAGCACCACTTATGGTCCGATCTCCATAAAAGTTTGCGTGCTTGTTTAGAATCATATGTCGCATGTTCTCACTTATTTTCGTGATGTTTCGAGTTTTTGTTACAGACCGGAATCTCTTCTTCCATTTGTCGCGAAAACACTTGAACGAGTTGTTTTCAACCAGATCTCCTCCTTTCTTACACAGAACAACCTCTTGGACAACAATCAATCTGGTTTCAAAAGCGGACACTCAACTGAGACTGCCCTGCTCTCAGTAATTGAGCTCTGAGACTGGCAAGAGCAGCTTCCAAATCCTCAGTTCTCATCCTGCTGGATCTGTCTGCTGCTTTTCACACAGTTAACCACCAGATCCTCCTGTCAATCCTAAAGATGAAGGGCATCTCGGGAACTGCACTCCAATGGTCCGAGTCTTACCTCTCAGGTAGGTCCTTTAGGGTGTCGTGGAGAGGTGTGGCATCTAAGACCCAACATCTAGCTACTGGAGTGCCTCAGGGCTCAGTGCTTGGACCACTCCTCTTCTCCATCTACATGACATCACTAGGATCTGTGATTCAGAAAAATGGCTTTTCCTATCATTGCTACGCTGATGACACGCAACTCTACCTTTCATTCCAGCCTGACGATACGGTGGTCGCTGCTCGTATCTCAGCCTGCCTGACAGACATTTCTGGCTGGATGAAGGACCGTCATCCTTCAACTAAACCTTGCGAAGACAGAGGTACTTGTGGTCCCGGCCCCAGATTTGCCTTGCACAACATTAGGAGGATCAGGCCCTTCCTTACAGAGCATGCTACACAACTCCTTGTCCAACCACTTGTTCTATCCAGACTGGACTATTGTAATGCTCTCCTGGCTAGTCTTCCAACTTGCTCTGTCAAACCTCTACAATTAATCCAGAATGCTGCAGCCAGAATGGTCTTTAATGAGCCGAAGAGAGCACACGTCACTCCTCTCCTCACAAAATTACACTGGTTGCCAGTTGCCGCTCGCATTAAAGTAACACTATGTAGTTTTTCAACCTTCATTATATATTTCCAAGACCCTTGTGATGGTACATCGACTTACAATAGGTTGTATGACACGTCTGCCATAGCCTGACAGTGTCTGTATCGCTTTTACTGGCACTATGTAACTTCGGGTTTCAAAAAAACTACAAAATTCGACTGCTTTACGGCATACGTCACTCCCCCCACTTCCTCAGATTCTAACGTGAGAGCCCAACTAGCATTTGATACCCGTCTGTATGTTGTTGTCATGACCGAAGCAACAACTAAAAGGAAGATGGCAAAGGTTTTGTCAGAGGAGATTAAAAGAAGAAAAAGGGAGAGTGACAAATTAAAAGACCGGACAAGGATCACTATTAGAGGGAGAGCAAGACAGTTTGAAGACGGTGAGAGTGTGCGCGTGCGGGACCGGCTCTCTCTGCTCGTTCTTTCAGTAACATGCACCCTGTCACAAGCGCAGCAGGCAGTCATCTGTGAAGTGTTTATACATTTATACATAGTGTTCCAAATTATTATGCAAATTGGAATTATTTGTCATAAACATTAAATATTTGGTTTTTAAATCAAACTAATGGATGGTATTGTGTCTCCGGGCTCTTTAGATCACTGAAATCAATCTCAGACACCTGTGACAATTAGTTTGGCAGGTGAGCCCAATTAAAGGAAAACTACTAAAGAAGGATTATTATTAAGAACATTATTAAGCAGGCAACCGGTTTCAAGCAATATGGGCAAGAAAAATGATCTCTCTGCTGCGGAAAAGCGTCAAATAGTGCAATGCCTTGGACAAGGTATGAAAACATTAGATATTTCACGAAAACTTAAGCGTGATCATCGTACTGTGAAGAGATTTGTGGCCGATTCAGAGCACAGACGGGTTTGTGCAGATAAAGGCATGATGAGGAAGGTTACTGCCAGACAAATTCATCGGATTAAGAGAGCAGCTGCTAAAATGCCATTACAAAGCAGCAAACAGGTATTTGAAGCTGCTGGTACCACTGGAGTCCCACGAACCTCAAGGTGTAGGATCCTCCAGCGGTTTGCAGTTGTGCATAAACCTACTATTCGGCCACCCCTAACCAATACTCACAAGCGGAAACGGTTGTAGTGGTCCCAGAAATACATGAAGACTAATTTTCAAACAGTCTTGTTTACTGATGAGTGCCGTGCAACCCTGGATGGCCCAGATGGATGGAGTAGTGGATGGTTGGTAGATGGCCACCAAGTACCAATAAGGCTGCGACGCCAGCAAGGAGGTGGCAGAGTCATGTTTTGGGCCGGAATCATGGGGTACTGTTTGTTACAGAACAACCACTGGCACTACTCCCTCTTACCTAAACTCATTACTTCAGACTTATGTGCCATCCAGATACCTGCGCTCTGCTAGCGAATGTTGTCTGTTGTCTAGTGAATGTAGTACCATCTCAAAGAGGCACAAAATCTCTTTCTCGGACCTTTACCATGACTGTTCCCTGTTGGTGGAATGATCTGCCTAACTCAACCAGAGCTGCTGAGTCCGTAGCAACTTTCAAGAAACTGCTGAAGACGTATATTTTTCTGCAGCACTTGATTTAGTAATAGTAACACTTTCTCTTCTCTTCTATTCTACTATTTTTATCAACAAAAAAAACAAAAAACAACTGCGCTAAATTAAACTGAGAAGTGGCATAGCACTTACGTATTGTTGTCCTACTGTTAGTTTAACTGCTTCTATTGTTCTCATTTGTAAGTCGCTTTGGATAAAAGCGTCTGCTAAATGAATAAATGTAATGTAAATGTATTAAACATTTTTAACATGTAGTTAAAAAAAATGTTGCCAATTTTCAAGTCAATCAGACTTATAGTTATAGACATAACTATTTTTAGGTTTTTTTGTTATAGCGCCACCAAGTGTCCAGTCGCCACATGCTTTTTCGCATGACCTAGAATTTTTCACATGATCTAGAATTAAGGTTGAAAATATAAAATTCCGTTGACAAGTTATAGCCATTTCAGTAAAAGTGCTCCTCCCACTTTGAATATTTGGTGGCCCTTAGAGACTGTGAGTCGAAATTTCATCTTTTTGATAATTATTGACAATCCAGATAATCTTGCTGCACTTGTTTGGTTCCGATCGAGCCAAAAAACTAGGGCTAGTTCGCAAAAGTTGTTTTTTCAAAAACAAAAAAAAAAATACCTGAAACTTTGGCTGGGCGACGATCAAATCTAAGCTATGCATTTTGTTATAGTATAAGACACTTGAGCCTACGCCTAATGGTTAAGGAGTTCTGAGCGATTTCTGATTTTTCACCGTTGTAGCGCCCCCGTCAGGCCAATCAGGGCAGGCCTTGTTGACATTGTTTACAGTGTGAGTACTATCAGTGAAAAAAACACTGTTACAGATCACTAGAGCTCAGTGTTGTTTTCTACCCATATCATTTAATCAAAACAGTCCTCAACCATGCATTTCACAGACTTTCACTTAGACTTCAGCATCTCATGTATGAATGTCACATTTTTAATTTGCTGTGTCGACTTCAAAACATTCAGTGTTCACTCTGCTCCTCAGTTTGAATGGGCACGAAGCTTCCGGTTTCATGCGTTTGTGCCGGTGATGAGGAAAGAGAACTGCAAACGCTACAGAAATGCACAGTCAAGATTTTCACTTCGTGTTTCCGTACGGAAGACCCATAAAATAGTCATAATGCCCTTCCGCTAATGCATAAACACTTAAGAGCATGTTGAGTGACGCAGATTGAGGAAGTAATGTCATGATATATATGTTTATATAGATAGTATCTATGTATCTATCAGTCTGGCTATCTATATCTATCAATCGATCCATATGTATCTACCTATCTATCTATCTGTCTGTCTATCTGTATCTATCTATCTGTATCTATCTATCTTTCTGTCTATCTGTGTCTATCTATCTGTCTTATCAGTCTGACTATCTGTCTATCTACTGTACCTGTCTGTGTCTATCTATCTGTCTTTCTGTCTGTCAATATATCTATCTCTTTTTATCTATCTATCTCTCAATTTGTTTGTCTGTCTGTTTACTTTTATTTATTTACTTACTTTTAGTTTTATTTAAATCTTACTATATTTTATAATTACTTTTTACTTTAGGTGTCTCCATTTTTGACATACTTTTACAACTTCATAATAAGTATCAAACAGTATATGGTGCTTTGGAATACTTGATTTTGAAAGGTCATTTACTGAATTCTGTTTCTGTGGTCATGTATTCTTGCATGTGTAATGTCCACTAAACTGTCAGTTTCTCACTAAAGAACCAATTTCCCTATATGTTTGTACTAGCATCATGTATCTCGTGTTACTGTGTGGTCTCTATCTTCTCACATGGTAAAATAAGTCCAGCTGAAATCAATATTTCATACTGCTTTATCACATTTCTTTTTTTCTTTGGCAAGTAGCCATGCAATAAGTGGGATAATGTACAGTCATCCTGTCATTATCACAAAACAAACCCCCCCTTTTAAACCCCTTTTACAAAAATAAAACCCCCCTCTTGTATGTCCAGGTATATTGTGATTAAATTCTGTATTTTTGTGTCATGTAAGTAAATGAATGATTCACCAGTTCAACTGCTTGTAAACATACTCGCATTATGGCTGGCTCATCATTGTGCATTATTGCTAGAGAGATGGAGAGAGAAGAGGGAGTGTCTGTGTCTAGAGATCAGACTCTTTCTGTACTCCATGAGGAGTATAATGTCCGAGGAGGACCATGACACACTAGTCCGTGGAGACCAAAGCCGCGGGAGGTTTCCATGCGGTTGATGTTGTTGTGGAGGAATTTCAAACATAGTGACTTTAATCTGCATTTATTTTAAAAAGGACATTATTTGAAAGGATCCGTAGTGCAGGCATGACTGTACGGTTTGCATTAGTGGTTTGTTTACAGCTTAGTGCATCAGTGATTAGCTGCGAGTCTACTGGAATTCAGAATTGTTCCGGGAATGGAGTCTTTAAGAACTTGTTGCAGCAAAGTAGTTTGAAGAAACATTGATCAAACAAGATGAGTTGCTTTTCCTAAAATCGTTCAATTGGCATCTAGCATGACCTCTTGACCTCTGTTCATTTTCGTAAAGCAATCGAATAGCTAATCGCAGTTTCAATGGTTATTCAGGGCATGGAGCTGTTTGCAGTTGCTGTAGTGCTTCTTATGTTTATAATGGTGCTCAAACAGTTTGGGGTCACGGATCCACTGCTGGATGGTAAGAACCACCGTATGGTTATGATGTTGGCCCTAATTCACTGTAAAAAAGGGTAAATGTGTAGTAGGAGCTATTTATACCTGACCGGATTATTTAAAATTAATTGCATTGGTGTAACAAGTGTACTCTAATGTTCAAATGTATGGGGTTGGTAAGTTGTTTTTTTGTTTGTTTGTTTTTTGATGATGAAAGAACTGTCTTATTCTATCCGGCTGCATTTATTTGATCAAAAATACAGTAAAAGCAGTTATATCGTGAAATATTATTATAGTTTAACTTTTTTGTCTATTAATATATTTTAAAATGTGACATATTCCTGTGATGTCAAAGCTGAATTTTCAGCATCATTACTCTAGTCTCAGTGTCACATGATCCTTCAGAAATCATTCTATAGAATATGCTGATTTGCTGCTCAAGAAACATTTCTTATTATTATCAATGTTGAAAACAGTTGTGCTGCTTCATATTCTTTGTGATTCGAATGTTATAAATATATTTACTGTCACTTTTGGTCAATTAAATGCACCCCTGCTCAATCATTTCTTTCAGGAAAAAAATCTTAATTACACCAAACTTTTGAATGGTAGTTGAAACACTCATATTTTTAACTTGAATAATATGTTAATTTACATGTTACAAAAAACACTTTTTGTTTTTAACTGACATAACTTTTCTTCTGTTCATATGTTGCTAGTCTTATCAATGTTCTATTTGCATCAGCTTTAGTCTATAAACAATTCTTTGGTCAGATAACCTAAAAAATGGTATGCATGTGGAAACTTCTAAATCTGAAACTGGAGAAGATATTTTTGACAGATTGAACAACTGCACATTGACCGAGAAAAACATGACAGCTATATTCATAGTATGAGGAAATACATTAATTTAATGTCATGCAGTTTTGGTACAATCCAACTAATGTGTTGTTTTTCCATTGCTTTCTCTTTATTTCCTCTCTAAATCTCTTCCCTACCTTCTTTATGTTCTTGAATGCCTCATAGATGGTGAGTAAATGTCAAATAGATCAGCAGTTCTCAAATGGTCGGTTGCAGATTTGTTCTAACAAAGGTTGTGGGAAGACAGTGATAATGCTGAAATGCAAAAAAACATATTTGTGCATTTACAAAATTCAAAAAAAATCTATTAATCTTATGTCATGTTTATGGTTTTTATACTGTTTGGGCCTATACAGTTCATATTACCCTTGCGAAAAATATGTGTGCATCCAATTGTCTTGAATGTGCACTTGAATGTCTTTCAAATCTTAAATGCATTTAAAAACAAACTGTACTTGCAGATAATATAGTAATGAAATAAAAGGTCTCTAAAGTGTACTTAAAGGGAGCACACTTTTATTAGTTTATTAGCACACTTAAGTACACTTTTAGAAAGTGCACTTTGTAATGTCAAATTAAAAGTTTTACCTTAAAGTGAATTTGAAATCATTGTTTTAATAATCATTTGCCATGCTATAAAAAAGAACACTTCATTGGCGTGTTGACTAACATACTAAAGCTCATGTAAAGTACTTGTTTATAATTTTAACTGTAATGTGTTAATCAATATTACATTTAAAGTTAATTCATTTTAAATGTACTAAATTGCTACTTAACGATTACAAATGTGTAATTAAATATATATATATTTAAATACATTACAAATGATTTTCAGTAGAAATTACATTAAATAATATTTTAGTTTGCCATAAATAATTGTCAGTATTTGGCAGTACACTAACCATATTTAAAAAAAACAATAGACAGTAATTGTGAAATCACATATAAAGATGTACTTAAGAATTAGAACTTAAAGTTTAATGCATTTAATATAGATTCAAACTATAAGCATATTTGTTTAGTTTTATTTAGCATGCAGTTAAGTGTCAAAAACATTACATACAATGCAATGAATGTACACATAGAATATACTTAACTGTAAATTGAATGTAAAGTATTTTTTTTCTGTAATAATGTTAAAGGGAGATACATTTCATTGTTTCATTTTAAGGGTATTTGAATTTGTGCTAAACAATTTTGGTACTCGGTGCTGGTTCCCCACTCGATGTCCAATTACAAATCTGAGCCCTGAACAGTGTTGCCAGATGTACGATAATTTTGACCTCTGTACGATGTACAATCAATAATGAAAAAAATCCCATAATGTACGATAATTTCAGAGTTTTCAGTCGTTCGTCCAAACACACATCCTACCGCTTCTCTCTCTGACCCAGAAGCATTTCGCAGGCTCACCTGCCTGCATGCAAGCACGTATACACACACACAGGCTCCACACGGTGTCGCCCGGCCCGCACGTCAACACTACCCCCACCCCACCCCCCGTCGACAAAACCAAACAATCCATTGTACATGTTGGGATAAATAGCTGTATTCTGCACGTTCGTTTACATCATGTACGATAATTTTCTTCCAAATGCGATGATTTTGAACTTCTGGTACAATAATTGGACATTTCCTATCTGGCAAATCTGAACCCTGAAGCAAAACCAGTAGAGAATCTGTGATACTGATCCCTCCTGGTCTCCCGTTCTGTCCCGTCTGTCTCCCCAACAGCTCCTCTTCTGTGCTTTACAGTGTCTATGGCCGCATTTACACTGCTGGTGTTGGTGCCCAATTTCAATTTGTTGACTAAATCAGATTTTTTTTTTTTTGTTAATGACCTGCTTGCATATTCTTTTAAATCTGCATTTAACACTATACATTTGGCGAAACAACCCGAGGTAGACATACTGACCCAGAATAGGCACACAACGACGAAAAAAAAAGGGGTGATTTGCAATGGACGCAGGCAAAATGATAATACAAGCTTTTTCTTTCCGCATCATCTTTATAGGTCAGCAAAATATTCGGTTGAGCCTTCCTCTATTGTGCCATTGAAAAGAGTCATGTGATCACGTTTAGTCCACCTGAGTTGACGTCATTCGCAACCATCGCTTTTTCAATGTACGACTCGCATAGACAGGGGAAAATCCAATCTGTCCGCTTACATGGCAAACGCAAATGCACGTGTCCGACTCATATCAGATTTATTTCCACATGTGAATGAGGCCTGAAACCGTTCTGAGAATATTGGAATCCATGTGCTTTTTTCATGCTTAGACGTTCGAGGGTCATATCCGACCTATGACACATGGGAGGAAAAAATCAGAATTGAGTCACTTGAACCATGTAATGTAAATGCGGCATATTTCTGTCTTCTTCTTTTAAACCCCAAATATGTGGCTGTCCTTTCACCTGCACTCAACGCTTTACTTGTTCAGTTCTTTATCCGTCCTGCCTTCAGTGCATACCTAACTGATATCAGTCACTCACCTCCTCCACGGCCCTCCTCTTCCCACTCTTCCTCATGCTCTCTCTCTCTCTGACAGACACCGTTGAAAGTGATCTGGAGTTGTCCATGGTCCGACATCAGCCAGAGGGCCTGGAGCAGCTCCAGGCTCAGACCAAGTTCACTAGGAAGGAGTTGCAGTCGCTTTACAGAGGCTTCAAAAACGTAAGTCTGCTTAAGAAGCTTAAAGAGATTGTTCACCCTAAAATGAAAATGAAGTCATCATTTACTTTCAATCAAGAAATCAAGATGAACCCAAAAGCGAAATACAACGCCTAGAAATCCCGAAAAAGGTATCTGTGTACTTTCTTCCCTGAGTTGAATATGTCTGGGCTGGAACTCTTTGTCTGATGAGAGTCTGAAGGACAGTTGACAGATGTGAACACGATACATTTTTGTAGTGACGAACACAACGGATGGGACATGGATTGTATTTCATGTCATTTTTTATTTTATTTTTTCATCTTTATTTCTCACTACTTTTTTTCACTTTTTTTTCTGGGTAAGTTTGAGTGAACTGTGATGCTAGTTGAGTCTCACGGACACAGAAGACGTGCACTACCACCAGAACAAATTGAATGTACGGCACATGTTGCATAGGACCATTCAGTGATATTTTCGCATCTTATTTTTAAAAGCTTGATGTTAATCAACATTTCTTTTATATGGACGAGCGTGAGCAAAATACATTTTTTTTTAATTCTCCTTTTGTGGTCCAAAAAAGAAAAAAGGGCAAACTGCATTAGAACAACACCAGGGTGAGTAAATGATGACTTAATTTTCATTTCAGGGTGAACTATTCCTTTCAGTTTAAGTTGCAAGTGAAAGTATCCTTAAATTCTTGTTATGTTTCTAAATAGGAGTGTCCCAGCGGATTGGTGGATGAGGAAACGTTTAAATCGATCTATTCCCAGTTCTTCCCTCAAGGAGGTAGGGTGATTGTTGCATTTTCAACTCTGGTTTGATTATGTGGATGTAATCTTAATAAGTGAACAAGTGATGTAATAAGTGAATTCACCCAATATGAATATGGCACAAATTTAAAAATATGTCATTTAAAATTGAATTAGTATTAATCAGCATTTTTTTCTATGTATTTGTTAATTCATTAACTTTATTTTTAAAATTTAAAATATTTGTACATTGTGTGTATATATATATATATATATATATATATATATATATATATATATATATATTAGGTAGTTAGTTAGTTAGAATATTAATAGAATGAATTAGCATTTGATTTATTTTAATCTATTCATTCATTATTTTTTTCAATTGTGTTTAATCAAAAATAGATTTTAAACAGTTATATAGTATATATAGTTATATTATTAATAGTATAAATCACCATTTTTATTTATTTATTTAAAAAAAATAATAGTTGGTGACAATGTTTTAATGTGGAAAAGTTATAATAAAGAATAAGTAGGTGTCGAAACTTTGTGAAGTTAAAATCCAAATATTTTGGCAGAAATATAGTTTATCATTCTTTTTTCTTTTTTTTTCAGATGCCACCACATATGCACATTTCCTCTTCAATGCTTTTGACATGGACCGAAACGGCTCTATACGTTTTGAGGTTAGGAACATTATTAAATACTATTAAATATTATTAAAACAAAATTATTTGTCATTTGAAAGACTTCAGCTCTTTAATACTACTGTATTCAACTTTTTATATTCATGTACATCAAAAGATGAACAATAATATCTGTCTATATTATTATATAATTATATAATATATCTGCCTGAATGTCCCCAGTGTGGGATTAATAAAGTCTACTTACTTACTACACATCTTGATTAGGCCAGAGGAAAAAAAAGATTAATTTCAGAATTGCTCATATTATTTTACTTATGTTCTCAACAGAACACAAGTGTTAGTCCGAGTCCGACAGACCAACACAACTGAGAATATTTAATTGAATTCTTTTTAAACATGTGTTTTGGCAGGACTTTGTAATCGGCCTGTCTGTTCTGCTTCGAGGTTCTGTGACAGAGAAACTGAGGTGGGCCTTTAACCTCTATGACATTAATAAAGACGGCTACATCACCAGAGAGGTATGAAAGACAAGTGTTAACAGACTGCACATTGTTTCTCTAGTACAAATATGTGTTTGCTATTGTAACTGCACTTTCTACAGGAAATGCAGGCTATCATGAAGTCCATCTATGACATGATGGGCAGGCACACCTCTCCTAGTGTCAAAGATGATGCTGCATTTGAACACGTGGAGAAATTCTTCCAGGTACTGAACTTTTAGCAGTCCCATCACGGAAAGTTATTTCAGCCAATGGTCATCTGCTTGACCAAACTCTCAAAACACCTTTGCTTCACAGAAAATGGACCGGAACAGAGACGGAGTTGTAACCATTGATGAGTTCATAGAGACCTGTCAGAAGGTAGGCCAGGTTTAAAAGGGGTCATATCATAAGAAATCTAACTTTTTTTTTTATCTATTGAAGTGGAAGAGTTTATTGTTTGCTTATTTGAAAATATACTTTAACTTGTAGAGCTTAAAACTTCCTCCCCAGTCCAAAGAGGACATTTATCGAAAACCAAGGTACAAAAAGGGCTCATTCGGAAATACTTTTGAAATGGTTAACATAGGGCCGCCCACATTTGCAAATCAGCAGTCCAAGTGTTTATTTAATAATAGGATGGATACTGGTCATGAAATACTATATTCTGAATTGTTTTGGCACAAAAATCTGGACTAACATTATACAGTAAGAGAACCTTAGAGGGAATTTAAATATATATATATATATATATATATATATATATATATATATATATTATGAACCCTTTAAATCATAATTTTCATGGACTTTCTCTCAAAGTGAGGCTCCTCGAAATGCATAGTAATAATAATAATTGTTATTATATTTTTTTACAAAAGCATGCCACTTGGTTTTATATTTTGATATTATTCATATTTGACCCTCTGGTGATCCTCGCGTGGTGGTCAAAAATGAGCAAATATTTTAATCATTATTATTTCAGTGAAATTAGCATACTCTATTTTAGTTCAATAATGTTTTTTTATTTAATATTTTGTATTTTGTTGGGGATTTTATGGTACTAAATTATATTTATGAAGTAGTTAGTTACAATCCATTTATTACCTGTTAACCACTTTTTGAGTGTAGACCTGAAAATGAAATTTCCAACTTAAACTGTCAAAAATCTTAAAGGGGTCATCGGATGCCCATTTTCCACGAGTTGGTATGATTCTTTAGGGTGTTCATGTAAAGTTTGTCATATAGTTTGGTTAAAATTCCTCAATGGTTGTGTAAAACAACATCCTTTTTACCTCCTCAAAAACAGCTTTGTTCACAGCGTCCCGTTTCGGTGCATGTCTCTTTAAATGATAATGAGCAACTGCTCACCCCACCCCTCTCCTCCGCGGGGCGTGTTGAATGGCTGAGGGCAAAAATATGCTAATATGGGGCAGTCCGTCAGTGGTCATGGGCGGAGCATGAGCATTATGATCATAGTGCTCAGAAAATCCAGACGGCCTGATTATTGAGAATGTTTATACTTTTTTTCATTGTATGGTGGTTGTGTCCACACACTGCAAAGATACATTTATATGCAAACACCATATAAAGGTGAATTTTGCATCTGATGACCCTCTTTAAATACTTTGGACCCCTTAAATTTGGATCTCCTTTTAAAGAAGACATTTGACAGATTATTGTGATTTTATTTATAAGTGAAATAAAGTTTTATTTTAAAAAAGAGTTATGAATATTAAGTTTATTGTTGTAAAAAGTGCACAAAAGTAATATTTTTAATTTTTAAATGAAATATATATTTTCCAAAACATGTTTTCCCTCTAAAAGTGCAAGGGAAATCAAACCCATAAATCTAAACAATTTGTGTTCCAAATTTGAGGTTGATGTTTCAAGAAATGAGCTTTCAGTAAGGTTTTGTTTGTTCATTACTAGATGAAATTCGTTTCCCATTCGTTTCCATTGCGGTCCTTTTTACCACGAGGAGTACAAGTGACTTTTTTTTTCAGGCCCAACTTTTTCGAATCATGTCCATGATTTTTTGTGTGTTCATATAGCAAGTGCCAAAACATTTACCAATTTTTGTACCATTCTGATTAAGTAAAAAATAAAAAAAATAAAAAAACATTTTAAATATCTTGGTCAAAAATGACAGAGGAGTACGGAAGCGTATTGCATTAACTTGAGAGAAAAAAATCTACTCTGTTTTTCTGAATTAATGAGTTAATTATCTCAGAATTACGAGATAATTTTTCATGAAAAAAAAGTTTTTGCTCTGTTTTTCTGAATTGATGACTTATCTCAAAATTATGAGATCATTTTTTCTTGAAATAAAATGTATTAATGAGATCCCTACGGAGCTCGTTGTCTAGGTTACTGTGATTGTAAATAGGTGTCGTTTGTGTTTTAACAACGTTTAGCTCAAGAATATTAATCCGGGAAGTTCGAATAGCATATTTGAATATATTGCCAACTTCACTGAACTCCTTGAGTTATAAGCACTGACCGCATTTCTTTATATTTGAGTCCAAGTTCAAACACTATGAAACGCTCCATTAACGTACGGATCTCTGAAGCACTGCCAGCGGAACATTAAACAGGAAGTGTCTGTCCGAGCTAACAACAGGTTTTGCGTGGGAACGCAAATATCTTTGCGAGGGAACGCAAAAGTTTTGTGAGGGAACGCAAAAGATTTGAAAAAAAAGGTTTCTCCCATCCTAAGTATTTTTCCACCACCACGTCCCTTTAGGGGCTTCCTAATCTCCCAATGTCTCAAACCCAAAGTAAAATAAAACCGGATTAAACTTGAAAGGCGGGACATGTTTACTTCCATGCAATCCAGCTAAAATAAAGCTTCTGGCAGGATTTTGAGGGATCTCATTAATTCAGAAGAACAGGACAAAATAAAAAAATTTATGAAAAATGATCTCATAATTCTGAGATTATTAACTCAATAATTCAGGAAAACAGAGCAAATACATTTTATTTCAATAAAAGTATCTCATAATTTTGAGATAACTAAGTCATTAATTAAGAAAAACAGAGCAAAAACTTTTTTTTCATGAAAAATTATCTCGTAATTCTGAGATAATTAACTCATTAATTCAGAAAAACAGAGCAGATTTTTTTCCTCAAGTGAATGCAATACGCTTCCGTAGAAGAGCACCATATTTGAAAGTTTGCAATTATCTTCTTAAAGAAATTTACCGAACACCAAGCTACAAAAACAGCTTGCACTTTCATTTGAAATATGACCATAGGAACTCCCATATTTGTCCACATTATAAATCAGCTTGACTCATTGATATTAATTAAATTATATTTTTCTATATAATATTATTTTGCCCAGTAGAAAAAATAATAATAACAAACGGACTGTTTAATAAGAGGATGGAAAATTGTCATGAAATCCCTTTGTTTTCATGTCCTGTCTAGAAGTATCTGCGGTTCCTCACCATGCTTTGACAGAAGCATCAGAGTTAATGTCAGATAAATGTCAACATTACACTGATTTACGTTGATACGGAGGCTTTCACTGACAGCTAGACATTTTCTAAACTCTTTCTAACATGAAGCTGTCAGCAACAATCTGCGACTGACGCTTTTTCTCTTTTACTAGGACGAGAACATTATGAGCTCCATGCAGCTGTTTGAGAATGTCATCTAGAGCGCAGCATGAAGTGCAGAATGATCCTTGCTCTTTTTCCAGCATTGTTCCATTAGTCCTCAAGCACTCCACAGGGACTCTCTAGAAACACTGTTTTGCACCTAGCATGTGAATGAACATTTTGATTGATTGTATTGAATGCTATAACAGGATGTGGGCCGCCTGCGAGTGTGCCATTACTGTATGTCTCAATTTAATTTGAAGTATTCAAGACAGGTTTTAAATGCTAATTTGTATATAGATATATCTGTGCCCATGAACTTGCATGTTTGCCTACTATTTGTCTGGCCCATTGTCATTTTATACAGAGAAATAAAGGCATCTGTGAATGACTCCATGATGTGTGAAATTTCCATAGCATACTAGTGTGGGATATGTGGAATTCTGTCTCTTTGAAAATGAATTAGGCCTACTTATATTTTTTTCACATAACTTAAAGCCCCCCGTGGTGAAAATCAAGCTTTTAATGTTGTTTTTGTCTGTGTGGTGTTTTTTGTGGTGTAATGTGCTTTAAGACAAATCATGTGCAAATTCATGTCAGCACCATTGCTGAGTATTTTTTCTCCTTAAAAACTGCAGTGAAAAAAAGACGAGGTTTGAAATCGCTGCTGTTTCTGACGTCACAAACTACCTTGTAGCCAATCACGTCAAGTTGAAAGAGGACTAG
The DNA here is from genome assembly GCF_051911475.1 of Siphateles boraxobius. Lineage (NCBI taxonomy): Eukaryota > Metazoa > Chordata > Actinopteri > Cypriniformes > Leuciscidae > Siphateles > Siphateles boraxobius. The sequence goes on from NW_027508866.1 coordinate 15,770,004, forward strand.
CATGGGGAGTCTTGAGAGATGCCAGGTTATCCAGGTATAGTTTTCTGTTGATATATAAATTGTGTAGATTTCGCAATAGTGGGTTTATGATGTATATTACCATGTTATGATACCTTTCTCAAGTGTTCAAAGCGTTTCTGATGATTGTTAGATAGTGATCAGGGACATGGTTTGTGTAACATTAGCAACAAATTATTAGCTGTTTGATAACATAGTAAAGCAAAAGGCTAATCATATTAATTTAATTACCTTTATGTGTCCGACACTGTAAAGAGCGATAGCATTGAGCAGAGTTTACCTCAGAAAGTTGGCCGAGTGAATCTGAGCTGCGTGAGTTGAGGCGGGGCTAATTAGCATATTCATGAATCCGGGTATTGAATGAAGCAAGCGTGTAGAGATACATTCAAGCTATTTTAAGGCATAAAGAATTTTTTTTTAAACATGAGTTTAAATATGTAATTTTGGTGATCAAAGAATAGTTTTAAGGGATAAAATACATGTGGATTTTAATTAAAGTCATTTGAAAGAAATGGACTTCCATTTATCTTCCATGGCCAGTTCAATGGTGTGGCACAGTATATTGTTATGCTGAATAAATATTTTAAATAATTTTAAAAAAGAGAGACAAACACGTTATCAGAAATTTGTGTTTGTCCAGTACAAATCTGATCTATTTGTAGTGGCAGTCATAATATTTTTTATTTATATTTTATTATTATCATTATTTACTTTAAAAAAATAATAATGCCCCTTGGTTTGATAGTTTGATTTTATTCATTTTATGAAATGAGATTTTAAATGTAGCTTACTTGGTTAAATGGTTACTTTTGGTAACACTATGAACTGTATCACAGAGATCCTGAATCTATTTGTATTTAGTTTAGCTTCCACAAGGTGGCAATGCTGTGCTCAAACCTGCTTGTTACCAGAGTAACAGATGAAAGATGGAACATGGACAAGAGAAAGCAGCCTTTACATCAAGTCATTGTTCTTTGTCTGAACAAAAATCTCCTTCACTCTGGTTTAACTGTCAAAAGTGTTCATACAATAAAATACAATGTGTCATTCACATCTCAACCTACTGCATTATAAAGTTTCCTCTTTTATGGGTCACATGGATTCCTCAAACACAGAGAAACAATTATGTGCCTTCTCAAAATCAAAGATTTTAAAGAAAGAAATACAGTAGGTAATTATTTTAACAATGTGGAAATTATGACTTATTATGAGACACCCAGCACTCTCACAACAGAGATATTTTAAAGATCCTAATATACAAACATGTTTACATTATGCATATTTCTGCTGATTTTATTTATTTGGAAAAGTTTATTTTAGTAGATGAACATTATGTGTCTACTGGTATTCATGGGACGGTGTGTTAACATCTGCCCCAAGTGTACAGGCCTGTTTATGTTCTCGGCCAAACGTACTTCCTGTCTGGCCCAGCTACCTCTCGAGTGTTGGGTTTCTGTGTTAGTAATTATCTCTGCGTGCAGAATTGTGGTCGGGGGCAGTGTGTGCATATCTGCGGCACATGGGAGGAAGTCTGACCCGAGTGAAACAAGCTGTAACTTCCTGACTGAGCGTTTGCAATGAGGAAGAGTCTTATAGGGAGGGGCAAAGGATCCTGTAGCTTGTCAACGACACACGTTCATCCCATAGCACAGCTGTTTTCATGCTGACTTCCAAGACTTCCACATTTCCATCAACATTACAATCACTTTCTCTTATGCGAGTGCCAGAGTCTGGCTTGGTTTTACTTACTTTGCTGGATTTCCACGTGTGCTGCTTGTACAGTAAGTCATCTGTTTCGGCATCTTGGCCTTTACAGGTTCCTTACCAAAGATATCAGAATATAAATTGAGATAGACTGAGATCTTGTGCTGCATTTGAGCTTATGATGAATTAAATGTTGGTTTAAAACTAACTTCAGCTCACTATGTGCAAGTTCTGTGAAGTTATTGCTTACTTGTGATGTATTAGCCATTATGTGTGATGAAATGTGTCACAGTAAATCATGGTAGGCCTAAATATAATATTAGGCTTAAATGTGTGTTTACATCCTTATAGTTTAATAGTATGGTGTGAGACAGTTCAAATCGTGTTTTGTGTGTGTGTGTGTGTGTGTGTGTGTGTGTGTGTGTGTGTGTGTGCGCCCGCGCGTGTGTGTGTGTGTGTGTGTGGGGGGGGGGGGGGGGGGGGGGGGGGGGGTTTATATTACATTGTGGGGACCAAATGTACCCACAAGGATAGTAAAACCTGAGATCACCTACATTGTGGAGACCAGCCAGCGGTCCCCGCGAGGGTTAATAAACATACTAAATTATATTTTTGTGAAAATGTAAAAATGCAGAACTTTTTGTGTAATGAGTAGGTTTAGGGGGACAGAATATACAGTTTGTACAGTATAAAAAACATTACATCTATGGAGAGTCCCCACAAAGATAGTGAACATGTGTGTGTGTGTGTGTGTGTGTGTGTGTGTGTGTGTGTGTGTGTGTGTGTGTGTGTGTGTGTGTGTGTGTGTGTGTGTGTGTGTGTGTGTGTGTGTGTGTGTGTGTGTGTGTGTGTGTGTGTGTGTGTGTGTGTGTGAGAGAATCTTGCCTTAAGTCGTTCTGCGATAATGCGGCAGAAAGTCATAAGATTCTCTTCTGGTCACAGAGACCCTTTTCAATTTATCCCTTCATTCTTTACAGAATTCCTTCCTAGAGTTCCTTCACTGACCCGACATGGACACTCTGGATTCAGACAAGATCCAGGTTGGAGAAAACAAATTCGTAAGCAAGTAAGTCCATCTTGTTATGTTACTGTAAAGGTGTCTTGCTCTCACTGTCCTCGTAAACCTAACTTCCTTTTCTTTTTGTTTGCAGGAGTGTCATTCTGTCACACCTTCAAACGTACAACCTTTATTATGAAGGAGAAACTCTCCAGTTGAGGCACAGAGAGGTTAGTTGGTAAAATGTAGCCTGTTGTATTGATGTCATACAGCTGATGACTAAAGTGACATGTCAATTTCACAGGAGGAAGGAGAGTTGATCATAGAGGGCTTGCTCAATGTTTTTTGGGGCGTGCGGCGGCCAATCAGACTGCAGATGCAAGATGAGAAGGAGTCAATCAGGCCACGCCTCTCAGTAACATCTCTGAGCGATGAAACAGACAGCAACACAGTCAAGTCAGATATTATTTATTTTATTTTTAAATTGTAAATCATTTTTATTATTTAGCATATTATTGTTTTTGGTGCTTTCTGGTTAATTTTTTGGGATACATATAACATATGTTGCCCAACTGCAACAAAAAATTATTTCATAAAAACAATCAAAAATCCATTCACAATGGATAAATATGTTTGAAGTTTAGAAAGCAGAACCAAAATATTTAAACATTAACCAGAGAGTGCTAGAAATGTATACTGACCTTGTCTATGGAGAACCTAATTAAAAACTTTCAAAAGTAGCCTATGGGGTCAGCAAGATTTTTTAATGTTTTTGAAATAAGTCTCTTATGCTCACTAAGGCAGTATTTATTTGATCATAAATACAATAAAAACAGTGAAAATAATATTGTGAAATATATTTCAATATTACATTTATTTATTTTAATGTTATAAAATGTAATTTATCCCTGTAATGGTAAAGCTGAATTTTCAGCATCATTACTCCAGTCTTCAGTGTCACATGATCCTTCAGAAATCATTCTAATAAAATGATTTGCTGCTCAGGGAACATTTCTTATTATAATCAATGATGAAATCAGTTGTGCTGCTTAATATTTTTGTGTAAATCCTGATACATTTTTCTACAATTCTTTAATGAATGTTGTATTAATGTATTAAGTAATTTTCACTTTTGATTAATTTTGATTAAATAGTCCTTTTTTGAATAAAAGTATTAATTTCTTAAAAAATATACTGAACCCAAACTTTCGAACAGTAAGTGTATATGAATGGAAAGCTGGCAAAACAAGAGCTGTGTTTGAAATCGCCCCTATACCCTTTTTCACTTTTCCATACATTACTCCACTGATAGTCCACTTGAACGATTGAATGAAAACGAGTGATTGTATTCAGATACTATTAAGGCCCTTTCACACTAAGAACGATAACTATAATATAGTATAATAGCGCCCTAGTGCAATCGTTGTTTATTCTAAGCTTGTGCTTGTCTGTCACTTTAAATGCTCAAGCTCGTTACAGCAGGCAGGATTCTGATTGGCTGTCAATGTTTTTATCGTTCATTAGCTGGATAAAATCGTTCTGATTCTGAAAGTGATTCAAACGATATCGTTTATTTGTGACATTGTTTTTTAGAACGATGTCTTTATCATTATCTTTCTTTATAGTTATCATCCTTGGTGTGAACGGGCCTTATGTGCGTCGGAAGGGCTGGCGCTTTTGCATTGTTTGTGCTTGCTGTTTAATAACCATTCGAAACTAGCAAACTTGCAGCTCCAGTAATAAAGAAAAGATTCGCCTTGAACTCTGTCATAAAAACTAGAATTGTAAACCTTAGTAAAACAATTTATTAGCAAATTAAAAAGGAATCTATACCTGTATTATAATGACACTGTAATCACATTGAACCAGTGGTGAGATTGTTAGTGTGACGTCATCGTGACGTATTACCAGTGGTGAACGCAAAGCATTTTGGGAATCCGCGGCACAAACAGAAGGCGCCAAACTTGATTGCGTGGAGGGAAGAACGCAGTGTTCAAGATGCCGTCTACCTTCTGTTATAAACTGCAATAGTCCTTCTTGCACAGTTTTGAAAACGAACGTTGAGGGTTTTTTTAAGGACATGTTTGTGTATGCTCGTAGACACTCACTCTGAAGATTCAAAAATCTTTGAAGATTCAAATCTCTATGAACAAAATGACGGAGTATGTTTTTATGTTTCCACTGTTCGATCGCGCCCGTGCCTCTCTCTCTCACACACACACACGCGCGCGCGCCCACACAGTTCGATCGCGTCTCGCTCTCACTCTCACACACACACACACACACACACACACACACACAGTTCGATCGCGTCTCTCTCTCTCATTCACTCTCTCTCACTCTCACACACACACACACAGTTCGATCGCGTCTCTCTCTCTCTCACACACACACACACTCAAGCATTGCAATGGCAAAAAGACAGCATTGCGAGGAGTGTGGTGCTTAAAACATTAGCATACTTTTGAACGGTCGAAAGTTTTCTGGTATGGTCCGACAATGTTTTCTTTAGCCCCACTGCATTTTGTAGGATTATATTCTGTTTTTCACGCTATTTTTTTTTTGTTCATGCCAGAACACTAGCCTGCTATGCCTGCCCATGTAAACGGGCCAAACATACCCATAACTCATTGCGTTCTGATGACGTTGCCGCCCAGTTGGTCACATGTCCTAGCGATCTCTATAGATGGATGGATGATTCCGCTGCAGGCGCCATCTTCTGGCGAGACTCGTTTATTCATTCGGCACGACTCCCACAGTGCATTAGGGTATTCTGTAGCCGGTATTTTGATTGTACACAAATTTTAGGCTACATCAGTTGTACACTCGTTATTGTGGTGAATTATAACGTTCAGTATGGCTGTCCTGAAATGCTTGCCCTATTTAAGAGTATAGGGGGATTTCTGACACAGCCAAAGTAAAACATGCAGACACCCACAAGTATTACATTGGCCATGCAGAAGTTCCAAAAGTAGCCCACCTCAAAAAGGAAACTTCATAGATAATACACAAAACTTCCTCAAAAAGGAACTTTAGATAACAATTATGAACACTTTCACTTAATAATTCATCTAAGCATAAAATGATGAGCACAGAACTTTTGCCCCATAGACTTTCATTATAAAAAGCATTTTTTTTTTTTTTAAACTGATGGTCAAAATAGTTTTCTCCAGAATGTTCTTTTAATGAAGGTCCCTGCTTTCTTGCCTTTTAGAAATCATGAAACAAATCAGCCGTGTGTTTCCATTGAGGTCACTGCAACAGATGACCAATCAAACGACTCCGGTGAGGAGAAGGAAGAGGCAGGTGAATACATTCTTGACTTTTTTTCTAAAAAACTTAAGTGTTCACTGCCTATTCATCATATTTGAATGGCAGTGTGTGATTTAGTAAAGTCTCATCTGGCAGATGAGGGCCAGCAGGGGTCAACACACTCGGATCGGGTCACCAGGACCAGGAGTGATGTCAGCAGGAGCAGAATCAGTGGACGTCGACTTGGCATCAGGAGAGTCAAGAGACACCGATGCTCCTTCAACGGACACTTTTATAACCACAAGGCAAGTGTCATGTTTCGTAAACTGGTTACACGTTTTTTAATTCTTGCTCACTTTTGCTCACATCTGATTGTTTCAAACAGACAGCGGTGTTTACGCCAGCGTTCGGCTCTGTGACCAACGTCCGCATCAACAGCTGTATGACGACGACACAAGTTATGCGGGTGTTGCTGAGCAAGTTCAAGATTGAGAACAGCCCAGATGAGTTCAGCCTCTATCTTGTCCACACGAGTGGCGGTATGTCCTTACTCAATTCACAAGTGTCATATTGTTCTTTTATTTGTGCCTGGGTTCATATTTCGAATCCTCTCTTGCATCCAGAGAGACATCAGCTGAAGCCTAATGATCATCCTTTGTCGGTCAGAGTTTTGCAAGGACCTTGTGAACAGGTCATGAAAATGTTCCTAATGGAGACGGACCAGGTGGAGGAGGTCACCTATGATGTAAGAGACCAAATATCACTATCTATCTATCTATCTATCTATCTATCTATCTATCTGTCTATCTACTATCTGTCTATCTATCTATCTACTATCTGTCTGTCTGTCTGTCTATCTATCTATCTATCTATCTATCTATCTATCTATCTATCTATCTATCTATCTATCTATCTATCTGTCTGTCTGTCTGTCTGTCTGTCTGTCTGTCTGTCTGTCTGTCTATCTATCTATCTATCTATCTATCTATCTATCTGTCTATCTATCTATCTGTCTATCTGTTTATCTACTATCTGTCTGTCTGTCTATCTATCTGTCTATCTATCTATCTATCTATCTATCTATCTATCTGTCTGTCTGTCTGTCTGTCTGTCTATCTATCTATCTATCTATCTATCTATCTATCTATCTATCTATCTATCTGTCTATCTACTATCTGTCTGTCTGTCTGTCTGTCTGTCTATCTATCTATCTATCTATCTGTCTGTCTATCTATCTATCTATCTATCTATCTATCTATCTATCTATCTATCTATTTATCTGTCTGTCTGTCTGTCTGTCTATCTATCTATCTATCTATCTATCTATCTATCTATCTATCTATCTGTCTATCTACTATCTGTCTGTCTGTCTGTCTGTCTGTCTATCTATCTATCTATCTATCTATCTATCTATCTATCTGTCTGTCTGTCTGTCTGTCTGTCTGTCTGTCTGTCTGTCTATCTACTATCTATCTATCTATCTATCTATCTATCTATCTATCTATCTATCTATCTATCTATCTATCTATCTGTCTGTCTGTCTGTCTGTCTGTCTGTCTGTCTATCTATCTGTCTGAATATCTGTCTGGCAGGCTGGCCAAATTACTTAAAATTTAATAATTAAATATTTAAATTGATAAATACATAACTACATTAATAATAAAACATAAAATCATAATAATAAAGATTAAATCACCATATTGTTTTGATTAATTTTACCATTATTTTGCATTCATTTTTAGCTTTATCTGTGAATTGTTTTTTTCTTAAAAGCCCAAAGATGATAATAAAATGAAGCAATGAATGCAAACTAGTGCTAAAATGAAATGCAATGCACATTTATAAATTTGTTTGGTGAATTAATTAATATATATTTCATTAAATGTTTAAATTAACATCATTTTTTATTAACATTGTGAATTATGTATTTATTTAATGCTTTCATTTTGAGTAGTTTTATATATCAAAAATGTTATGTAAACAAAATATATATATTTTCCAGACGGATCATATAATAACATATTTTAGATAGATAATATAATTAGATATATTTCCAGTATATTTTTACATGCACTTTGCATTGTTAGATTCCATATTCTACACAGTGTCTGGTTGTATACTGCACATTTTGGCTGATGCAGCAGGTCATACAATTTTGATACTGTAATCTTACAATTTATTGCAGAAATAAGTGTTAGTCTTGCTTTCTGAATTCAGCCAAACTACACAGTAGTGCAAGTTTGGATATATTGTTGTAATACTTCCTTTTGTCCCCAAGGTGGCACAATACATCAAGTTTGAGCTTCCTGTTTTACAAAGCTTCATTGCTAAACTGCAAGAGGAAGAAGAAAGAGAGATGCTGAAACTAAAAAAGAGGTAGAGTCTATCATAACAAAAAGAAAATACATATACATGATTTCTAGAGTCATTTGAAATCACTTTGTGACTCTTTTCCTTTCTGTGCCCTTATTTCCTGTTAATTCAGGTACGCTGATTTGCGCCGTATCATCAAGAGATACATGAAGTCTTTAGCTGATAAAACTACTTGATGCGAGCATCATTCATCTGAACACCATCTTTAAAGCACCGAAATGGTGGTCTCTCAGGAACAAGAACATATTCTTACTTTAGTTTGGCTTTCTATGAGACTGTTATTGTGTTCATGTATTTTATAATATCATAATACAGCAATATCCAAAAGGACCATGGCTTTCTCTAAATAAGCTTTATTGCATAAACAGCAGATAAACAGATACTTGGCCTTCTTCTTCACAAAGGAAATCAAATGGGTCAATGTCCGACTTTTATGCACAATTGTAATGAGCCATAAGAGAGTTTATTTTTCTAGTTATTAAAAATCTGATTTAATGTAAAGCCGGACTGTGAAACGAAGAGAAATAATTTGTAAATCTAATCTATTTGCCTTATTTTATTGCAGACTGTTTGCAATGTTTGTTAGTATTAAAATTATTTAATATTTTTATTTGTGAGGCGTTTTACAAGTGTACTGTATATGCACAGATTTTTTCTTTTAATAAAAAAAAATACAGAATTTATTGTGTGAACTTGCATGCACATTTACCTCAGTGAAAGATCTCATTACATTTCAGTGATCCCTGTAGTTGTTTAATATTAATATTTTTCTCATGAGTCTCATGGGTCTGTTTAAGCAGTAGAGATAAAAAATAACAGTCAATTTACCACGAATATGTTTCACAGTAGGCATGACGTTTCAACATAAGGATCCTTTATCCATGTGGAATAAAGACTTAATCTCCCCTAATATATTTTATTAGTTTCTTTAACACTCCTAAGCACTGATCTCTTACTATTACAACTAAGATTTGAGAACTTAATGGTCAGAGATAATAGACACGAGGGGGAAATCAGGTGTGAAATCTTATTAGAAATTGCTTTAAAATGAGTAAAAAAAACAGTCTAGTACCAAGCACTAATTCATCCTTTGAGCCTTTGTTCTCAAGTGGGCGGGGCCATTGAGCTTCCCTGATTGCTCATTCGCTCCTGTGTAGTGAGTGACAGTTTCATAAGGTGGTTGTTTACAACACAGAGCTTCTCACAGTAAGACTTGGCAGTTCAAGCAGTGAAGAGAAGCCACTGATCATCACCCGGTAAGATGCTTCTGTTTATTGCAACAGATGGGACTTTGTTGAGATTTGCAAATTAAGAAAGCGGATACATGTTATAATAGCATGAATACTGAGGCAACACATATTTAGTATATCAAATCTAATGTAATGTATCCTAAAGATTTTCATTGGTTTAATTATTTTAATTGATTTATTTTTCATATCACAGTAATAGTTGGAAATAACCATTGTGATATCAATGACATCAACATGGCTGACTATAGACTAATGCAATATATGTATAACAATTAATATACTGTATGGCACAACAAGTGGGTCACTGTGTGTCAGAAAATCGTACATAGCACTCATTCTACGTGAGCTTTGACAATTGATACACCGGTCAGGACGTTTGTTTGTTGTCAGTGGTCAGCACTTGTCTATAAATGTGCAATGGTGCGTATAATCAGATTCAGATGACTTGTGCTGCTCACTGCACTGTAATTAATTTTCTAAATAATTGTCTAAAATGACCAAGAATGTTTCTGTTTAGAATAATTCTGTTGAATAATATATTCAACATTTTCAACATAACAAAATTTTAAAAATAAAAAGGTGTTCATTGAATGTTATATTAAAAACTAAACAATCATTATATATTTTAAAATACACATAATATAATATTCAATTAATAGAAAGTCTAAAAAATAAAAAATATATTTAACAAATACATTTTAAATAAAACATATAGCAAATATTCATTTTAAAAATGTATATATACAGTATATATAGAATAACTTTGAACGGAGCAATGTTTATTATTTGAAAATGAGGCTCTTTCTACTTCACTGAATGTGTTACTTGCCCTTTCTTTGTATTTATTTGTGAAAATTATTTCTACACCAATTTTCTGCAGTGTACACTGGTTGTAAGTAGAACCCAAAATGTTTATGAAATAAGAGAAATTATTTGTAAATCTAGTGTATTTGCCACTATTACTATTTTTAAAAGTGTTTATATTATGAAAATATTTAATAATCTCATTTTTTAACATTAATTAACTTACATGAACCACTATATTCTTACTGCATTTATTAACCTTTGTTAATGTAAGTTGTTAATGTAGTTCACATGCATTAATGTTAACAGATGGAACTTTTGATCTTAAGAATGTTGAGATTAACCTTGAGCAATATTAATAAATGCTGTAGTATTTCTCATTGTTAATAGTTAACAACTGTTAAAGTAACATTATACATTTCGATGTTCAAACATTTAACATTTAATAATTAGTCAAAACATCATTAATCTTTGCAAAATATTTTTTTTGTCTCAACCGGATATAGCCTACTATGGAAATTACACCTGTTTAAAGTGTTTATATTTTAGACTGACTGGGTGGTTTTCGCGGGAAATTGCGTTCATAAGTAACGTCACTCAGCCTTCGTGTCTCGTCATATCAGTTAATAGTGAAAAGTTGCTTTTGGAGATTGGAGAACGGAGGGATTTGAAATGTTGTAAAGGCGATGGGTAGATGGTGTTTTTATTACTCAACAGGTGTGTTTATCGAAGAGATAAATTGCCTCATGTAGCTCTAACAGAGTTATTAATTTACACTCTCAGAAAAAAAGGTACAAAAGCTGTCACTGTGGCGGTATACCTTTTCAAAAGGTACACCTTTGTACCTAAAGAGTGCATATTAGTCCCTCAAAGGTAGGCCTACATATTGGTACTAAAAGTGTACATATTAGTACCTAAATGATACATATTAGAACCCTTTTGAAGGGTACTGTCCCAGGGACAGCTTTTGTAGGCTACCTTTTTTCTGAGAGTGTAGCCTACAAACTCAAGTACGCCTAGGGAACAATAACAGGCTATGCATATGAAAATATGTTTGATTTTAAAACTCTGATATCCTGTTTTATGTCCTTTACGTGCGATGCGATGGATCATGCAATGTAATGTTTATAAAAACACAAAAAACACGTCTGTATTAAAGAAAAAAGGATTGATAAACACATATTTGGAATGGAATTAAATAACAAGTAGCCTACCTACTTTGGGTGTCTTGTTCATTAGGCTATATTTATTTTCATATAACAGCAACAGAACTTAAATTACATCCATGTTAGAAACACTGTGCACGAGCGTGAATCCCGCGATCCATCTTTGATCTCACAGGTGTCTAATCCACTAGGAGAAGAGAGAAATGTCCGGCATCTCAAACAAGCCTCCTGTAGCACCAAGCCCTGAAGCCCCAAACCGTGCTGCGTTTCCACTGTCGGGCCAGAAGTTCCGCAGCGCTTTATTATAACGCTTGCTTTATTATACTAAACCATTAGGCCTATATTGTGAAAGGTCATAGTCTATATTCATCCGCACAGTCACGCAAAGCAGAAGCACAACCACAACGTTTTGAAAAAGCATTAAAAAAAACATATGAAACAACTGTTGAAATAGCATGTCATATCATTTAAATCGATGTAATATTATTATATGAACCTTTATTAAAATGTGCAACAAGATATAAATTAGTTTCCATTGTCTTTTGAAAGGACCTCTAATCACGATGGGCAATCAGAAGCTCCTGGTCATGTGGGTGTGGATGTTACTGGTGGTGTCGTTGTATCCTTTGGCCCACTGCAAACGTGGAGGTGGCATAGGCGGAGTGGGTCGGCCGGCCAAAGCCCCTTCTTCCCAGAACAAGGGTCTGAAACTGGCGGGTGCTGCAGCCGCGGGGGCTATCGGAGGAGCAGCCATCGGATACGGGCTGGGCTCTCTAGGCAGACCGAGGTACGAATACGATGGGGGCAGCAGGCGCTATTACCCAGATGGATCTGGAAACCACAGTCGCTCTGGCTGGCAGAATTACAGGAACACTGGCAGCTCAGAGCAGGCCTGCATCCTCATAACACTTGGAAATGTGGCACACATCTTTATGTGGGGATGAATTACAGGGTTTGAGGCACTTGTCTCGCTGAGAGACAATTTCATAGTGCAGAAAGGTTTAATTTTAAACAGAGGATTTGATCATTTTCTTTGATGAAGTGAAAACTATTTATTACGAGGATGAAATATGAAATGTGAGACAGTGATGACACACACAGTCACACACATATATATATATAGGCTATATGTACATGTCAAGACAAGGAGGTTGAGATAATTAAAAAATGTACTGTTAAACATTGTCACATATCCAAATGTTTTAGCCGTTGGTTGGTGTGATCTGTGATGAATATTAAATTATATTTAATTTATGTTGTGCTGCTATTAGGGCTGGGCGGTATATCGAGTTGTACAATTTATCGATATTTTTTTCCCCACGATATGGAATGAGGCAATAGCCTACCGTTTATATCGATACAGTAGTTTGATACGAGCACATCTGAAAAATAGCGGAGGACGCAGTGTGAGCTCCTGCAGCGAAAGTACATGGTAGCCTACAATTTGTCCTAAACATGACACAAGCTTATATTAAGCGCTTTAACATAACTGGTAAGATATAGTTAACAAGTTTAAAGCAGCTTGCCCTGTCAGACGCTCTGACAGAGACTGTTGCTGACTGACAGATAAATACTTGCGCTGTTTAATTCGTTTGAGACGTGGTGCTTTCCTCGGTGCTTAACTTACATTTCACAGGTATATTCTCCATCTGTAAATGTCAGAAAATCAAACAAATATGTCCATTTCACTGTCAGGAGAGGACGAGCTTCTGCAAGTGAATCTCCGCTAAAATTCAAGCTTCCGGTAATGAGCGCCGCCGCGCGCATGCGCGCCAAACATACAAGCACAATAGAATAGTAGCGCAATAATTCTGACTAAAATATACATAGGCTATTGCTAAAATATTTGTTGTTGGAGACAATAAATGTGCCACATGTGGAATTTTAAACCTACAAGTATATTTTTATGATAGTGACCATTATAATGAGGTAATCAAATGCAGGCTAATATAATTAGTTTGTGCTTTTGTTTTAACTTTCATTTTTAGTTTAGCCTTTAGTCATTTTAAAAACAAAAGAATTATATTTGTTTTTAGTTTGTAATGTTACAATGTAATGTGATTTTAACCACCTTTTTGCACATAATATATTGCATAGCCTACATTTACATTCACTATATTTGTTTCCATATCCTTCAATATCAACATTGTTTGGATATCATTGAGCAGGATGTGAAATAATTTTTTTAAATAAATACAGATTTTCTTTATCCAAGTAGAAAAACGTAGAAAGTACCGAGATATATATCGTATATCGCCATTTAACCAAAAAATACCGAGGTATGATTTTTTGACCATATCGCCCAGCCCTAGCTGCTAATGCCTGAAAGTACTGCAATCAAATAAGGATTGTAACTATTTTATTTATTTTGGACCTCACATAGTTATTAAAGGGTTAGTTCACCCAAAAATAAAAATTAATGTTGCTCCAAACCCGTAAGACTTTCATTCATCTTCGGAAGACAAATTAAGATTTATGTGACTGTCCCTCCATTGAAAGTTACGCAACTACCCATTTCAAGGTAGTAAAGACATCATAAAGCATGTGACTCCGGTGGTTTTACTTCAGTTTTATGATGCGATGCAAGTGCTTTGTTTGTGCAAAAAAGCAACAACATAATTTACAACTTTATTTACAAAGCATTAATCTCCAACGCTCCTTCACGAGAGCACCACTCGTTGTGTTGTGTTGGCACGTGAGCAGGCGTTGTTGCGTGAACGTGCCTCAGATTAATATTTTGTAAATAAAATAGTAAATTGTGTTTTTTTGCGCAAACAAAGTACTCGCACCGCTTCATAAAACAGGTTAAACCACTGGAGTCACCTGGATTACTTTAATGATGTCTTTACTACCTTTCTGGGGCTTGAAAGTGGTAGTTGCGTATAGGCTGTCAATGGAGGGACAGAAAGCTCTCAGATTTCATTAAAAAGATCTTCATTTGTGTTCTGAGGATTAAAGCAAGTCTTATTGGTTTGGAACAACATGAGGGTGATCAATTTTCATTTTTGGGTAAACTAACTCTTTAAACTGAAATCGCTTTAATTTAAGGGCTAATATTTAAGGGCATTCTCTCATGTGTCTGAAATTATTAAATGCAAACTTTATGGACTGAAGTGTCATGTGATGGACATAAGAAAAAATATCAAGTTTTGCTGTTCCTTTCATTCCAGTAATGTCAGTTACTCTTCTGTCAGTTGCAGGGTTTGATGTGTATTTTGGCAGGTCCTTCAAACCATGTCACTCTTTGGTCCTTGTACTGTTTTCGGATTTTAAATTAATAAATAATTGACTCTGCTTATTCCCACCCACTTTGTTTGCTTTCACCTAATCATGATGTTGGTTCTCCGAATAGCCTGGTCTCATAGCAACGTGCAGCATGTGAAGGCCACAGTCTGCTCTGTGATGTTACCATGGCAATGGTCTTCATTTTGCAATGGGGCTTTTAAACAGATCAACCATTGTTTGATCTATAAAACACTGTAAACTATTTTTTATCTTGATATTGTACATTTCGGTTTTCACCACGTTCTTGAGGGAAATAACATTTACAGTGAATTATTAAAAGATGTGAATTCTAATAAGTATATAGGGATGCATGGTATATCAGCCACCATATCGGTAGCTGCTGATATACAGCTGAAACTAAAATTAGAGTGAAATTAGAATATTGTGCAAAGTTATAATTTTGATGATTATTTTATTAATGTTATTGTATCGGTCCGTTAAGAAAATTTGGCCGATATATTAAAGCCGATAGATAATGGATTATTTCCTTCAGATGCGTACTGTTCACCATGATGGTTTTATATTGTTTTTTTAAATTGGTGGTTTTAAAAATGATTAAAATCACTTCAAATAAAGAAAATTCAGTTAAGTGCAACACGTGCAGAGCAAGTCTGTCATATAGGCTACATAAAATTATAATGACATTATAATTGTGTGTTTGGGACATGGATTTTAATGGTGAGACTTTTGTTTTTTTGTAATAATCAGGCTCTCAAAAATTATGTAAAAAGTTGGATCTAGATTTATATATATATATATATATATATATATATATATATATATATATATTTATTTAATTAATTAATAACAGCCAATATATCGGTTATCGGCTTTCAAATATAAAGAATTATTGATATCGTACAAAAATTTCATATTAGTGCATCCCTGTAAACACTACTACTATTAAATAATCAAGACAAATGAATCAGTTTACATTGTATTAAAAAAATAGAGGAAATTTGTTTTTTCAGGGAAAAAAAATATTATTACTATTATTATTGATGATTTTTCTTTTGGAAATAATATAAATAGTTATTATAAATAAATAGATCTATAACATTCAATTCCTATGAATAAATGCATCAGTTGACATTTTATTAAAGGAATTCAGTTTTTATTTTCCAGGAATAATAATGAAAAATAATAGTTTTCGTATATTATACAATGATTTTATAACAAAAACGCATTCATAAAACGAATATGGCCAATATACATTATATTTGTCTGGTACTACACATTTAAATAGCAACTGTGGGGGGGGGGGGGGGGGGGGGGGGGTCTTGTTATATTTTGAGCAGAAAAGAGAAACTTTCAGTTAAGACATCTTTATATTATACACAACATTTAAAATGTAACTTCACCTTTGGTTTCCTATTTGCAGGGTAGAAAAGAAGGGCAACTGCATCCCATTATACACTATATAATCAACGTAGATTATACGAGTGCTACTAAGTGCCTCTAAGCAGCGTAAAGGAAGTCGTGAGAAACAGAAGAACTCCAGAGACACGGTTACAGTTACCATTATGGTTACTGGAACTTCTGAAAGTTTTTTTTTCTTGCTTTTTTTCCTTCCAACTTTCTTTCTGCTTCTCCGGGAAGCTCTCAGAGTAAACCAAGTACAGCTCGACACATTTTCGAGGTTTCGTCTGCTCAATAAGTGCTGGATAACCAATCTGTACGATACTCACTGTGTCATCGTCCTCATCCTTATGAATCCCTCCATCCTTTGGATAATCAGTTGTAGGAGATATGATAGTATTCTTTGGCTCAACTTTCTTTAAGTAGTCTTCATTCATACCTAGATAATCAATCAGTGGCTCATCTCTTTGAATGTTGTTGCGAACGGCGGAATCTTCCATGTTTTGCTCTTTTAAAAGATCACTTCGCTTCATGCATGTGTTCATGAATTGGTCATATGACTGAGCCTGGGGTGGCAGCTTTGATGTGTAGCTGGGTCCTCCTCTGTTGTTTCCGCCTTTAGAATGAGTGCCCTTACGATTGTACATATAGTTGTTGTAGTGGCGTTCCTCCTGGGGGCTACGAAATTGGAAGTTAGGGCGTGGAAAGTTTCCGATTCCATAGCCTACAGCCATTCCTGCCATTGCACCAACACCTGCAGCTAGCATTGCCTTTTTTGCGAAGCCTTTGGATTGTACAGAACGACCATAGCCCATTCCTTTCACACTATGGGAGAAAGGAGAACCACCGGTGCCAAATCCACCACCTCCAAATGAGCCTCCATAACGTGGACTGGGAATCTTATTGTTGGGGTTCCAGTTGGGATATCCCCTTCCAACGGAAGAGTGTCCTCCTGGGTATCCTGCAGGTTGCCCTGGAGTTCTCACTGGATAAGATCCAGCAGCTGGATACCCAGCAGGGCTGTACCCACTTCTACCTGGATACTGATTATAGAAACCCCCTGCTCCAGGATTCTGGTTGGGATACCCTCCAGGGTTAACACCTTCCCTTCCCGGATATTGATTGGGGTTGCCACCAGCAGGATAAGTACCTGCTCCAGTATTCTGATTGGGATAGCCTCCTGGGCTAACACCTCCCCTTCCCAGATATTGATTGGGGTTGCCACCAGCTGGATAAGTACCTGCTCCAGTATTCTGATTGGGATAGCCTCCTGGGCTAACACCTCCCCTTCCCAGATATTGATTGGGGTTGCCACCAGCTGGATAAGTACCTGCTCCAGTATTCTGATTGGGATAGCCTCCTGGGCTAACACCTCCCCTTCCCAGATATTGATTGGGGTTGCCACTAGCTGGATAAGTACCTGCTCCAGGATTCTGGTTGGGATAGCCTCCTGGGCTAACACCTCCCCTTCCCAGATATTGATTGGGGTTGCCACCAGCTGGATAAGTACCTGCTCCAGGATTCTGGTTGGGATAGCCTCCTGGGCTAACACCTCCCCTTCCCAGATATTGATTGGGGTTGCCACCAGCTGGATAAGTACCTGCTCCAGTATTCTGATTGGGATAGCCTCCTGGGTTGGAGCCGCCTCTACCATGGTACTGCTGGTTAGGGTAGTCTGGGTTACCTCCTGCACCAGGATAGGAGGGTTGTCTGGGATAGTTAGGTTGGGTCTTGGTCCCTTGTGACGGCTTATTGGATGGCTTCTTGGAAGGGGTGTTCTTCCCTTTCTGAAACCCTTTAGTTACTCCTGATGAATTGTGTAGCACTGCCATCAGAACCAAAATGAGCAGTACAAGCTTGCATAACGTCCCCATTTTGGTCCTAACAAATCGAGACACATTGAGTTAGCATAAGCTGATAAACAGCAGGCAATTCAGAGTTTAAGACAAAAGAAATAAGCTTACTGGAATGCAGTAGTAATTTAACATTACAAGACAAGAGCCTAATGGATGTTATGTACGAGAGAGAAAGAATGTTTTTTTTAATGTTAGAAATACTTATGGAAGTGTTTGCTAAAAAAAGAGATGCACTTTAGACATGTTTAGCTGCATTTATTAGGGATTCATTGTAATGTTTGGGAAAGAAATAGTCATTAAAATGCAGTCAGTGTATTAATGGAGAACTCTTACAGGAATTGCACAGATCTACAACATAAGATATTTATGGACAGGAAAGCATACTAGAGTAATATGGTGATACAGCACTTTCAACTGGCATCCATAATGCATTTTAGGCAGATTATAACATTCCAAAATTATACTGAGATGCAAGATACTTTAAAAGCCTAAAACAAGCATTCTCCTTAAGATATTATCAATGATTTTTTTCGCTATACTTCCAATCGAATACTCCGCTAGAACAAAATCAACAAAAGTTACATAAAACATCTTGAAAATAAAGCAAGTGTTAATTTATCCCACAACCGAAAAGCTAATTGAAAGGTTTCTTATTAGCTTGCCATACAAATGACTGATTCAGTTGTAGATTATTGTTTGAGAACAAAATGTTTGTGCTGAACTCAAGATTTGTCATAGGGCATGCAGCTATAATCTGTTTTAATGGGCAACAATAACTAAGTAATAATGCTAAATGAATTAGCATTTCATGTTTGCAAAATAGTTATATGAGCGCTGTGCTTCAAGTCACTGGCAACACATAACAAATCATTCAAATTTTAACAAAATTAATTTATTATTCAATTGTTTTTAGTACTTTTTGTTAGTATTTAGGATAAGGCAATATGTCTTATGTATTTATAAATCAAGGTTTACTTGAATACTACATTTTTTATACATTAAAATACAATATATATTTTAAGTTTAAATGACCTTTTATACTATGTGCCATTTGTTGCTTTAAATTCAAATTTCACATTACAAGTTTTCATATGTCCAGACATTTAGTAATATAAAAGCATTTCTCTTACCATAAAGAGGTTGAAAATGTCTATCCAGCAGCCCTGTCTCTGCTCAAAAAAAATAATGTTGACAGTCCAGACAGATAGGCTATTGGTCTGGAGTGTAACTTAATGTAATGTTCTCGAATACAGGCAGACCCAGGCTTGTGAGCGGTTTATGTGTGCATGCAGATGACTATTCAAAAGCTTCAAACCAGAAAAGCATCCACCAGAAAAGATATTATCTGAATAGACTCTTTGTCTAAAATAGTTTTAAAGTTTATTTACACATGAATGTTCCTCTTCAGGCTATAAGATACACTTATAGAGGAATTATATAAGCAGATTTTAAACATATTTACAAAAATACATAAACCCCTGACAAAAATAACCCAAATATCCATCTATACTGTATATATTGTTATGCTTACTCCAGTGTTTTTTTTTCTTTTTCCTTAGGGTAAGTTTCTGTCAAAACTGTCAAAACAAAAATCCGTATTTATTAAGAATTATTCATTTAACAAACTGTGATAGTGGAGCATGTTGTCACACTAAATGGGGCAATGAGACAACTTTGAAAAAGCCCAAGAAAAACACAGATACTTACACTACTGTTCAAAAGTTTGGGGTCAGTAAAATGTTTTAATACTGTTGAAAAAAAGTCTCTCATGCTAGGCTGCGTTTATTTTATTTTTTTCTGCGTTTAAAATTAATGTGTTATTCTTAATCAAAATGTCATTAATAAATCTTCAAATGAAACAACAGACTTCTCATTGGTGATGTATGCCAGACTTCTCCAATCATTTAGTCTGCTTTAACCCTGTCCCTTTTAATTACTGCAAGCTTGCATTCAGATCTGGCTCCATCCAATCAACAACCGATATATAAAACCAAATCCCGCCCTGCCTGCATTTTTTTTCTTTTTTAATAATCCATTACTCTGATGTACATCACAATTTGAATACATTTTAATATGTCATTTATTGCCGTGATGTCAATGCTGAATTTTCAGCATCATCACTCCAGTCTTCAGTGTCAATTGATCCTTCAGAAATCATTCTAATATGATGATTTACTGCTCAAGAAACATTTCTTATTATTATCAATGTTAAAAATAGTTGTGCTGCTTAATATTTTTGTGGAAAATGTGATACTTTCTTCAGGGTTCTTTGATGAATAGTTAGTTTAAAAGAATAGCATTTATTTGAAATAGAATTCATTTGTAAAAAAAATGTCTTTACTGTCACTTTTGATCAAATGAATGCATCCTTGTTAAAGCATTAATTTCTTTTAAGAAAAAAATCTTACTGACACCAAACTTGAACCTTAGTGTATATACTGTATATAAAGACATCAGGGTTTAGTGCATTCCTTCACTTTGTCAGGAGAAGCTTAGGTTATGGAAGAACTTTGGACGGCGAGCTGCATGTCGGTTTTCTGGCTCACTGCCACGTCTCCTGGTTCCTTCTTTTTCTCTACGTCTGCGAGCCAGATCCTCCTCTAACACCTAAATATACGCATACAACAGTCGTTACTTTTCTGCCCAATCAAGCTTTAAACCTCAAATTTTAGTCTTCTATCCGATACCTCTTTTCTGCATGCAAGCTTATCTCTCCATTCGTTGAGCTCCAGAGTGTGCTCGTCCTCTAGAGCTTTGATCTTTTTCTTCTCCATGTCCACAAGAACTTGAAGCTTCTCATTCTAAAATCCAAACACGAAGACACTGAGAATCACCTTTCCTCAATATGAAAACACTGTAAGGCTATACATAGACAAACTGTTGTTGATGTACCTGAAGCTGCTGTAATTCAGCTGTATTGGCATCACATTGTTCCTGCACCGCTTTTAACTGGCTCTCATGACTTTCTTGAAGACTCTGTTTCTCTTGCTTCTGTCTGGCTTCCTCCTCTGACAAAAACTGAGGATGCAAAAGCAGAGACAACAAACTGTATCAATTGCAATTGTTCCGTTTTAGGACCTGTATTTCAGACCTGTAGATAGTTTGCTTAGTTCTGAAACATGGATTAAAATGATCATGATGTGGCCATTTCTTCTTGGTTTGGGTCTCTTTCTCAAGGCAACATTTCTTAACGACACAAAATTTGGTATTACAAGTCATGTGTGAGTAAACGGTCCTCTCATTGGTCAGAGTGCACCTGTTTAAGCGGTCATCCATCAGGATGGAGACTCAACAGCTCCTCGGCTTACTGTGGCTTTCTTTGAAGCTGTTGTTATATTACTTTATCATTTTGAGCAGGAATCAAGGCTTTGTCGGAACAACATTCTTACCATGTGTAACCCATCCTACTCGACCCACTCCGAGCAGGATCCGAAAATGGGTATCCAGTGTGGGAGGCGGGCGCGCTAACAAGGACGCTAAATAAATCAGCCTCTAGCGCCTCTTTAGGCCAGGGGAGTGAGGTTTACACACACAGCCCTTACTGGCCTACATATACACTCACCCCCCTAAACCTCACTCTCATCCGGGTCATGGCACCAAATGTAACCGATCCTACTTGACCCACACCGAGCGGGATTCGAACAAGGCTCTCCGGTGTGGGAGGCGGGCATGCTAACAAGGACGCTAAAGACAACAGTCTCTAGCGTCAGTCGCAGGTGCGCCTCTTGAGTGAACCAAGGGAGTGAGGTTTATGTCTGTTACACGTACCTATTTCGGAGAAGAGCAAATAGGCGGCATTTTAAAATGAAAAAGAAAACTTTGTCTTTGCTCTAGGACTTGGTTGAGCCACGATTCTTTTTGAGAGGCATTAGCAAAGCAAGCACTGCTGCTTTTAACACAACGTGCATAATTACCCATCATACACTGTGATACAGCCTGGTTTGTCGGTACTTTGGGTCGGATTGCTTTGCTTTCACAAGCGAACCACTCCAGAGTTTGTTTTCAACTGGGCAGAGGATTTTTCAGTTGATCTCAGACTGATTGTTTTGTTAGGATTCCAAACGCTTTTCCATGTTCATATATATGCCTAAACAAACCAAACTAAAGGAGAAAATGCGTTCCAAAACAAACGCTCCAAAGGAGCCAGGTTTGAAAACGGCCTTATTCAATGTGTACGTTTAATTTACTACATAATCTTTCAACATTCAAAGGCTTAGGAGGAATACGAACCTGTGTGAGACGTTGCCGCTGCTCAGGGCCGCTCAGATTCTGCTTCCTAAGCTCCATTTTGAACGGATTCAAACGGGACTTTGCTTCAGCTTTTTGGGCCTTATGTAAGGACGCTCTCTCCAGGGCCTGCAATGACTTCTGCTCTTCTAGAAAAGCCTGCTGGAACCGAGACGCTCTCTCCTTATCCTGTCATAAAAGCCAAAAAAAGACTGGTCAGGATAAGGCACAGGAAAAACAAAGATGGATACAAAACAGGCTGCAGAATGCTTTTGGAGGTAACCACATCATTTACCTTGTTGTGTCTCTTGGTCAGCTGCTGTCTCTGCAGAGAGTACTGCTCCTTCACCTGCTGTTTGAATAAGTGGTACTTCTCCTGCAGATGGCGCTGTTCTAACTCCCAAATTACTGCCTCACGAGCTTGAGAAAGAAGGAAACAGTGCGAATGTTTAGAAACACACTACCAAACTTTGTCCTGTATTCAGTATGTATACAATACACACTACTTAATATTACTGTGCACAATACATGCAAACTTCCTGCACATCTGAATGACAAGCAGCATACTTACGAGACAAAATAATGAATCAATTATGATTTTTTTTTCATTTAAAAATATAAATAAATCAGTAGACATCTTTTTAATGGTAAAAAAAATCAAACAGTTACATTTTCAAGTCATGACAGAAAACTAAATTTAAAAGCTTTTTACTTAATATTTAATAATGTAGTTGAATGAAAAGACCGTTCATACTAAGGATGATAACTACCGATATGTATGGATATAAAAGTTTTAATATTCATTCTAATTTTATGAGAATAGGGAAAGTCCACACCACTATAACGATAGCGATGCAGAGGAACAATATCATTGGAATCCCCTTAGAATTATTATTTTTTCAGCTGACGAATGATTAAAAACATTGACAGCCAATCAGAGTTCATCCTGCTTAAAAAAGCTTGGGCATTTAAAGCGACAGATGATGTAACTGCAGCCCGTGCTTATAATAAACAGAGTAATATCATCTGTTGATGTGGACAGATTATAGTTATCATTATAGGGTACGTTCACACAACAAATGTGTACTTAAAACGGAAAAGTTTTTCCTTTGCGCTTTCCGTGAACGGACGACAACGTGTCAAAGTGATCCCGTTCACATCACGGATTCACAAAAACGACTAAAAAAGCTGTATTATTTATACCAGGCCACTAGATGGCGTTGTCACTTTGTAAAGAAACACTACGCACCTATAGACTGAACATGTAATACACATGTGTATGATGTCAACGTTTTCACAAATTTGCGTTTTGATAGTTAACACAGAGATGAGAACGATATATTTTCAAAAGTTTGCATTTTCAGGTCCCCAAAACATTGTGTAAATGAAAAGCCAAAATGCATTAAAAGTGTTGTTTAGACAACCCCATAGTTATCTTTATAGCAATTGGTTGGGTGTGAAAGTGCCTTAAAAGTGAAACAATTAAAAATATATATGTTTAACTACATTTTCAGACATGCATACATATATGGTTTTAAATAAATGATTTGTTCATTTGAAAAGTTACTTATTGACATTTTTATTTTGCAATGAAAAGTGTTATTATTAATTCCTTCATTTTGTCACTTTATTTTATATAATTTTATCGCTTAATTATCTAGTATTCCATTCCATTAAATAGATTCACTGAGTCCTCCTCTAATTATGGTTGGTCCTGTAAACATCTCGTGCGAGCGATATTTAATATTTTACTAAGAAAGGCCAAGTAGGCCTACAGTCATAAATAGTGTTTCTTGTGCAAATGACATAACAAATAAGTGTTTGAGCAGTGGCATACTTACCACGCTTGAGCTGCTGAGATTTGGCTGTGATCTCCCACTCCATGGACGCCACCTTCCTCTTATGTTCCTGAACGCCTTTCTGCAGAGCATCATTCAGCTCCTGCTGCTGCTTCTGCAGGAACCGCTGCTCCTAAAGCAGAAATACACTGTTTTCATGCGTTTGGGCCTAGTTCTGTGTCAGTGTGGGTAAATGCACCAGTCAGTACCTCTTTAGGGTCTGCTTTCAGTGCGCTGCTCTTGCGGCTCAGCTCTTTCTCCTGCTGGGCCTTGAGTCTCCGTGCGTCCTCCCTGAGCCGGGAGGTGTGCTCAGCCTCCATCTGACCACTTTGCTGCTGGAACTGTTTCTCAAGCCTCTCAAGCTCACCGTCATAGTACTGCTTCTTGCTCTGCAACAGGATAAACATACGGCTGAGACGGAGGTTATTAAAGGGCAGGCATCTTGATTTCTAGTGCTCATAATGATCGTTATGAATAATTATCTCACATCATGCTTATTGAGGAGACGGTGCTAATACTTTTTTAAGTGATCATACAATTCAGTGTTATTTTACACAGGATATACTATTATAGTAATTTGTTTTTGATTTTGAATTAGCTTATTTTTTATTTTTTCATTTGAGTTATTTCCGTTTTAGTAATCTTTTTACATAAAATTAAACAGGGCAACATTTGTAATTTTCATTTAAATGTTTTAAGTTTTCATCTAATATTTATATTTTATTTTATTTCAGCTTGGTTTAAATTAGTGAAAACTGTTTTTAATAGTTTTATTTAACAATGTTGCAATTTTTTGCCCAGTGAACAAAAAAAGAAAAAAATAATTATTTGAAAATTTTCCATTTGAGATATTTTGACAAAATTAAAATAAAGAATAATAATAATAATTAATTAATTAATAAATAAATAATTAAAATGTAACAAAAACAATAAATAATTTGTATGTTACAGGTGAATTTAGGCATTTATATTATTGTACAGAATGAAAGATGCATAAATATTTCTTTTGAAGTCTGCTTTAGAAAACAGTACAGTGTTTAATTAGGCAAAAATAAGTCCTCTCATGTCAAAGTAACATTAGTAGAAGATGTTGTACTTTTTTCACTAGTTCACCTGCCCATTCAACCAACGGTTTATAGTAAACTAACTTGGCTTGCTGTCCTTGGAGGAGGCTTGAACCCGAGGCTCAGCTTAAAGGGTTAGTTCACCCAAAAATGAAAATGATGTCATTAATGACTCACCCTCATGTCGCTCCAAGCCCGTAAGACCTCCGTTCATCTTCAGAACACAGTTTAAGATATTTAGATTTAGTCCGAGAGCTTTCTGTCCCTCCATTGAAAATGTATGAACGGTATACTGTCCTTGTCCAGAAAGGAAATAAAGACATCATCAAAGTAGTCCATGTGACATCAGTGGGTTAGTTAGAATGTTTTGAAGCATCGGAAATACATTTTGGTCCAAAAATAACAAAAACTTTATTCAGCATTGTATTGTCTTCCGGTTCTGTTGTGGATCCGCGTTCAGTGACGCTGCTGACGTAAGACGCTGCTGACGTGTGTCTGGTGCGTCCGAGCTTCGTTTACAGTCTGAGGGAGACGCACGCTGGAAACAAAACAATCTTCACAAACATGTCTAAGGATTTCCACACAGAGGAAGACTTGCATTTTTTTGCCCAGCCATATTTATTTGAACCCGAATACACGGACGCACCAGACACACGTCAGCAGCGTCTTACGTCAGCAGCGTCACTGAACGCGGATCCACAACAGAACCGGAAGAGAATACAATGCTGAATAAAGTCGTAGTTTTTGTTATTTTTGGACCAAAATGTATTTCCGATGCTTCAAAACATTCTAACTAACCCACTGATGTCACATGGACTACTTTGATGATGTCTTTATTTTCTTTCTGGACAAGGACAGTATACCGTTCAAACATTTTCAATGGAGGGACAAAAAGCTCTCGGACTAAATCTAAAATATCTTAAACTGTGTTCTGAAGATGAACGGAGGTCTTACGGGCTTGGAGCGACATGAGGGTGAGTCATTAATGACATCATTTTCATTTTTGGGTTAACTAACCCTTTAAACTCTACTGTTTTACTGGAGCTTTACTGGAGGAGAAGGGGAGGAGGAGGGCTGCCGGAATAATTTGTCAATGGGATGACGTGGTGTCTGCTGCTTATATAGTATGCTCATACTGATGATTGACAGGACTGAATGTTTAGGCTCCTCCCGAACCAACGTTCTGAACTTCATTTAATGTAAAGAAATGAATGCAGCTATTTTGCACAAAGTCAGATTGTGTCGGCATGCACTTAAGGAAAGTGATATGGTTTAGTAAAAGTAATTAATGGTTAAATATTTGGCAAAATCAATAGCTACACCTTGAATTTATTGATAGATGATGATCGAAATCTTAAAATAATTTTCAACATTGACTGGTATCAACAAATGAAAAAAGTAGTAGATATCGGGCCAAAGAAATGATGTGGTGCCAATAAATTGAGAATCTATGGCTGCCAATGCCATTATTGTTGTTATCTTAAGATGCTAACTGAGACCAGAGGGCTACGATGCATGTGACTTACAGTCATCTCTTGTTCTATGTGGCGGAACATCTGCTCTCGCTGCTGCTGTAGTTTCTGCTCCAGCTGTGCATGTTCTCTCTGCTCTTCTCTCTGCAAGAGCTTCAACGCGTGCAGCTCCTGTCGTCTACAAACACATACACATACATTCAGAATGTGATACTTCCGTTTACCTATGTCCACTCTAAAGCACAGATAATTGTTACCTGTTGTGGCGCATTTGTTGTTCCTTGCTGTCTCCTTCACCAAGCACTTTGGAAGTGGTAACACTGACCTCATGACCATCCACCATAAATTTACGTGTCCTTTTAACGGTTCGCCTGCTTGGGTGCGTTTCCTGAATGAACATAAACACAGAACAATATTTCGTATTTGTTGAATTTGTCTGGTTGCTAATATTTTTAGCTGGTTGTTTGTTTCACACTCACCCCTTCAAATCCAGGAGACAGCAGAGACTCGGTAGGAGAAAGAGGTGGAAATGTGTCTTCATTTGATTCCTTAGGTGTGGATCCATTAGATTCATGTGGTGGTGGTAAGTCTGAATCTTTCAAGCCATTTGCATGTGGAATTTCTTGCTCGTTTTGGTCCTCTTGAAAAGTAAACATCACTTGCTTTTTCAACTTTGGTCCCGGAACATCTGTTGCATCTTCAGAAAGATGTTTTGATTGCTCTCCTGTGACATTCTTTGTACTATTTGTATTCATTTGAAGCTCTTGCTGAGGTTCCTCTGAATCCGTCCTATCTTCTTTTTGTTTAAAACAGATTTCTGTTAGACTTGCTCTCTCTTGATCTCCAACAGCATCTCCTTCATTATCAATGATGTTCTTTTCTCCATCTGAATAGATCACTTCTTTATTTTGACATGACAGCTCTGGCGTCTGTAAATCAATGATCTTTGTCGTCTCATTTTGGGTTGGTGTTTCCATGATCTCTTCAGGTTCTCTCGTGTTCTCATTGTTTTTGTTTATTGAGTCTACATCCTCATGATCAACCTCTATGGCAACTTCTTCCTTAGGGGTTGAACGTTCTTCTTCCTCTGTTTCTGGAAGGGGATCCTTGTCTTTTTCACAGCTTTCCTCTTCCTCAGATTTTTCATTTCTTGAGTTGACATCTTCCATAGGGGTAATATGTTCTTCGCTGGCAGCTTCTTTGATATCCTCAAACTCTGCCTTCATGGTAATGTGATCTTCGCTCGTGGTGGTTATATTTTCTTCTGTCCCTGCACTAACATCCTTGTCGTTTTCACAGCTTTCCTCTTTCGTTTCATCCCCTGTTCCTCCATCTGTCTCCAGTTCTGCTGGTTTTTCTATTTTTGCTTCAGTTTTTTCTTCAACAGCGTAATTTTCTGATGGTTCAGTTGTCTGTTGTGCTTCCTTAAGGTAAGGAACTTCTTCAGGAACATTATTAGAAGGCATCTCAACAGTTAAGCTTTTGCTTATATCTACTGTGAGAGGAGAATTGAAAGTTTCCAAAGGACAGGCCAAATCAAGGTACTTGAATGTATAACTTCCCTCATTCTTTTCAGTTTTTTTGGCTGGTGGTGTTTCCAAACACAAAGCTGAAACCAGTGTGCTCTGTGGATGTGTTGTTTCTTTGTCGATAACAGCAGGTTTTCTGAGGGATTTCCAAAATGTTTGGTCATTGTTTCCAGAATCAAAAGACTTTACACTGTCGTTTGTTTCTACATCAGCGTCAGTGTCCTCCTTGGCAAGTTCTAGAGTTTCCTTTTCAGAGGAATCTGTCAGTAACAGTGTTTGTTCTGGTTCGTTTGAGTGGTTTAAGTTTTGGGCTTCCTCCTTGTCAGTTTCTACTCTAACTTCCTTGTCTTTGGTGTCAGTGACCTCATTACTTGGAGCATCAACTAAGTCAGATATTTGCTCAATCGGTTTGTCAGTGCTTTCATTTTCATTGCCATCTGAAGGGCAAGTTCCCCCAGTTTTTGCTGTGCTTGAATCTTCTGAGTCTTCTGAGTCAACTTTAGCAGCTTGAAGGGGTGGATTGTCACCCCAGAATCCAGATTTGCAACGACGGGAGCTCCCGGTCAGAAACGAGAGCAGATTTCCTGGAACGGAGAGGCGTCTTGCCCTCTTCTGAGCTTTATCTGTGGCGTGGGAAGCCCTGTGTGTTATTTTAAACTCAGGTTTTGGCTCTGAGTTGCTGGGAGACTGAGGAACAGCTTCTGGAACAGAGGTCTTCTGAGGGGTCTCAGGTTCTTGTGGTCCTTGTTCTTCAATGGCTTGTCCTGGTTGTGCCGCTGTTTGATCTGACTCGGTGGCGATCGTCTCTTTC
The DNA here is from genome assembly GCF_051911475.1 of Siphateles boraxobius. Lineage (NCBI taxonomy): Eukaryota > Metazoa > Chordata > Actinopteri > Cypriniformes > Leuciscidae > Siphateles > Siphateles boraxobius. The sequence continues at coordinate 15,799,009 of NW_027508866.1, forward strand.
ACAGAACATTGGAAATCCAACAAAGACTGTAGTTGAAAAAATGCAGAAAATACTTTATTAAGATATGTACTGCTACACCCTTGGATTATGTTTGTTTCACATGTCCAACAACAGATGAGTCAAACACATCAAATAAGTCAACAAATAAGTCAGAAAATTTAGAAAAACATACACACATTTTTTCAAGAAAAGTTACAATCTAATGAAAAAAACGTCATATGTTATAACCATAAAAAAGTAATACAATATTTTCTTTATACCATGAAACCAAGTGAGCATTTCATATTTTTTGTTTATTTGTTTTTGAAAGAAGTCTCTTATGGTCACCAAGGCTGTATTTATTTGATCAAAATATCTTCAAAACAGTAATATTATGAAATATTATTATTACAAATATTTTTTAATGCTATTTATTCAGCATCATTACCCAAGTCTTTAGTGTCACATGATCCTTCAGAAATCATTCTAATATGCTGATTTAATGCTCAAAAAAATTTATTTTTATTATTTTCAATGTTGAAAACAGTCCTGCTTAACATTTATGAAATACAAGCATTTCCTTGAAATAGAAATCATTGTATCATTATAAATTAAGTTCAAAATGTAGGTTCGGGAGGAGCCTAAACATTCATTCCTGTCAATCATCATTATGAGCATACTATATAAGCAGCAGACACCACGTGATCCCGATTGACAAATACTTCCAGCAGCCCACCTCCTCCCCTTCTCCTCCAGTAAATGATCTCTATCCTCTTATGCACAATTCCATCATTTTTCACTCGTGAGTATAAGCTGAGCCCCGGGTTCAAGCCTCCTCCAAGGACAGCAAGCCAAGTTAGTTTACTATTAACTTTTAACGCTGAATGGGCAGGTGAACTAGTGAAATGCCTTCACTGTCCCTTTTGATCAATTTAATACATCTTGTTGAATAAAAGTACTTTGAAAAAAAATCTGACTGACCCAAACTTTTCAATTTGAGTGTACTTTTTAGCAAATATCATGTATTATTAATTCATAAATATCATTGCATTTTTCAGTGTCAAACAACATGTATTCTGTGTGTTTCTGAATAAATGAATCATTCAAATTATTGATTATATTATTTTTAATTATATATAAAAATATATATATATAATAGTTTCAGTAATTTCACTTAAATGACAATTAATAGGTAATTTAATTTTCATTGCCATTTAAGTGTAATTACAGAACTTAAATATACGAGCTTGATAAAAATTATCATTCTAGAAGAAAATTTCAGATGGCACATAGAGGCTTTTGCATCTGAACTCTTTATATATATACATATTATATATTATTGAATTAATAATTCATTAATTATACATTGTTTAATGAACATCTCATCATGTTTACCTCGGCCTCTATGACCTCAGTGACCTCTGCTTTGGCCTCAGCGACGAGTTCTTTAAGGGCTCGTCCGTCCCGTCCCGCATAAGAGAAAGGGTGGGCCATGAGCTGTTGGGCACCCCAACGAGCCTCAGGGTTCTTCTGCAAGGTCCTCCTTAGAAAATCTTGGAAATGTGATGACCTGTCGACAAAAATCAGGATGAGCCTAAAACTCTTAGCAGATCTAGAGCGTGGACGACGAAGTGAAGACCCACCAGTGGCGAGGATTGGAGAGTGTGGGTGGTGGAGACTTGGTGATCTTCAGCAGGACCCTCATAGGGTTGAGAGAATGATGAGGGGGCTCCATCTCAGCAGCCTCAATTAAAGTGATGCCCAATGACCAGATGTCAGCTTTAGAGGAGTAGGGATTGTCCTTCGACGTTTCACACATAATCACCTCAGGTGCCATCCTTAAAAGACCAAATATTTTAATCTAAATTTTTTTTAGTGGGAGTTTTGTTTTCAGTAGAGGAATAATTTACTGTGTTACTTTTTATGAAGTTAAATCATTTAAAGTGCCCCTATTATGCTATTTTAAAGGTTCCTCATTTTGTTTTCTCGGTCTCCTACAATAGGTTTACATGCATCCAAGGTCAAAATAAAACTTGAATTTTCTCATATTATACATTGCAGCATCAACTCTTTTTCCACAGTGTCTGAAACGGTTTGATAAAGGATTCGGTCTCACACTCAGAGTCAGATTAATTCTCTCCAAAACCCACTTACAGACAAACAAAACGCCAATTACAATATCTGAATTTCAGCTCTGGAGGCTTTATCGGCGCTTGATACACAGAGATATGAACAGCAATGATGGAGTCGGTATTACCATATCAATTCGAGCATTAGTCCTCATCCTTTGGAAGTGCATGCATAGTGGTTTTGCTTTCACAGAACAGAAAACAGCATCTTCTCGAAGATGTCGACAACATTAACCAACCCCAGGTCTCAGCTACAACTACAGTGTTCATGGGAAGGTCAAGGTAAACGTTCGCGGGCAGCCAATGAATACCATAGGCTGGCATTATACATTTTTTCAAACCAATGTAGGTTCGTGCAGGAAGTAAGACTGGAACTACTGACGACTCGTTTTTGTCAGTTTCTTTCTTTTGGGAGACAATAACTCCATTCATTGAGAGCTTTCATCTTTAAAACTCTGCAGGCCTTTTACATTCCTTTTACATTCACAAACAGCTATATTACACACTACTTGAAAGGTAATATCCGAAAAAGCATGATAGGGGCACATTAAAGGGATAGTGTACCCAAAATGCATAATTCTCTTTTACATGTTGATCTGTATGTCTTTTTTCTTATATGAAATAATACAAGGGTGAGTAAATGATGACAGAAATAGCATTTGGGCGTCTCACCAGTATGGAGTTCCAATGAAAGTTGATCGTTTTTGAAGTGTATAGTCATTTTTTGCAGACACACCAAAGTCAGCTACATGAAAAGAGAACATAAATAAATACAGCACAGACTGTATTGAGTACTTAGGCCTAAAAATGTGAGAGGGCAACAAAGAACAGTATATCTGTACCTAGTTTGACCTGCCCATCCGTTGTGAGCAGAATGTTGCCTGCCTTCAGGTCTCTGTGTATAATGTGATGCTGGTGCAGATAAGACAGAGCCTGTAGAGTCTGACAGCACACCTCACTGATCTGCTGCTCCGTAAGCCCGCGCTCCAGCTCTGAAACACACAGTATAAAGTACGATAATGCAACACAGAAACAACCAGATGTGATAATAAATGATTATATTGTCAAGTATGTTCCAGACTCACCCAACATAATGTCATCCAGAGCTCCTCCAGGGCAGTACTCAATCAGGATCTAAAAAGAGAAAGCATTCATAAGGAAATAAACACTTACAGTTCAACTAAGGACATCAAGCCTTCAACTATGGAGACTATGGAAACTCTTTTAAAACCAATATATATAAATACAGTACCAGTCAAAAGTTTGGAAACATTACTTTGTTTAATGTTTTTGAAAGTCTCTTATAATCATCAAGCCTGCATTTACGTATTTGATTAAAAATACAGAAAAAACAGTCATATTGTGAAATATTATTCCATTTTAAATAACATTTTTTCTATTATAATATACTTTAAAATTTAATTTATTCCTGTGATGGCAAAGCTGAATTTTCAGCATTATTACTCCAGTCTTCAGTGTCAAGTGATCCTTCAGAAATCATTCTAATATGCTGATTTGATACTCCGTTATTATCAATGTTGGAATCAGTTGTGCTGCTTAATATTTTAATATAGCTCTTTACTGAGACTGTTTTTTCGTGGACATAATAAAAATGCATGATGATACACTCAAAACAGAGGTGAAAATGACAATGATGGAAATGGCAAATATTGGCTATCTACTATATATACATTTATCCTGTGAAAAATTGTTGGTTATGGTGGAACTGCATGATGATACCACAACTGAGAGAGTCACAAAAATTAGTACAAAATATTATATTAATGATTTCACACAAGACTTTGCGGCTTATTTAATTCTTTGTTTAAATTATTATTTTCTCCAATATTGTTATGATATATTTTCATATTTTTTAACATTAAAGGTCTGGGTCTTGGTCAAGGGTAACACAATGCAATAAATAAAGGAAGAGAGTTTTATAAAGCATTTATACTATATATAGTCAATCCATATAACAAAAGATTTTTAAAAAAAATGCTACTCTGTTACAAAAAAGTATCCAGCTGAAAAAAAACAGCCATAAACAGATGTGGCTTACCCACAGCCAGCCCTCAAAGAAGATGGCGTCCAGCAAGGAGAGGATGTTTGCATGGCGACAGACTGCTAGGATGTCTATTTCAGTCATGTAGTCGTCCAGCTGCTCTTCACTGCGCACTTCAATCACTTTAACAGCTCCCGTGACCCCTGTAGTCTGATTCTGAGCCTGAGATCAACATCACATACTGTAACACTTGTCTTTGTCACTTCTAAAAAAAACAGTGCATCAGAAGTTATAAAAGCAGAGAAATACTCTTGCAGGCCATGGTGCAAGACATGCATTTATAGAAACTGAAAACTGCCGAAAGCAGTACTGCAAAGTGCAATTCATTGCAGAGAAAGATGCAGAAAAGAGGTTGATTTATATGGGGTTGAAATCACTAACAGGAAGCCATCTTTGATCTTTCACATTATGGTTTAACAGGAAGTTGCAAAACCTCAGTATAGCTCTAACCCCTCATTATTTGTCACCTTGGAAACCTACAATCCTAAGTTTTTCATCGTAAAGCAATTTTTCCTGGTGACTGCATGGTTATAAATACATTTAAAATAAAATGAAATCTAAATTGGTTAAAGTGTTTCCTAAGTCTATACAGTAAATATTGATCTGAAATTCAGATTGTCAAGCTATTTTGTCTTGTTTTTTTAATAAAATATCTTAACATTATTAAAACAATATGAATTTACTTACTAGCTGAGTGCACTAATGAGTGAATCATTGAATCATTCACTCAACTGATTCAAACAAACTGATTCATTTAGGAACAAAACATCACTACTCAGGTCAAAAGCAATTCTGCTTTGACTTTCTTTGGAACAATCATGCTTTAGTCAATCTTAATTATTACATACTAAGTCACATTTATAAGATAGAAAGTCAATTACATACCAAGTAAAAACATGTGACCAAAAGGCGCTGCTCTGACTGGAGATCCCGCAAGAAAACCCCCCAGCGTCCCCTTTTATAAGATTGCACCTCACAAACATTGTGTAGCCAGATAGTCAACTACTATTCTGGTGTTAAACTCATCAATTCACAGAATACGCACACACACAAAACAATTCCCCGCAGGGGATGAGCAAAAGTTCACCACTCCATCGAACGCTGGATGAACTTTCCTACGAATACACGCACACACACACACACACACACACACAGAAACACTCATCCCTGACTACGTATGGTCAAAAGTACCTTTCTAAATGTATGAAATGTTTCTCTTGTGTGTTTCACGATCCCCATGCGACCAATTGCTATAACTATAAGCTTTATGGTGTAGGCTATAATCAAACTTTATATGCGTTTAATCACGAATGTAGCCTATCTTTATATTACTAGCGCAGAAGTACCGTGTGTGGTATTGTTATGATCCAAGAAATTCAATGGTATCGAATACTTAACCCAAAGTGCAACTTTGATGCATTCTTTTATTAATACTAGACTAGAAATGTTTTATGATTCAGTTCTGTCTCCTCTGTACATTGGCCGGAACGAAGTGTGCCGCCACGCCTCCTCCCAAACGATTGGATCGGGCACGTGAGAAAGGCGTGCCACTGCTCCCTTTAAAATTCGGAGCGCCACTTCTGTTCTGTGCAGTCCTAAGCCAGAGAGAGATTCACTTCTTCAACAAGAACTCCAATCGGAGTTCTTCGTTTGGTTTCTAAATTTCGTTTTAATCTAAGTTTTTCTTTCTGTTGATCTACCTCAGTTGATAGTTTTCCTTCGTTCAGTGTATTCACGAACGAAACGAATTTAAGATTAATCATCTGTCGTACGAGCTGAAGAGATCGCCACATCTACCTCTGTCCGAACGAAACTCCGGACCTTCAGCCTACCCTTCTTTTCAAACAAGCTGCACAAAAAGGGCCCATATCAATGCAAGTATAATCTAAAAGGAAATGCTGTTTTAAGGTTGTCTAGAACTTTCTAAAAAGCCTTTGGGTCTCATTTTGAAGTAACTGTTTGAACTGTTCTGTCCTGAGAAGATTTCTTTCTCTCTCCAATATTTCGTATTGCAATCATTTTGTTTTTCTTTGTAATTGTTTGTTTTGCTATGCATATTTACTCCTGCGTGATTTAAGTAGTTTATGTAATCTTTAGTCTTGCTTTATTAAATTCCATAATCCTTTGAATTGAATCTGTCTCATTGTTCCATAAACGTGAAGTCCCTGAAAATGTCGATTTTAAGCTACAAGCTCTATTTGGTTTAACTTTTGAAATATCTAAAGTGCCTTACACTAAAATATCCCTCCTAGTGGCCATAGGACGGGTATTGTCACTTTATAGGCCGGTAAGTTGTGATAAGGAAGCTTAGCCTCCAGTCAGATACAGATTGCTTGACAAACTAAATTTAAATCACATGAAAATTTACCCTGATAATTGATCTGATTTTACCGACCTATATTAATCACGAGCAATCGTGTTAATGATTCATATACGATGAGGCTTAACCTATTCCCTATTTGGGATAATCTAATTTGTGTATACGATAATGCATATTCATCATCTCATGAATATTATTCCCCCTTGAGTTAATAATTTCCCTACAAAAGTCATTGTCGCTACACGTAGCTTGATGTAGATCTCGGATGTAGCACCAGTCTTGCCTCCAGGTAGAGGCTCACAGAACCAGTGGCATGACAGGAGTTAGATAGCTGCCCCAGTCAGGCAGTTAAGAGTCAGTGGCCGGGGAACTCGGGATACAGGGAAGGAACACACAGAAGCACACACAAGACAAGACTCAAGACAAGACAGACAAGATATAGCAACAATGAGAACCAAAACTAAACTGATAAGATCAAGGACAAAAGAAACAAAAACAAAAAAATATCAAAAGCAAAAGTAAAAAAAAAAATTAAGATCTGGAAAACTGGAGTTGCTAAGAGAAGCAAGAAATCCCCTTGACAGGGAAAATAAGAACTGAAGAAAATAACTCAAAAGAGAACTAACTAGATTTAGCACAAGAACTAAAGCTAAGCAAAACAAAACATCAACAAGGATAATCTGATACCAGGAATAGGATTTTAAAAAGAAAACGCTAGGATAATTTCAAGAGCACAAACCAGAAAACACCACAATGTACATACACAAACCAAAACAGCAAAGACATGTGGGTAAGAGGCACAATATAAAGGGACCAGAGCACATGAGGAACAGGTGAGCACAATTAGTGAAATGAGGGCAAGACCTGGGCTGTGTTCCAGTTCACTTTTAGACATGCACTTGCAAACTTCCTAAGCACTTCCCCTCGGGGGAATCCCTGCCGCCATTTTAAAGCAACACCAAGGAACTTTTCCTCTGCGGTCGCCCTACAGGTTGGACGCGGAATTGTCCATTACCGCTGTCGTAAATAATTTAGCCTACCGCAGCCTACTGTCGCACGCGCAAGCTTGCTGTTTATCCAGCACCGGCTTTGGAATCAACAATGGCCAGAGACAAGGTAGAGTATGATGCATGATTTTATGAAAGACATCACAAACGAAGAAAAACTATGTATGCCGTAAAGCAGTTGAATTTTGTAATTCTTTTTGTGCTCCGGTTACTACCCGAAAACCGAAGTTACATAGTGCCAGTAAAAGCGATACAGACCACGTCAGGCTATGGCAGACGTGTCATTTAACCTATAGTAAGTCGATGTACCATCACAAGGGTCTTGGAAATATATATTATGAAGTTTGAAAAACTACATAGTGTTACTTTAAAGTGCGTTCCACTTCGTGAAGTGGACGAGGGGAAGTTTATATGGACAGACCCTCGTTCCCTCGATTTTGACAGAGGGAGCGAGTCTACTTCATATGTACACCTCAGGCAGCTCCATATACCACAATGCAACACGATTGTGACATCACCGCAGATCTCGTCTAATCACCACCACCAAAAACAACTCTATGATATATGAATTAATTTTTTTTAATATAAAACAATCCAAACACACCTATATACATTTGGATGCTGCATTAAACAAGTTCTTAAAGTCAAAAAAATAAAAAATCAACTCCACAGATGATTCCAAGTGATCGAGGGCTTATGGTGCATTCCAGTTCAGCCCACTGCAGTTTCCGCCAGTAGTGGGCACTCGTGCAACGTAAGCAATGACGCACATCCGAGTGAACGAGACGGAGGGAAGTTAGCGAGTGAAGGGCATGTCAATTTTTGACTGGAACGCAGCCCTGGATTAAACAAGGGGGCGTGGTAACAGGAAACAGGGAGCACACAGCAAACACAAGACAAACATAGAAATATGAAACAAAGACAACACAGACAATGCTGCCAGGGCAGAACCCTGACACTTTTATCTAATTATGTGTTAGTATGTCATAATTGTTACTTAGTAAGTCATTTCAACTTTTTCAATGTCATAATTTACTTTTTTAAGTCAAAATTTAAATTAGGCATGGCATACTTTCGATTTTCCATCTCATAAATAACTTAACATGCCATAATTTTGACTTTTTATCTCATAATTATGACTTTTACCGTATGTCACAATTTTGATTTTTTTTTTTATTATTATGACTTTTTAAACAAGAAAAGTACTTGTCAGTTTAGCTGGCATGCCAGTCTAAAGTGGGAGGGATTTCCTTGAAATGACAGATTAGATCAGATTATGTCAGTAAAGGCCCAGTTTTGTTATTATTATTTTTAAAACATTTAGTGCTTTCCTTGCTAACATTAAATCCAATGTAGTTTGCAGTAAATGACCCGAGAGAAATATATTGCAAGTGTGTTCTGTTATTTTGTATTTAACAGAGAATTGAATCTCATTATCGTCATCATTTGAATCCCTTACCTTAAACACCTTCCCAAAAGCTCCATCCCCCAGTTCTCCCAGAGTCTCCCACATCTGGCGAGGATCCACATCCCTCTTCAGGTTTTCATAGTGCCTAACTCGCTTTTTCTCCACACCCAGCCGAAAGATACGCATCAGGAGGGAGGCCATGGCTCCCTCCCTTTAAATTCACCCCAACTCCGTAAGAAATCCCAGTCCCTTCAGTCTATCGGTGGTCCTCAAATGTCTCATTCAGCGATCAAAACCCCGGCCCAAACTAAAAACAAGACAAGACAACCGTCTGAGTCTCTCTATGTCAAAGATGTTTTTAGCTGTCTTCCCTCATGCGCACCTCAATACATGACAGGAAGCTGCAAGTAGCAACCACATCCTTCAAAAATATAGGCCTCAATGTTGTGTAGGATGTGCACATCATCTGTAGAGATGTCTCTGTGCTGTCTATTGTAGTATGTTTTTGAACAGCCATTGTTAGTACACATAATTTAGATAAACAGATATGAATGACTGGTTTCAGAGTGAGTATATTGTGTTCAGTTTTGCAGAAAGGCAGATTGCTCTGTGCTGTAAACTGTAAACACACATTACTGCTTTCAAAACCTAACCGGTAACTGTGTTAAAAGTGGGTCCCCAAATTGTACATACACGTGCTAGCTTAAAATCACCCAATTTTGTTTTTTAAATTTTTGTTAAAAAAAAAAAAATGAATGAAAAAAAATTCCATCATGGGACTAGAAACGTCATCAGTAAGATCATTTTCCATTGTTCGCTCCGTTTACTGACATATGTAGGAGGATCTGAGAGATGTAGTCCTACACTTTAACCACTAGATGGTCCCATCTCCACATAATTAACCCTGTAAAATCTGACATATGAAATAATAGTCAGAAATTGTTAATGTTTTGAAATGGAACAGTCTTTTGAAATATAAAGAAAAAGTAAAAAATAAACAAAATAAAACCTCTGCACATTTGAAATTTCATACATCAGTCTTTTATGGCTCATATGCTTGTGAGAATATGGAGCTCATCATTGAGAAGAGAAAAACACTATAATTTAATTTAATAATTTATAATTTAAGTAAACCTAAATTGATTCAGTCCTGTAAGTGTTCATCTTGTACAATATTACTAACAATAAAAGTTATTCTTAGGTTTACTTTATAGAAATCTGTAAAGATTTGACCTGAAGGTGGACATTTTTAGAATAAAAGCCTATATGCCCTTTTACTTGTTAAACAAAGTAGGTATAAACTATCAATCAGACGACAGCAAACAGGTTGCAACAGCATTTACAGCAAAGTTTTAATTGTGTTAATAATTTAGAGGCTTTAGAATTTAGTTATCAAATATTATACAGTGGGTTAAGGGTTAAAGCAGGGGCCAGTTGCATAAACAGCCACTATTAAAACTCTTATGATCAAGTCTGACCAACTAGCAGTAGGCCCATAGACTGTAAAAAAAATAGGCCAAGTGGTAATCCGTGTTAATGTAACTTATGTCAAATAAAAAAAATGTTTATGAAGACTTGTTAGACTGGTCTAAGCAGTTTATGCAACCAGCCATAGTAGACAAACACATTCTATTCTCACAGACCTGAGAAGTATATTTATATCTATAGAAAGCTTTGAATGTCTACTTTTAAACAAACAAAAAAAAACTTAAAAGAAATTGGCTACTCTCTGCTTATGTAGGCTAATTCGAATGAAGTGTGCATTTCTCTCTAGAGGCGCGTTCACTACTGCGTCAACTTTATCTTTGCAGCCAACACTGACATAGGAAACGCTAGTGTATTAATAAACAATTCAAATGTTTCATGCATAATCATTACTTTTGCCGTTTCTTTGTGGCAAGCTTTATTTTAGGTGTTGCATGATATCACTGCGCCCAAGTAGCAGTGCTTTGCCTGTGCTTCCCCCCCAATATAGTCCCAAGTCAATATCTGCCTAGGAAATCGCCTACTCTTAATCTGCATTGCTATTTGTACTCGTTGTGAATAAGCAGGACACAAGAAGTAATTAGGTTTTTTTTGGACCACTTTTACTCACTACATGCTATCCGGCAACATAGGATTCCATTCATTATGCTAAGCTAAGCTAGCGGTGGCGCTGCCAGACTAAGACAATGCATGCACTGAGACAAAAATGCATTTGCCCACCTATCTAGATGTAGGGGAGACGGTGAATAACCCCAATTTCAAAAAATGGTGGAGTGTTCCTTTAAAAGTCACCTTGATGTAAGAATGCTCAAATTCCAGACATGTTTTCGTGGGAGACTTAAAAGAAGTTAAGAGTCTTGTGACCAGCCTCATGCAACTGTATCAGCATGAGCAGTGCAAGTCCTGGCCTAATGCTCCACTGAGCTAATCTAAGGAATGAGAACTTGGATGAGATTCCTGCTAATCAGCTGGTGTAAACAGAGTCGAAGTAAAAAACACAGAGCAGGCATCTTTGATCAACCAACCCTTGACCAGCATTCCAGAGGAATCACAAGCTGTGCAGTCAAAGTATGTGATGGAGAACTGTGGTGAGGCTTGTAACTTCAACTTACAAATTGATAAACACAAAATAAGTAAAATATCAGATTTTCAAACTTTTTGATGCCAAGGACCCCCCAAAAAGCATGATTCCTTACAATATAAAAGGCAATTATATGGTTTAAGTAAAGAATGTGAGAAAATATTGATTGTAATATTATGATTTTTTAATTTTGAAAAACTATACTAAATGCTATGGAGATCGAAAACGTTCATGGTAATTGAAAAGATTATTAAGGAAAAATTATATTCCATTGCTTTAACATTCGCTTGCAAAACTTCCTTTTTCCCTCCATCTCACGTTTTTTTCATCACCATCTCACTCTGGCTCTGTATTATGCGGATTTGTTTTGCATTTCTTTCTAAAAGTAGGGCCGAATGAAAGTAGTATTAAATATAGTAGTTTTTGATAAATTAGCTTCAACTTTTTTTTTAAGCCCTAAAAATGCATTTTGTAAAATCTCAATTTCCACAGAACCCCATATAGCACCCCAGTTTGAAAACCCCAGGGATTAAAGTTCTCCGTCCCTACGACGGATTTCCGTTAATTGCAGCGAGTCTATGACGGATTTCCGTCAATTGCAGGGTTCCCGTCTGTCCATGCCTTACATTCACTTTTCATAATTTTAAGGCCGTAAATAGGCTTTCGTTTCTCAAATAGTGTGATAAATGTCTTAATTTTAGTTTGCAGAGGTCTTAAATTAAGGAAAGACGAGGTGTAGGCCTATTCACCCTGCTGAGGAGGATGTGATAAAGCCTGGATTGGAGCGAATGCACGTTCCTCTATCCACTCTAAGCATTTTGTAATCGCTTCGCTTTTGGTCCACTCCGGGTTTTCAAATCCCGCGCACGGAAAAACTGCTCCGTGTTCACTTTTGGAGAAGTGCATGTCAGGCTACAGCTGGTTTGCTGCGGTCCGAATTCGAGCGCGTTTGTTCCCGGAGCCCCCCGCAGCGTTGGTCTTGTTTCACACTCAACTTTGCGCATGCTAGAAAACAGAACGCGGGTCAATATTGGCCGTTTCTCAATACCAAGTAACCTACGCAAACTTCGGACTTGCGTCCTTGGTAGTTCAGACTTGCCAAGTTCGACTCAGGAGAACGAACTCCCGAGGACGAGAGGACGCGAGTCCGGTTATTCTGCAAAATGGAACAGCGCGTTCTTGATCGCGTCACTCAGCTCGCTCTGCTACTCCGGTTATGTCTTTATGTATATTTTAGGCAACAATAAAACGAAATATGGTATAAAATACAACTCTGCCTCTTTTCATCAACAATACAACGAAATGTAACTTATATAAAACACCTCTTTTCATTATAAATGAACATATTATCATAAACATATTGGCCAAACAAATGTGGTTCAGGCAACGCACATTGATTATCTTCACTGCATATATTTATAACAACACGAAATATAAAACACAACCCTGCTGCTTTTTGTTTTCATTTTAAAAATATCAAACATTATTGATCATTAAAACTGACATTTAACAAACACAGGGTTGTATCGTTTTATTTTATTATACATGTACACATACAGTGAAGAGAATGCATATTAAAATATATATAAATAATATTTTATATATTTTAGAATATATAACATTACACAACCCTGTCTCTTTTTGTTAAATGTCAGTTTTAATGATCAATAATATCCAGTATAAAAGTATAAGTAGCCTAATAGGTAGGCTATAAGAAGCTATACAATGAGAAATAAAGCAAACAATTCAGTCAAACATTAACATTGTAGCCTATTAGAGAGCTGACTAAAGTTAAATAGCCTAAAGTTATGAAACTTCACTTTGCCCTCAGCCAAAACGATTTGCCATGGAACAAACTATATATTAATACAGCATGTTTGGTCTTATAAAATAAATAAAAACATGCACTGAAAAGTTATGTAGATGGTTGATTATTTGTCAAGCTAAGTAATTCTTTTTCATAGATTAAAATAGCTTTTAAAATACGCAAACTGGCAATATTAAAGCGGTTTAAAACATCTCCCCTTAAAACGCTATTGGTCTCGACAATTTAAATAAAGTTAAAGGAATATGACTTGGCCTGAAAAAAAGTTCAGTCAGAATAATTTTTTTCACTTTAATCCCTGAAACCCCTGTGTAAAAAAAAACAATTATGCAGGTGGAAGACAGGTTTAAAAAAATATATCATATTTAGTTTGCAACAAATGAATACATTTCAAATCAATCTTTTTGATATTTGAAGCTTTTTTTTAATGAAATGTTTTTTAAACTAAACAATAATCAATTAATTGCAAATAGGTGTGAATTTGACCCTTTAAATTGTCAATTTTGGAAACAAAAATGTAGCATTTGTTTAAATAACACTAAATAAACGGGTGTAATAACACTTGGATATTGAGAAGAGGTATGAGCATTGAGCACCTTTACTTCTTGACTGTACAGTGGTCAAAGATGGTAAGCAGCTTTACGCAATGAGAGGCAGTTTAAACTCAATTTTTAATTTTACACAATTGATCAACATAAAAAAAAATGCACCGGGACAGAATGGGACAACAAATTCCGTTAGGATTACGATCGAATTAAAGGCAGGCTGTGAGATAAAGCAAACATTGGGGGATTCAATGCTTTTTAAATGAAAACTTTACAGTATTGCCATAAAATATTATTTTCCCTCCCTGGGTTTATCCAGTGCAACATGAATCACAATAATCCAAACAGTATATGAATCAAAAAAATAAACATTTCTCTTTTGAATATTAATAATATTCTTATTTGAATATTATAAACATTTTGAATATTTTTCACCATAAGCGAAACGTAAACTTATGACTCCAGTAGTTATTTGGATTTTCCGCCAAGGAAAATTTAAATGCATGATTCAAAGAGCGACACAGCATACCAATGAACAAATTAAATACACACTTTATGATAAAACCATTTTTGGTGCCAAACTGCAGTCTGCCATAGGGCCTGACGTAATCGCATCCACTGACGGAGTGAACGTAAAATTCCATTGGAAAAGGGAATTTGAAAATTTCTAATAAAAAAAAAATACCCTCATACTTGGCCATTTACAACTCACCTGCCAAACTAAATCCAGAATGCAAGCATATGCATTCCTCATATTAAAATGATGACTTCTATCATCTGTTAGCCCACGCACATGGCACAGCCGACTGTATGAAGCAGTAGCACTTATATAATATGCAGGTATTGTACAGTTTATTTACACATTTACATAATGAAGTTCAGCAAAAAGAGGCAAATCTTAAGAGGTCCTCATTCATTTCCTGGCTGGAACGAGTCTTGATGCTTTTTCCATTGCAAATTTACAGAATTCGTCAAATCTTCAGATGTAAACGTAACAGATGTCAAGAAGGAGTGATGTCTAAAGTCTAACATAAACCACCCTCCTTTTTGGAGGACTCGGATGTCGATGGAGGATGTGATGCAACCAGTCCATCAGGTCCGTGCGAGAGGTGTGAGGTCCTGGACTGTCAGAGAGATGCTTCCTCAGCGAAACCTTTACCCTCTTCTCCGACAGAAAAAGATAGTGTGTGGAAACTTGGAGCACCTCCTCATATCCCATTGGCGCTCATCTTGGATTTCTGTGACAACTCTGCCTCTTTAGCCTGATGGGACAGAACAGAGAGTGTTGATGTCCAGCAGCTTCTAGAACTTTGACCTGCCTGGTCTCATTAAACATCACTGTAGAAACTACTTTCACACTGAATCTAAAACAGTTAAATATGAGCTTTTTAAACATTAATTTATTTATATTTTTAATAACACATTCTATGGAGGCCCAAACCTGCAGGAGAAAAAAAAGGGAATAAAACAAAAATAATTAACTTCTAACTAAATTTAATTCCTGAATTAATTTTATTTATTCATTTATGGGTTGATTTTACAAATTAATTTAAATATTTATTTATTCCCACATTGATTTGTTTCCATATTTATTTGTTTTTACTTTTCCATGTGAAACATGAAAATGAGAAAGGTTTTGCAAAATCGCTAGCCCGACGTCACAAGGGCTATTGTGTTTTCCAGGCGGTCTACCAAAATGCATAACCGGCCTGCCCGACGGGCTCTCTGAAATAGTGTAATCAAATTCCTCCCTTTATTCACATTATTGACTAGTTATGTTAAGGAAAACTATGGCCGCGCAAGTTTTTGATCATGCATGATCATGCCCACAGCGCAATTTCTCACGAATCTCCGTGCCTGTTTTAAGAGAAACGCATGATATATAAAAATTAAAGCATGAATTTCACATGAATGCTTCACTTTGCGTGTCAGAATGTTTGAATCCATGTGTTAACACACTATCACAGACGGTAAAGCTGCTTTGAAACAAAAAAATCTGTATTGTGACTTGACCATCATATATTCTGCTATATAAACAGCATAAAATAATTAAAGCACCATTTACTTGCCTCAAAGTCTGGTATTGTTATTATTATTATTTACTTCAATATGTGAATTGTTCCATCAGAAAATTAACACTTTTAGCTTTGTCAGGCTTTAAAACAGCGGGGTTTATGCGCGCTCTTGTTTATGACTGCTATAAATTTGACCTGCCACAAGGTGACACTGTTTTCAAAACTCCTGATGCTTAGAATCTTGTGCTGGAACAATCAGAGAAAAGTGTCATAGCTTCAAAGAGTCATTATTTCTCCATCACTCCTGCATCAAACTGCAAGTTCTGATGTTTGGTAAGACAACTGCTGCTTTCACCCCTTGTAAAGCAGTGCCGTTCTCACTCAATTTATTGTTGCTCGTAACGTGTGCAATATCTCACGACCTCCCGAGTGTCCAAACTCGCACCGTGTACGCCCGGCTTAAGTGACAGAGATTGCGTGCGCAGTGACAATGTGACAATGTTCAGAGGAGCATGGATTTACGGCAGTGTTCCAGTTCTACTCGGCCCAAAAAAACAGGTCAGGATGAAAAAGTTTTTGACTGATGTTTTGACTCCTAAACAATTTTCAACATTAAAAATGGTCTTTTTATTTGGGCTAGTAAAATTCATTTCGGGCTACCAAAATCTGAAGAGTGCCTACCAGCGATTTTGAAATTTTGCGAGCCCTGAGATAAATGCATAAATTAATTAAATAATAAATGGAATTAAATTTAATTTCAAACGAGTTATATTTGTTTTATCATGTTATTTATTCCTTTATTTATTTTCCTATTATTACATTTATTTATCTGTCTACACATTTATTTTAAACTTCAGGTTGGGCCTCCATAATATTCATGCTAAAAAAAGAAAGTTAAAATGAAACCTTTTAGAATATAACAACAACTGCTATATAAAATATTTTGTTTTAATAGTTATTAGACATTTTTCCTAGGGGAAACCTTTTTTAAAACATCTATAAATGAAACTTCTGACCAAACAGTTCCCTAGTAACATAAAAGTAGGACAGTCCGGTAAAATATGCATAATATTGAAAGTTATCTAGCAAAATACACATATTAATGACCCTTCACCTTTCAATAAACACATATTTATGTGGTCAACACATCTTGTTTGACACACTCACATGTATTAACTGAGCTTCAGGCGATGGCATGTCCAACCCTCTGGGTTTCTCCAACAATTCTTCTGACTACAATACAAAAGAAGTATTAGGAATATCATAAATCAAATCTATTTGTAAGCATTTCTCCTCTTGGTTATTGTTATACAATGCCTGGTCGGCTGAGATGCATTTGAAGACATTGATTGATTGGTGACATTATAAGAGTCCTACCTTTCTGTCTTTGATGACAGGTGCGGAGTCCACCAGCACCTCCACTGAGGAGGACAGTGGGTTCCCTTTGGCTGCTGTTTCAGCCTCCACAGGAGGAGTGGCTTTCTGTGACACGGGACAGAGAGAACATCAATCCATAACAATCATTAGCATACAGTGATATCATATCAGCCGTCGCTTATGCAGCGATGTGCCAGTCTGCATTTCCTCCTGATTAAGCTCCAAGCATCAATTGGTTAAGGTTTCAAAGGTCAAAGGTAATCCGTTGCAAGAACTGGGGCCGTTTTGCTTTTAAAGCAGATAGTAAGCAGATGACAACATCTGGTTTAGAGGTATATGTATATTGAGTGTTCACCTCCAGTTTGGGCACCGGTGGGATGATTGGAGGTTTAGGAGTGAGGTCCGTCAGGTACATTGCACGGGAGAGCAGCAAGAGGGACGGTGGGACATTCTCTTTCAAGTGCAGGTCCAGCCACTGAGAGACGAAGAACGCAAAAAAAGGATCAACAAATCATCAAATTCTTTATTTAGTTTTTTTCTGTAGAAAGACAAACATAAATAATGGTGAAAGCCAAAACATTAAATGTGGTGCGGGGGGGGGGGGGGGGGGGGGATATTAAGATATCTCTAATACTTCTTGAGTTACAGGCATGCAAACTTGAGGTAAAAAGAAGGGCTTTTTTTGCCCATTTTCAACTGTCACTGTTGACATCTAATGAAACAAAGATTGCTATAGTTAACATATTTAGCTAATAGACCTACCAATCTCTGTGCAAAAGTAAAATAATGATGCTGCCATCTTTCTAAAGTCATTTTTACCTCCCCTTTCCTCCCCGTAAATATACATCAGGGAAATTTAATATTTTGGCTTTCATCACCATTTATGTTTGTCTTTCTGAAGAAAAAATATTAACAAAATAAAAAGGGCGGGGACCTCTGGTAGAGTTGACATGGACTGATCCAATAGGGAAATAACACATTTAAGCAGGTAAATATAAGAGGATTATTTCAAAATCTGTCATATGCGTCACACTTCCAATTTGTCTACAGTCATTAGGTGGAACACAGTCATAAATATCCTCCAGTAAGCGGTTTTTACAACCTAGTCAGGCTGGTCTGTGCACACACACACACACACACACACCTGCTGTAGCTGCTGTCGGAGCTGATCAGTGGTCAGCCCCAAAGACCTCATGCCACGACTCCTGCAGGCGGCTTGAAGCTCTGCTACATTCATTGCAGGCACACCCTCCGTGGCAATCATCTACACAGAGACACAAACAGCTGAGATCATCTTAACATATTGAAACCAGAACAATACTTTAAGGTCTAAGGGGCTATCTACACAGAACGTGTTTTTGCGTTAAAAAAAAATGCAAGTCAAGCAGTGGAATGGGGAAAAAAAATAGGGTTGTGCCCCGCCCCCTCACGATAATATCGTGTATCGCCGATCTCACAGGCTGATGATAGGACGATATGAAAATGGAGCATATCACCCAACATTAATCCAAAACATGTTTTTTTTATAAAAAGTTAAACTTATTTTTAGAGTCGTATTTTTAGAATGCGAGATGCTGAAAAAGATGCAAGAGAAATGTTTAAAGGTGTCCATCTAGTGCATGTTTACATCAAAAAAGTACCACAGCATAATGCAAAAATAAGTTCTGTCTAAACGCCCCCTACACTTTAAAGGGATAGCTCGCCCAAAAATGAAAATTCTGTCATAATGTACATGCCATCAAGTTGTATCAAACCTGTATGAAGATCTTTCTTCTGTTGAACAAAAAAGATGTTGGTAACTAGACATTTGACGGAAGCCATTGACTTCCATACTTGGAAAAATAAATACTATGGAAGTCAATGGCTTCACGCTAACGTCAACAGTTTGATTACCAACATTCTTCGAAATATCTTCTTTTGTGTTCAACAGAAGAAAGAAACTCATACAGATTTGGAACAACATACGGCCGAGTACATTTTTGGGTGAACTATCCCTTTAAGTAGAGATGCTCCAATCAGCATTTTTGGGGCCGATCACCGATTACCGATCACCAAAATCATGATCTGCCGATTGCCGATCACTGCCGATCACAAAATGGCAGGGGAATGGGAATCTTTTATCTATAATCTAGCAGAGTTTGCACCATTTGTAGAAATGTGTTTATTTAATTGTATTTAGAAAATGAGATGTCTTAAGGCTACTGTAGGCCAGCTTTCCCAAATAAGGCAGAGTAACATTAAATTATTCCAAACAGAGAGGGATCAGGCAGACCAACACACATCAGATCAGCCTAATGGGAGGGGATCAAGTTATACTTGGGCATATGTGGAAATTGTAGCCTCTTAATACACCCACTGCATTTACTAATTGGCAACAAAATGTACAACTTGTTACACCAAAACTGGCTAGTTTTTCATCTCCAGTTAACTCGGAGCATTTGTTTTGTTCATTTGTTAAAGAAGAGGCGATCTAGCGCTGAAATGTTTTTTTTTATCAAGTGGTCAAAGTGCTCGTTGCCACAGCGATCAGTGGCGCAGATACTGTTCTGTTGTGGCTCGCGCGGTGCACGGTCTTCACTCGGACGTGCGCTTCAATCCGTTGGGAGACTCCCTATTCGTTCCGGTGAAGGAGAACTCATGTTGCCACTGCCAAGCTCCACTCTGCTGTTGTGTGCCCGTGCGCCACGCATGCAGGTGGGAAAAAGTCGCGTGAGTAATTTACGGCACGTGATCGGCTTTTTTGATCGGCGCTTTTGGGGTTCGCCGATCAATCTAATTTTAACCAATATCGGCCAATCATGATCGGCGTCCGATCAATCGGAGCATCCCTACCTTTAAGACGTATGGGCTCAGTTACCCACAAGCCTAAAGGTCACAGCAACATGTCGAGTCATCAATTCAGCTGTACAACCACTGTAAAGCCTCAGTAGCAGTTGTCTGCGTTTGTCTCACCTTATCGTCTGCCTTGATGGTGCGCAGCTGCATCATCAGCTGGAAACGCAGCAGGTTATTGGTGCCGATGGGCTGCAGCTCCAGGAGTTTGCACAACGCCACCAGCTGCGGCCGCTCCAGATGCTCCAGCGTCAGCTCATCCTCAAAGAGCTTGGAGAACTTCACAATGTCTTTAGTGGTGGGCTGTTCACCCGTGTGCCGCACCTATAGCAGACAAGTTAGAAGAGTCAATCACATCCAGAACAGTTTCACTACATGGGAAATGGAAAAATGGCTTCGATTATCAAACTAACCTGCTGTACATAAGTGGAGAACTTCTGAGTCTCGTCTCCTACAGCTGCTTTATTCCTCCTGGCCATCTCAGCAATGGTCTCCTGCAAGAACTTGGCCAGCTCCAGTTTAGCAGCAAGTCCCTTCTTCTGTTTTTCCTCCTGGAAGTGCAAAATAAACAAATTCAGGTCATTACTAATCAGTTGCATTTTGAATCTGCAAAAAAACTTCATGAAAATGATTACTTTAATTCAATGGGGAATGGTTTACAAATCAATTACATCAATTTGGTCAATTTATGTTTAATGAAAGAAGCCCAATTAATCAAAATGAAGCAGTTTCATTAGTTGATCCTCAATTTTGAAATTGATACACAGATTTGTTATTCTCGTGTTTCGTGATTGAGGTCCAATTAATCAAACTGAACTCCTCAACTTTTGCTGTCATTTAAAAAAACAAGACATACCTTCTTGGACTCGGTCTCAAATGTGGAAGGCAACATTTCTGGGAAGAGTTTGAGGAATACGGGGAGCAGAAACTCCATGAACGGAACGATGATAAAGACCATGAAGGGCAAGAGCCGGAACAAGTCGGCACATGTCCGCATCAGCTGTGAAGACAATGGGACAAGTTTTATTCGTCCATAGTCAAAAACAAAAGCAATATGGGTAAGTGAGACTGAGAGAAGCTCTTCTGGCCTAATTCAGCTGAACTTTCACTGAGGTGTAAAGCTTCTTGGTTATGCAATCCTATTTGTGTCACCTTACATTATAAATCCTTGACCAAGCACTTAATTTGTCATAAAACTCTTATAACTTATGACACACTTTCATCTTTCCAACTACTTACATCATCTTATATAAAGAAGTTGAGACTCACAAAAGAAAAAGAAAAAAATTCGCAAAGGGTACCATGGTATTACTTGGAATGCTATGCAAGTTAACATTACCATGACTGTCACTGTACCGAAGTAAAAAAAATTATATAAGAGTACAAAAAGGAAAAATAGAAAATCTTGCATTACCATGTTATTTTTGGACATGGCAACATGGTAATACCATGATGATATTCTTTGAAATACCATGTCATATTATGCAAATACCATGGTGTATAAATATGGTAACATGATTTTTGTACATGAAACGTTGTACCCAATGTATTATAAAAGCCTACGTTATTGATTCATTTATATTGACGTGGATTTAATAATTGTGAAGTTAGTAAGTGTAGTATAAGATTTAGCCAAGTACTTCCAAAAACTTTAAAAATTAAGGCTCCAATAATATTCCTTATGATGGTGACAATTTCCCACAATGACTGCATCTCTCAAATCTTGGATTTCAAAAACTATCATTTTGTTTCCAGTTAATTTTGTTAATAAACCGTCTTTAAAAAGTTATCAGATGTTATTCAAATTCAACCTTGGAGTACCGTTTAAAAACATTATGGGGATATATGATTATCATATCCATATCAAATTACTAGGGGTGGGAATTGGCAAAAATGTGACGATTCGATAGTATTGCGATATTAGTATTGCGATATTTGGGCCACGATTCATTATTATAGCGATTCTTAACATATTGCGATACAGCAAGTATTACGATTCGATTGTGCTATATATTGCGATTCATGTCCCCCATATTATTCAAAGGAATTACAAAAAATGAGGAAAATAAGACTGTTCAACTCACTTCAAATGTCACATATCATTCTGTAAACATTATCTTCTACACATTAACTGAAGTGCAAAACCTTAGGAGGGTAGTGCAAAAACTTAAACACTTGTTCTTGAACATTCAGGACACAGGACCTTATTACAGGACAGGGGGTAATTATTCTCTGAATAGGAGACCTCTCACATGAATGGTAAGCTCCCAGCACATAACTTACACACATAAACACATCAGTTATTTAAATACAATAGAGTAACAAATCAGACAAAATAGAGTAACATAAACCTGAGAATAATCATAAAACCGAAATTTACCCACACTTTTGATTTGAAAGAAAATGGAGCGTCGTGTACAACCGGTTGTAATAGTGAAGCCATTTTCATTTGAATTTGCTGTTGAATGCACGACAATAAAGTACCGCAACAAGCGCCACCTTGTGGATGTAATACGCAAATGTAAATGATCAGAGTAAACTCTGAGAAAACCAATGGAGAAAACCCGAAAATAGATAATTTTATTTTGTAATTAAATATTGCATACTTTGCGCTACTGTATCGATATAATTGCGTGCGGCCGTGCGCAAAATATCACAAAACTGAACAGAATCGATTTTTTAGGTTTGTTACGATTTTTCTCCCCACCACTAAAAATAACTAGGGCTGCAGCTATCGATTCTTTTTGTAATCGATTAATCTAGCAATCAATCGATCGATTAATCGAGTAATCGGATATTTTTTTGTGCGTGTGTTTTATTAACAGAATAGTTATATTAAACTTGTGTCTATTTCAGTTAAAGCTGTTATAAGTTATATACTATAAGTTATATAGTATGCAAGTTATAAAGCTATCTCATATGTGAATTTTCCTTTAAGATGTTATAATATAACCACTCTAAGCATCTAAGCATATTTGTGTATTTTGGTAGTTTAACGCTGAAGAAGAGCTGTAACATTACTTGTTGAACACGCAGTAAAAGCTGACGCACTTTTTGTTCCGTGCGTTTTAACTGAAAAATGAGTACTCCGAATCTTTATTAAAAACCAACAGGCTGGGGACTTTATTTTTTTGTTGTTGTCTGTAACTATTTGGCAGACGTGAAATATAAGGTCTCGCAAAGACTGCAATACAATATTTGTTCCTCCATCACGTCCCGGTGTGTACAGTGAATGCATGCTGAAATTCTTTCGTTTCTACATAAAAGTTTAAGCATATGTGATGCATTGCTGCAATTGGTCTGACTGGCGTGTGTGTGTGTGAAGGGGTTATTTTTTTTAGGCTATACTCTTGCAATTGAACGTGATAGTTACGTTTAATGCTTAATGTCATCAAAGCTAAAAATCATATCTAGTCAAACCGCATCACGACATCGCTACAAATACAGTATGGGATTAAAATCAGCGAACATCAATAGGCTTAGACTACGTTACCTTGTTTCAGCGAGTTAAGTGTATTAAGTGCATTAAGTGTGTAATGATCCCACACTTTAGACAATTTCTGCCGTTTATTTACATATTTATTCTCCGCCATCGCGCTAACTAAATTCAAAATATATGCTTCCCGAACAGGTCCGTGTGAATAAACGGCCCGTGTGAAACAATCAAATCCCTGCGCCGCGCGTATAGTGCGCGTCATAGGAATTTAACGAGGTTTCGAGGCAGAGTTTTTGCCTCGAGGAATTTTTGTAATCGAGTAACTCGAGTAACTCGAGGAATCGTTTCAGCCCTACAAATATCCATGGAATAACATCTGATACAATCACTCTAACATGCTAAACCCAAAGTAAAAACATCTTAATTCTGTTTCCAATATTTTGTCCAAAACATACCCTCCTCCTCTCCCTCCTGGTGAGCAGCTGCCCATGCAGTAACCTCCAGACCATCCTGCCAGCGATTTTGGTGTCGATGCCAAGAAGTCGGAAGCCATGATAGTAATGCTTGAGCTCATCCAGAACTTTCTGTCCCAGAGACTTCCTTGGCACTGCTGGTGGTCCTGGCAGAGGTTGAGTGGCAGAGACGGCCGGGACAGCGTCACCCTTGATGGATTGAGAACCCGCAGCGGTGTCCTTCGCCTCTTGCAGCCACGCACAAGAGCTGTGGAGGGGACGTGCAGCTACGCAACCAGGGCGGATCAAGCTGGATGTGTAACAGGGGTACAGAGGCCTGGGACACCTGGCTGTGACGGCAGCCTGTCCGACGAACTCTGAATGATAGCGTACGCATGCAGTTGACCGGAGCGAAACACTGCCGTGTCTTTTAGAAAGCAAGTAGGATCCTCTGAAAGCAAACGAGAACGATGACGTGTTAAAGCATGAAGAAAATAAAATATATTTAGAATATTTAAGGGATGTTCTATGCTCTTGATTTCTACAGAAAATGATTTCAACTTGTTCCTTAGATTGTATAAACAATCAAAATTGTTACAGTAATGTGCTTAAAAAGGCAAACGATGAAGCAAGGTATTATGCTGAGAAAATAATTACAGTTTCATTGTATATGATAACATGAAATTAGTTTTGTTAAAATTGCTTACAAGCCTTTTCAGTTTAAAGTTATATCCAATCTTTCAAAGCATGATCATATAAAGACCATAAACCTGGTAACTTTATAATTACATGCCCAAGGAAGAATGAATAAGACATGTGAAGTGATTACATGTTGTTTTGCATTAATAACATGGATGATGACCTCACCTTGATCTTGTTACAGCGAGAAGCACCTGTGAGCTGAAAACTGCCATTTTGTGACTTAAAATTGGGTGTCCTGCAAAAAAAATTGTAACATTTCAGGCTGTGTGCTCTGTTCCTGGACAGTAAAACACATTTCTATATCTTTACAGGTATTAATGTAAACACTCAGTTATATTTTGTATTATTTCAATGCAAACACTATGGGGAAAAATGTATTATGTCTATCAAAACACAAAATACTTTGGTGGAACCTAGACTAGTTCAATTGTGAGATTGAAAACCAATGAAATGCTTGTCACTATAGGAGTTATTGTTGCTATATTAATAAACAAAATAGATTTCAAAAGCAGATTCACAAATAAATGTAAAGGCATGAATTTAATGTATACAATTAGATTTACAAATATTAAAGAGTTTTAAAATCTGATAAACTTGAGGGACAAATTGTTTATCGTAATTGTAATATTTTAGTTAATCTACTTCCTATTTCAATGTTCGTCTTTCCGTGGTACTTAAAATGGTTTCGTGAAATTATACTTTATTACAAATGAGTGTAAGCTTCACAAAAGAGATTTAATCAGATGTGCACATGGGCTACTGATAAAATCTGACTGTCTGAAGTATTTATGAGGAATAGATTCAAAAATGTCATGTGTCACTGCTGTATTAAAAGACTAGTTGAGTTTCTTTCTTCTGTTGAACACAAAAGCAGATATTTTGAAGAATGTCGGTAACCAGACAGTTGATGGACCCTATTGACTTCCAAAGTAGGAAAAAAATACTATGAAAGATACTACCGTCAACTGTCTGGTTAGCAACATTCTTCAAAACATCTTTTGTGTTCAACAGAAGAAAGAAACTCTTACATGTTTGGAACAACATGATCAATTTTGGATGAACTAATACCCCTAAAGGCGGGCATACACCGTGTGTTTTTCGTCCAATTCTGAGACGAATTCTGACTCGAGTGACTCTTTTTCGGGTCGGGACGATTTTCAGCTTCGCCGTGCGTCGTTTTTCGTGAAGTGTACAGAGGGAAACGAGAGGCGATTAACCTCTGCCGAAGGCAATCGGAAGAATTTCTGGCATGTCAGAATTGCCCAGTTGAAGCAAAGCTATGAACCGATTGCCCTAAACTCAGTGTTTTTTCCCTCACTGCGCCTGTGTGAAAACAGAAGTTTAAACATTTCATCTTTAATGCAGCAAGAAAGAAAACCAAAAGAGGGAGATATTTAAGTTCTGTAGATATCAAACTAGCTATTAAAATTACTGTTGCTTACCTCCAGTTCGTGTTTAATTTTCATTGGTGACTGATTATTACAGTGTTCGGACATAGACAGTTAATTATAGGCCTATAATTAATTGTAATCGACCTAAATGTTTAGATAATTTTCAATGAGGAGGAGTAAGCTTGCTGAAATCACACAGTGTTTGCCCGCCTTTAGAAAGCACGCTGTCGTGACGAAGCGGCGGTCGCGAGCACTGCACTTTTTTTATCCGAAAAGAGAAGAGTTCTTGAGGACAGCCTGATCATGAATTTATCTCAAAGCCGTAACTTTAATTGTCTGTCTCTTCAAAGCTGCAAGTTTAGATTTCTCCTCCAAACTAAATTAGACGATTTATACTTATCGAAGGCTAGGGCTGCTTATATAAGATCCAGGAAAAGATAGCTTGAAGGAGAACTCAATTCTGTCTCAATTTCTTTAAGCTTGAAAAACAAAATTTGACCCTTTCAACAATTGAGAAATGATGTGTTGATGGCAAAATTATAAAAGATCCAAAGGATATAGCCAGTTTCAGTGCCAATTTTTATAAAAATCTTTATAGTTCAAAATGTACAGAGCAGATATCGACTTTGTTTCTGGATTCAGTTATTAATGTTAAAGCTATCTCTGAAAGTTATAGAATGTGTTGTGATGGAGTTGTTACTCATGGGGATGTAATAAGCGCAATTAAGAGCTTGAAAAACAATAAATCCCCAAGATGTGAAGGACTTACAGCTGAATTGTACAAATTATTTGCAGATGAACTTTCTCCTTTTTTAACAAATGTTTTTAAAGAGAGTATTGATAAAGATGCTTTACCTCCTACGTTAACGCAGGGTATATCATCACACTAATTCCTAAACCAAAGAAAGATCTTACCAATTTGAACAAATGGCGACCCATCACACTCCTTAATGATTTTTATTTTTTTTGCCATAATATTTGCTAAAAGACTTAAAGAATGTTTGGATAGCGTTTGAGACAGTCCGGATTTATGAGAGACCGACACATGAATAATGTAACAAGAATGTTCTCATGCTTTTTAAAGGATTTTCTTTTTCATCTCTGTGTCACTCAGTGGATCTGTGTAAGACATTTATAGGTAAACACACAGTGCCTTTCTTCATCTAAATAAAAAAAAAAAAACAATACGAAATTTTGAATCTTGTTTCAGGAGGAGTCTGTTTTATGCCATATGTCATTTCTTATTGGAATGGTTTTGTAAGTGACATTCTCTGGAAAAAAGTTTGGACATTCTCTCACAAATAACTGATAACTAAAAAAATGAGAGAAATCACCTTGAAGTTAATTCATAGGTTTTACCCAGATAAATGTTCTCTAAAGACTTAAGAATGATAGTAATACCCTCTGTTCTTTCTGTTTAGAGAAACCTGAAACTACTTTACATTTATTTTGGAACTGCTCTCTCACAGTGACATTTTGGTGTGATGTTTGTGATTTTATCAAATGTTATGTGAATCCTAACTTTGAATTTACATATAGAAATTTAATTTTTGATTTTCATGAATGTGAAAAGAAAAGTGATATCTATTTTATGAACCGTATGTTTCTGTTAGCTAAAATTCAAATGCACAAATGTAGGTGTTCTAAATGCAATCCTCTTTTTTAAGATTTAAACTTAAAATAATAATGTGTTTTGAATCTATTGAGTTCTCTAAAAACTTAAACACAGCCGCTGTTCTTATAGCTTTTAAGGACTTGGCACTTAATCTGGATTAAAAGACTTAAGGAAATTAATCTGGACAGAAGGACTCTGGAGTATTGTTGTATTATGTTATGACAATAATTGTTGGTAATGTGTTTTTTTGTTGATGTTTTCTTCTACGAGCATTTAATAAAAATAAAAAAAACACTGACTCACGTGTTTATCTTCGTCACCTGCGTCACTAAAACAGAACACAAACACTGAGACCGGCCAAAGTCACAGGCCATATTTAACTCAATACAAGTAACATTTCGGTTTACCCGAAGGTTAGTCTCCAATTGCAACGGAGATAAAATTGTATAAAAGTTTCGTAACATTTACGACCATTATGACACTGACTCAGCAACTATTTAACTGCACTTACATTTTTTTTAATGCGTATGTCAACATGAACTACAGTCTCCACTTCCTATTATAATCACTCGTCCAATGTAAGTTAACGTTTTGTGGTGCGGGTAAGTTAAGTAAAAACAATAAAGTTTTATGACAGGCGCTGAAGGCCACAATAGAGGCCGCAGATACACGATCACCATCTCAAAACAGTAGTGCTAACGTTACGTTACCAGAACCACTTTAAACTATTAATTTACAGATTCTGATCTATGGAAACAGCCGACATACACAACATCAATCAATTTCAGACAAAAGCGATCGGACAATTCTTTTGTTTTACTTTGGTTCGTTAACGTTAATGTACAACTAACATCGAGCGGTTGCTTAAAAACAAATAGACAACGGATGGAAGCGAAAGGGTAGAGATGGTCTACGTGAGATATTGAGTATTAAACAACTAGCTGCTACTAACCTGTGGAAAAGAGTCCGTGTAGGGCGGTATGATGGCTGTTAGGCTGTAACGTTAACCATTGAATATAACTTTAGTGTCAGATCGGATGACGGGGGAGAAAAATGTTTGGCTCGACAGCGCTCCTCCTGCAGCTGAGGGTCAAATTTCCTCGGAGGCGATGGTACGGGAGAAAAACGGACCTTTTGCGGGATGTGATACTCCATTCACGACGGTATGTCACTCCTTTTAGTTTAAATCTAAATAGACTTATAAATTAATACATCCGAGCTGATGTACTGTTTTGATCGGATTTTAAAAATGGCCTGTCGTGTTGACTCTGATGCCCCGGTGAAGCCGAACGTCCCACCGAGGAGGATCATCCGATGAGAGGAGCAGCGTGATTGACAGCAACCAATGACCAATAAACGAGCTCTACGCAATGGCGAAGCTGGCCAATCCGCTGCACGGGGCGGACAGTGGAACTTCCCATGACCTCATCCTTGATGACGAGGGCACATGAGCGTTCACACCTGCTGATCTTAGTTCAGCTATAGTTCAGGGTTGCCATGGCAACAGTCATATTTGCAGTGCCGAGACCAGCGGCAGAGTAGCAAGGCGGTTTTTTTCACATGGTTGTTAGGTAGTTGTGCAGAAGATGGCGCTCAATCCGTATGGGTAGGAAAATAAAATCCTAAATAATATCGTTTTTTGGACTTATTTTCAATTGTACGATCACATTACATTAAACATTTAAGGTAATACAATCGGACTACTTTTTGATTACTTTAGCCTCACTCGTTTATCACATTGATTTGAATATAATAATCATGTACCATATTGAACTAAAAATACACAGAGAAAGAAAATTATTTTAAAAAAAAATCTTTCTTTGTTATCAACTACATGAAGTGCATTAAATATTACATTACGTCAGAGTTTCCCAGACTGGGGTTCATTTATATAATTACAAGTACTTAATTTCTGGAATCTGATTATGTAATCCAGATTACATTTAATGTGTGTGTGTGCGTGCGTGCTGCGTACAAACTGCCCAAGATGAATTAACTAAAAATTGGTTGCATTTTCAAAGAAAAAAAAACTGTAAATTAAACTGGTAGCTAGAAATAGTGTAAGCCTCATTTAATGAATAAAAGTTAGTTAAATTCATCTTCCCCCTCTTTATCCATAAAGCAAACAAATATAAACTATACATTTATATAAATTCACATTTTATAATAATGTCTGTGCAGTGAATTAGTGTGTAAGCTCTAAAATAACAGTATTTATGTAACAAATAGTCAAATGTATTATTGTCTAAAGATAGATGGCTGATATACATAGTAAAATATATTGTCAAATAGTACCCTGCAATATAAATAGTAAAATGATATATGAATAGTTTTACTCTGTAATACGTTCATTACAGCTTAATGCTTTGGTGTCAAGCAATAATATCCTAATCATCTCACTTTAATGGTTTTATTTTGTTGTTATCATAAGAAGAAGAAGAAAAAACTACTTGTCCCAACATGCCCCTCACATCTTGCTGCACAGCCAATGGGGGAGATTTTATTTTGGCGCTGAGACAGAGGCCTCAAGCAGAGGGGCTTTTGTTACAGCTAGAGGGAGGGAGACGGCTATAATAAAATATATGGGAGCCAAATTTCCCTAGGTCTGCAGGAGCATCCCGCAAAAAACGGGGCCTCTCCCGATTCCACAGCCACACATCCTATTATGGGGATCGATTTACGACTGATCTAGCCCCATTTTCTTTCCAAACAACGGATCAGATTTAAAAAAAAAAACGTGGAGTCATAGGGCTTTGTGTTGATATATTTATGTTAACTGCAGCAGGAATCCAGTTTATTTGGTGTATTTGTTTAGAATGGAACACGCTGAAGGTACAGACGCTTTTATTCTACCGATGTTTCGATGCTTCGTTTCATAATATCGCGTTGAATCCAAACATGCGCTGCATGCATTTCTGCTTTTGGTTACAGTAAAGGAATGGTTTTCATCGCACCTTTTCCTGATGGAAATGTAATATGGCCAATTTGATTTAAAGGGGCACGGGCAGCCATGTTGGCATGTTCGCATTCACTTTTTCAGCTTTTGAGGCTCTCCGCATGATGCAGTTTACTAAGAAATATACAATTTTGCATCAAAGCGAATGTTTAAAATATGTCCCGGTGATAAACCAAAGATGTACGTGTTTTAATGGTTTCCCCATGTAAGTTACACACATTAGCACATCCGCTAACGCCGCCTTTCATATAATGTAGCGACATTACACGGGTCAGCTTTACAAGAATGTTGGGAAAACAGATTTTTTTTTTAACTACACAATAACTTAATTTTAATTATTCATGGCCCATGTAGCATTTACACTTAGTTGTGTGTGTTTATACGTTAACAGTATGCTTATATCGGCTCTGTTTTGTTATCCAGAAATCGCTAGCAGGCTAATGTTAGCCAACTGCTGGTCATTGCAGGTTTGTTTCTTTGACATGAAACACAATTTTACAGCTTGGGTTGTTTAGAAACAGTCTTTTATTGTTGTGTGGCATTGAGTAATGTGGTTTATGTGCTAAATCAAAGTCTTAAGTGGGGTTTATTTCTGTTCTTACTGGACAGACAAAACAAGTAAAATAGACTAAATAAACATTGTTTTGATGGGGTTTTTTTTTTGGCCAGCTGGCATAGTGTACTTCTAATTAAACAGGGACAACCTTATAAATGAATGAGGAATTCAAAAGATGATTTAATTTAATTACATTAATATTGTAATGCATTGTTTACAAATATACAGGGATTACAGGGAATGTAGTATGAGGGAAATAGTATTGGACATGTTTGATTTGTAGTATATATGCCAAGCAGGCTGTGTGATTTCAATCTAAACCTTCTAATTTAAGTTTTCTATCCCTCTAAATTCGGGGAAAGTTTGCATAACTTGGAATAATATACTAGAGTAAACTTTATCCCTTGGGAGGGCGGTTGCAGAAGCAGACTAGTACCCTCACAGACTTATTTTTCGCAAAGCATTAACCACAAATTCTTGACGCATTTTGTCTCAAAAATAAATGTATTGAATAGTTTAATAAACATTATTGCCTGAAGCAATGTTTCACAAATGTGATAAGATGAGGTAACGTTTTTTATGCGTCATAAACACATTTTGTCTCTTCCTTCTCATTTTATCAGCAGGCCCTGTAAGAAAAAGGGAAACTTAAGGATGCTGGAGCAGAACAATGGATTTCTCCTTCTCTTTCATGCAAGGGATCATGGGAAACACAATTCAGCAACCCCCTCAGCTTATTGACTCCGCCAACATCAGACAGGAGGATGTCTATGAAGCCATCAGTGACCCAGGAGATGATGGAGGACAGCAAAACTTTGAGTCTCCTTTGGAGTCAGGCTTTTCTTACCCTGCTGAAGACCTCCCAGTTATTACAAACGGTTACCCAACGGGCGTAGGTACCTATGAGCAACAGGCAAAGTTTGCCTTGTACTCTCAGTTCCCCAATGGCTCAGCCAATGGCTACGGTGCCATACGAAACTATGGTGATCACGGTTTGCTGCTCAGTGAGGGCACAGTATTGAGACCCCCAGTGGTCCAGGAGAAGCCACCAACACACATCTCACCTCTGCCTCATCATCATCACCAGCCTCATCATCCTCCTCACCATCACCACCATCAGCAGCAACATCACCCACATAACCCTCCACTGTTACCTCACCACCATCACCCGCCTCCTGTCTCTCACCTAATGCCTCACGTGTTGCCGCCCCCTCCTCCCTTGCTCTTGCCCTCTTCTCCACCCCTCCTGTCACCTCAAGAAAGCACTGTCTCCAACCCCACTGTGCAATCTACCAACACTCCAAAAAAGACCAGCTCCCCAGAGATCAAAATAAAGATCATTAAGACCTACCAGAACGGCAGGGAGCTGTTCGAGTCCTCACTGTGTGGGGACCTTCTGCAAGAGTTTCAGTCCGGCGAGGCTTCAAGGAGAAGACATGAGCAGAAGAAAGAGAAGAGGAAAAAGAGAAGCAGCAGGCATGGTGCTTGTCACGAAGAGGAGAGCCAGCAGCCTTGCAAAGGCGTGGAAGAACGATCCAGTGTTGTCCACAATCCCGCACAGCCCAGCGAAGGTCATGTTGCGTTCAGAGAAGAGCAACCTTCTTCAACCCTCAAAAGCCCCAAAGCAGAACCTAAGGAACAGAAAGTAAGTTTAAAATTTTTGACATGTTTATAGTTGTTTCCACTTAGGAAGATGTGAAAAAAAAGTCTTGGGAATCTCTGGTTTTATGAGATGCTTACTGTTCTTGTTCATCCATGACAATCTTGTGTACTTGTTTAGGTCGAAAAGCACTTTCCTTCGGTCATCACTAGCACTGGCTCTTGTCAAGAGTATGAGATCGGTGACTTGGTGTGGGCTAAGGTTGGGACATATCCTTGGTGGCCGTGTATGGTGTCATCAGACCCTCAGTCAAACGTTCATATACGTCTTAATACGAGAGGTAACTTATCTACTACAAGTACATATTGTTAAGGTTGGAATACTCTACACAAATCTGTTAACAGATTTTAAAACACTTTGTATCATTCACTTGCCAACTTTGAAAATGGTTACATAGAAAAACTGGGCATCGTAAAGCTAATTCACTCTGCAACGACAGACGTCAACTAGGCTTGCTGCAAAAGTCGGTGTTGCCGGTATTTCAGGTGTTCAGCCGCAACACCATCACTTGCCCAACACGACACCAAAAATCATTTAGTTCCCTTAGAGAACAGACACTACAATTAAAAACTCAACATGTCTGTTCAATTCACCGTGAGCTGAACAAGTGTCGCAGCACAGATCAGGAGTCAGATTTCACCTCACTTCGCCCATTTCACTGACAAGACAAGGTGGAAGATTTGATTTCAAAGCAAAATGTAAAAGCGCCTATTTAAGCGATTTTCCTTTTTTATACTGTTTTGTTGTGTTTTTCATTAAGAATAATAATGAACCTACTATTCAAGCAACTGCAGCCTCTGAATTGGCGCTAATTCAAAAGCAAAAGTCAAGTGCCTTATACATTCATAATAGTGCATGTCCACTGGTGCTGAGTGTGTGTTACTTCCATTGGAATTAATTGAAAATCCCCCCAGGGATACCGGTATTACCGGTGTTGTCACATGTCGATTAACCTGTGGAAAAATTCTCACCGTCCTATCCCTTACAGTAGCTTAGACATTTCACGACCCAACAAATGCAGATTGAACATGCTCAATCGGCGAAAGAAAGTGCTGACCAATGCCACCAGACGCTGACAGGGATAACACATCGATCCAACTAAATCCGACAAATGTGTTTGTTGCCATTGGTTGGCCTATGATGGTCCAGTGTGAGTTAGTCTATATACTAAATGACTGAGGATCACAAACTACCAGACTTTCAAGTCGTTCCAAACATAACAAACTCATTCAAAAACATGTCTCATTGCTAGGAGATGCATGACAAATGTAAATAATACATGTTCTAAAATCAGCCCAAAATGTTGAGCATGTTATGAAACAAGAAATTGAACCTAAAAAAATCTTTGCCCATCAGACGCTACACAGTTTTCTGTGAAACCTGTCAACTCTGATTGTGACAAATCTGCAGACTGGCTCTGAATTTCGCAACTAGTGTCAACTCCTCCAGACTGTAAATCGGGAAATTTTGGAAAAGTCGTGTAGGGCATTTCAGTTACTAATTCTACTGGCTTGCTTACAATTTATGTTTCTAATATCTTGTTTCCATGGTTCCTGAAAGGTGTTAAGGAATACCATGTGCAATTCTTTGGGAGTGTCCCTGAGAGGGCCTGGATACATGCGAAAAGAATTGTGGTGTACCAGGGTGAGAGCCAATTTGAGGAGTTGCAAGCAGAAACACTAAGGAAGACAACCAACCCAACGGAGAAACAAAAGGTATCCCATACCTCTAAATTTGGTGCTCTCCTTACTGTGGTCATTTCTGAGTGCTCATTCTGTGGTTTATTTATTTAATAGTTGCTGAAGCCTCAGTCACAGAAGGAGCGTGCCCAGTGGCAAGTGGGTGTGGGTCACGCTGAAGCCGCACTGCAGATGACACGAGAAGAACGCAACGAGACTTACACCTTCATCTACATTGACAAGGAACCTGGTGCTGCTGCTGTTGCTGCTGCTGCTGAAACTGAAACTGTGACCTCACCTAGGGCAACTGGTAAAATCCGGCCTGAACGCAAGCAAAGACGCTCTAAAGGCAGTGCTGGAGCCAAAGAGGAGCCTGTGCCCCGTCGGCAGCAGCCGCGGAGGCAATGCAGCATCAACAGTAGTGGGGAACCATCATCTCCCAATCAGGGAGAGGATGATATGGACCCAGAGCAACCCCATAGCCCACCAAAACCAGATCCCCACCCACAGGAACCCTCCCCACCTCCAGTCAGGACACCTTGGAGGACCGCTGCAGCCCGCAAGCTCCTCCCGCTCTCCATTACCATGAAGAAACTCAACGTAGAGATCATAAAGTGTGACTGGCAACTCCCAAAGCAAAAGGTGGACTTACCTAAGACGACAGAGAGTGAGGAGAGGCCCAGCGATCAGGTTCAGTCACCTGAGGTAAAAATGGAAAAAATGCTTTTGAACATGAGGAAGTCTGCTACAGTAAATAATATCGTGGCACCATCAATCACTGTCATGTCAGTTTCACAAAGTAAAGTGTAAATCAAACGTCGAAACGTAATTTAAAAAATGTGTAATTAAATAGCTACAATTTCTTCAGTCTGAACACTAGTTCCCCACAAGTTACTACCACTATGCAATAAAGTAAAAATCCGAAATTTATGTTCGGTCACACTTTAGTTTAGGGTCCAATTCTCACTACTAACTAACTATGACTTTTGGCTCAAACTCCTAATTTCTGCTTATTAACAGTTATTAAGGTAGTTGTTAAGTTTAAGTATTGGGTGGGATTAATTGATGTAGAATATGGTCATTCAGAATAAAGCATTATGTGTGCTGTAGAAGTATTGGAGAATTGGACCCTAAACTAAAGTGTTACCGTACGTTTTTTCACATGTAATATTTAAAGGTGCAGTGTGTGATTTTTAGCGGCATCTAGTGGTAAGGTTACAAATTGCAACCAACAAAAGTTACGGTGGCCGACAGGAAAATATGTCACCGTCTGAGACAGCAGAGAGTAGCCAGTTCAGCAAAGAGGTTTCTTTACAAGGATAAATTATTCAGTAAAACTATATGTTATTGCAAATTTTATTGTTACTTGTTCATCATTGTGTCAGTGTTTTATTCGCTGAACTAAGCTTGCTTCCTTGCACGAAGAGCAACATAGTAACGAAACGCGTTTGTCCCTTTAGGGCTACTGTAGAAACATGTCGCCGCATTTCAATGTAAGGGGACCCGCGGTGTATGTAGATAGAAACTGCTCATTCTAAGGTAATACAAATATAACGGTTCATTAAGTAAGGTCATACACCACTGAAAACTTTTTTTGACGAAACGCACTCTGTAGCGCTGTTTGTTTGCTGTCGGCTACGGTAGAAACATGACGACACAATATGTCGACCTCCATAGAAGGGGGTGCCCGCGGTTATGGAGATATAAATGTCTCATTCTAAGGTAATAAAAACATAACGGTTCATTATGCAAGGTCGTTATACACCACTGAAAACATAGCTATGGATCTTATATTACATTTCTGTCAATAGATCCTCAGAAATATTACACAATGCACCTTTAATTTTTTCAACAGCAGATGTGTTGTTACTGTTATGTAAATAAAGCTGAATTTTTTTTTGATTAAGATCTATGACTTAATACGCTTATTTCACGCAGCCGTTATTTTGAAATCGAAATCGAGGCTACGGTGGGAAGAAAACCGGAAGTGTCGCCTTTAATCAAAGGAGAGTCGCGAATGCGATGGCGTGTGGTTGTGTTTAATGTAGAAATTAGTTATTTCTTTCATACTTTATACTATATACAGTGAAATTCATTAAAAATAAATTATCAGAAAGTAAAAAAATAAGCAGGAACGAACTATATCTACATATCCTATATTGGATATTAACATCCAATAGTGTAAATCGCGGCAGCAGCTTCAGGTTGGTGGTCCAAGGCATTGTTGTTTATCTTTACTTCAGAGGTTCTTCCCACCGGAGCCTCGCTTTCGATTTCAAAATAACGGCTGCGTGAAATAAGCGTATAAAGAGAAGTAGATATGAACTAACTGAAGTAAAATAAATTTAAATAAAAATAAAGCTTGCTAAATAAAAATAAAAATAAAAAACTAATCACAAGCACAACAAAATTACAAAAAAAGTAACACATTAAAATGAAATCTGAAAATATAAAAACAAAGAGGAACAGAAAATATTAAAAATACTATAGTAAAATGGATACTAAATTAACACTGGCTATTTGCATAATAACTAGTGCAACTTAGTATACTAATTTTATAAGTTTGTTATTGTGTTGGTTTTGCACATCTATTTTTGCACCCACATTTGCCAATATTAGCTTTCTTGCCCATCTGACTCATTTAAGCCAGGGTATACTAACTAGATGATAACTTTTTCGTTAGCTAGTCTAGAATAAACGTCACCAAATTTGCTTTGAAGCATTACTTAACCAAAATAATGTATTAAGTCTGTTTAAAATGTTGTAAATGTACATGCAAAGCTATTATAGCCTACAATTTAGTTAATTACTAAGCTGCAACTAGCTAACCCAAATGTATGGCTCTGCGCTCACTCTTCATGCATGCTGCTTAAGAAGATATTGCACCTTTTCTGACAAGCAGTGGTTGTTAGTTAAAAAAAAACTCAATCTATTCCACCATAGGGCTCCAGTGATAAAGCAGAAGCAGAGACGTGTTCCAGTGAAGAGGAGCGAGCTGCGTCTCCCTCAGGCTGGAGTGACCAGGAGAGCGCTGAGCACGCTTCAGCAGAGCAATCCACAGGTATTTATGAGTTACACAAACTCCCTTTGACAGAGATGTTCAGATGTCCTTTGCGGTATAAGTCTGATCCATGAAATCATCCTCTGTGTGTGTGATGCCAGAGAGAAAGCAGCAGCGCCGGTCTGTGCGAAGCCGTTCCGAGTCGGAGAAGAGTGTGGAACCAGTGCCAAAAAAGAAAGTGAAGAAAGAACAGGTAAAGCGCATAAATTTGTACTATTAAATTATGTAAAAGTGATGAATCCAACAAACCCGCTGCATTTATTTGTTTTCACCACCTACGTAGTTTCACTAAAGGAATGATCCAAATCAGATGACGATGCAAACCTGTTATTTATATATTTATAATGGTCTATTATATGTTTTTGGAGAACGTTATTTGCACAGAACAATTCCTCGTCTTACAGGCAAGTTCTGAATGGTCAGGCATGGAGGATACAGAAGACTACTACAGTCTGACTGGCATATTGTACAGCATCACTCCACCACTACAATCCAGACACTTGAATCGGCTCTTAAAATAATGAAAGAATTTTGTACTATATTATTACTGATGCCATGACTGAAAGAAAATGTAAACAAACATCACTTTTAAAGAAAACTAAATTATTGCATCTGGTAAACACCTCTGACTTTTGTTAAAAGGCACTCTGTAATTGACTAAACTTGCACAAAAGGTGCTGTTTGGGCTAAAAAGATGCACAATTAAATGAAATGCATACAGAGCAGTGATTTACCGTCACAGATAGCACCTGGTCATAATACTAGCAGAAAAGTGACATTATGGTTAGTGAATTAAAGGGAAAAATCTTATAACAAACATGCCTTTTCATGTTTTTTTAATTCTGCAGGCTGAAACAGCACCTCAGATGGATTTCAGAACAGGGTCGCAAAAAGGTGCTTGACACTGCAAGACGAATTTTACATTTAAGTTTTTTTTAAATGTCTTCTTAGATGTAATGTTTTAAATGGTCAGCCTATGAATTCATTTATATCAATACCCCGTTACTAACATTACTTCAATCCTGTAGGTGCCAGTGAGATCTCAGACTCGTGTAAACCACTGAAGAAACGCAGCAGAGCATCTACTGATGTGGAGATGGCCAGCTCACTGTACAGAGATACTTCTGATTCTGACTCCAGAGGCCTCAATGACCCACAGGTCAGACTAGACTCAAAAATACAGTCACAGTACTAGCAGGATATGTTGATTGACACCTGAATGATACTGTCCTTCTTGGGTTACACAATTGTTATGACAAATTTGTTCATTTGAATGTTTAGCATGTTTTGTAGCCAAATGACATATGGGCTCTGGCTTTAACGTCACATTTTTGCATCCATTTGCATCTCTGGTAGACTGGATTTGGGAAGCGCTCGGACAGTCCTGCTACAGTAGATGCTGACGGATCTGATGCACAGTCCGTGGACTCCAGCCTGTCCCGTCAGGGAGGAAATTCCTCAAAAAAGGACACAGTCTGCCATGTGAGCACTATAAACAGTTTTTATATAACATTATATATAATGACACAATATACTGTTTAAATTATTATTTTGTTTACATTTCTGAATGAAGTCTCTTATGCTCACCAAGGCTGCACTTATTTGACCAAAAATACAGTAAAAACAGTAATATTGTGAAATATTGTTACAATTTAATAAACTGTTTTCTATATTAATATATTTTAAAATCTAATTTATTCCTGTGATCAAAGCTGAATTTTCAGCATCATTACTCCACTCTTCAGTGTCAAATGATCCTTCAGAAATCATTCTAATATGATGATTTGATTCTCAAGAACCATTTCTTCTTATTATCAACGTTCAAAACAGTTCTGCTGCTTAATATTTTTGTGGAAACTATTTAAAAAAATCAACAGGAAAATCAACAGCACAGTTCTTTTGAACAGCAATCATTTGAAATGTCTGTACTGTTGATTACTTTAATGCATCCTTGCTGAATAAAAGGATTAATTTCTTTTAAAAAGAAATGAACTAACCCCAAACTTTTGAACAGTAGTGTATTATATGACAGTGATATTACCTTCAATACATTACATTTTATTTGAATGTCACTGTTGTGCATTTAAAATGTCTTTAGGTGATATTATAATTGAAAGATGCCTTCATTCTGGTGTTTATCGGTGCTAAAAAGTGATCACTAGGTTTTGCTACAGAGCTATTTTATGTGGCTTTGGGTTAATAGAGGTCGCAGCAGATCAGCATCCGATCTATGGAAGCTTTTCACCATGGAATAAAAATTAAGTAATTGACTTTTTTTGTCTCACAATTGTTAGTTTACATATTGCAATTCTGCAGTTTATCGCAGTTTGTTATTTTATAAGTTTG
Source organism: Siphateles boraxobius (assembly GCF_051911475.1). Lineage (NCBI taxonomy): Eukaryota > Metazoa > Chordata > Actinopteri > Cypriniformes > Leuciscidae > Siphateles > Siphateles boraxobius. The sequence continues at coordinate 15,838,928 of NW_027508866.1, forward strand.
GTCACAATTAGGGTCCAATTCTCACTATTAACTATGACTTTCGCATTGTGAAATACACAAGCGAGCAGTTGAGCGATTAGCAATTGCTAAAAAAAAATCATAATTGTTAAATTTAACAATTGCGAAATAAAGTAAATTTTACAAGCTTTCATAGAAATGTAAAATAATAGATCAGGTTTTGTATGACACTTTCAGGTGGAATAAGAATCTGTTGTTTTGGATCTTCTGTACAATCTCGTAGGTGTGTGAAACATTCGGGGATTCTTTGGTGAGCTGTGAGGGAGACTGTAACAGGCTGTTTCATCCAGAGTGTATGGGATCTAACAGTGGAACAGAGGGTGAACTACTGTGTCCAGAGTGTAAGACAGGTGAGCAATGCATCTGATTTGTGATCAGATTTTCAAAAGCTGTAATCAGTTAAACAACCCACCAAAAACGTTGAAAAAAAAGATCTCTATAGAATACACTATCTTAATGTGAATAGATTCAGAAAGCTCATTATGTCACGCATTTCATTTTTTTTGAGAATTAGAATTTCAGTAGAACACTAGAAAAATTATTCACTGTTTTTTGAATAATTTTCGGAGTCTAATCTGTTTGTCGCCGTCACTTTCTCCAGGTTCCCACCCTTGTTTCTCCTGCAAGGACATGGAGGGTGATGTTAAGCGGTGTTCGGTGAACGGTTGTGGCCGTTTTTACCACGATACCTGTGCCCGCAAGTTCACTGGCACCACCACCGATACTAGAGGCCTCCGCTGCCCTCAGCACAGCTGTGCCACATGCTGTCTCGACAGAGACCTTCACAAAGCTTGCAAAGGTACACCACAGATATATTGAACTTATTCATTGTGTTTTACAGAAGCATTTTTCTGAAACACACGTTTTTCTTTTTGCTTTTAGGCCGTATGATGCGATGTATCCGCTGTCCGGTTGCGTATCACACAGGAGACGGCTGTGTGGCGGCTGGCAGTGTGTTGATAACACCCCACATCATAATATGTAGCAACCACTCCAGTTCCAGGAAGAACGGACACTTTTCCTCACCTGTAAACGTAGGCTGGTGTTTCATCTGCGCTCGAGGTACGTTTAGCCTGACATTCTCCAGTCCTTGCATAATAGCTAATGACAGAATTACTGAGTTGATTAGATTTGTGTGTTCATTGTATCACACTTTAAATGTCATTTAAATGAGTTCTTGTCAAAACATATTTGCACTTAGTGAATGCAACACTTTTTAACAGTCTTCACACCACATTAGAAGCTTAATGTTCTCTGGTGTCATCCTTTGCAGTGTTCAATGTTCCTTCTCTTTAAGAGTAGGACACTAATGTGACCTCTGATCTTCTATCTTGTCATCTAATCCTTTACTGTTAGATGTACTGTGTGTTCGTGATCCATCAGATCATGTTTGTTTCCTACTAATTAGTAACATTTTAATTGTCTGTGATTCTTCTGGGGAAGGACTGAAATTGAATTCAAAATGTAATATCTAATTCTGAACTTTTATAATGAAAAAAATAATAATTTATTTTAATTGATTCGTTTTTTAAATAGTAAAATTGTAATAATCTCCCACTTTCAGAAAGTTATGTCTTACTATCTTTAGCTTATGACTATAATTTTTGAGTAGGGATGCACAGATATAGAGATTATTGCCTTCATAATTAATTTAGATGTGTGTAATATATATATATATATATATATATATATATATATGTGTGTGTATATATATTAGAAATTAAATGTTTAATATCAGACCTAAAGTTATATCTGCATACCAGTTATACCAGCAGCCATATCACCCTGTAGCCCAAGACTGGTTGCCCACTGAAGCTAAACCAGGTTGCTGCTGGAAGAGGTGTTAGTGAGGCCAGCAGGGGGCGCTCACCCTGTGGTCTGTGTGGGTCCTAACGCCCCAGTATAGTGACGGGGACACTATACTGTCAAAGAGCATTGTCCTTTGGATGAGATGTTAAACCGAGGTACTGACTCTCTGTGGTCATTAAAAATCCAAGGATGTCCTTCGGAAAAAGAGTAGGGGCATCCTAGCCAAATTTGCCCCTTGGCCTCTGTCGATCATGGCCACCTAATCATCCCCATATATAGTGATTGGCTTCATCACTGTCTCTTCTCCACCAGTAAGCTGGTGTGTGGTGGGCGTTCTGCCGCAGTATGGCTGCCGTCGCATCATCCAGGTGGATGCTGCACATTGGTGGGGGTTGAGGAGATTCCCCCTTCCATATGTAAAAACACTTTGAGTACCTAGAAAAGCGCTATATAAATGTAACAAATGATTATTTATTATTTGGTTTAATTTAATTAAAAAATCCAATCCAAATACAAAAATCCAATAAAAAAATTAATTGGTAATATTGATTGGTACCAAATATGTTCACAATATTATGTATCTCTAAGTTAATGTCAAGTGCGTTCAATAAAGAATCTTACAGCAGTTGTTTAATAAGTCTATAATATGCCTAGACCTAAACCACCCAAAATAATCAAGATTTTCATGCGTAAATGGGTATTTTTAATGCACTGATATTGGATAGTGTTTTGTTGCACATGTAAATGCACTCAGCGTTGGTTTCTTAGAACAAGTTTTGAAATGATCAGATTCAGACACCTTCCCACTTTTGTAGAAAATATCTAACGCTCTAATTTCTCCAGGAACTAATTGGCAATGCTAAACTGAATTTGTCTGTTGGCATGGGAGCAGCTGCATGTCATTAAAACCAATATTTGTCAATATACAACCTATGTTATTAAAGGAATTAAATATGTAATTTACTCACCCTCATGTTGTTCCAAACTCGTTTCACTTTATTTCTGAAATGCAAAAAGAAGAATGTTGCGGTTGTTGTCCCCCCCCCCCCCCCCCCCCCCCCCATGCAGTTGCAATTGAGGACTGAAGTTTTCAAGGTCAAATAAGAATCAATAGTACCATAAAAATATCATCAAAGTAGTCTCTATGGCCATGCTCACACAGCAACAAAATGCAGTTGTCAGTTCTGTATTTAAGTCTTTATTATGGTTACTTTCACACACAATTCAGTCATTTATGGGAGTGACAAGACCATTCTATGAGCGAACTCCCACCTGTAAAATTCAGGACTCACAACTAGGCTTGCTGTGTTACACTCAGTGTTACAATTTCTGTGTTGTTTGGCCGTAAACCGATTACATAACCTGGCCACAGCGGCTTTTTTATAAAAAATAGAAACCATTTGGTTCAGTTGGACGAGGAACTCAACAATTATAAACTGAAAGCATCTGCTCCATTCAGACTGCAGAGTCGCAACAGGAGTTGTCATCACTTATCATGTGATGAGAATAAGGAGAGATGACTGACAGAATGATGGTGGAGGATTTAGTGCGCAACAGATCCTGAGCATCGTTGACAAATACCTTAGCTTGTAGCCTAAAATGTGTGGTCAGTTCCAGCGTTCCCTATAAACAGAGGACGTTATCGCGAATTTGAAATCTAAAGTATAAAGCGAGTGCACATTCAAATGCGATTTCAATAACCCGCATATTTATATCGGCTCCTCTATGCCCACAAATGATGTTATAACTGACAGTTTGAATGTAGCCTATGTAGTCTTTTTTCACTGAAAGATAGGTTTGGAGCAACATGAGGATGAATGAATATCTTTACATATTTAAATGAATTGTTCATTGAACATTGGGCTAGCATTAAAAGCAGAAAACTGCAAGAAAGAATTGTTTTTCCAGAACAAATTTTATCAGGCTTATCCCTAAAGCTCCCACTCTAACACTGCAGTATTCCTCTTTCGACTCTCCTTTTTTGTGTTCTCTTTTCAGGACTACTTATTTAATCACGTGTCCTTTTTTTTCCTAATGTGTGTTTTCTGGAATCATGGGTAGTTTCATTACTCATGACTTTTCCTGTTTGTCTCGTGTAGGGCTTTTAGTGCACGACCATACTGACACCATATTAAGTTCATATACCTTTAAGTCGCACTACCTTCTGACTGAGTCAAATCGTGCTGAGTTGATGAAATTACCTATGATTCCTTCTTCTTCGTCAGCTACCAAAAAGAATATTGGGAAAGGTAAAATCATGTTTTCTTGGTTTATGTAGTTTGCCATCTGTATGCTTTCACAGCTGTGTTATTGCTACTTTTTATTTATTTCTTTATTTTTGGGGCCATTTTGTTGCTCTTTATTTTACACCATCACGCTGCTTCTAATGCACATAGTGGGCTTGAAATAACACGCAGCAACAAATATCTTAAATTTTCATAGTTTTTTACTTTAAAATCAGAAATTAATTTGGATTAACAATTTTTGGGATAGAAGGCACCGTAAGTCAAATCTTTGTCTACCTTGGGAATTTAACTAGGTTATTATATGTCATGTTATTCCGAGTCCGTAACACAGTTCGGCTTAGCATTAATTGCTTGGCTTGTTTTGCTTGAGCATAATTATACCCTACCACCCTCTGAACATAAACATATTTTGGATGGCAATTTTAATAGAGCCAACAGCAGGGTCCCGGAAGTAAAAAAAATCCCATTCATTTTGTCCATGGAGAAATAGAATTTTTTTTTAAAGATAACTTCTACATCTCGAGCTCCAATGATGCTTCTGTTAAAGCTAGTCAATGAGATATCAGTTTGATTTGACATAAAAAAAAATTAAGTCATCATTTTCTCACCCTGGTGTTGTTTTAATGCATTATGCCTTTTTTTCCTTTTCGGACCACAAAAAGGGACATTTAAAAAAAATAACTTGCTTGCGCCCGTCCATATTATGGCAGTGAATAGTGACCCGCATCAAGCTTTTAAAAGAAGATGCAAAAGCATCACAAAACGTGTCGTGCAACACGTGTCGTATATCCCTTGTGTCCTGGGGGGTGTAAGATAGGGTTTGCTAAAAAACAAACTGAAAATTGATGTATTATTTAACGAAATGCTGACCTTGGCTGTTGGTTGTCTGTGCACAGCACGCGTTCGTTTATAGACTCCATTAGTGCCACCGTTTACTCTGAAAAAGCACACAAGTTGTGAGAAATCAAGATTTTGAGAGAAAATGTGGCATTAATTACAACACTTGAAAATCACACAAAAAAAGTATCTGTGTACTTTCTTCTCTGAGTTGAATATATCTGGGCTGGAACCCTTTGTCTGATGAGAGTCAGAATGACAGTTGACAGATGTGAACATAACTTATTGTTGCGACAAACACAACAGATAAGAAAGAGAAGAAAGGACATGGATTGTTTTTCATGTTGCATTTTTCTTGTCATGATTTCTCACAATCCCAAAACGTCTCATGAACGCATACGTTGCACGGCCGTGCACAGAAGACCAAAGGCCAAGGTTAGGATTTTCATTAAATGCATAAACCCTATCGTATACCACCAGAACACATGGGATATAAGACACACACGTGTCGATGGGACCGTTCTGTTATACTTTTGTATCTCTTTATAAAGCTTTATGCTGGTCTCTATGCACAGCCATTGTATTGACCAGCGTGAGCATGACATTTTTTTTTTAATTATCCTTTTGAGGTGCGAAAAAGAAAAAGGGCATACTGCATTAGAACAACACCAGGTAATGTAATGTAAAATGTATAGTTTATATATGTGGTTTTAATTAGTTTCTGTATATTGTACCTTTTAAAATATTTTAACTATGTAATTTGTGACGATTCATGGGATGAGTTGTTCATTCCCTCATAAATTAAATACTAAATTTGTTTGTTGTTGCTTGAATCACAAAATCATATTCATTTATTTAAAGCTGGTTGGTTTGGTTCAGTAAGGTTCAGAACTCTTTATTTAATTTTTATTTTTTTTAAATCACTCTGGAGAAAATGAATCGGAAAAACACTCCCGGAACCAAAGCGGCTGGAAAAGTGGGTACTCACTGATGCGCTCCTTCCTTTGCTGTCCATCAGCCCTATTATTCTTGTCAGTCAAATCAAGCATTTTAAATGACACCATCCAAAATAAATGCTCTGTGTCTACTAGTGTACTGCAGGTGATGTTAATGCGGACAATCAGTCAGTGTGCATCACGGCATGTTTCCCATAGTCCCCCCCTCTGATCATTCACTATTGGCTGCTTATTTAATCACCTGGCACATAAAAAAGCACATTAACAATGGTGAAAGGTGTTAGTCATCAAACCCTGTCTTTTGAGCCTGTCAAATTGAACTTCAAATTGGCATTTAGAATCCAAACGAATACGTTGAAGCACTTCAGAGGTGTATGTTGAGGAAATATAACTGTCTGATTCTGACATGCTCATGGATGAGGTTTGTGGAATACCGCCTTATTGGGAATGGACAAGCATGTGGTGATACTTTGGGTATCATTTTATTCGATTCTGTGTTTATGTGCGTGTGTGTGCTTGTCAAAAAGGAGGAAGACTGTTGTGTTGTGAGGCCTGTCCCGCCTCATTCCACCCCGAGTGCTTGAAGATGGAGATGCCAGAGGGGACGTGGCTGTGTGGGGAATGCAGAGCGGGAAAGAAGCCTCACTATAAACAGATAGTCTGGGTCAAGCTGGGGAACTACAGGTACGTCCGTTCAACTGTTGAAAGTCTCCTAGTCTCCAAAAATGTGTTTTACTAAACTAAAGGCAAGTTCATGGCACAAAAATATATATTTTTTAAATTGCACAAAAGATATTCACACAAAATCTAATGTAGAATAATATAGTAAATGCATAATATTTATATAATAAATTAATAATTAAATGTTTGATTTTGTTAAAAAAAATCTATATATATTTTTAAAGAATATATTAAACTTGGGTTCACCACGTTTGATTTTTTTCATTACATTATTTTTAAAAAATGTAATGGGTGTTTTGTTTTGTTTTGAAAATTTAGAATTTATGTGAATAGGTCCGTAAAAATGGCTTAATGATAACCATTTTCTTTTTAAACGTTACCTATCTTTGAAAATAACTTTTTGTGTCACAGCTGTGATACTGCTATTGAAATTTGCTATTGCTAGTCAGAGGCAAATAGCACAGGCAGAGTTCTAAAGGTGCGTCTCAGAAAATTTTATTGAAAAAAATATGCTTCATCAGTTATTTAAGAAAGTGAAAATGCAATATATTGTAGACTCATACCACATAAACTAAACGACCACAGCTTTGAAGACAGTATTGAGTCCATAAATAAACATTGTACTTTTCAGAACTTAAAAAAATTGGATTGTATCGTAAATCCTTTTTTTTTTTTTTTTGATTGATCTTAGGAAATATTCTAATATTTTGAGATACTTGATTTTTGATTTTCATAAGCCATAATCATCTAAATCAAAACAAAAAAAGGCTTGAAATATTTGTTTCAATTATCTAGAATATATGAAAGTTTCACTTTTTGAGTTAAATTATGAAAATTGTTTAAGACGCACCTGTACTCATCCATACACACCTGCATTGAGCTTTGATTGGACAAACATTTGGACACGCCTTCAAGTGCAACATGAGTCATCAGCATTTTTGTTTTGTTTTCCAAGAAGATAATGTCAAAATTTCAACTGTGTGACCAGTGAATAAGTTGTAGACTTAATGTTGATGTTGATGTTGAACCATGTGTAGGTGGTGGCCCGCTGAGATATGCAACCCTCGCCTGGTTCCCTCCAACATCCAGAGTCTCAAGCATGACATTGGCGACTTTCCAGTCTTTTTCTTTGGATCGCATGACTATTACTGGATAAACCAGGGCAGAGTTTTCCCATATGTTGAGAGTGATAAGAACTTTGCTGAGGGGCAGGTTGGCATCAATAAGACATTTAAAAAAGGTGAGATACTAGACCATTTCAGTGAAGTTTTATTATTCTTTTATAATAATTCGCCATATGTTGCACGTAAAGGTGATGACTTGAATAAATGTCAAGCTAAATTGACTTCTAAATGTTTTTTCTGTGTGTGTAAAGCACTTGAGGAGGCAGGAAAAAGGTTCCAGGAACTAAAAGCACAGCGAGAAACCAAGGAGGCCCTCGAACAGGAGCGCAACTCTCGCAGACCCCCACCATACAAACTTATCAAGGTACAGGATCTAGTCCAAATCCTCTATCTATGGAAAAATGTGTTGCTCCATTTGAAAAGCTTGCATTGTCTTTCAGTAGATGTTAGTAATATCACAATATAACTATTTTGGCTGGAGAGTTTTTAATTTTATATAACCATGTTGTAATATGTAATTTTTATTTTTTTGTTTTGATAATCAAGTGACTTATGAAAGGGATTTTTTTTATTGCATTTAAAAAAATAATTTCAATCTTTTTTTTAAACAATCAAAATATTATTTATACAGTTTATAGTTTGCTCCCGAACACTTTACAATAAGGTTTCATTTGTTAATATTGCTTAACTACATTAGAAATATTTTTCATTGTTTGGTCATGTCATGTTAACTAAAGCATTTATTAATCTGTTAATGTTAATCTCAACATTAAATAATATGGGATTAAAATCAAACGTTGTATCTGTTAACATTAGTTAATGAGTCTGAACTAACATTAATTACTGAACAGTTGTATTTTTATTAATTAATGTTAACAAAGATTAATAAGCACTGTAACAAATGTAGGGTATTGCTCATTGTTAGTTAATGTGTTAACTAAGCTTAACTAATGGAACCACATTGTTGTAAAGTGTAAAGTGTAAACTTTACATTGTAAAGTGTTACCGTTTGCTCTTTAAGAAATATTTCATTTTGTTTGTATTTGTATATATAATCTCTAATAATCTGACCTATTGCTTGACACATTTCTACTGGCAAATGGTACCATTATACGGCCCATCCTTTTTGTATACACCTTTCATATTAATTACTCTACCATGGAAACTGTACAAAAAAAGCAAAAATCATATTAAATCAAACTAAAGTTCTGTGTTCTTGTCCTTGTTTCTTACAGTCCAATAAGCCAGTTGGGAAGGTGCAGTTGCACGTCGCTGACCTCTCAGAGATCCCACGTTGCAACTGCAAACACACAGATGAACGTCCTTGCAGCCAGGACTCCCAATGCTTGAACCGCATGCTGCAGTACGAGTGCCACCCGCAAGTCTGTCCCGCAGGCGACCACTGCCACAACCAGTGCTTCTCCAAACGCCTCTACCCTGACACTGAGGTCATTAAGACCAGCGGCCGAGGGTGGGGCCTAAAGACCAAGCAGGACCTCAAGAAGGTGAGAGTTTGGATGTCTGAGCAGAAAGTCTAACGGCACTAATGGCCTGGACCTTTAATTCAGTTAAGTTACAAGTTTCAAATCTTAAGATATAAATTGGAAACGTGTTGTAAAATCCCATAGTGACTAAATATTTCTAGGTATGCTCCAGGGTTATTATAAACCAAAACTATTGAAATATTTGTGTTAATTGAAATAAAGTTAAAATAAAATGTTAATGAATAAAAAATTTGAAATGTTGCATTGACAACTAACTTAAAAGGATAGTTCAGCCAAAATATATTAAATATTCTGTCATTTACTCACCCTCAAGTTGTTCCAAACCTGGATGAATTTCCAAACAGTTGATGGGCCTAGTATATTCCATAGTATATTTTTTGAAGAAAGAAATTCCTACAGGTTTGGAACTATTTGTGGGTGAGTAAATTATGACAGAATTTGCATTTTAGGGTGAACTATCCCTTTAAGTTTAAGTTGAACCCCTAAAATTATTAACTGGAAAGAAATTAAATGTAGTAATAATAATATTTAAAAATTAATAAATAATTAGAAAAACATATAACAAAGTTACTAATAATTGAACAAGTTCAAATGAAATATATAAAAAAAATTTAATTAATAATAAATAGTACTAAATAATAAAGTTATAGTATGTACAAATATTAAAATAACACTCTTTTGCTCAGCTCAAAAATATTTAATAGGTCAGAAATTGCTGTTGGTGGAATCTATAGTATTTTTTAAGAGGTAAATGTAAGAATACGCTCATTTTATTTATTTGAGAGATGGTGGCCTGCTTTTCAGCACTAAAAAAAGCTCCATGAAAAAACAAACTGAAATCATTAAATTAAACATTTGGAATTTTTAAAATAATCAGTGTGAAATATTTGATGCGAAAAACTTTTTGTGAATATTTTCTATTGATGATTAGTTTGAACTTCATTATGTGTCAGATGTTTTTAACTGATCTTTTGGTCATTGTTTGGTTGCATTTAGGGGGATTTCGTCATGGAGTATGTTGGGGAACTGATTGACTCAGAGGAGTGCAAGCAACGAATACGAAATGCTAATGAGAATCATGTGACCAACTTTTACATGCTGACCCTCACAAAGGTACCACTGTTTAATGTCCACTTTGTGCATGTCACATTATAACGTTATCTCAGCTGTATTAAAGTCAACCCTCCTGTGTTTCTCAGGATCGTGTGATTGATGCTGGACCCAAAGGGAATTTGTCACGCTTTATGAACCACAGCTGCAGTCCCAACTGTGAGACTCAGAAGTGGACCGTGAACGGAGATGTGCGGATAGGACTCTTCACATTGTGTGATATCGCTGCTGGTAAGAAATACGAACTATTTTCTTTGAAAAAGTGACAAAATGTTTGTTTAGAAGCTAATTGACAATCGTATTTTCTTCAGACACGGAACTGACCTTTAATTACAACCTGGACTGTCTGGGTAATGGGAGGACATCGTGCCACTGCGGGTCCGAGAACTGCAGTGGTTTTCTTGGAGTCAAGCCCAAGGTAAAGCCTAAATTAATTAGATAGGAACTAAGGCTGAGCAATTTTATCGATTCTGCGATATAAATCGATATTTTTTTTCCCAAGAAAGTATCGATTTTTTTAGCCGCGAGTATCGATACATAAGTCCCATTCAAATCCCCCGTGTTTACCCCCGTTCGCTTTAAAGCTCGGACGTTTTCGGTTCTGCTGTCGGTACTGGAGAAAATAGAAAATACACGTAGGCTACTATTTATTATTGATATAAAGACGTAATCTTGAAAATGTTTATCTCGCCAGCCAGTTCTATATATAACAATATTAAACCATTTGTCTGTGATGCAATTTTGCTATTCGCAGTCCAGAAGAGAGAGCGCGATCTCTCACGCGGAGCCACAGCGCGCACAACACCACAGCCCTGCTTAATGAGTGACAATGAGGACAGAACTAAACATTCAAACGTGTTTACACTTTAGATCTGGGATAATATTCTAATTTTATTTTAGATTTCGGCTTTCGCTGTCATTTCTTCCTAAAACCCAAACGTACTGTCAGAATCAGCACGATCGGTGATTGTTGTAAAATGCAGTCTCTACTGTTGCTAAATTGCGGACGCGTTTAATCATTAAAAGAGCTATTAAAAGCACAAACATCTGCGCAAGAGTTGTTCACAAGGTGACGCGCGCTCCGAAATGGACTGCAACGAGACAAGAAAAGTATAGGCTACTTAACTTTGGGCTTCATGTGCGCATCTAAACTATCAAATATACATAATAATATAAAAATGACCAGCTCTGAGATTCACTGAAACACAGTTTATTCACTTAAACAGTTTATGTCTTAAATGGACTGAATAGTTAGGAGAAATAGTTGGGAGAAAATGATGGTGCATCATTCACCTATTAGATCTGCACTCGGTCTTAAAGGGGCAGCGTCTAATAAACCTGCTGACGATTGAGCCATTAATGTGAATCAAACAACAAAAGGCAGAGAAAATCACTCACAGCTCTTGAATGAATAACTTAAACTTGTCCAGTCAGAGACATATATTGTGTAAATCAAGTTTTTAGTTTTCAGTTCAAATAATTCAATCCAAGTAAATGGAACACTCACAAGATGTCACCAAAATCACTCTGTCCCCTTTAAATCTTTCAGAAAATTAGCTGAATATCGTGATATATATCGTATCGTGAGCTGTGTATCGTATCGTGAGATTAGTGTATCGCTACAGCCCTAATGGGAACACATGAAGTGCTTACCCACGATTTCCTGTTGCACCATTGACAATTCTCTGAAGTTTCCAATAGCTGAGGTGTATTTGCGCTTTATTTAACTCTAGTTTGATGTTTGTTCTTCTCTTGGTTCCTTGTCCTTTTCTTTTTCTATTATCATCATCATCATGTCTGTCTTAAACCTTGTTTCACTTCCTGTAGAGTGCAGTGGTTATGGAGAGGGAAGAGAAGGTGCGCAATGCTAAACTCAAGCCCAAAAAGCGCAAACTGAAGACGGAGAGCAAACAGACCCATGAGTATTACTGCTACTGCTGTGGAGAGGGAGGAGAGCTGGTCATGTGTGACAAAAAAGATTGCCCGAAGGCCTACCATCTCCTCTGCCTCAACCTGACTAAACCTCCATACGGTACGTGCTGTCCGTCACTTCAGCTCTTCTTGTCCGCTGTGGGAATTTCACAGTAATGCTTCCTGAGGTGGCTAATGTTGCCACATTCTGGATGGACTGAGGGGGGGCATACAATTATTTAAATGTAGTTCTTATTATTAATGCTAAAAATGAACAACATTAAATTGGCATCATATTTTTTAGTTTAACTATTTTTATTACAACAATTGCTAGAGGTACATATCAGCTCAGATTTTTTAATAATGAAAATTTTTTGGAGAGGGAATAAAAAAAAAAGTCAAGATAATACAACTGTGCTGATGTCATAATAAAGGGGGATCTCACTAAAAGCATGAAATTATTAAATGAAATAAAACAACTTTAGTTTAATAATCTTATTTCTTAGGACAAAACATTTTTATTTGTGAGTAATTTTTTTTTAGATGCATTTTATATATTTTCATCATTTTGACCAAAAAAAAACTAGAAATTATATCATAGAGCGGACCCCTGCAGACCTTCATGATCGTGTCAAGGCCAATAAGTCTCTGAAAATAGCCATTCATTTGACCTTTTTTGACAAACAAGATTAGCTCAGGTTATAAAATGGCATGTGGTGTGAAGCCCCACTTTATAACTTTATTTATGAATTAATAATAATTAAAAAGTCACTGTGCATTTAAATCAGCAAATGCTTAATCTGTTATTAGATTATTATTGCTGTGATTTATTATATTTCTAGCATTTTGGCAACAGTTATTCTAACCCTAATTGATGGAGAGACAATTCAATTCATGTTGGCAATATTAATCTATTAAATAGAAAAGGAATGGCCAGTATGAGAGTAGCAAAGGTTCTCTTGAGCTGCTTTCCTGTTGTGCGATTGATGTGTTTCTTCTGTCTTTCTCAGGCCGATGGGAATGCCCCTGGCATCAGTGCAGCGTGTGCCAGCGTGCCGCCGCCTCCTTCTGCCACTTCTGCCCCGCATCCTTCTGCCGAGAGCATGAGAGAGGACAGCTGGCAGTGTCTGCCCTGGACAACCGGCCCTGCTGCTCCAACCACGACCCCCAGAGACCCTTAGGGCCTCAGGCTAACACTAGCCAACTGGCTGTAAAGAAGGAACTGATTGAACCCGGAGAGGAAGGGGACGAAGGCAACGAGGAAGAGGACGACGACGAAGAGGGAGAGTGAATGGGCCAAAGCACCAAGAAAACGCTGAAAGCCACTTCAAAGTACATGAAAGTTCAAACTACAGTAGATACATGCAGCTAGCTGGTCCACTTTTCATTTAAAGCAAGTGGACTTGACAAACTGGTTTGATTCATTCCAAATCTACAGCAGCTGATATGAATTTTTCGAACATATCACAATTTACGGCCACATGTCAAATTCATATGGGCTTATATAACAATATAAGCGACTCACTTCTGGTTTTATAAGCAAAAGGTCACAGCTAATTCTCACTGTTTTTTCTGACGTGCTCCGTTTCACAAAAAAAAACCACACTCGGTTAAAGCTACGCCTTTCAGCGGCAAAGTCAGTTTCCACATCTATGGTACTTTAAAAACACGCTATAAACACTTTAAACCAAGAACTTTATTTATGTACCTCATGTAAATAGCAAAGACTGTTGTAATATGTGTCAGGCGCAACCATTCGCCCCTCTCCAGTAGGATTTCACTTCATGTCTGAATATGAGCCTGTCGTAACATCAAAAAAAAACAAAAAAAAAGATCGATTCAAAAAACATACGAGGTTTGTTCAACTGCCCCTCCCCCATTCCAGTGAGTTTGTGATTTGTAAGATATATAATCATTAATATATTTATGTCGATGTTTACATCCATTCACAATGTACAGTATTATTCATCTGTATTAGTCAATTTGATATCACTAATCGTGTTGTTGTATATGTGCCCTTTTTGTCAGTAAAATTACATAATTGCTTGGCCGGTACTGTATTGCCCTCATCTTTCGGTCCATTGAGTAAAAATTCAGAGTTATAAGTGTTAGAAATAACTATCGGTCACCCGAGAAGATCAGTTCCGATGTGTCCAAACGGTAACTTTTGATGGTGTAGTGTTAAGCCACATATACTCCAACACTGCCATGTGTCTTAAACAGATATTTACCATTGTGAGTAATGAACAGGTGCCAGTGTGTAATATCAAATACGAGGAACCCATATGTTTCTGAGCAGCGCTAGTTGTGAGACTGTGAGTACAATCTTTAAATAACATTTTTTTTTTCTCAATTTATTTTGGTTTACATTTGTTTCCGAGTGTAAATATAAATCAGACTTAACGTTTTTTATTTTCGATCGTATTTCACGCCTCGTATATTGCTGTACTCATTTCAAAGGTATCAAACCGTACCTTAACCGACACTTTGGTTTATCTCCTTTAGCATCGTTCTTCGATTGCGTTCGGTTGTAACAACACGCGCTTCTTTGCTAAAAACCGAACCGTCGGATGTAGTGGGAGGGCTGTACGGTTTACGGCAGAGTGTAGCATATTCCTCTCTGTGACTTGTTCTTGATGTGAATCTACTTAACTCAATAGCTTTGATGCCTGTGCCGTAAAGTGGAACTGTTACTCTCTTGTTACTGGTAGCTGTGCAGTCGTGCTGTGCCACAGTTTGCACGGATGAAAACTCGATCTCGACGGCTTCGGCACATGGGCTTTGTATACTTACTCGTTAGTAATTTCACATGAACATTTTTATAGACAACAGTACAAGTATTATATGTGATGGCACCACCAGTATGTTTGTCACTTTATGGAAAGGAGGGAAAGCGCTGCAAGTTTCATTTTACTTGAATCGTGTCCATTTTGCCTTTTGTTCATTTCTGTATTTATTGTTTTTTGGTCTCGAAATGGAGCGTTGTTGGTGGATATCTGTACTGGATCCTTGCATCCGACGGCAAATTTAAGGAATTCTGACGATTTGACTGCCAAACTGAGATTTGTATGTTTATGAAAATAATGTGTGCTCTTATTTCCATCTGCGTCTTTGAAACATGGAAGGCATTTTGAGTCTCTTTTGCTTGTTTATGTTCTGATATGCGATATTTTTATAGTTTACATTTATTTTTATATAGCTTACTTTTATTTTTAGAATTCATAGGCACTTTTTTCCTGAAAATACCAATATTTGCCCTTATGTTTATGATTAAAAAATATCAAGAAAATGCAGTTGGCGGGATGCAAAACACATGTTTGTTTTACCTGGTCATTTTTGGTACTATTTTTATTTTTTTTAATCGGCTACGGATAATCACTAGAATTTGCCAGTGATATTTCGACAGTTTATTTAAACCCCAGTTTCATTTTTTTTTCAGCGGCATTTGTTGTTTATGCAGTGATTCAATAACTGATCTGACTGTAGATGATTTGTTGCTATATCGATTTCGCTGCATCAAATGTTAAAGGTGTATTACCTCCATTGATTCCAGTGTTTGGTGTCAGTGCACTGTACTTTGTGTACATTTTTTTTATGTGTATTTGAAGGTGTCATTATCATTTTGTGCTATCCGAGCATGTTCTTTGTGTTGGTTAACTAAAATTACTAAAGGTGGTGTCCTACCAGCTTACACTTTGATTTCTGTGTACTGATTTCACATTCCTTTTAAATAGACTGTTTACTAATTCTTGCTACTGAGTTACAGAGTTTGTGTAAAGTTAAATGTTCTTGTAATATTTTTCACCATGCGCATTGAATCACATTACACACTCCAACTGAATAAAACTTATCCTAAATGATATGGCTTGGGTAGAATGTATGTCCTCTCCAAGTTTTCTAATGATGTAGAGATTTCTTTGGCTATGTTATGTAGCCTATGTCATTGCATTGTGTAAGAGAATGATGCTTGATCAATTGTATAGTCGAAAGCGAAAAAAGGAAAGAAAAAAAAAACCAACAACTCCATTGTCATTATATTGTAGTGTCATAAGAATGCTTGTAATATTGCTTCTGAATGTTTGTGAAAGTAGAAACATTTTGTACATTTCTTTTCTTGTATTTTATTTGACCAACTTTTGAGATGTATTTCTTCAGAATTCATAATTTATTCTGAGAGTACTTTAAGCGACATTCCACAGATTTAAACGTTTTCAGACTTGCCTGGTTTGACTTCAATAAACTGTAATGAATGTTCAAAGTGTTTCTCTGAATCTACATTTGAATGAATTTGTTGTAAAATATTTGCCAGTGGTTGACGAAATTTGCATGTGCAAAAACTGTCGAGGGTTTGGGCTTTGTAAATGCCTGTGACAATCTCTAGAGGGCGCATGATTCATAAAAATACGACTGAAATGTCAGATTCGTGCGAATCGATTCGCTCGGACCGTTCGTAATTCACTAATATAAACGAATCATCGTGTTCATCGTTTATCTAAATATTACTTCTAGCAATACTTTTTACATTCATTTATTTAACATATAAGTTAGTTACATTGTTGAGTTCATAGCAAAAGGCAAACTTTGATTTTACTTGATTTTAAATATTTTCAAAGTTTGAGTTCAAAATATTTTAGGAGTATATATACTGTAGTATAGCATAGTATTCAGAAATAGGGTGAATTCAAGGTGATTTTGGACACATTTTGCCCCTGAGATGACATGGAAAAAGTGTCCTAATCAACCCGAATTCACCCTATATGATCTATTGACAGCTGGTAAGTAAAGAGACATTATGAAAGTGTAATTTTGTATTAGGAATATTCTTGGGATTATCTGATTAGTTTTCAAATGAAAATGTTGCTATTTTAAAAACGAATGCCTAAGTCATTCACAATGTCCCTTTAGGCTACTGTCATGTGATTCACAAAGGCTCTGCGAATCGGTTCTATCGAATCTGTAAAAAGAACCTGTTCAATCAAACGGCTCCGCGATTCGGACAGCACAGGAAGGACTGACGTGTTAATTGTCCGTGTATGTGCAGTGGCACGTCAGTCAGACCTCTGTATCGCTGCTCTCAACCGCTGTCAGCTTCTGCTGCTGGACATGTCAAATATATATGACCGACAACATCGCAAGATTCTGCTCTGGTGGCTGCTCTCAACAGCCGACAAGGCGACGGTTTAAACAGAAAAAGAAAGAATCCGAAGGTCTGTATTCAACTACGCGCTGCAGACAAAAGACGGAGGATGCGCGATGTCGTGTTTGCGGAAATGTTCGTAAGCAAATATCACAGATGTGCCGCCCGACTGGGGCGACTCTCTAGTGATGCTCTGGTTTCACTTGAACATTTCGATCATTTTACTTCCGCGCTGGAAAAAACTACGCTACATCTAGCTGTGTTTTGGAACACATGGTTGCTGGTTTCTAGTTGTTCTACGTTAGACCATCTTACACTAGTAACAAACCTGGCATCTTTTTATGCTGGTTTAAACCGTGGTATCTAAACCAGCTACCAGTTGTTCATTTACCATCTTCAGGTAGTTCAACTGGAACATGGTAGATGGCTTCTAGCTGATCTAAGGCGGTGATTGCAACAAACCAGCTGCTAGCTGGACATAATTCAGGTTGGTTTTTGGTCAACCAGCTTGTAATGACCACCATAGACCAGTTAAAATCAAGATACCATCTTAAACTGGGTGTTTTAACTGGTGTTAGAGGAAAACCGTTCTAAATCAAGTTCTATTTTTGTACATGGTAGCTGGTTTCTAGTTGGTCCAAGCTGTAGACCATCTTAGACCAGCAACTTGTTTATGCTGGTTAAAAATGTGACATCTTGGACCAGCAACAAATCAGCTACCAGCTGTATGTATCATCTTATGATGGTTAAACTGGTTTTTGACACATTGTAGATGGTTTTTAGTTGATCCAAGGTAGTCATTAGTTGGTGATCTGCAACAATCCAGTTGCTATCTGGTGATACTTCAGGTTGATTTTTGAAACAATTTTGGCTTGTAATGACCATCATAGACCAGTTAGAATCCAGAAACCATCTTAAACTGTTTATTTTTACTAACAGGGTTTGGTGTCGTATGCGTAATGCATATAATATAAATCAACTTTTGAATAACACTAATGGTTTATTTTCTAATGATGTTGGGTTTATAAAACTAACCAGCTGAAGTGTCACATTCCCCATCATATCTTCTCATTTCATGCTGGTGGAAGGTTGTTGGTGATGAAGTTTATCTTTGATGTTCCTGCTTGCATTCTCAGATATTTAATTCAATGCATCTATTGTATATGGATTCTTGGTTTCAGTTCAATGCAAAATCATCTTCCACTTTCTTCCAGGTTTTAGGGGAAGGTGTCTCCATATTCAATGACAAACCAAAACCAAAGATGAGGAAGAGTTTTGATAATGGCTTCATTGCTGAAGTTATTGTACGGCTGCTGCTTTTAGGTGTTTTCCTGTAAGTACATTTTATTCTTGTATTACTAACCCCAACCCCCTTTATTCATAACCTGTTATGCCAGTCTTTTTTGTTTGTTTTGCGGAGATGAGGATTGTTCTCTCACTGTTATTATGTTCTTGTAGCGTGACTGAGGGGATTCCTCCCTTCAGCCGTGAGATCCAGCCTGAGGAACTCTGGCTCTATAAGTTCCATCCCGTCAAAAAGGACCGTGTTCCTACCCGCCTTATGTTTGTAAGTGCTTACCACTCATATTCAGCCATGAAACTGCGTTTGAATATGCCATGCAGGTGTTTGATTAAAGGGATATCATTACCCTTTTTTCTCTGATTTTAACAGTCTATCGCCCTCTTCGCTCCATTGGTGGTTATTTCTTTGTTTACCTTCTTGAAACAAGGTGGAAAGGAAGATATGAAAGAGGCATCTTTGGGTAAGGACTTAAGTGTGTGTTTTAGAAATATTTACATATATAACATATATACAAGTAATCATGATTAAATAAAATTCAAAATATAATAATTCCACATAATCTTATTTTCTTTTTAATTATAAATTTGAACTGCCAAAGGATACCAGAAAGGAAAAATAAATGCTGCGTTAATTAGGTAAAATATTTTGAACACATTAAACATTAATCGCTGAAATTAAATTTTCAGTTAATTATTAATTTCAGTGTGTGTTTAACACACACAGAGCTTTGGTGTGCATAAATTTCTGAATTATATGGACCCAACATCCGGCTGTTATTTATATGGACTCTTCATTCAGGATATATGTTAGGGATAATGCACATCCAGCTGGTTGTTATCGAAAGTCGGGGTCCTAATCACTAGATGTGCATTATCCCGCTTATTACACGGCTACTTGCTTCATAAATTTCAACACAAAATTTCATTTGTATGAAACAATAGAGCGATACTGGATGGCATAATTTAATATCTGTATACTTTATTAGCTCACCAAACGCAAAACTTCCACGAAGAAAAACTATTCCTAATAAAAGTGTATATCGCTGACTTCAGTGACCCGGATGAGCTTCTGTTATCTGTTTTCAGCGGTTGTTATCGGGGGATAACATACAGTTGGATGGTGCGATTGACCAACCAGAATCAAGTATTCCACAGAGCCGTGTAATAATAAATACATTTTAATAATTATATTAAATTTTATATATATATAATAGATTTTTTTAACACACACATATACATTATATGTGTGTGTGTTATGTTGTTGTTGAGTTCATATGAAATATACGTATATTATAGAATAGTTGAATGTCTCCCAGTAATGTTTGTTTATAGTGAAATCTATCAAAAGTATTAAATGATGATCTCATAATTGTTTCTTATTGCCGGCTAATAGAAGTCTCTGTATGTCTTTTGTATGACACAGCTGTGACTCTGACCCTGGTGTTAAATGGAGTTTTTACCAATGCAGTCAAGCTAGCCGTGGGAAGGTGAGTGAGTGAGTGACGCATTTGTGGAAAGACTAGTAGAGAGGACTAGATACTCTCAGGCATAATTAAACTTTGTCTCCCCCCATACCAGGCCACGACCTGATTTCTTCTACCGCTGTTTCCCTGATGGCCAAATGAACCCAGAGCTTCACTGTAGCGGTGACCCGGATATAGTAATGGAAGGCAGGAAGAGCTTTCCAAGCGGACACTCTTCCTGTAAGAGCAGCTGCTGTGTTTATTTAGTGGCATTTTTTTTAAAGTCAACCTGAAACACTGTTCATGACCCATTTTATTTCTGTTGATTGCTTCATTGCTTGATTGCTTCAGAGGGGATTTTGGTACATTTCATAAAAGATTACAATGAGCAACATTTTTGGTTGGAGTAAAGGGCGTCACTGAATCGTGCACAATAAATCCAGGAAGGTGTATTAAAAAAAAAGTCAGTCAATAGGACAATTTTGATTTCATGTTGACTTTAAACTTATTTTACACTCCAAATATTTATAGAAATGTAAGTCAAATAAATTAATAATTATAGTATAAATAAATCATTTTATATACTACTGTTTAAAAGTTTGTGGTCAATAAGATTTTTTTAGGTTTTTGAAAGAAGTCTCTTGTAACAAAAAACAAAAAACCCATTGTATTATTCATGTCAGGCCAGTTGGCGATGTCACTTTGTAAAGAAACACTACGTGCCTATAGACTGAACACATAATACGCATGATCATGATATCACCTTTTCACAAATTTGTTGACGATAACAGTATCATTTTCATAAACTTGCACTTTGAAACACGTTTTTAAAAGTTTCCGTTTTCAGGCGTCCAAAACGCCGTTATGTAAATGAACGGCTAAAATGTTTTCAGGTTTTCCTTCCGGTGTCGCGTAAACGCCCCCTAAAATAGCTGTTTTCTATTTTTATATATTTTAAAATGTAATTTATTCCTGGGATGGCAAGGTTGAAATTGTTTGATGAACTGAAAGGTTAAAGGAACAGCATTTATTTGAAATATAAATTATTTGTAAAAAAATCTTAAGTCACTTTTGATCCATTTACACATTCCTTGCTGTATAAAAGATAGATTAAAAAATCTTACTGATCTTATTTTTTATATGTATGTATGTATGTATGTGTGTGTGTTTAACACAAAATAATAAAATATGACTTCATATTCTCTGAACATTCAGCCACCAACTTTCTATCTTTTTTTTGTTGTCATAGTTGCGTTTGCTGGCCTGGGCTTCACTGCCCTGTACGTGGCTGGGAAGCTGCACTGTTTTAGCCCAGCAGGCCGAGGTAAAGCCTGGAGGTTGTGTGCCTTCCTCACCCCCCTCCTTTTCGCCATCATGATCGCCCTCTCCAGAACATGTGACTACAAACATCACTGGCAAGGTGAGAATTTCATGCCATCATCATCACTGCTCTAGTGACATGGTTTTAAGGCAATGACACGGTCTCCCGTTCACTTCCAGATGTGTTGGTGGGATCTCTCCTCGGTTTGGCCTTCTCGTACCTATGTTACCGACAGCATTACCCAGCTCTCAACGACTCGAACTGCCACAGACCCCTCCGAATGAGAGAGGCAGTGGCTCTTGCACAGGAACACAAGCCGGCCATCCCAGGCTACCTCTTACCATTGTAGGAACTCGAATTCCGTTACACCTTAACCCGACCAACAACCATATACTGTGTGAAAGTTTACCAAGCCAGTTGCTGCGATTATGAATTTTTTTTTTTTTTTTTTTGTGTGTGCCGCCTGTCAAGCGAGTATTTTGCCTTCCTATACTGTTTTAGACATTCACAATGAATGTTTTCTGTATTGTAGAGCTGTCTTTTTGAAAATTTGTAACTTATCAAGCTCTTTGAAAATTTATATGTGAACTATCCTGGTGAAAGAACTTTATGTATGTTACGGCTTCTAGGTAAATTTTACAATGTGGCAGACATATTTATAGAGATCTCCAGTAGAGACTGTATGCATACGGGTAATCCCCTGATATCTTTGTCAATAAAGTTTGTGATGACTTCTAATGTATCTGCTGGAATTTGAGCAGATCATTCCACATTTCAGTACCTATCAACACTGTAGAAGATTACTTGCTATGAGGAGACCTTTGCTCTGTATCTGTTATCTGAGACAGTATGGAACATCACTCTGGGAAACTTCTGGAAGTGAGTCTGTAATGTTTTGTTTTATTTCCTGAGATCTATAGATATGTTTGATAAACTATGACCTTCACTACGAGGTCCTAGCATCTGTGATCCATACCGAAGAACCAAGTAATAAATAGTGGACATTCTATTCAACCAACAATCATAAAAAATGTCTGATTTCTGACATATTTGGTAAAGCTATTTTTAACTAACTATTTTTATATCAAGAACATTTCACAATTTGCATGCAATTACACAATTTTCTCAGTTATAAATTTAACATCCAAGAAAAGGCATAATTTGGAAACTAGCTACAACATGGAAGATACATTTCAGTTATTTTAGTTTCTCAATTTTTAACTAAATAACTAATAAGTTTATTCTGTATAAATATATATAAACTTTGAATAAGCTTCAAGTTTTCGGTTTGCATTTTTGGTCACTATTTAATCAGTATTCTTACATATGTGTTTTTTATGGCCATGATTCAAAATTTTATAAAAATCAGAACTTTGACGGTAGCTATTGACTTTCATATTGTAGGGAAAAATACTATGGAAGTCAATTCCGTCAACTGTTATCAGCATTCTTTAAAATATCTTATTTTGTGTTCAACAGAAGAAAGAAACTCATACATACAGGTTTGGAACAACTCGAGGGGGAGTAGAATTTTCATATTATAGTAAACTGTCACTTTAAATGTCTTTTCAAACAGTTGTTTAAAGATTTAAAGAAACAGCTCATTTAAAATAGAAGTCCATTCTCCAATGAGGTCTTTCTAAATATAAACACTAAAAGGACACATATCTTATGCAAGACACTGACAACTTAATATTAATTCATCATTTTGTTATTCTGAGATCATTATGCATGTGATTATGAGCACCATAATTTCAGATTCATTGACTCATAATAACCCATCTCACCATGTTGAAATGCAGTAGCTGTTGTTGATTGCTTATTTCAAAAGTCCCCCTATCAGTCGACCTTTAGACTCAAAGAATACTTATAAGGTTTGAGCTCCTGGTAGATGCATTGCATTTACTTGTGACTTGACCACCACAGTGAATTACAGTCAGAAGTCAATTTTGTCCTAAGCGGGCATCCTTACGAGCAGTGGGTGAGTAGATTGCGATGGGATGCATTATTATGGTTTTCCCACTTATTTGCCTTTATTTGTTTTATCAGATGATAAACGTTCGTTATACTTACAACCAGTAAGTAGTCAGTTCTGACATTGTGTTTTAAAGATTTCCAAACAGGCTTATTGGGTGTCATTAAATCAATTGTCCTTGTGATACAGTTTGTCTTTTTCTATGCATCTTTTTTCATATATCGAATCGTCATTAATGTGCCAGTCTTGTATACTTAAGTTGGCACGGTCATATAAAATGCAGTTTGTTTATGTTTCATTGTCCTCGGACATTTATTTAAATGTCGTGCCCTACTTTTGCAATACAATTGCAAACGCGTTCCCCAATGTCCGTATGACAAAAACACTTTCGTTTGGTTATTTTGTATTGTCCACAACACATTGCCAGTGAACCAACTTATAATTTAACTGTTAGTCATTTGTTTTGCTGCCCTCATCCAATATTACGTAAGCACTGCCGGGGCACCATAGTGATGACGTAACCGCTCTCCTTGATCGAGTATAATGTCAAAAGTCATTTAAAGCATTGAAATTGGCCATAAAAAGTTTTGAGTTAATAACAAAATTGAAGAAGTTTATTACAAAATACTTCAGAGAATGTATCCTGCTAAGCATGTTTTGGAAAGTTTTAAGCTTATTTCATAGCTAACTTTGAATGTTCACTAGATAAAGAATAGAATAGAACACTAGAATATTTTGCATCTGTTTTATTTTTCCCCCACTGTATTTACTCAAGATTGTTTTGGAAAGATTTAGAAACCTTTATTAATAGAAAACTGAAGTGTATGATATAAATGTTTGTATTTGGTGTGCTTTTCTATACTCAGAATTTCTGAGTATAGAAAAGCACATCAGAATGACTTTACAGTTATTTATTTTATTAGGAAAATACCATACATAAAAAGAAGTGGGCTCAATGCAAACCAAATTTTTCACATTTTAAAAATTGCTAAATTATTTTAAAATCTTTTGAAATAAACTAAAAACAAAAAAAAAATGCTAAAAACATGCTTTAAAAGCACTGGATTGTATATATATATATATATATTGTTATTTTATTTCCTGGCTGTTAATGTAAATCATTAAAAAATAAATAAAGCTCTTTTTTTTAATTTAAAAAAAAAATGTCTCAAGTCATATTGTGCTTTCCAGTTTTCTGTGATTTTGCTTTTCATTTCTTATTGCATATGGAGAATGTTTTATGTTATTTTCTTCTGTTGTTATTATATTATAACAACTTTTTTTTAAATGACGTTAAAAATATATCGCGGAGCTTTAAAACCAAAATGCCTTGGTGGTGTAACTGGCTGGACATTTAAAAAAAGAAGTCTTATAAAAACCTGAAAAGAAATGTAATAATTCTTTAAAAACACAGTGAAGCAATATAGAATATAGAATTGCTTTTAAAATATAGAAAAATAGTTTCATTTGTTTATTTATGTCAATCAACACAACAAAAAGTGTGCGTGTGTGTGTGCGTGTGTGTGTGCGTGTGTGTGTGTGTGTGTGTGTGTGTCCTAGTGAGAGGAGTAAATGTCCCCACAAAGAAAGTAAAATTAGAAACGTTTGCCATTTGAAAAAGAGCTTATAAATAACTCTAAGTGGTGTTTTCTGAAAATGTAAAAATGCAGAATGTTTTCTGTGATGGGTAGGTTTAGGGGTAGGGTTAGTGTAAGGGGACAGAATATACAGTTTGCACAGTATAAAAATCATTACGTCAATGGAGAGTCTACATAAAGATATAAAAACAAGTTTGTGTGTCACAAATGAGATCGCTGAGACCATTAGAGTATTACTAAAAAAAAAACATGGCAACATTATATTTGCAGTCCGTTGGTCTTGGTGTGGCGTCTCTGCTCTTCTCAGCATGAATATTTCTGAGCCGTATGAACCCGTCAAGTACCACTGGTTCTTCAACAAGCAGGTGGATTCCAAGGACACCTGGCAACCCTTCAGCAGAGAAGACTCACAGCGACTGGAGGATGCTCACAGTCGAGGTCTTCCATTGTCTCCTTCTGAAAGTATAGTTAGTTTATTAGCAAAAGTACATATGTATGTTTCGAATGATAACCACGAGATCTGGTTTGTTTGCAGTGGGGAAAAAAGAAAAGGATGAAGTGGTTGTGGCTACAGATGGAAGACGGTATGACGTCAAGCTATGTGAAAGAAAGCGTTACTCCGTGTATTGGGAACAGAAGCCCGCCGAGGTCAGACGATGCTCCTGGTTCCACAAAGGCAGCAAAGAAGTGATCTACACTCCCTATAGCGAGGAGCTCAGTGATTTCCTAGAGGTGAGATGCACAGATTTTCTAGAATAAATGACATTTTTACTGTTTTAATACTTAATACTTTTTCTTTATTCAAAAACAGGATGCCTATATGATTGCAGTTACGCTGGACGAATGGAAGACAAATGTGGAGCTCCCAACAGGGGAAACTGTGATCCTTCACAATCCAAAGGTATTATTTAAATGTAAAGCTCATGGAAAATGGACACTTTTCTGTTCACAAGTTACATTTTGTCTCTCTCACTGCTTTACCTCAGCTTATGACACAGTATCCCAGTGGTTGCAAGGACTTTCCCCCTTCCCCATCTGAACGAAATCAACCCGTAACTATAAAGAGAGGAGTTGGGAATATTCCAGTAGAGATACCAGAGGGTAAGTGCAGCTCCCTGAAACTCTGTTTAAAATCTTAGGGTGTTACTAGTTACTAGCTACATGTTTATGACACAAACGCACTTCCAAATGGTATAAAATACCTAATTCTGGCCAAATTCTAAAGCAAGAATACTCATGGCCTTTATGTAGACAGTCCCAGAATGCATTGTGACAAGCTCATCCAAGATGGCTAGAACAGAGAAATGTAGACAACAAATATACTTATTTCATTCAATACTGAAAGGATAAATAAAGACAGTTCAGTACCTGAAAATTGACAATTTTGCCCTATATTTGTGTGCTGTGTTTTGTTTTGTTTATTTTTTACTTTTAAAGTCACATTGTAAAAAGAAATTCTGGAATGTTGGACACGTCATGAACTCAACTGTCGCTGCTTTCCTTATGTAGAGGAAAGACAGGGGCTATTTGACTTTGATGGTTGATGACAATATAACCTTAAAATGTATGCACTAGAGTCGACATTGTGTCATTTTGTTAGCTCAGCAACCTTCTAACATCAAACTCTGGAGTATTTCACATAATATTTGTGTGAGCTGTGTAGTTTTATGTGTATTAAAGTATCATACTGTTAGCTTAGGAACATGCTAACATCAAACTCTGCACTCGATATTTGTGTAGCATTAGTTGTGTATTTTTATGGGTATTAAAGTATCACACTGTTAGCATAGGAATCTGATAACATCGAACTCTTTTGAACTATTTCACCTAATATTTGTGTAAACTGCGTAGTTTTAAGCGTGTGAAAAGGTGCGTTCACACCTTGTCAGAATTACCGTAATTACGAGATTCTGACCTTGTACAACTACGAAAATAAACCATGGTTTCATGTTCACCGAGTCCGAAAACAAAAAGTTGCGTGTTGTTTTGAAATGATGGTTATTACGACTAGGCGTGAACGCTGCACAAGTATCACATTGTTAGCTTAGCAACATGCTAACATCAAACATCATTTCATTTAAGTCTCTCCTGTTCACTTTAATTAGGATGCTGCCTTAGATTTTAAAACAGTTGAAGCTCAAGCATGGCTTAGGGTTAGTGGTTTGTAATGTTTGTTAGCTAACAATATCAGTCTTTTGATATTTCTTGCTGCATTTCTGTAGGAGAACCAGAGATAGTAGACCACCTGGTGTTCATGGTTCACGGTATCGGTCCGGCCTGTGACATACGTCTCCGTGGCATTGTCCAGTGTGGTGAGGCTTTACCATCTAAAACTAAAAATGAACACTTCTTCCCAATATCTTGGATTGTTTAGCAACTATCGAGCAGTTCACAAGCCACGTTTATGACACTCAACGCTCAATATTATTGTACCATTCTTTTTAAAGCATTCTGACATTTTTTTCCCCATTCCCTGCTGCAGTTAATGAATTTCGAAACGCCTCCAACGGCCTCCTAAACAGCCACTTCAGGCAGAGTGAGGACTTGTGCATCATTGGAAGGGTTGAGTATCTTCCAGTCAACTGGCACAAAGTCTTACATGGAGAAACTACAGGAGTTGACAAGTAAGACGTTTGACTCTCTCTCTCTCTTTTGTGTGAGTTTGGAGAAAACTCACATACATCTTTTACTGTTTTATTTCTATTTTAAATAGAGACATTGAGAGAATCACACTGCCTAGCATTAGCCGCCTGCGTCAGTTCAGCAACGACACCGTGCTGGACCTTTTCTTCTACAATAGTGCCACATACTGCCAGACTATTGTGGATACAGTGGCCTCTGAGATCAACCGTCTCCACAGCCTCTTCCTTCAGAGGAATCCACACTTCACAGGACACGTTTCCTTGGTTGGACACAGTCTCGGTACGTAACTGTGCATTTCAGAACAGAATTGCTGTTTTGGTTTGGTGACAAAATAATAACCAATACTTACGGATAGTACAATGTTTCAATTTTTTCCAATAATGTGTCATGTTTTATACAGGCTCATTGATCCTGTTTGATCTCCTGACCAATCAAGAGACAAGTGCAGATGCCACAGCTCATGAGGTTTGCACCAGTGCTGCTATTGTCAACTGAAACTAAGATTTATTTTTGCTAATTGAAATAAAGCTTAAATATAATATAAATATTACATAAAAAAATGAAGAATGAGAAATGTTCCGTTGCCAACTCACTGAAATAAAATACGGAATTACTTTATTTATAAGTAATGAAGTACTAAAATTATTAAACTTAAACTGAAATAAAAATAAATCACAGCTATTTAGAAATATAAAAAAATAATTAATGCTAATAATAGTATATAAATAATGTTAAAATAACACTGGTTTGTCATAATATTAGTGCTGTCAAAACGATTAATCACGATTAATCACATCTAACAAGTTTGTGTGTGTGTGTGTGTGTATATATATATATATATATATATTAGTGCTGTCAAAGGATTAAAATATTTAATCGCGATTAATCGCATTAATGCCATAGTTAACTCGCGATTAATCGCACATTTTTATCTATTCTAAATGTCCCTTGATTTCTATTTGTCTCATTATTTTTTCTAATTTGAATGCTCTTATCAACATGGAAAAGTGGATCAGCAGTAAGTTTGTTCTTAGCTGTGGTATCCATGTGTTTCTGTCTGAAGTCATCAATTGTAGAGCTTAGATCGGGCCCAAAAAATCAAGCCCGACCCGAGCCGTGCGCATTGTGTCCGAGCCCGGCCCGGCCCGACACATAAACTGTAATTATGAGCCCGAGCCCGATTTAAACCCGTCCATTTTTTTAATACGTGGGTGGGTCGTTATAACTGACGTTCTCAACTTTCTATGTTACTTTCTCCCGCCCGCAACATTTTTGTCCCGCTCCCGCCCGCAAATAGACTCTTTTTTTTTGTAGGCTACCTCCAAATACTTTCGCCTACGTGTCGCCACCATACACATCAGCATAAATGCTCCTGATAAATTATTTGTTATTAAAGCATTAACACACAAACCACTGTTATAACATAAAAGCAAGCAGGCTACTGAGTGCATGGTTTGGAATGACTGAATGCGAGCAAAGTGCGCTCCCTTAATAATTCCTAAAAAGCTGACATCAGTTCATCGCAATCTCACACATCTGTTATTATCAATGAAGCTGACTGCACAATGCATCTTCCATAATATATACACTTTGTTTGTTATAATTTGAGGATTTGCCAGCATACAGAATTCAGCACTGAACAAAAAGTCTGCTTTGAGCGGTGAGGGGAGTCTATTTTAAATGCTTCTGATTGGCCATTGCGTTCAAGAAATCAACACATATGTCTGTGATTGGCTACATCCCTCAACGCTGCAAACATGTCATAAAAAGAAACTCTGGCCTGTAAATCGTTTCTATTTTGTTTTAGTTGTTCTTGTTGCTTTTCTGCAACATATGAATAAAAATGTATTAGTTTTTATGTTTTATTCATAGATATTTCTAGTTTGCGGGAGTCCCGCGAATCGTTTTATGCGTCCGTATCCGCACACAGAGTGAGTGCATTACCGCTCGAGCCCGCGCTCGCACTCGGCCATCAAATCTAGTCCCGCGCCGCACTCTATTGCGTTGAGAGTGCACGTCTCTAGATCGGCGTCTCGCGCTCGCGCCATCCACTCAAAACGTAACGTTAGCCTACTACTCTTTGGCCGGCGCGCAAGCCCAAACAAGTACGTGCGGCGTGCCTGTTGTTTTGTTTCCGGTCTAGCTATCCGGTGTGATGTTGTAGTTTTTCTAACGTTACTAGTTGTTGCAACAGCATGTGAAAAAAATACAAGTTTGCTAGGCCAAAAAGAGCGTTAATCTCGCGATAAAAAAATTGACGCCGTTAAAATGTGTTTGCGTTAACGCCGTTAATAACGCGTTTAACGCACAGCACTAATATATATATATATATATATATATATATATATATATATATATATATATTTATACACACATTATAAATTTACAAACGTGTTTTAATCACATGTTAGATGCGATTAATCTATTAAATCTTTGTCATCATATATAATAAAATGATTTAGAAATAAACATTAATGTTTCAATTTGAGTGGTTATTGTCTACAGTAAACATTGTCCATAGTTTGAGAAACATATTTTCTAGGTTTCTGGATCTCAATGGTGACTAATAAAAAGTAACTACTTATTATTGTTAGATAAGATGATATATTTTTCTGTAAATAAATGTTACCTACTTTTTGACTTGTCTAATAAATAATAAAAAATAATAATTTCCTAAAAATATTATTTTAAAATATTTGAAATTACTGTTATATTTGTATTATATATATATATATATATTTTAATTATTATGCAATAAGTAAATTATTTGCTATGCAACATGTATTGTGAAAGGCACTGTACAAAAAACAATAAAATCTAACCATTATTTTGTTCCTCAAAATGTTTTGTGCCTGCTGCATCATCTAAATCTTTCCGCTTTTGCACATTAGTATGCCTTTTTTAATAGAGCAGAGTGTCCTATTGCTTTTATAGATTTCAAAGAATATAAATGATCAATTGAAGAATGTCTTTGTGGTCTGCACAGCTCCAGGAGGACCCTCATGTTGACTCGGGCTGCAGTTCCTATGAGAGTCTGGAGGAGGCGCTGAAGAGCCATGGTTTGGAAGAGCACCTCAATATACTGCAGAAAGAACAAGTGGATATGGAGTCTTTAGTCAGTTTTCTGTCCTGAAACACATACCACACATCTTAAAAATACAACACTCCAACTCTTCAGTTCACCTTCCTTATTCCAATTAAACCGTTTCAGACGCTCTGCTCAGAGAAGGACCTAAAAGATATCGGACTACCCCTTGGTCCTCGCAAGAAATTGATGGACTGTGTCAAGAAATGGAAGGTAATTCCTAAAAATCCTCTTAGCCTTGTTGGAGCGCAATGGCTCAAGTGGTAAGGTTTGCAATGTAACTTAATTGTGTGAAGCTTCCTCTCCACACCCAGCAATGGAAGGGAAGACCGATAAGAGTCCATTGTTTTAGATCGGAATGTTTGTTTTAATGTAATTTATTGTAACTACTTCTTGAATATCCAACAGAACTCCAGAATTGGAAGTGGACATGCAGCCCAAAATAAGACACACTCCTCAAGTCTAGGGATGAGAAATGCGCATGAACATCAAACCCCCACCACTAGTGCATTTGATTATCAGCATTTTAATGTTGGCATTGGACAAGTAAGTATTTGTATTTTTTTTTAAGTATATATAAAAAAAACTGGCTTCTATTTGAATATATTTTAAATATATTTAAACATAAATTACTTTATTCTTCTGATCAAAGCTGAATTTTCAGCATCATTACTCCAGTCTTCAGTGTCACGTAATCTTTAGAAATCTAATATGCTGAGAAATGTGTGTCTGTGTGTATATATATATATATATATATATACACATACACTATTATTATTATTATTATATATATATATATATACAAATTATTAACTTTTTTGTGTACCTCCAAGTTAAGGCTATTGTAGTCTCTTGAATCTCCATTAATATGAGTAGAAATATCTTAAGAATTCAAATGATTTCTCTGTTTAAGTTACAGTTGCCAAGTAACTTGTTCTTTATTCTGCAGGTATCCATTGACTTTCCTCAGTTGGCCTTTCATCCTCAGGCTTTCTTTGCTGTTGGTTCACCCATAGGAATGTTTTTAACTGTTAGAGGTCTGAAGAGGATTGATCCTAACTACAGCTTTCCTACCTGCAAAAGTTTCTACAACGTCTTCCATCCAGTAAAACACGCTCCAAAACACTGACTGAGAACCGTATATCTTCCTTAGTGCCATGTTCTTAAACCTTGAATGTAATCTGTGCAGTTTGATCCAGTGGCGTATCGGATCGAGCCCATGCTTGTGCCTCAAGACGTGGACTTGCCACCAATGTTGATACCCCATCATAAAGGCAGAAAGAGGATGCACCTCGGTATTTCACATCACTTTATGGAATGAAATCCATAGTTTTTATATTCAAAAATGTCTCTGAGGCTAACGAAATGTCTTTGATGCCTACAGAACTCAAAGAAGGGTTGACTCGAGTCAGTTCTGATTTACTGGGATCTCTACGAATGGTTTGGCAGAGCATTTCTCAGGTCCCATCGCCAGCGCTCGCAGAGGGTGGACTCAGTTCAGTGACCCCTACTGATGAAACAGAAGGTGTCGAATTACACTTTTACTATTCAGATGTTTATAAAAATCCACTTCAGATTTTCAATGTCCCATCTCACATTTGAATATGTGTGGTGCAGTATCACCAATGGAGCACGAGCAGAGAAACTTCAAGGTGGGAATGTTGAATCGTGGGCGACGTATTGACTTTGTCCTTCAGGAGACACCAATTGAAAGTTTCAATGAGTACCTGTTTGCTATACAGAGCCATCTGTGCTACTGGTAAGAGAAAATCTTTCATTACACCTATGTATATATCATTCATATATGGATGTAATCCGAAATAAATAATTCTCCCTGTTTTATTTGCAGGGAGTCCGAAGATACGGCTCTGTTGGTTCTGAAAGAGATTTATGGAAATATTCCAGTTGGATGTGCTCCTTTATAAATGTTATTTACCTTTTGTACCATACTGACAAACTTTAATGCCAGTCCAGTCCACAGTGAGTCGATTCTCTCCACCCGTTAACCAGCCAATTAACTACCTAAAAAAATAAGGTTACACTTTATTTTAAGGTGTGATAGAACTTAATATTACTCTGTTACAGTGTAATTATATATTTAAGCAACTACATGTACTAACTATAGGGTTAGGATTTGGTTGAGGGTTAGTTGTATGTAATTATGCATAATTTATTGTTCATGGTAAGTACATGTAACATATATAACAAGGACACTGTGAATTAAAGAGTTACCCAAAATAATAATGAAGAATTTAAATTTGGAGTCCCAATTGAACTGTTGCCAGGTATTAGGATATTGTTGCAGTATTCTCAAGGCAGGCTTTGAGACATTTGATCCACACAAAACCCTTTTGTGCACTAATGTGCTTTGTAAAAGAAACTTTTATCTAATGTCTACTTATGTAGCTTGGGTCAGTGTTTTCTAGTTGTTGATTAATTAATATTGTGTATTCATAATGTTATATTATTATTATTATTAAATTCCTTACCCAAAATCATTTTTGTGATGCCTGTATCCTTCTCAGATTCGATTTAGTTGTTACATTCTTCAGATACTAGCACTGTGTCTTTAAGGCAGAATTCAGATCATAACCACCGGGAAGTTCGTTCATTTCCCATTTATCCATCTGGAATAGTGCGCCACACATTACAAAACATCCTCTTTCCATACTGAGTCATGAACTGCCCTCCCATCCTCCGCCAAGAGGTCCACACACAGCCAATGAACACAACAGCATTACTGCCGTCAGGATTTACGAGTCCGTCTCTTTAAATGTAGAAGTTCCGCTAGTTGAGAATATTCAAACTATTTATTAAGAAGACTTGAAAAACGAAGTTTGCATGAAGATGCCCAGCCTGTGAAAAAAACTTCATATAAAAGGTGAGATATGCTGCAAGAATGTTACAGAAATGTGTCATTTTTTCTTATCTGGAGGGGAATTAAAACTGCTTGACATGAACGCGCACTCGAGTTTATTCACGCTCCTCACGAGTCAGAATAGTTCGCCTGTCAGAACCTTTTTTACAGTCTATGGTCAGAACAAAATTTTGGATTTGCTCTCAGTCGAACAAACTCTCAACAGTTACATAGCAGTCCATATGGATAAAACCGTTAATTTGAGAAGGTTCTCTTTTCAACATTTGAACGCCTCGCTCTTTTGAGGAGAATCTTTTCATGAATCAGAACCTGTCAAGTAATCTGATCGTAAACCAGAGATAGTCAGTGACATTTGGAGCATATTACGTGCATGCCGTAAAAAGGCGAAATATATATATTTTAAACTAGTTAATTAAATTAAATTTAAATAATCGATTCGCGGGATACTCTATGAGTCCTACTTCCAATAATTGATGATGCCAAATCGCAAAAGCATTTTGCTCTTTGTTTAGCAGGGCCAGAGTATCCAAACTCGGTCCTGGAGGCAAGTAATGACAGACTTTTTTTTTTTTAAATCATCATCATTATTATATTTAGCCTACAACATTATATTAAACATCGATGGAATGTTTAAATACGTATTATTTTCTGATAAGGAGATTAAGGGGTTCACCGGTTCAGTCACTTAATTTAGTCTCTAGTTGTTAATTTATTCAAATGCTATTCTTATTGTTTCTCATATGGGCCTATAGACACTTTGTTCTGGGCTAAATATTTTATATAAGAATGCTTTATAGTCTTCCATAGGAACATGTTTGTTTTCTTAACCAATGCATGTCTTTTAGGCAAAACTTAAGTCATCCTTTTTTCTATTTTTAAAAATCTAATACAAACTTGGCCATAATGTTGTCTCTCAAAAGGGTGCTGTTGTTTTCACAAGTATGCCATGATCCCCTTGTTATATGGTCCCCACTTAGTTAATGTGACTTACACACATCAGTGCACAAATTTTATAATCCTGGTTAAAGTCCTGCGTTCCTTTCGTCACATGGTTGACTAAATCATGGAAACGTAAATACCCACATCATCTTTGATGATCAGGGTTGGAAACTTTATGTGAGCCATGCCGAAGGAAATGGAGAGCTGCATTTTCTCATTATCAAGTCAGTAACATGTTTTAACAACATGAGAAAACTGACCTCTACATTGAAGTCAGTACTGTAAGTGTGTCTCTGTTTCATCCACCAAAGCAAAGGTCAGTTCACTCTCTGGACTCATACAAAGAAAGACATACAAGTCCCCAAACTGCCCACATTCGAAAAGCTTTAATCAGAGACCCTCCCATTTGTAGAAAGACTCACTGTTGGCAGATGTTTTTCACAATGCAGAGGCACTGAATCAAGATGTCAAAATCGGTATTTTAAAAAAAATATAAAATTATAAATGCCTGGCTTGTGGTTGTCAGGAAACAACTAAGTGACCAGCTGGCTCAAAATACTTTGCATGTAGATTGCGTCATCTTGGCTTGGTTTTCTTTTTCTTTCTGGTATTTCCAAGTTTCTTGAGGCTGAAGGGTGAGGTCACACCTAAAAAAACTCTCAATTGCTTGGAAGTGTGGAGTCTTGTGCCCATCAGTTGAGTTAAAATGCTGGAGGGTGAAACACTTTTAGTCTTCTGAATTCATGTTCAGATACTTGGATCTGGACCTCTACAGTGTGCAGTGGAATATGTAATCGTCCCTTGTGGAAGAAGGATGTGGAAATATGTTAAGTCAACAATGGGAAGTTTCACAGGCTGAGATCACTCATGGATCTGTGCCTCTGAAAAGAGTGTAGATACAATTCACTGAGACCCGACTGAAGAGAATTTCTCATGTTCCGCACGCTCTAGTTCTTGTTCTGCTTGCTGCATGGCAACTATGTAAATACATGTAAGCTAGCTGCGGCTCCTTTGGCCACATACGTCATCAAGAATGTCTGATTTCAGAAAAGAAACCATTATAAATTTGACTTATTCCTAGTGAAGCATAAAAAATTGCTGCCAACAAATGCGACCCCTGCAGCTTTAAAATGAGACACAGCAGCTGTCTGATATTTGAATTTTCTTCAGCAGGTTATTATTTTCTGAAGAACTTTAAAAATGGTTATCTTTATGTGGTTACAATTTGGGGTCATCTGAGTGAAGCAGAAATTGTCTTTTCATGTATGCTTCATGTTCTGGCATCATGCATTCTTTGTCTATTTGCACTCCAACACCGCAAGAGGGCAGTCTTTAACAGATTGTGTCCTTACTATACTTTACTAAAAGCTTCTGGAAATACATGCACATCCTAATTCATAGAGGTTCGGTCTGAGGTGTCAAAGTAATTATATGACATGAGTGCAAACCAAGAGCCAAATCTGTTTACCTCAACAATGTCCAGCTTCGATTCATTTTTTTTTTTACATTTTGGCTGTTTATTAGGCTATAAATGGTTTATCCATGCACACAATTTCACTTTTTCCAGGGTTACTACCGACTATATTCACTGGCCATAAATTTGACATCGATATTATGGGGAAAAACTGCCATATACATATTTTTTTAATATGTGACCTGATCCAGCAAAATTAGTCACAGTGACCCAAATTTCAAAATTGAGATTTTGGTATTAATGGACAGACGAGGCCATAAGCTTTCAAATGATATCCTGGGTAAAGTCATACCTTGAATGGTTGTAAAGATATACACATTTGAATTATGGTCGTCTGTCCTCTTTTTCCAATTGAAAACCTGAGAAAATAGCTTTTTTTTTTGCCCGTTTTTTGTTGATATCTTTCAAAATCCAATTGCATTTAAAGGGATAAACTATTTATTTCACAGCTTAATTTGACCAAAGACATTAATATATATATATATATATATATATATATATATATATACATACATATATATAGGCCTATAAATGCTATTAAACCAGGCTGAAGCTCAAATTATTTTAAAGTTTTTATTTGAATAAATAATTGAAAGGTACCTTTTACAAAAATTTACTAAAATCAGAAAGATTGAACAGAGGTACATTTTTGCTTGAGAGACAGGGTGTGTGTGTGTGTGTGTGTGTGTGTGTGTGTGTGTGTGTGTGTGTGTGTGTGTGTGTGTGTGTGTGTGTGTGTGTGTGTGTGTGAGAGAGAGTGTGAGAGAGTGTGAGAGAGAGAGAGAGAGAGAGAGAGAGAGAGAGAGAGAGAGAGAGAGGGAAACAGAGATCAAATAATGCTAGTCTATGCAATCATATCATTGTGTAGGCTAGTTGACAATAACAGTGTAACTAATTCATAACGGAGATACCAACAGTTAAATATTGGGTTAATCAAACACATTGTAATGGATTCTCCTTGAAGATAAATATCTACACTCATTCAACATTTGCACTTACTCACATCACATCCATACAGTAAACACTTCACTCAGATACAAATTTGACATTAAAATCACCTTTCAGCTATTTTCTTCAAAGCTAGGCAGGGAGAGGGACAACTTACTTTCTCAACTGGCGGTTTTGGTCAAAACTCACGGATTTTGTAAAGATAGGGCATTGCAGACTCTCATCCGAAATTTTCGCACGTAAAAAAAAAATCGACCTCACGTTATGTCAATCACGCTTGCACACTGTCTACGAAACTTTCATCCGTTATATTAAAAAAAATCGTAAGTTTTTCGCATCCGTAGCAAGCAGTTTGATTGGTGTTTTGACAATTCGGCGCCACCGAATCAATACGAAAAAACGCTTACAAAAAAAAACGCGGACTCAGTGTTTTTGTAATGGCCAGGGGGCTTGATGACATTTTGGCAACTTTGCTCTCTTTTGAGAGCGACATTTCTCAAATTAATAATATTTAATCTTTCTGAGGAGATCTGCTAGCTTGTTTACACAGCGCTCGCTGCAGGAGGGTGGCTGGACCAATCGCGTGCCAGTCAGTCGAAACGGCTTCCCATCGACAAATTATCCGCATTTGTGTACATTTCTTCTTTTTTTTCTTCTTCTTTTTTTTAACGCTTTATTCAATAACAAAACATACAATAATAATAATAAAAAAAATACAATTAATAATACAATAATACAAAGGAACAATACAACATAAATGTGAACAACTATATACATAGGGGTATTGAATCAAATCCATTTCTTTAATTACAAAATAATACAAAGGCCCTTAAAAAGGATAACATTTCAAGGCTTTACAACAGTCTATAGTCTTTTTTGCCTTGGTGTTCCTTACACCCTCCAATGTTTTAAGGTACCGACAAATCTCAAATTTAAATTGTATAAAACTAGGTGCAGTTTTTGCCCATCAACATTTATGAATGTGATATTTACCTAAAATAATAAACAAATTAAGGACAAAACCAATTTTCTTTTCTAGAGGCTTATCATAAAAAGATATTATATCCTTATCCTCCAAAATATTGTCAATTCCAGAAATCTCCTTAAAAAAATATCTTAAAGTCACACCAAAACAATTTAGTACAAATACAATTTTAAAAAAAGATGACAGATAGTCTCATCATTTAAATTACATAATAGACATTTCAAGTCAATATCTTTCTTAAATCTTTTTATGACCTGATTAACTGGATAAATACCATGAATAATTTTAAATGAAACCTCACGAATCTTATTAATGACACAGTATTTCCTGGAAACCAGAAAAACCTCCTCCCACTTAATATCCTGAA
This sequence comes from Siphateles boraxobius, assembly GCF_051911475.1. Taxonomy (NCBI): domain Eukaryota; kingdom Metazoa; phylum Chordata; class Actinopteri; order Cypriniformes; family Leuciscidae; genus Siphateles; species Siphateles boraxobius. The sequence continues at coordinate 15,877,240 of NW_027508866.1, forward strand.
AAAGTGAATTCCAGAAACTTTTAGCTGGAGGAATTCTAAATGAACAACAAACCTTTCTGATGAAATTATTGTTGCATTTTTTATCAACAATACTTATACCCTCTAACCTCAAATAAAAATCAATAGTTATATTCAAATCAACAGCATTAGCAGAGCGCAGCAACTGAAGAAGACCAGAAGGTATTGCATCAAAATCTCTGCATAATCCTTTGCAGATATCGGCAGTATGAATTTATCCAGAATAAAGCAAGTGACCATCATGACGAAGCAACTGTGTCACTAATAAAATATTGTTTCTGAACCAATATTCCAAGAAAAGTGTTTTATTCTTATATTTAATATCTTTATTATTCCATATCAAACATCTATGGGGAGATAAATTGTGTTTGTATGCCAGCATCCAGGATAACAGAGCCTGCCTGTGAAAGTTAGATAGCTTAGTAGGGACTTTATCAATATCAAAGTTGCAACTGAGGAGAAACTTAATACCTCCAATTTGGTTAAAAATTTGATTTGGAATATAATACCACAATTTGTTATTAGATCCATTTAATTTTAAAGACAGTATTAGAAACTTCAAAGTCAATGGCATTTAAACCACCTTGATGAAATAAATTGCCTAATATACCTTTATTTAATGAATGTGGCCTATTCTTCCAAATAAAATTGTACATTTTCGTATTAACTTGCCTAATAATTGAGTTTGGAGCATCTAAAACCATTGCTGTATAAGATAATCTAGACAACCCTTCAGCCTTTCACAGCAATATTCTACCGGTCAAAGATAAATCTCTTATTAACCACATATTACATTTCTTTTGCACTTTATCAATTAATGGAGGATAATTTATGTCAATTCTTTCCTTTTGATTTTTACATATTTTGATCCCCAAATAAGAAGTTTGGTTTTTAACTGGTATTCCACACAATTCCACGTCTTTCAAAGGGAACAATTCACATTTATTAATATTTATAATTAAGCCAGAGACAGACGAAAACATATCTAAACACCTAAGTGCTGCATTTATTTCTTTGTCACTTCTCAAAAATATGGTAGTATCATCAGCAAGCTGTGAACATTTTATTTCCTTGTCAAATAAACAAATACCTTGAAATGGGTTATTTTTTACATGAAGGCACAACACTTGCATAACCAATAAAAATAAGAAAGGAGCTATAGGGTCCCCTTGTTTAACACCTCGAGATATGTTAAATCTGGGAGTTGTTCCAAAAGGCAATTTAATAGAAGTATTACAATCACTATACATTGTACGAATTGCTCTAATAAAATTGTTACCAAAGCCAAAAAAACCCATCAAGAACGCATGATCCACAGAGTCAAAGGCTTTATAATAATCAATGAATAATATATAACTTTCATCCTGAATTAAGAAATTATAATCAATTAGGTCCAAAATTAGACGAATATTATTTCCAATATATCTGCCACGCATAAAGCCAGACTGGCAGTCATCAATAATTATATCCAGACAAAGTTTCAGCCTCTCTGCAAATATGGACGATAACAATTTAGTATCATTATTAATTAAAGATATGGGCCTCTAATTTTCAATTCTAAGTGGATCTTTACCCGACTTTGGAATAAGGGTTATTAAACTCTGATTCATAGTAGGCAGCATTTTCTCAGTTTCCAATATTTCCTGAAAAACTTATAAAAGGAACTCAGAAAGATCGTCTAGAAAGGTTTTATAAAATTCGGCGGTTAAACCGTCATTACCCGGTGATTTTTTATTCTTCAATTTAGCAATGTTTTTATGAATTTAATCTGGTGTTATTTCCCTATCACAAAAATGTTTTGAATCTTCATCTATTACTGTAGAATTAATTTGAATATTTTCCAAAAAAAATCCCTGCGCCTCCAATATCTTCATCTTTTGTGTATAATTTTTTTATAAAAATTGGTTACAAACTGAGAGATCTCATTTGAGTCAGTTGAGACTTTAGCACCAATAAAAAGTCTTTTAAGAGAGGACAAATCAGTATTTCTCTTTTCGAGATTAAAAAAATATTTTGAGTTCTTTTCTCCCTCTTCCAACCATTTACGCCTTATCCTCACAAATGCTCCTTTTGGCTTATTCTCAAATATTTGATCCAATTCTAATTGTAATTTAACTAACTTAAAAGTCTTTATCTATTTGAGATAAACTATGTTTTTCATATATAAGAATAATATGTTTAATGATGGAATCCTCTTTAACCCTTCTGGCTCTGGCCAATTCTTTTCCAAACCTGATAGCAAACTTTCTTACTGAATACTTCATAAATTTCCCAATGTTTCCCAAACACTTTAGAAGCATTTGCCTTACTATAAGACTCCTTTATAATATTTTTTAACATCTTTCTGAAATTGTTCATTTCCAAGGAGAGAGTTATTTAACTTCCAATAATTAAACCCAGATCTTTTTTCAGCCAAACTATCAAAACCAAACATGACATGAATCATTTTATGGTCATTAAGAATGGAAGGTGTTATATCAATTTCCTTAACCTTCTGTGCTAGTTCTTTAGACAGTAGCCAAAAGTCAATTCTGGACTGTCTGGAGCCATCCTTATTACTCCATGTAAACTCAACGTTACTAGGATTCCTATCTCTCCATTCATCAAGACAATTAAGATGCAAACATAAGTCGCTAATATAAGAAAACGAATCCTGTCTAACCTGTCGTGGAGGCAGACAGTCCAACAAGGGGTCACTGATGGTGTTCCAATCTCCACCCAAAACCAAATTAGCATTAGAAAATGTTGACAACATCCCTGAAATCTCCTCTTCAAAACTCTGCAACAAAGTCTGATTCTCAGCTTTATTATTATAACCATAAATGTTTCCTAAAATAACAATATTATCATCTATCTCAACTATCAAAATTATCCATCTTCCAAATGAGTGTACATTACTTTTCAGTATTTTCCCTTTAAACATTCCTCTTAAAATCGCAACACCTGCAGAGTTACTGCTTCCATAGGACAGCCAAAGATCATCTCCCCATTGATTCCTCCAAAACTTGTAGTCAGATCCTAAAGCGTGCGTCTCTTGCAAAAAATAAAAATCGGCCTTGAATTTTTTAAGATATAGAAAAATAGTTTTTCTTTTCAACATGTCACGAATACCCCTCACATTAAACGAATATAAACATAATGACATTGCACACAGAAACGAGCAATGAAAGGAACATTAAACGCCGTAGAACAACATAACTAAAAAAAAAATAAAAAAATAAAGTCAACCAGTCCCTTGTGTACATTTAAAGAAATCTATCAAAAAATGTGAAACATAATAATGTAAATTATCTACTAGTCCTACGCTCTCATAGACAAAGCAAAAAAGAGCTTAACTATGAATATCTCAAACAGAGATGGTGATTAACCATCACGTACAGCGTAGCAAGCAGCTATTGTACATTACACTCGAACTTCTTTTCCATCGATAATTGCTTTAGCTCCCACATAAAAAGCTCTTTTCCCCTCTTTGCGCGCAGCATCGATTTGCGGCCACAGTTTGTTATGAGCCTCCTTATCCTTTGTCGTCAGGTCTTCCCCAAACCGCAACTTCCTCGAGCTCAAATATTCCGATCCTCTGGCGTTCTTCCAAATGAGATCTCTTGTTGATCTAGCTACGAACCTAGTGATAACTGGACGAATCTTCTCCACACTCTTTCTGCCAACCCTGTGGCTGACATCAATGTGCTGTTGACAGGCTTCCTCATTTTCCGGGATGACAGAGCGGCAGACTTCAACCACCCGGATTTTAACATCCTCGCCTTCTTGTTCAGCCAGTCAATACAGCCTCAAGTTCCATCGTCTTTGGTACCTTTCCGTATCATTGAGCTTGTCCTCCAGTTCAGTTATCCGTTTCTGGTGATCTTCACCCATCGTTTTCATATTGGAGATGACTGCCTTTACATCCTTCAATTCTTGAAAAAGAAGTTCTGTAGCCTCCTTCAAAGAATTAACACACTCTCGATTTTGCTGTATTTCTTGATTGAGAACAGCTGTATTCTGAGTCATCTTCTCCACTAATATCTTGACGAAATTATCTTGTACCTCCCCGAGTGTGGGTACAGGCCGACTTCTCTTAGAATCTGGGGTGCAAGGCTCAGATTCGGGCAGGGGTATAAGACAATCGTCACCTTTCCGTACATATGAGTGCATAGTCGTCTGATCAGGAGAATCCTTTGAGCACCCAGACACGGTTTTATCTTTGCTCTTTGCAGGCCTTTTCTCCGCCATTGCGTAAAGGAATGTATCAAATACAAAAAAATTAAAGTAAAACTCGAAGCGTAAGACCGTTTCCTCGCTATGTCTCACAAATTAAGACTGCACACCATTAAACTATGAACGTTATCGTTGTTCATATGGCGTAAAAAGAAAGTTAGTTTTTAAGCACAGAAAATGCGTGTGTCTCGCTCGCCATCTTGGCCACGCCTCCATTTGTGTACATTTCTAAGCTTTTTGGAGCAGAGATAGTGACGATTCAGGGGATACCCGGGAAATGCTCAGAAGTGAGATAGGAGTTGAGAAAAGCCATGTTCATTTCCAGCGATTTTAATATTAATTTAAATACCTTTACTCAATTATCTGGACAACGAAACTTTGAATGTCTTTGATTATTTTTGAATGTCTGTTCTTTGAAATTAGCACACAAAAACATTATATTATTTCATTGTTTTTCCACATAATCGGACCATATCTTAAAATGGAACGTTGCGACTTCCGACTCATTTTGCCAGATCGGGTCACATATGATCTCATAATTTGGCAGCAGATATATTAGGCTGCTGTCACTTTAAGACAGTGACAGCAGCCTGTTACTGCATTTTCTTTCACAACTGTTTATGTCCACTTAAAGGTGACTTATAATACATCTTGTGAAAAGGGGGAAAATATATATATGGTGTGCCCAGAATGTGTCTGAAATTTCAGCTCAGAATTCCCCACAGATCATTTATTATAGCTTGTCAAAGTTGCCCCTTTTTGGGTGTGACCAAGATCGCGCTGTTTTTGTGTGTGTCCCTTTAAATGCAAATGAGCTGCTGAATGGTTAGTGGATACAGTACTTCCTACTTCAGAAGGGGAGCGAAATCAGATCGGCTTAATTTTTGACATGCTAGCAGAGAAAGACTTACCAAAACAAAGTTACTGGGTTGTCACTTTTCACCCTTTCAGGGTTGGTAGATGCACAGGGGACCAAATTTAGCACTTAAACACGGAAAAAGTCAGATTTTCATGTTACGTCCCCTTTAAAACATAACTGACTCTGTTTACGTGAAAACTCACGAAGACCAGCATTTTGACATTATTTTACTGTTTAAGCGCAATAACCAGTGAAAATGAACTCAATTTAGTACTGAGAGGCGGCCTTATGTCTGAATCAAAATCTGCTGGAATACGTAAAATTATGCGCAATACGCGCAATCCCATGCCGAAATGTAAGCCCTGTAACACCAACAATATTCATCCGGAGCAAATTAAAGAAGAGAGTGAGGGGAGGCGGGTTTGTGTGATTTCTAAATAACTCGCCGTTGGAGAGATTAGAGAGAGAGAAAGCACAGCTGGTATCGTGTATCTATTCTGCGGAAATGAGTATTTGAAGCGTTTGGAATATTTCGGTATCTATATGAATCGAAAAATCAATATTTTTGACAACACTACATTGCACTTAGTTTATTATTTAAGATGCCTTTTTAAAAGACTACAATTGAAAATTGTATTTATTATATATACAATTCAAACCGCCAACGGTGCTAGTAGGAGTGACTGCGTTACACTCCACTGCTGAAATCCACCCACATTTGGTGGGTGTTAAAGGGATAGTTCACCCAAAAATGAAAATTCTGTCAGTATTTACTAACCCTCATGTTGTTCCAACCCCGTAAGACCTTCGTTCATCTTCGGGAACACGAATTAAGATATTTTTGATGAAATCTGAGAGCTGGATCACTCCTCCACACTAGTACAGGCTTCTCAAGGGATTGAATCTTGCCAGCCCCGAAAAGTTATTAAAGACAATGTTAAAATAGTCCAAGTGACTACAGTGGGTCAATCTTAAGTTTATCAAACGACGAGAATACTTTTTGTGTCCAAAAACAGACAAAAATAACGACTTTATTTCAACTCATTTCCTTATCTGTGGGCCTCGAGTCACTTCACTAGTATAATGGCGTAAGCTTCTTTTGTTGTACGTCACACGCATCACACAAATGGCCTGCGTCGGCCAATAGTAAGCCTACGTGTGACGTAGCTCTACGCAATCACACTAACGTAACTGACTAGAGGCCCAAAGAGTAGGAAATGAATAGTTGAAATAAAGTCGTTATTTTTGTTTGTTTTTTGCGCACAAAAAGTATTCTCGTCGTTTGATAAACTTAAGATTGAGCCACTGTAGTCACTTGGACTATTTTAACGATGTCTTTAATGACTTTTCGGGGCTGGCAAGTTTCAATCCCTGAAGAAGCCTATGGAGGAGTATGGAGGAGTGATCCAGCTCTCAGATTTCATCAAAAATATCTTAATTCGTGTTCCGAAGATGAACAAAGGTCTTATGGGGTTGGAGCAACATGAGGGCGAGTAAATACTGACAGAATTTTCATTTTTGGGTGAACTATCCCTTTAATGTCAAGCCCCACTGATGACGTTTATACTGGCGCAAGGGCAGGACACCCTGTCACTCACATGAGATCGACCAATAGCAAACCACGACCATTCAACCAATCAATCAATTCCCAATGAACAAAAGTCCCGTCCTACATTTTTCTTGTCGAGAAGCCTTTGCAGTCAGATATATGAAAAGCAAAGAAGAGGCTGCATTTGAAATCACATACTTCCCAACTATATAGTGGGCAAAAAACAGTATGTGACAAAAGAAGTATGTCCGAATTCACAGTACTCATAAAAGTGTAGGCAAAAAGTACCCAGATGACCTAGGCTAGTATTTCCGGTGAGATTCTGAAGTGTGCATACGATGGACACTTTACTATCCCATGAGGCCACGTGAGAGGATTTATGAATGACAATGAAACGACGCAATTGACTGGTAGGTCACATGATAATGACAACATGGCGAATGTAGTATGTCCAGAGTGTGTGTGTGTATGTGTGTTCGCGCCTTGGTTTAATGTTGTGGAGTGGTTTAAATGCCTTCGGGAAGAGGTGTGTCTTCAGCTGATTTTTGAATACTGAGGCTTTTTGAATACTATTGCTTTGAAACCAGCCAACCACATGTATCTCAGAACAACATCAGTTCAGAAAAGTTCAGTGTTCAGACAGTATCAGCGTAGTGTGAGATCTGTAAATGTGGGTAAAAATGTGTCAGGTATATGTGAGAGAAACCTTGATTTGAACTTAAAGGGTTTACTTCTTTTTTTGCCTGAAGCTTTTACCCTAAATTATAAGCAGTTTAAGGTCCTGTAACAACTTTTAAAGGTACATAATTTACCTTATTTAGTTCACTAATAGGAAGATGCTATATTCAGTTAAGCTAATGAAATATCACCTTTGCTCCATCTGTTTATTGGAGCTGCAGACGTTGTTTTGATATTCTGACTTTATGTCATAAAGAGATATGAATTAGCCAGTCAAAGTTGTGCCTTAATATGTACAGCTTGTGAACGCACTCAAGACTGAAAGCATTTTCTGTGTGTAAATCGTAGACTTTGCATGAAGAAAATTGACTTATTATAACTAAATGCGTTTGCATATCTGTCCAGATCTATTTTTTAAGCAGATTTTTGTGGCCTTTTTAGTGTAGAGATCAGACAGGAAAGTACTGGGTGGGAGAGAGAGGAACAGGACCTCGAGCCAGGAATCAAACTTGTGTTACCTGAGGCGCAGTTGTGCTAAAAGTTGGAGCGCTGCCCACAAGGTTAACTACTCCGACGTCAGTCCAGATCTTAAAGGAACAGTTCAACTATAAATCAAAATCAATCATAATTTAGTCACCCACGTGTATTTTGAAACATACTTCAGTGGAACACAAACATGTAAGGCAGGATGTCCACGCTGCTGTTTTCCATATACGATGAATCTTAATAATGACCCACGGATAATGAAGGTAAGATGTTAAGTGAATTATGACTTAAACATTAGTCTGTTCCCCATTCAGAGTTATTGTATGACTGATTTAAAAGACTTGAAATTCAGTTCATATGGACTACTTTTATGATACTCGTATTGTGCTTTTATGAACTTGACAACCCCAGTCCCCATCTACTTCCATTGTGTGGAAAAGAGCAGCGTGAACATTCTTCGAAATATCTTCTTTTATGTTCCACAGAAGAAAGAAAGTCATACAAGTTTGGAATGACACGAGTGAGTAAATTCTAACAGTTTTAAATTTTGAAAAGTTACTCCCTTAAAAAACAACCCTATCACCACAAGCACTGCTGTTCTTACTCTTATCTGCACTCTGCCTTTTTTTAGAACATCATATCACGTCATTTTTTACCTCGATATGGTCTAAAAAAAGAACAGCTAATCATATTCGACCCACATATGAAGTTGAACCTTAATTAGACTGCCTCAGGAGATCGCAGCAACATTTACAAGAATGAGTTGTTAACTGAACTTTGTCCAAGTCCACATGTTGTTACTTGTGCAGAAAAACATGATCACTTTAGATCATCAATTCAGGTCCATTCAGAACACAATAAGATAAACCTGTCGGGATGGATGCCTGGCGCGTATCCCTCCCTACCAGCGTTCCGCGGAATCTCCCATATCTGACTGACAGCTAATGTGTGTGTGTTTAGAGGTCATGTGCTACTGTAGCTACTGTAGGAGTGTGTGTGTGTGCTGAGGTAGGAGGGGCGAGCAGTGTAGAAACAAGCAGTGTTTCAGCATTTCTGACACACTTTGCACCGTCACTGCTGTAGCACTGGGCTGTATGACTAACTGTCGGACAGGAGCCAAGATGAGCCAACTCCACCTGCTAGGGCCACCTTAAAAATATATTTATATATATATACGCTGTAAACAGACCAAAATCATGGGGGGATCCCAAAGCAAGAAGGGCAATGGGTCAAACTCCCTAAAGGAGAAGAGCATTAGCATGTAAGTTTCACTTGTATTTCATATTTTAAATTCATATGATAGATTCATGCTATGTTGATACGTACTTTAAGAAGGCGTGACGTATCATGCATAATCATGTAAATGTGCTGTAAAACCCTGTTAATATTTCACCTGTTTAGACATTATGTCAGTATTACTGTGTCATATGCACTTCCCGATGTGACAGCAAGGTGTGGTCATCATGCTGGTGAAGTTTCTCATGGAGTAAAATGAATTCTGGGAACTGAAGGGGTTAAAAGGTGTCTTTTTATATTGAGGGCTTGCATAAAACAGAGTTTCAGGCTTCAGTCACAAACCTTTTTAGAAATTAACGCAATGCTTTGTTTGATTTTTCAGAGCATTTTTTTACAGTCTTTACAGTTTTTACAGTCTAGCCTATATTTAAACATATTTTATTTAGCAAGTTGCTACTGTGAGTGCGATTACATATGGCATGTCAGCTGTATTGGAAGTGTTTTTGTAAAGTGTCTGAAGTGGTAGGCTGGCATTTGTTTATATCCTAAAGACCATCCATTAAACTTATGTTATGACCGATTGCATCACCATCTATAGTGGGTTGTAAAGGTGTAAAAATGGCATGTCAGCTTGTCATCAGTTCATCTTGAGGGTTAGATTAGTTTAACTCATATTGAATGAGTTGGTCAGCTCAGTTTGGCATGTGGTGTAATTTGTGTAGCATATTTGCATATTCAAATGTATGGATGATTCATAACCTCTTCAGGTTCAGGTTGTATGTATTGTAATGCACTAAACTTACAGCATAATATGTGGTGTTTTGTGGGAAATTCTCCTTATTTGACCCTAGTTCATTGAGTTTGTGTTTAATAAATTGCATTTGGATTAGAAAATCTGACACGACGCATCTGATTAGGTTCAATTTACAGGAACTGTGGCAGATCGTGTCGGTAAGGATTGGGTGACTGAAAGTTTTCATGAACACTTTTACAATAAGGTTTCTTTTGTTAACATTAAAGGGATAGTTCACCCAAAAAAAACTGTCATCATTTACTCACCCTCATGTTGTTCCAAACCTGTATGAGTTTCTCTCTTCTGCTGAACACAAAAGAAGATATTTTAACGAATGTCGGTAATCAAACCGTTGACGGCACCCATTGACTTCCATAGTATTTTCCCTCCAGACATTTATTAATCTTATTTAGAAATCAAAAGTTGTATTTGTTAACATTAATTCACTGTGAACAATGAAACATTTCATTTTAACATTAACAAGCATGATGCTTTAAAAAAGTATTTTGTTAATTTTAGATTGTTAGCTAATGCATTAACTAATGTTTAGAAATTAGACCTTATTGTGAAGCGTTACTAGATATTTTTGTCATGTTTTCATGCTTTGCACTGCTTGTTGTACAAACACACACCCTAAAAATAGCTTTTCCATTTTGGAGCGCTTCTTAGAAGGACACTTGAATCAATGTTACCATTTTCCCAGACTGCAGGTCAAAAATGCCATAGTTATTGTTTATAAGTAGTCATTTTGAAGTTAGTACTGTTAGAGCTTTTGTTAGATAAAGAGAGACTGTCTGTTCAAAGAAACATTCCTGTCGTTTTATATGGATTGGTAATAAGGAGGTCCTCTGATGAATGTTTTGGAGGGGGTCGAGTTGCTGGTTTTAGGTCAGAGGGTCAGCACTGAAATTATATTCTGCATTCATGCATGTGATTAAGGCTGCACATCTATGGACAATGGTACATTTGTGTTGAGTTTCTGTATTGTGATGTATTACTTCATGTGTGCTGGAGCGTGATGATACATACGTGGGAGTAGTAGCCTACTGACATGCCTCAAAAAGACTTTTATTGAATTAAAATATACAAAATAAGAACATATTGTAAAACATTATTATAATTTAAAATAGATTTTTTAAAAATGTAATTTATCCCTGAGATGCAAAGCTGATTTTTCAGCATCATTACAAAACAGTCTTCAGTGTCACATGATCCTTAAAGGGATGGTATAAACCCCTTTTCACAAGATGTAAAATAAGTCTTTGATGTCCCCAGAGTGTGTATGTGAAGTTTTAGCTCAAAATAACCCACAGATATTTTTATATAGCATGTTAAAATTGTCATTTTTTGAGGGTGAGCAAAAACGCGTGTGTTTCCCTTTAAATGCAAATGAGCTGCTGCTCCCGGCACAGAGGGCGGAGCTTCAACAGCTTGTTCTTCGCAGCTTCGATTACCTCACACAAACATGCACTGAAAAATTCAAAAACTTTTAGCCTTTTATGTTCAAATCAAACCGGAGACAGACAAAGATGGAGAGACTAAAGAAAGAAGTGACAACTTGTAGACATCATTTCTTAATGGTAAGTGGATGAATTTATGTAGCTTATGTCTAGTTGTCTTCAAATCATTGATTAGCATGTTCTGTCTCGATAATTTATTAATGCGTTCCCGTTCTCTCCCATTCACTTTCAATGGCCGTCCATTTTTGACCGGGAACACCACAAGTTTAACTTTGTGCCATTTTGTACAAAATAAAAGTTTTTCAAAACAAACTTCCTTGTGAAACATTAAAGTAGACTAACAATAGCGTGATCAACACTGCACATTGTTTTCATATTTTATTTAATAATACTGTTAATATAAAAATGAGATGCCTGCTCTCAGATAAATGAGGCCTACGATTAATAAGATGAAAATATAAATATAAAACCTGTCTTAATTGAAAGAGAACAAGTTGACAAAAAGATTGAATCCAATAGCCTACGCTTATTTCAAGCAGCCATTATTTTGAAATCGAAAGCGAGGCTCCGGTTGGAAGAAAACCGGAGCCGCCTTTGATCATAGGAGAGTCGCGAATGCGATGGCGTATGGTTGTTTAATGTAGAAATTAGTTATTCTAAAAATTTACATACATTTCTTTCATACTTTAGACTATACAGTGAAATTCATTTATATATATATATATATATATATATATATATATATATATATATATATATATATATATATATAGCCTATATTTTTTTTTCTCTTTCTTTTTTTTCTCTTTTTTTTTCAGAAAGTAAAAAAAGAAGCAGGAACGAATCCTATTTTGGATATTAACATCCATTAGTGTAAATCCCGGCAGCAGCTTCAGGTTGGTAGTCCAAGGCATTGTTGTTTATCTGTACTTCCGGGGTTCTTCCCACCGGAGCCTCGCTTTCGATTTCAATATAACGGCTGCGTGAAATAAGCTTATATTAGGTGATAGTAGGCTATAGCATAACGAGTGATTTATACGCTATTTTTGTAGGCCGGTCGTTTTTGACCTGGAACACCACAAGTGTAATAGGGATCAATATAATGCATCCTTACTAAATAAAATGTATTTAAAAACAAAGCTTACCAACTATAATTAAAGCTTTAATTATAGAATATAAGCTATACTATTGAAAACATAATATAAAGCAGAAGTTATTTTAGGTCTGTTATGATATTTTAAATATTTAAGAATTAACTCCCACATTTGACCAGCAGATGTAGCCAATGTGCTTTTTTTTTACAGCTTCTCAAAATATTTTCTGAAATGATTTGTTCAAAACTTCAAATGATTTAAATGTGGGCTATTGTATGCTCTTTTCCATTATCGGCAAAGTAGAATATTTAAGCTCATAATAGTTACAGGTAACAACTTTTCTGTTATTTGTTTCAGCTTTTACAATATTTTTTATTAGTTTAAATCTTTTTAAATTATATATATGAAAACATTTTTACATTCAGGCAAGTACATTTTTGGTTAGATTCTTTTACTTTTAATGAAGTTAAAAATGCCAATACCTTAATTTCTTTGTATTTTTTACCATCCTGGCTAGTTAAAACACTTATGGACCTACATAAAAAGAAGCAAATTATCTAAAAATCCAAAATAATTACTTTACAGTTTGTGCGACGGTATTGATGGATCATGGTCACAACACACAAAATTTAAGCACAATTATTATTATTATTTAAATATATAACCATTAAAAATTAAGCATCTTTTGATTATTTTCAACGTTATGGAAGTGTATGGAATTTTAAATACTAATGTCTGTTAAAGTTGTGAAACATGTTCCATTTCTTAAGAATCATTTAACTCATTAAGAATATAGGCTATACAGGGATGATATTGATATACAGTAGTTCCCTTTTCTGAATACACTTCTTGTAGTTTTATTAGTAGTTAAATTTTTTACCACAAGGTGGCTCTGTGACTTTAGACTAAGGCGTGCAAGGCCTTTGGATTGACTGCAGTGTTTATAGGATTATAGTTCTTTAATATTCTCAAACACACCAATTTGCAGTCAATAGAAAATTCTCTAGAATTCAGTCTATCGAATAATTTTGGAACTTTGTCATCTTTTCAACATTGCATCTTTGTTTATATCACCCAACAGTTTGGATAACTGTTAAAAAACCCCTCAAATTGTTAAAAAAAATAAATGATTGCTAATGTTCCACTTATGCTCACTTATACCATAGCAAACGGATAATGTTGGATTGTAATAACCAAAACCTCTCATGTTGAGATACACCCTTACTTTGAAGGGAGTGTTTTTTCTCATGTGAATTGTTTTTGGACAGCTGTTCTCCCTGCCTTGTGACTTCAGTAAAAATAACAATGATTATTGCTCAGCTGCAAATAGATATGGCTTCATAAAAAGCCTATTGGATAGGCGACTATTGTCCATCATGTTTCAGTCTTTTCTGGAAATGTGAAGTGTTTGCTGATTGACCTATTTTAGTGCCTGTTAGTACACAATGAAGTGTAGCTGTGTGAGGTTGTTCTGGAGGCGTGAGCTCAGTTCTGATATACTGCTATTTCTCACATTAGTGAAGATTGTTTATGTAATATTCATGTTCTCAGTGTAGTTCTGTCTGCCTGTTTTTATTACATCTCATGTTCTCTTACTGTATGTAGATCTAATATTTCCTTTAAGGCTGAGTAATTCGGAAAGCTTTGCTTTTTGAAGGCATCCTCCCACCATAAATTATGCTTTTTTCAAATGTTCTTGAAAAATATTTGAAGTCCTGCACACTTTTTTTATTTTGTCAAATCAACTTAAATATTTAATGTGGTTCAGATAACATATTGTTGTGTTTCTATATATTAAACCCATCTCCTTCATTGTATTAACTTAAAGTTTTAATTTCAATTAACTCAAAATTTGAAGACAACTAGGTAAATTACTTTTTAAAGTTAAACCAACAATATTTTTTTACAGTGCAGTTACATACATTTTGTGATGACACAAAAATCACAACTGCATATATAGTCTTATCTAACACAGTGAAGTCTCCCTAGTAGCAGATGTCATCATTCACACTCAAGCAAGATTGGATGCTGGGAGCTTAGGAGATCTCGTGCAGAGTCTGGCACTGAACACAGGAATATGATGCTCTGAAGGTTGTCTGTGAGTGTCATTGTTATGATGTGTTAAGCTGGCCTGACATCACAAGATCATAGGCCATAGCAGCTGTTCAAGAAATAAAAGTAGCCTGAACAAAAAATAGCTAGTGTTGATTAGTCAAATTCCCCTTAAAGTCTTTGAACTAAACACATATCATATCACATAGTATAGAAGAAAACCTTTTTGGGTTGCTTCTCTAATAGAATCATGTGCAACAAAGGTATTTCAACATAGCAAAACTTTAAAGGATTATGAAAATCCCATGTGTTGGAAACTCGTCTCAAAACGGTACTTTTGTGTTTGGTGGAAGTGGGTTTTAAAAAGTTGCGCTTCACTGGACAATCACATGTAAAGATCACTGTACCTTCATTCTGTAAATCAATGTCAGGTGTCGCCCAGGGAGCACCCAGAACAAACTGATTGGAATTCTTCACATTTTTCATCTCTTTTAGAGACTACTTTGTTACAAACAAGGGAATTTTGTCTTTCTTTGAGTCCCAATTGTGGCGTTCAGTCACAGGCTATTGTGGATCCAAACACAGAGCTTCAACTAGCCCACTTCAGTCTGTTCGAGTCTGCAAATGTGGAATCTGTAATTAGAAGCACAGACGCACACTCCCTTAGGACTTTTCTCTTGAACCAGAACTGTCTGAGAAACCATCATATTTAGGTCTGTTTAGTTTTCTTAACATCTTGTTAACTGAAAATGTTCTGAGGCGTGTGCCCAGTCATTGTTTTGAGGCAAGAGAGCAACTTTTCTCTTACTTTTTAAGAAGCACTTTCTCCATTGGCCTGTTTTTCTTTTATGTTGTGTGTTTTCTTTTATTCCCGCTTCTGGGGTGTCTCTTGCCAAGTTTTCGTTGTGTTTGAAATGTGAGACCTCCTCGTAAAGTCCCCCTGAACTTCATATCCTGAGCATGTGGAATTAAAACCTCACAAACGTATATAACGTATATGGGTGGTCTCCTATAAGGAAAAACCAATGAAAACCAACTCTAGTTTTTCTGTGATTATTCAGTCACCAAAAAATGATGCACTCAATTACAAACGAATGTTAGTAACATGGCTAGCAATGTATGTTAAAATTCACTCCCAAGCTTCTTAGAAAAACCTAAACCTTGATAAAATATGCATTCATTTCGTAATTAGCATTAGCAATTCTGCTAATATCATACAGGTTTCCGAAATGGTTTCTGTTTCCTCAGTTTACTGTGTCTCACCAAATGAATTCTGCCTGAAATATCTGCAGACCTCTGATGTGGAATGACCCATCTTCTCAATATCCATCAGTTATATAAGTTACCCCGAGCCATGGAGGAACATCTGGTTTCATAAGGATTTGAGTTCATTATCTTATTCATTATCTTAGCACTCACATTATCATTGCTCAGGACATTTTGTCAAAGCTAATTCGAGTGATGGCTTCAAAAACTGTTACTCTGGTTGTGTGGGTAGACTTTGTGATGGCAACGACCAGCAACACAGCCTCACTGGGGTTATATTTTTAGACTGTTGACAGTGATCAAAGGATGTGGTTGTGGTGTAAAATGGAGATGCTTGGTTTTGTATCCATCAACTAAATCCTTGAGCATGGTTTTATCCTGATTAAGATTATGTAATGTGGACACCGAGTGTGCTTTGGTCGTGTTGGAACCCTTTATTTTGTGTTTTAGGTGTTTTAAAGGCAAGCTCCTGACTTTTTTATAGATTATATTGTGGTCATTTTACCTTTGTAAAAAGATTTCGGTTTAAGGACAGATTAGTCATGGGAACGCTGACTTCCCCTGGCATTCTGCTAAGCAATGTGTGTGTGTGAAAGGACAAGTGAAAGAACAGGTTTCCCTGGTTGTGAACCGGAGCTCAAGGCTAGAGATGGTTAATGGAAAAAAGACTGAGGAGGAGCTCAGCTCTGCATTCCACAGTCTCCCTACCGAAACCACGGAGCCCCTCTCTCCCTTCCCTTCAGCCTCGGTTGTGTTCCCTTCTTCTGCTTTTCATGAGAGAGAGAGGCAGTTCTGATTTGGAAGCTACCATTTCTGTTCCACAGGGGGCCCCAGATCAGCTGGACCAGAGATACAGGCACTCTCTATTCTCCTCCCCCCATTAGTTTCTTCTCAGTAGTCTGATCCTGAAAAGGAGAGGTGGACGGGGGAGTTATCTGGAAGCCAGCTGATCTTTGCTGTGGTATTCTGCGAGGGAAAGGAGACTGCAAACTCTTCGTTACTCAGCTGCACTGAGATAGGGGAAGCCAGGAGAGAACTCAACATCAACAGTCACGTAAGAGGAAGGAAGCAGTGAGGCTTCTGCGACAAAAACATGAAGCTCAACTTCAAGACCACGTGAAGCGTTGCCCTCCGCTGAGAAAAAAACATCTGTAAGAGAGAAAAAGAAGCAAAGAGAGACTGACTCATTTGTTTGGATTCGCCCACAAGGTGTTCCAGTAGACGCTTGGCGTAACACCAGTAAGAGGTTGAAGATGTCTTGGCTGTCACCAGTGCAGTGGGCCAAATGGACCTGGTCAGCCGTTAGAGGAGGAGGGGAGGAAGAAGGTGAGACCGATTCGGGTATGGACGACGAAACCCTCAATGAAAAGATGCGAGTGGCTATGGCAGGAGATCAAGAGGACGACGAAAGGTCTCATGGCTGCAGGCAAGTCTAGAACCTTGTAAACTTCCCAGCGTGAGAAAGAAAATGACTCTGAGGATGTGATATATGGATTTATATGAAGTAAGGGTGTGAGGTTTCTTTTGAGAGAGGAAGTGTGGGATATCTGTTTCTTTATAATGCTCTTATATCAAGTTCTTACCTTGAAAATGAGCCCAATATCAGCAGTGGAGGCCAACCTTAGAAAAACTGCCTTCAGAGTCACCTGTTTGAGTCAGATGATGGTGTTAACTGTTCTGAATGCTGTGCAGACAGGCATGGCTTAGCAGTCGGCCACATGGTTCAAAGCAGCCAGAGATCAGAGGCTCTGAATGTCCATGTCTGTTGGTGCTCTTGTCGTGGTTGGGGAAAGTGGCATGTAAACGTTTGCTCAACTGTATGTGTGTACTCAGTGTGTTTGTGGGTGTTTTCAGCATCATTTGGGGATTTCCTTAGGAAGTGTGCATGGCTTAGGTTCTAGCTGTTAGTCTAATGTGTCCCTATGGTTAGATAAAGATCAGAATTTAGCCGTTCTCCTCTCCCAACCCCCAACTGTGTCATGGCTAATTTCCTTTGCTAGTAGATAACAGTTTTTCTTAGCACTTTCGATGGTTTAAAAGAGGACACTTATTTGTATATTACCCTAATTCATTAGTAGTACATGCTAAGACAATCATCACTATTTCTATTGCTTATATTAAGGATTGAGGATTTGACTATTAACCTGCATAATTTGTTCCCCATCTTTATATATGACTCTAATATAATTGGGGGGCCCAAGCCATATCTAGAGACCAGAATAACAACAGCAACCACCCAGAGCATCCCAACTACTGCAAAGCAATGTGCTGCTAACATCTTAACAAACACATAGCAACACTCTGGCAACCATCCACAACAGTTTAGCATTGTAGCAGTGTGTTTATTTTATTTTATAGGCAAGTACCTAATAAATTAGTTTATTCTTGTTTATATAATGTTTAATTCATGTGTCATCCGGGCAAATATAATGTTTTTGTTTGGTTCCCCTAAGTTGTGTTGTTGACATCCTGTCTATGTGCTGTTGAGCTGTCTGCAAACATTCCTTTCCAGGAAGAATCTTTTCTTTCCCAACACCTCGCAGCCTGAGAGACTGTTGCAAATTAATCACCACACAGACCTGAACAATGGCCCAAAAGAGTGTCAGGATCATGAAAGTTGTAAATATACTTAGAAAAGCACACAGTAAGCAACCCACACAGAGAGCTACTCATTTCTCTGGAGCTCAGTATGAGTTAACACAAGCAGCGTGAGTTGTGCAGGCAGGGATTTTATGAAAAATACAGTGATTTAGTGGAGTGGTTTGTGTTGGGTACAACAGAATGAAATTGATATTTTTGCAAAACCTTTTCACAGCACTACTTAATAAGATTTCAGTTGTGTTTTTTGCAAGTTCATCTATTCTCGTCTGTTGTGTTTGTTTGCTGGGCTAGTAATGATTACTTCCCTAACGGGACTGCAGGTGGCCTAGTGCAACAAGACTGGCAGTCCTCCCAGATTGGAGACACACACACACACACACACACACACACACACACACACACACACACACACACACACACACACACACACACACACACACACACACACACACACACACACACACACACACACACACACACACACACACAAAAGATTAACAATGCTTCCCTTTGAGCTCAGGCTCATGAATGTTATGCTCTGTTGTTATTGTAAAAATGATAGTACACCCAAAAATGAAAATGTTTTTTCAAACCTCTATTTTATTCCGCAGAATACAAAAGAAGACATTTTAGGAAACTGTACTGATCACATTTTTCCATTCAATTACAATGAATGGGTTTTAAGAAGTCATATATGTTGAAATTTATTTAATTATTCCCTTAACATCTTTCAAACCCTCACACAAAGCTATCACATAACTGGAGTAATCTGGTCTGCTTTTGTGACACTTATGTTACATGAGTCTTCTCTGAAACTTGAAAGCCTAATATCATAATGCTTCTTTTGTTTTCCACAGAATAATTAAAGTCATATGGGTTTGGAACAACATGATGCTAAGTCATTTTCTTTTTTTTTGTGGGACTATTCATTTACCTAAAAAAACTCTTTAGTGTTACCCAACACAAACACACACACACACACACACACATATGATAAACAACAATTTGCAGAAGGTATTGGTGTCACAGCTATACATAGTTATTATTTAATGAGAACATGATGTGCTCAGTTCAGTTTTGTTTCACCCAAGCCACATGTGGAAAACGTTTTATTAAATATTTATATCATTTGATGATCTGATGAGTTTGTATGTTTTATACTGATCAGCCCTGATCTGACAACAGCATTATCCATCTAATTGAAATCAAGCTGAGCCAAACAACCATGGCAATGTCCTTTTTGTCAACCTAGTACAGATTTAAGAACTGTCCTGTTACTAACCACAGTTTTTTCTTCATTTTCAATCAGTTCGGACTCAGAGGGCCAATTTGACACACCTGAAGCTGAGTCGCCTGTCCATCAGCCATTTAAAGAACCATCAGCACTGGATCAACCAATAGCAGAGAGCACAGGTAAACAAAGACCTCATAATAACTGAGAGCCATAGAAACGGAACATAAATTCAGTGATGCCACATAGCACCTGTCGCTACAGTACATATGCCTCTATTCCTCTCATGCAATGTGATGTTGCCATGGCAACAGGAGGAAAGTATGTCTCCAAGTGTTTTGTGTGATCTTTTAGTATCACTTTTGTATGTAATATATTGTTGGTAGAATTTCTTGTAGTGTTGGAAACAGGGGATAGTGGGTCAGGCCCATTATAATGACTATAAATTATACTTTACCTTATGGAAGGAAAGTAAATGGGCAAATATTTATTTTAACAAAGTTCTTCCTTTTATGATCGAGTAATTTACAAACATGGAAGGGAAAAGGACTGTTTTAAAATAATTATTTGTTTGCAAATTGGGAACCACTATTCATAAGGCCTGACTTGCTAGTAGAATTCAAGCTACATTTTGAATTACACATAGAGAATTCCAGGTCTTTATCTAGAAGTTTTTTTTTTTACTTAAAAACATGGCTTGTTTTCTTTAAATTTTCCTCTTAAAGACACATGTCCAAATTCAGGGGAGTGTACCATATGACTAACTGAAAACAGCTGCACTTCCCCAGACTCTTTTTGAGGAATTTATCTGCCTATTAAAATCTCATAAACACTCTAAAAAATGTGAGTTGTCAATACCGTTAAGCCTACATGAAAACATGTACATGTGTATGTTGCTATTGTTTTGCACTTGAAATCTTATTTTAGTATAGGTGTACTATAGCTCTTGTAACGTTTGCCAGTGTTTTCCTCAGTGAGGATGAGTTTCTTTGTTTTGTGTTTCAAAGATTCAACTACAGTGATGAATTTTGACCTCAGCTTGAATCAAAAATGTGCAGACAGTATTAGTTACTTAAATGTAATGGAGTGGAGGAGGTTTTGAGGTTGGAAAATAGAGGTTTGGGTAAAGAGAGGCCCCTGACCCAATGTGGGAAAAGCTCACAGCTTGGAATTCAGGAGTTTGGAATTGAACAAAAGCGTCCGCTCCTCTCAGAGCACGTTTATCAATGGAAAAAGGTCAAAGGCCTGCAGCGAAGAACGTCATGTGATTTAGTTCTTTTCTCTAAATGCCACACACAGACACTCTAAAACACACATTTGCACTCATTGAAATTAGACTAGGCTTGCTGGCTTGCTTTCATCATTTTGCTTTATTATGATTTATTACGAGTTTGTATCTCTGCAAACGTGACTGTTACTTCACATGAATAAATCTTTTAATGAGACATTTTTTGGTGAGTTTTGTGAGAAAGTTGTCCTGAGAAATGCAGAATGCTATAGGCTAATAGAGCCAGCCTTTCCAAGCCTACGTGTCATGGTTTGGATTGCTTGAGCAGACAGACAATAAAAGTCTGGCTCCAGCAGAGCCCAATCCAGTTTCCATTACAGTCGTCCTCAACCTCAAATCTGTACAGACACATGCCATTGCTGAAGAACACGTTTTCGTGGCTAGCAGTGCATTAGCCAGAATTTGTGGTTATGTAAACAGAAGCCGCCTTGTGTCCTCTCCACCCCAGGTACTAAATCCTGCTGCACCTTCAATGTAAAGTCATACATAAACACAGTTGCTTGTTGACGTCAGAGAATTTAACTGAAAAACAAGCATTATTTACTGTTTGATTGCCTTTTCTACTCTTTAACAAACTCAGTCATGTACAATGTAATTTTTTTGGCTCTTTTGTGCAGTATCATTATGACCGTATTGACAAATGTGTTGTGACAGTATTATGCATTTGCCTGGTATGAGTGTTCTAATTCTTTTGCTGTAGTTATATAATCAAAACTGCTCTGAAATGTTTCTCAGGAGGGTGGAGATGAAGCATTTGTGTTTTGAATTTATTAGCTCATAAACTCCGAAGCACTGCCTGCTCTGTTTTGATGAAATACACATTGTCGATGCATCACACTCCCACCACAAAGAGGAAGCTTAAGTCACTGCCACTAGCGCTGGCTGCATAACCAATACCATTGTGTCTGATGATGATTCTACTTCACTGGTGTTGCATGTTCAATTGTCAACAGTTGCTTCCATAGCCTGAAAGCTTTTGTTTCTGTATAAAATTCATGATAACATTCAAAATAACATTCATGTCATAGAAACAGCTTGAACAAAATTTTTAGTAGTCTTCCATTTAGCAGACACCTTTATCTGATGTACAAACCTACATTTCAGATACCACATATATCCAATATAAATGAATTTCAAGGCCCTAAATTGGCAGATAGTAAATACGACATTCAAAGCTTCCTGTTCCTAAAAACGGTCATAGAATGCATAGTTAGATGGTGTACTTCATATCTGCCAAGAGGTTTATCCATTGCAGAAAGTAGGTCATCCTATACACTGTAAAAATAAAATAGCTGTTTCAACTTAAAAAGTAAGTATTCGTGCTGCCTTCAAATTTTAAGTTTAGTCAACTTGAAATTTGAAATTGTACTAAGTGATAACTTGGATATTTGAGATGACTAAACTTAAAATTAAGGCAGAACAAACAGTTACTTTTTTAAGTTAAAACAACATGTCGAGGAGGAGCCTTGACCTCTGGAAATGATGACAAGAGCAGCTGTAGAGAAAGTGCTGATCAGAGTGCATTGTGTCCTCGATGGGAAGGGCTGTCTGCCATATCATTTAACAGTGAAGGACAGTGTAGTACAAGATGTGTGGAAAAGACACAAAGAAAAAAGAGATAGCTAGAACTTGGCGAAAGGAGGAGGAAGATTGGGCGTAGACATTGGAAAGGACTCATGGAAGGTCTGTGGGTTGAATATTGTCATTACAATGCTGAAGGCTGTAGTTGTGTTTATTTCATACATGAAAAGAGGAACTTGAGCTTCACAAACTAGCATTTTAGGGAACCTATAATGTTATTTTGTGAAGCTCAAGTTCCTCTTTTTGGATGTCCAGAGGAAATCATTGTGTTACAGTTAAGACATTACTAGCCTAAAAGTTGTATTTGTTTATATGATTTTCATGTGATGTTACCCTAGAACAGTGCTAAGAACCTATTAGTAAGGAGCAGTCTTTGGTTAAGGTATTGTACTCCTTACTTAAGAGTACAATAGTTAAGGCTTATGGCTTACTCATTCTGGGGATCAAACTTTTAACCTTTCAGGTAGCACCCAAGAGCCTTAACCACTACAAAATATCACTTGAACAGACTCAAACTCATGTTGCCCACATTAGCACCAATGTCAGAATGTTGGAGCACTAAACGAATTCACAAATTCAACTCCGATACAGTCGCCCGTTGGACATGTGCTTTCCTGCATGTAAATATTTTGAACAGATAACCGCTAGTGCTTCTCAAAGCCATCTCAATTGGAGGTCAGCACAAAGTCATACATCTTATTTATAAATAGACTGTCTCCTCCTGTCTCTTAGCAACAGACTGTTGCATCAAAACTCAGTGATGACTGTCAGCAAAACTGTTAGTCAAAGGGAAATGTTTCAAAATGACTACTTTAATACTATTGACAATTTCACATGTAGATGCTTGAATTGTGACTTGTTCAGCAGGTATCCTCTTGTTACAGTGGCTTGAAATGCAGTTGTAGAGGCAGTTTTTTTCTTTGTATTTTGGCACAGAGAGGCAGAGAACCTGATTTTACCAAGTACGACATGTTCCTGGATCAACATCTTAGTTGATCCTGGAACAACATTCCAATCAGCCAATCAGATTTGAGGGACAAGTTTAAAATTTATGTCAAGTTTAGGCTTACAACCAGGGTTAGGTGCTTCTACATCAGTGTTATTCACCATTTCTTCCCTCTGATTTTAGGTATAACTTATGGGTTGGGTTAGGTTTATGGGTAGGGATATGGTTAGCATTACATTTTCTGACAGAAATGTTGTTCCAGGATCAACAAAATATTTTGACCCAACCAGGAATGCGTCTAACTCGGCAAAACCAGGACGTGCATGAAAGGCCAAGTCTTCTTTTCAGTAAATCAGAAATGGGTGTGCTGAAACATCTTGCCCAGTTTTATGGCTGATTGTTGCTTGAGGTTGAGTTATTTGTGCCTGTTGGAGACAGGGAAGAGAAGACTATTGTTCAACTCTTTGCATCCTGAGCGAAGCATTTCCTGTCTTTTCTGACGCAAGGAAGTCTGTTCTTCAAATATCCTCCATAGGTTTAACAATAGAGCATATTGTATGTATGTGCTCTAAGAATATATAAAAGGAAAAGTAAAAACAATGAAAATACAAGAAAGATGATATTAGAGGAACATATTGCATTATCCTGTATCACATTATTGCATATTTCAACAGGATAATTCTATAAATTATATAGACCATGTTAAAATTTTTTTTACCTCTTCTACTCTCAACAGGTTTCACAGAAGATTATGTGAATCAGTTGACCTCCATCACAACTGAAGCCCAGAACTTGACCCTGGATGAGCGTTTTCCTGAGGATGCCCCTGCCCCGGTCGTGCGCCAGAACAGTGTGGACCCCAGCCCGACCCTGAAATCCAGGAACCAGCTGTCCTCTGCTGACATGGATGTGGACCAGCCTGATCCTGCTGAAGCAGTTACAACAGATGATGCCAACATCTGCAATGGTCACATTGAAGAACTATCCTCCAAACCACACACTAATTCCCTCAAGCTTAGACCTCCTTCCCTCAAGGTGAAGGCCCCACTGAATGGCGTAGACCCCAACGAAGTGGATGACAATCCTCCGATACTTCCGAAGGGCAGCTGCAACTTTGACCCTAAACAGTTTGACAACAACATGAATACATTTGCAACTGAAGAGACCAAGTTGCAGAACTCTCCACCTGCCAATCCCACTACTAAATTAGAGTTGATGGAGGAAATGCCTGCACAGCCAGTAATGTTGGAGTTTGGACTTGATGATGTCGAAGCCAAGAGACCCAAGAAGTTTGGAAAAAAGACAAGCAGCAAGCTGATTACTCCAAAAAAACTGCGACCAAAAGCTGCAGAAAAAGCAGCTCTACCACAGGAGACTTCATCAGAAAAAGACCAACCACCATCTGAGAATGTGACTCCAATGAACGTTGATGATATTCCTATTCCTAAGAAATCCTACAACTTTGACCCAAGTCAGTGGGATGATCCCAACTTTGATCCTTTTGGTGGGAACGGTAAACTTAGCAGCTCGCCAACAATCCCTAAAGGATCATATAGTTTTGACCCTGATCGTTTTGATGACTCTATTGATCCTTTTAAGCCATCAAAGACCTTAGGTGGAAGTGACTCAATTAAACCAACGACTGAGAAGCTAATGGACAAACACAAACCAGACGAAACTCTGGAGCAGAGGAAGCAAACAGGACAGTCACAGAAGAAAAACAAAGAAAGGATCATCAAGTGAGTGGCAGTTATGCTAGACAGACAGGCAAAAAGTATGTTGTGTGTTGCATCTGTGGCTTTCTGTTGTGTCTATTAACAAACAGGATTGATTTTCAGCCACTAAGCATGATAAACACATCAGTCACATCTACTTTTCACTTATGTGTTTATTGTTGGAATGCAACCCTGACTTTTCAACATGCATCTTTCATGTAGCACAATCGTATTTGATAGTTCACAGTATTAAAATGTATGGTAGTCTTGTTTACACTGTCCCAGTGTATACGATTCCCACTTTCCACTAAACTATGGCATCCCCTCGACAAACTAAATCATATTTGTTTGTGAAAGTCAGGAAGCTTAAACTCCCTCCTACTTGTTTTCTTCATGCTCCAATCTTGGCCTCTAATGTATTATGGCACGTCCCCTCTCAACATCCCCTCCTCTCTGTGTCTGCTCCCTCCCTCCCTCCCTCCCCTGTCCCTGTCATACTGTCCTCAGGACCACTGAGCAAGTGCAGTTTCTCTGTTTTCTATTGTAAGTATCCTCTGCTGCCCTCCTTTCCTGTACTTTCAATGTTATCTCTTCTGTCCCATTGCATGTCATGAGCACAGTTCAAGGCTGAACTGCCTTCTTGCTCCAAATCATGTGCAGTATCAGTCCTCCTAACTAACTAGGGCAGAAGGTGTACTTATTTATTGTATTCTGACTGTTCATGCAGACAGTATTGATTAACTCCATGGGCATTTTGTAATGATTTTCAGATTTGACCCTCTCATGGTGCTCAATATACTAAACAGTTGTTATATCAAGCACAATGTAGATATGCAGGCTTTGTTTTAAGTGGTCTGAACCGTTTTTTGTAGGATACAATGACTATCCCTATTTCTGAATGGTTAACCATAGCCAATGAGTTGTTCAATAGATGCCAATATCAAGAAGACAGGCTGGATGGCCAACATAATGTTGACGTGTATAGGCTATTTAGGATATAATGCACTAATATGACTGGAGTTTATAATCTGATGTTAGTGTGCATCTTTTTTAACATGTTTATCTGTAAAACCTTTGCTGGAAATTCATGAAAAACAAAATATTTAGTGCACTTTTAATTATGCCAAGATGTCGAGAAAATTGCTAAAGTAAGTTAATCAAAAATGCTTAAAAGAATAAAATGTGCATTATGCCATGACAAAATATCTTAAATGAGACAAAATATCACAAACTGGTGATTAATCAGCCCACGTATTGGTCTCTCTGATACTATCTGTATTACTGCAACTATCAGGGAAGTTTTTGCTAAAAGTTATTCCAATGTTTCTTGGTCGCATATTCTGATGTTGTCAATATTCTTTTCTGCAGGAACTCGTGTAAAGTAAACAAGTATGAGAATCAGTCCCTAGTTCTGGATGTCTGCAATCAGGTAAGATTTCAGTACTGCCCAAAAGATAAGAGTATGCATCTTGTTTTGTGTGGGCAAGCGTGCATCTCTGTACTTTGTATCTGATCAAATGTGTGTGCTTTTGTATGTACATTACTATGAAAGCATTAGCAATATTATATATACAAAGCCACTAGATTTGCTGTATTGTCTTGGACCTTGTGGTTACTGCAGTGACTCAGCAAACACCCTCCTTCATGTTCCACAGTCTCTCTCTTTCTCCCA
Organism: Siphateles boraxobius; assembly: GCF_051911475.1. Lineage (NCBI taxonomy): Eukaryota > Metazoa > Chordata > Actinopteri > Cypriniformes > Leuciscidae > Siphateles > Siphateles boraxobius. The sequence goes on from NW_027508866.1 coordinate 15,903,980, forward strand.
TTAACCCACTCTGAACAAACTCTCCTCTTGAAATGCAATATCTCTATATCTTTGCTCTCTCTGAAGCAGGACACTAGTGTGCATCATTGTTTGTGTGTGTGGCTCTGGTAAACCCTAAATTATGAGTACGAAATGTCCCCACAAAGGGGAAATTTTTTTTGTCCCCATGAGGAAAACAGCTTATAAATCATTCTAAGTGATGTTTTTTGAAAATGTAAAAATGCAGAAAGATATTGTACAGTATAAAAATCATTATGTCTATGTAAAGTCCCCCTGAAAACACTGTGTGTGTGTGTGTGTGTGTGTGTGTGTGTGTGTGTGTGTGTGTGTGTGTGTGTGTGTGTGTGTGTGTGTGTGTGTGTGTGTGTGTGTGTGTGTGTGTGTGTGTGTGTGTGTGTGTGTGTGTGTGTGTGCTTGTGAAACTGAAATAGGATGCGGTTCCCAAAACAGGTCACGGTGTCCGCCTATGCTTTTGTCCCAGAGAGTTTAAAGCTCTATGTGGAGAACAGAGTCTGAGGGGCTGTAACTAATTTTTTAGACTGTTGAAATATTTTGCCTGTTTAAAGCTGAATTACAGAGCTATTTTATATGCAGCCAGGGAAAATCATTGTTCCCTTTCGAGAACGTTCACTTCGTATTGCGTAGATATAGCGTCGGCGCTCTCCTGATTCGCCGTTTCCCTGGGGCCATCCGGCGAACACTAATATTCTTTACCTGCTTCAAGTGCTCGCTGCGGCAGCACTTTGAAAGAGCAAATTTCACAAGTGACGTTGTTTCAAATGTCACGCTCCGACTGCAAGGCATGCAGAGCCCCTCTGCTTGCCTCAGACGGACAAATTGAGTGTGCTTCATGCCTGGGAGCCGGACACGTTGAAGCTGCACTCACACAAGGAGCTGGCTCTCACTGTGAGAGTATGCCGCTTTCCTCTCTGCGCTCGTGGCTAGCTCTTTTTATTTCAGAGAGCGACACCGCCCCTCGCGCCCTCCCATTTCCCAACCTCCTCGAACTACGGAGGAAGAAATGGCGAGGTCAGAGGATAACTGAGCGCTCAGAGATGAGGAGCCCACGCCAGCCCCGTCCCACCATGCCTCACTCTCTCCAGAGAGAAATCCTTTGCCCGTCCTGTTCACCAAGACAGACCAGCGCCCCTCCCTCGAAGCGGTCGGCCTCGTCTCATTCGGTGGATCGGAAGAGGAGCATAATGACAGCCTGTCTTTGGCTGCATCAGAGAGCGAGGTATGGCCGGGCTCTGTCACAGACCCCGCCCCCCCGTCTCAGTCAAGCGGCAGCGGAGCCAGGGCTAGTTTGGACGCCGATCTCCTCAGCGCCCTCACCAAAACCGTCGCGGACCCCGGCCTCGAGTAGTCTTCCCCCGAGGAGCCCACCAGAAGCCGCCTTGATGAATGGTTTCTGCCGGGGCGCCAGCAGGCCCCTCGACAGCGTCCAGCTCGACGAGCTAACAAAGTCATGGCGCGTCCCATACTCTGCATGCCTCCACTCGTCAACTTCAGCCACGCTGACCACCCTCAACGGCGCTGAAGAGAGAGGGTATGAGAAACTTCCCCTTCTGAAGGAAGCACTGGCTGCGCACATTTGCCCGCCCACCGCCATTGGATGGAGAGCCAAGGCGGTTCACCCATCAAATCCCTGTAGGACTGCTTCGGCCTTGCACACCATAGCAGTCCTCCAGGTGTTCCAAGCTGAACTCTTCCGCTCCATAGACGAGTCTGGACCGGACCCTGCAACCTTCAGGGACCTGCGCAGCGCCACTGATCTAGCCCTGCGTGCTACTAAGACCACAGCCCAGACGATCGGAAGAAGCATGGCCAGCTTAGTTGTGCTAGAGCGCCATCTTTGGCTCAACTTGACAGAGATCAAATATGCGGACAAGGCTGCCTTCCTGGACTCACAGATCTCGAGCGCTGGTCTCTTCGGCCCACGCGGTAAAGCGATTCTCTGAGCGCTTCACTGAGGCTCAGAAGTCGCCGCAGGCTATGCAGCACTACCTGCCGAAGCAATCAAACTCAGTGTCGGGTCGCACATGCGTCCCCTTTAGCGCTGGCTAAAACCCTGAGTCCCGGCTCGTGCGTGGCGACACGGCCACTTACAGTATGCATCAAGGTGAGCCAAGGCTGTATCAGAGCCCTGTTCCTTTGGAAAGTCACCGGCTGGTATCAGTCTGGTGTGAGCATGGGTGTGGTCTCAAGGAGAAAGCAAACACCTGCTTTTATGGGCTCGCGTCAACCTGCGCTCGCTGAGAGCGTCACATGTGCCAGGCATACTGAACCAGGGTGCAGATATTCTATCACGAGACAATGTTCCCCCAGAGGAATGGTGTCTCCACCCTCAGACGGTTCAACTGATCTGGAGTGTCTTCGGCGGGGCAGAGGTAGACCTCTTCACCTCGAAAGACAACTCTCAAGGATGCGTTGGCCCACGAATGGCCCATTTGCCCTTTTATGCTTTCCCTCTGGTCTCGATGCTCCCTCAGGTGATCGAACGGATCAGGGAAAACAAGTGTTCGGCCTTACTAATAGTCCCTCTCTGGAAGACCCAGATATGGTTCCCCGAGTTTGCGCAGCTGCTAGAAACAGCCCCCTGGCCTATACCGCTGAGGAGGGACCTCCTCACGCAGGCGAACAGAACAATCTGGCACCCTCGTCCCGAATTGTGGGCCCTCCATGTATGGCCCCTCAACGAGTACCCGGGAACCTCCCGGGAAAAAGTCTTAAGCACTATCACAGAGGCTAGAGCTCGGTCAACCAGAAGCCTCTACGCCCTTAAATGGTCAGTGTTCACCAGCTGGTGTACAGCTCGGGATCTTGGGAATAATGGTAATGGTCATTGGGGAAAGAGGGGGTTAGAAAACAGTAAAGCAAATGTCTTAGTTCATTTCAAATATCTTGGATTATTTTCAATCCTACAAGATGGATAGTGGACACTATTTCTCTAGCTTACACTTCAATGGGCCTACAATGTCCCATAGGGGTCAGAGCTCATTCCACAAGGGGCATGGCTTCTTCATGGACTTGGTCCAGTGGTGTACCAATTGAAAAGGGAATGTACTCGGTTACTAACGTTACATCGGTTCCCTGAGAGTAGGGAATGTGTATTGCGTAGCCAGCCATGCTATTAAGCTTCACGTTCGGGTACTGTCGTTTCAGTCGATTTATCCTGATTCCTATGGCGAAATGGGCTGCTTATATAGTCAGCAGCCACGCCCAGCACACGCGAGGCAGGAAGCACCCTGATAAGTTTGTGCGTCCTCGTTACTTCGCCATTGGTTCGTGCAGTTCCCGCAGCCCAGCCAATCAGTGAGCTAGACAGCTCTGTGCTGTGCTGGATGTGTAGGTGCACTGCATTTAAAAATAAAGGTTTCAATATTCTCAAAAAATTTAGTTTTCCACTGCGTATAGCTATGCAATACTTGTTCCCTGCTCTCAGGGAACCGAGGTTACTTTAGTAACCGAGTACGTTTACCATCAATGCAAAATCTGTTAAAGGACAAGTTCGGTATTTTACACTTAAAGCCCTGTTTTAAGATCGTTTCTGATGAAATAGGCCGGTTAAGATTGAAATTTGGACAAATGCTGCTGTCCTGAGAATTTTTGCTTTCTGTGTTAGCCCCCCCCCCACCCCCCACCCCCCCACCTACACAATGATTTCATAGGGGCACTGGAACAATCATTCATAAAACGCATTAAACTTTAGTTTACAAAGACGTGAAACTCACTGAGTGGTCTGGGGTGTTCACTGTTATGCTCACACAGAAATCGCTGCAAAAGATGCTTTCCAACAGGTTTTATCGTATTTTTTGTCCAACTCCATTGACTTGTATTGGATGTTCTGTGAAGTACGTTATTACTCCGCCGACGGAAACGGAAATGGGGTTGTTTGTATTCTTTGTGTAATCTTCCAGTCGCTGTATCGTAGGCTACGCTATCCAAACACTGGCAAAGGTGCATTATCGCCACCAACTGGGCTGGAGTGTCTAGTATTCAAGCTCTCAACGGAAGAATGTCTGGCTGTGAGGTGTTTGGAAAAATAGGTCCACAGTTTTACAACGAATGGTAAAACACCTGTTGGAAAGCATGTTTTGCAGCGATTTTTGTGTGAGCATATCAGTGAACACCCCAGACCACTCGGTGAGTTTCACGTCTTTGTAAACTAAAGTTTAATGCGTTTTATGAATGATTGTTCCAGTGCCCCCTATAAAACCATTCTTGAGGTGGGGGAGGGGGGGTTTGGGGGGGTGCTAACACAGAAACCTCAAATTCTCGGGACAGCAGCATTTGTTCAAATTTCAATCTTAACCGTTCTATTTCATCAGAAACAATCTTAAAACAGGGCTTTAAGTGTAAAATACCAAACTTGTCCTTTAAGTGTTACCATTACATATCAAATGTTTTAAGTCTGTCAAGTCTACACAACATTATTATCTGCTTTCTTATTCACAGGAGAAAGACGTGCAGGAGGATCCTGCGTCTAAACTGCCTCACCGCGTCCATCACGCCACAGATGAGGAGAAGTTAGCCTCCACTGTCATGGGCCAGAAGGACGGGCCAGAGGAGTTTTCAGACTGCACCAAAACAACCACCTGTACCAAGACTGCAGATGGTGAGGCTGGTAACTGCTCATTCTGTTCTACTTGTAGTACTGCAGTGTTTATTCTCAGATAATAAATCAAAAATCATTAGAGACTGTGTCAATCTGTCACTAATGAGGTTTAACAAGCACTGCTCTGTTAGATCATACACTTTGGGGGCATTGTATGGGAAACAGACTTTCTTGTTAAGCTAGCTTCTCTCTCTCTATCTCCCAGGAAAAAATAACAGTCCTCTGTTCTGTTGCCATTTTAATTGGCCCAGTAAACAAAAACAGTTACAGACAATCCTATTTTTTTAGCCACCAGAGAACAGTAGTTTGGCAAGATTATGAAGTTCATTAAGTTGATGAAGCAGTGGTCCTTTCATCATAGAAAATATGTCCCTGCGGTTACCAAAAATAATGTGAAATTAGGCAGACAGATTATTTGAAAGAAAATTTTTTCATAATCTTTTATAAAAAATATAAATGTATCTGTTTTAGAAACTACTTACTTGTATATTTTGCTGCTGACTTCGTGTCTTGGAGCGCACGGGCGGGAAGCAAATAACCAAAACAAGCATAGCATAGCCTTCACACGATCCAATCAAATCGCAAAGGATGCAATTAAGTCCCGCCCTACATTAGATCCCACTGAATATTGTTTTACCATTCTTACAAACGCTGCCATTTTGTGTTGTCTCCTTAGATAATGCCCGCATAAAGAAAGAGCTTTCTTTCTGTTTCTTCTTTCCCTTTAATTAAAATTTGTAGTTATGGGTGGATACATTTAATTCAGAATTAGAATAAAGTGAATGCTGCACTTGCTTTTGATCTGGATGCAAGTGACACCATGTCGCTATAGTATCTTGTGCTGCCCCCTAGTGGCTACTGTATGAATGATTTGAAATCTTACTATTTCCTTGAGAGACACCCTTGTAAACGGTTTTCATATTTTCAAATAGGGCCTACATTTTTGTCCACTGGTAAAGTAGATAAAAATTTTAGTGATTATAAAATCCTAGGAAATTGTTACAATATAGGCTAATCAAGTCAGTTATAATCTACCTTTCTTTTTAATCAGACCTGCCAGTAGGGATAACAGACCGGTTTGATGAGAAGGACCTTTCCTCTTCGGTAAGTTCTGGTTGATTAGTATCTATGGCATTCCTTTAAATTCTGTATGACTATCTTCAACACACTAGGCTACTAGCAGAGGTGCCATATCTGCCTGACAGAGATTCATAATTATAAACCCTTTAAGGGAATTAGTGATGTCCACAAGACTTAATCTGTTCAAGGGCAAGCTAATAACTGGGTCAGAGGAAAAAGGGTAGTCATTGTTACATCTCCTAGAAAAATGTGGTATTATGCATGCTGCCATATAGTCCTATTATTATTGATAGGAACATAAGGTATAATAAATCAATTTCAAAATGAAACAGTTCCTAAAGCTTTTCTCTGATTGTGTTTGTTCTGCAGAGTGAGATTCATTCTCTGAGCTCTTCAGACAGTGAGACCATAGTAAAGACGAGTTCCGGGCTGGATTCAATTCCTCTCAGTGAGACAGATAAAGCAGCAGTGCTCATGCTGATCAGAGAAGAGGTAACACTCAAACACCTTCCCTGTTTCCAGATATACTGTCCTGAGATCAGTCCAGCACAATATCCAGGACATGTAAACACATTAAAGGGGTCAGAGGAAAGAGGAAAATTTGTTTTGGTTATTGTTTTTTTTAGTAGTTTTGTGTGTATAGTTGAGTATTTGTTGTTGTGTGTACCTGCCTAGGGACTACGGACATAAATTAGCAATATTGCTATAATCCGGTTTGTTTATATTGTGTATTTTGTACAAATGTTCATTAACATGCTTTGTCCCTATCAAATGAAAACAAACTGAAACTGAAATGACAAATAAACTAAATAAAAATGGTTACATTTAGATTTTTTCATTTTAATAATTGTAATAATTATTATTCATTTGTTTTGCTATTAAATTAGTTGTAATAGTTTAATGTAGCATTTAAATGTAGTTTTAAATTGAATTTTAAAGTCTACCTGGATAAAGTTGCATTTTTGTACCTGTAGATTATTGCCAAAGAGATCGAAGCCAATGAGTGGAAGAGGAAATGTGAGGAGGGTAAACTGGAGGTCATTGAAATGAGGTACATCCTTATCTAGAACCCTTCCCAGAATGCATCAAGTTTAATCCCCCCCACTGTACAGTCCGGACAATGAACCATTCTAACATTATTTACTGATTTCACTATAGGAAAATAGTGAATGAGTATGAGAAGACGGTAGGTCAAATGATAGGTGCGTGATCAACCTCTCTAAACATTCAAAAACATAATGAATACACATTTTAAGTTAAGTGTTTGCATATTTCTGCAATGCACTAATCTTTTTTTGTCTGATTTCCGCTATACAGAAGATGAGCAGCGAAAGAACATAGGTTCTCAGAAAAGTGTCCACCAGGTTACCCTGGAGAGAGATCAGGCCCTCGCCGACCTCAACTCGGTGGAGCGCTCGCTGTCCGACCTGTTCAGACGCTACGAAAACTTGAAGACCGTCCTTGAGGGCTATAAGAAGGTAAGATGTCTTCTTCAGTGTCCAAAATTCTGAATATATAAACAATTCATCTGAATTTATACAGATGATTCTGCTGGTCTCTTATCAGAATGAGGAAGTGCTAAAGAAGTGCGCTCAGGATTACCTCACCCGTGTGAGGCAGGAGGAACAACGTTATCAGACCCTCAAAATCCACGCAGAGGAGAAACTTGACAAGTAAGAACCATTTTCAGTATTAGGGTACGTTTACACGACAACGATGTACTAAAATCAGAATTGTGTTTTTTTTGGACCTTTAATTTTTAATGAGAAAATGTTATATTGTGTTGATTTGTGTAATTCTTATAACCACTTCTAGTGATGTAAGTATGCCCCCCTTATTTCTTACTGTTAATATTTATATCCTTTATTTGCAATTAAGCTTGTATAGACTAAACACATATAGCCTACACAAGTGCATGACATCACCATTTTCACAGATTTGCGTTTTTGTAGTTTACACAGAGATGATAAGGGTTTCGTTTTCAAAAACTTGCACTTTGAAATCTGTTTTCAAAAGTTTGCGTTTTCAGGCCACCATAACGCCGTTGTTGTGTAAATGAACGGCCAAAACGCATAAAAAGTCTTCCGGTTTTAGTTGAAAACGGTGTTGTGTAAACAGACCCTTAAAATGATACGTCAGTTTCCCATGTGCATGTTTTCCCTTTTATCCAATGTATTTTGCACAATTAGGGGCTTTCGCAGCAGAGAAACCTTTTCATAGTTCCTTGAACTAATTGCGGGAGTACCGCTTTTTTGGCGTATTTGCACCGCAGGAACTGAAACACCAGCACCCGCCATTTAAAAAAAAGCCGTGTACACACATAGTTTATAGCTTATATATTTACTCCACAAACTAACTCTCCATGGAAAACAGTGATAGATGGACCCTTCAATGTTTACGCTAAAGAGAAAATCCTATGCAACTTTGATGGGACTAAGCGAAATATGATTATGTATTTCTGCTCAGCTAGCGACACATTAAAAGCTAAAACTTTTTCATATAAGGTCTACTTTCTTTGTATAACATCTATTAAAGGGTAACTAAACCCTAAAATAACTTTTTTAACTTAATGATCTGTAAGGCTTTATTAATGCTGTTCATTGATTCAAGTACATTTTTTGACATTTGGGTATAAAGTGTTTTAGTTCTACAATATATGGTGTAAAAACGTCTGAGCGCTGCCCTCTTCAGGTTGAACGGTGGCTACTGCAGTTTAATTTTCCAATTGGATGTTGTGGTACTGAGTGATGTAAGCAGGCACCAGCTCACCACACCCTTGCCTACAGAGAGATGTGGGTCTCAGGTGCACGCACCCCCTCCGCTGGGCTCTGCCCACTTTTCTAGCATTTTTCAATATTGCCAGTGGGTGGAATCAGGCTCTGACCAGGGGTTGAGTTACCTTTTAACATATTAAACAGGACTGTTAAACAGATCGTAAACTAATGAAGACGGAGAATAGAGTGGTGCAGGTATGACATCACTTTGTAGGCCAAAGCACTTCCGGTTTCATCGTCCCGAAGTCAATGTTTTTTTTTTGTTAAATGGCTGAAATAATGTCTGTGGTGAACACAAGTTCAAAACACTTTCTACAACATAAAATACATCAGTATTATCCCACTCGTGATTTGTTTGAAGCTGTTGCGTGTCTTGAAAAAGGCGGTAGCTAACAAGTGGCTAAATTGGACTCTAGAGGCTGTCGAGGAGATTAAACGTCATCACGCCGAACAGGTAAACTAAGTCTGCTTTTACAGCCTCATTATGCTTATAATTTTGCTCTTATAAACTAACTCAAACGTGCCGTCAAAATAAAAGTCAGCCACACCGTCAAAATAAAAGTCACAACAACAAGCGCAGCTTACGTTACTTTAGAGTTCCTATTAGCGGTGAAAATACAACCAAGAATATGGTCCTAGGGGAACATTTAGTCCTCGGAGAACCACCCTGATGTGCGAAAGGGGCTATTGAAAGATTTCTGACCTGCGTTCGTTTTTACAGAGCGAATGAGGAAATAGCTCAGGTGCGAACTAAGGCCAACGCAGAGAGTGTGGCGCTGAACGCCAGCCTAAGAAAAGAGCAGATGAAGGTGGATTCCCTGGAGCGGGCGCTGGAACAGAAGGTACACTCTCACACATTCATCCTCACCCACATCTGACGTATATAACACATGCTGTAACTTCAACTCAAGATGTTACAAATCCTTTTTTCCAATAAAACCTTATTTAAAAGTCACATTGTTTTTTCCAGAATCAAGAGATTGAAGAGCTCACTAAAATTTGTGATGAGCTCATTGCAAAATTGGGCACAACGGACTAAAAGGAAGGAGAACCTCATCATTTTTGACCCAAACCCACCCGACTAAGAACGCCTCTGGATCTCCCATTGCTTTTTTTTCTTTTCCTTTTTGGAAAGGAGTCACTTTTCCATGGGTCTGGCTCAGGCACTGGAAGAAACAACAAGATATGAGTCCCAAATGATTTGTTTTACAGATTCAGAAAATGCTGATGTTGGACTTACACCTATATTTTGGTGGTATAAAATGTTTCATTGGTCTTGAAGAAAGTGGGAAAACCACCCATATATCTCATTCTGATGACTTTCTGCTGGCTGTTATGGCAGCTGTGTGTTTGGGAGAGACTCCGGGTGTGTGTTCAGGTGTTTGTGGAAAGGCCTTGTTCATAGTTTACATGATTGCACTGCTGCTATTTGTAACGGAGGGAGCAAATCATATTATTTACAACTTTTTTAGTTACATTTCTTGCATTGGTAATACTGTATCCTGTGTACTTATTTGGTTATATATTAGAGATCATGATACAATTTTAAAGGAATTACGGGTTCAGTACAAGTTTAAGATCAATTGACATCACTGGTGGTATAATGTTGATTACCACAAAAATGAATAAATTAATTAATTTCCTCTTCTTTAAAAAAAAGCAAAAATCCAGATTTACAGTGAGGCACTTAAAATGAAAGTGAATGTTAAACGTTACAATATTAAATATTTCAACTGTATAGCAACATGACGTAACAATATGAGGGTTAATATGATTTTAGTGTGAAAAATCACTTGCCAACCTTTTCTTTGTAAAGTTAAATGCAATTTTTCTACTTTATTGCCACCCACAATGCCTAAAAGCTTAATTAGAGCTTAAATAATATGCACATGTTCACAGAAGAATTAATCTAAGAAGAATATATTCGAATATTTCTGCTCTAAAATTGCCCCCCTTCTGTTCAAGTCCCTCACTGTAATCTCGGTGGAAAAAAGCTGGATTTATATTACATTGTATGGATTCAAATGACAATTTTTGTTACTCAACACAAATGCTGTCGAGTTTAACTTGTATTGAACCCGGAATATTCTTTTACGGAGTAGCTTTGAGCTTCTGTTGTAAGAGTTTGTAGACAGTTGTAGTTCCATACATTGTTTTTCTTACTCTCTGGGTGTTTATAGGTGCCAAATTATCATAATTTATTATATTAAGCAAGCTCTGGTGTTACCAGATGTTCTGATGGGTTACTTTTTTTTTCTAGGCTTGACTTGAGGTCATAATAATCCGATCAAATGCTTGCTTCGCAAAATGTAACGGCACAACAGCAAACCTAACTGAAAGCACTTAAACTTTTTGTATGAAATACTTTGTTTTCAAAATCTGCATGAATTACAGAGAATTTCACAAGTTTACTCTCTGTCGCAGAGAAGCTGTCCAAAGTCATGCCTGTGGACCGAATCATTTTCAAAACATTCAATGAAGTAATTACGAGGATTGATAATCTTTTGCCCGACTAGTATACATGCCTAATGCTGAAGTGATGCTTTCTATTGGTTGTTGTTGTTGTTGTTTCGTTTTTTACACACAATTCCTCTGTGCCGTCTTATGCAAGAATATCCAACTGCCAAATGAATCCGCTTTCCGTGTGCCAAGCGTTAACGGGTCGTGTAGAGAAACCGAGCCTGTATTGCAAGAGCGTGTTGGTGTTCTTTACAGCACTCACTGACCTGTCTATATTTTTATGAGAAGTTCTTTTACTGTGTTATCAATGTTTGTAAAGTGGAAGAAAGAGTTGCACAGATATCCCGTTGACTAATATATATTTTGTGCATAAATGCATTCCCTGAATAAAGAAATAATTAGCTTGTTGACGCTGTTTTTTATTTTTATGTTGTTTGAATGCCTTATTAGGTGCAAAGATGCATGTTTCAGTCAGTATCGGTATCTATGTCTTTACAGAAATGATTCTCAGGTTGTGAGTGTGTTGCATATATAGATAATCTCTTCTTAAGAGGGATATCTGGTGACAGGGTATTAATATGTGCACTCACAAAGAGATTCTCCTTATGTTGAGGACAAATACTGCAGTGAATTCAATCAAAACTGTGTTGTGCTGCAAATAACACACAACAAATGCAATATTTGAATCATTGAAATTCCCGGAAGTTCCCGGATGTCATTCTGTGGCCTGGTAAGTGTAATTGACTTGCATGGGTCCTGCAGTAATTGTTAAAAGGGGAAATCTGTGTTGAGATGTTCAGAGAAATGTCCAGATCATAAATACTTTCTCCTCTTTAATGGGGCTGCCCCGTTCTTGCTCGTTCTCGCCTGGTTTACAGTGGGATTATGCAGATGCATTGTGTGTGTTAAGCCGGTGATGAATACACACTGTGGGATTATGGAAAGGCGCTGAGGTGTTTTGTAGTTAAGACTTCCACACTGTCTCAGCACTTCTCTCCATACAGCATCTCCTCAACATGAAGACTCTCCTCGCAGCAATAGTCCTGTTCACCGCTGTGTTACACAGTGAGTATCTGTATAATATTGATATATCCAAATCAATTTTTTTTTTCATATTGCTTCCTTATTCATTTTAATGCTGCAATTACTTTGAGTGTTGATACTCCTGTAATAGATTTTACTAAAATACTTACAATAATTTTAAAATATGAATCGAATATTCATTGTCATTTCCCCACACATAAGTATACATTATTAAAATGGATTGATGTATTACATTTTGTAACAGCAGCGTTTTTACATAAATGTAATTATTATTTTATTATTAATATTGACAACAACATGTTGCTGTTACTAAATGTAGCCTATATAAAATGGTTTATTTATTTATTTACTGTTTGTTTTGTTCATGAATTAAATGTGTGAAATTCTTTATTTTAGATGTATCATAAATAATCAAATTTTAATATAAATGTTATATGTTAATTTTAATGTTAATAATTGTAATGGTACAAATTAAATGTAATTTTATATATAAATGAATTTATTTAATCAAAAAATCCAGCAAAAACAGTAATGTTGTGAAATATTGTTACAATTTCAAATAATTGTTTTAACTAAAAATGTAATGTATCCCTGTGACCTGAATTTAGCATCATTACTCCAGTCTTCAGTGTCATAGGATAGGATCCTTCAGAAATCATTTTAATATGATGATTTTCTGCTCAAGAAACATTTCTTATTATTATCAATGTTGAAAACAGTTTTTGCCGCTTAACATTTTTGTGGAAATAGTTACCATTGAAACATTTGTGTAAGATTCATACTTTTATTCATCAAGTATGTATTAAATTGATCAAAGGTGACAGTGAAGACATTTATAATGTTAGAAAATATTTCTGTTTAATAAATGTAATACATATTTAATAAATGCAAATAAATGCTGCTCATCATACTTTCTAAGAATACTTCAAATATAAACAGCACAACTGTTTCCGACATTGATAATAATAATAATAATGTCTCTTATATATAAAATCATCATATTGGAATGATTTCTGAAGGATCATGTGACACTGAAGACTGGAGTAATGATGCTGAAAATTCAGCTTTAAATCACAGGAATAAATTACTTTTTAAAATATATAATAAAAAAAACGCTATATAAATGTAATGAATTATTATTTGTTTATTATTATATATTCAATGCAGTCCTTGTAAAAAGTTTACTAGTATTTGCATAGTTTGGAGTGGTATAATCTCAGATCAGCTGTGTTGTCTTGTTCGGTGTGTGAAGGTGAGGGGTTGAAGTGTTACACCTGTGTCGCTAAGAACATGGAGGAGTGTAACCAGCAGGGGTCGACAGTGTGTCCTGCTCACTCAGATGCCTGCTCTACCATCACAGGACCCAGTGAGTCACACACACACACACACACACACACACACACACACACACACACACACACACACACACACACACACACACACACACACACACACACACACACACACACACAGCTGTTATATTTCTCTTAGTGACCACATGGAGGAGACATCCCTCCATATCTGTGGTGTTTCAGTTTAATATGGTGGGGTAAACGGAGGCTAGTTGTCACTGTTGTAACCCAAGTGATTATTTATGAAATACAATTAATTTACTTGGTTACAATTAAAGCTATCAAACATTTACACACCTTTACTGTAAAACACCGTTAATTACAGGTACAGTTAACTGAACTCGTTGGACTACTGTGACAACATGCCCCGATATTCTAATCTATATGAAGTTGTTAAATTTGAACCTGCCATTAAACAGACTATTATAGTTTGTTTTAATTGAATTAAAGCACTGAAATAACAAATGTTACAATAAATTATATTAAATATTATAATCAATCAAATTTAAAAAATGAAAACAAGAAAAACATGCAACAACTCGACCTGATATTTCAAGTTTGAAAAGTACTCTAGTCTGAATGTTCTGTATGTCACTATGGTTATGCTTTTTCCAATTGTTTACCCAGCATCTATAGCAACAAACAAACAAATAAAAAATTTGATTTTAATTTGGAGGTCAGAATGCATAAAAAATTATGCTGATTTAACAGAGTTTTGAACTTTGTGTTTAAAGTCAATATACAAAAACACTGCTAAACAAAAATGTATGTAAGTTATCTTCTGGCTTAAAACCTACAGTTCTTGTGACAACTAGCCCCGGTCTGCACTATTACTAACATAATACCGTGTCTGCTGGATTGCACACATTCTCAACCAACAGCACAGACCAAACGAGGATTGTCTGACGTATCCTTCAGCAATGCTCGGACTGAGGGGATGTTATTGTAAGTGATGTGTTTCTTTAAATCTATGTGTTTTGTTCACCACAGACTCTGTGATGAAGTCATGCGCTTACAAGTCTTTCTGTGACAAGTCTCAATTGAGTAATGGTGAGGTGAAGCTGGAATGCTGCTTCAACGACGACTGTAACGGCCCGCACCGGTCCCACAGCCACGGGGAACACAGCGCCGCCCCGCCCCTGAGCTCCAGCTCTGTCCTGCTGCTGGGGGTCCTGCTCATCACACTGGCTGGCAGTTCCCTGTAAACCCCTTTAGTCATACATGTCAAATAAAGCCTCCTCTGATCTATTTAATGTAACTGATAGATGAGCTTTTGTCTATTGGGATCAGCATAATATGTGTGTGTGTTCATGCTGTTACACACACAGAGGTTAATTAAACACTGCTTAGATTTTGTGTTGATCTCTTTTATTTTCTGTTGTACTTGAGCTCATCTGAGCATCTGCTGAACTAATGAATAAACTAATAAATGACCAGGTAAAACAAATTGTTAATTGTTATCCATATATCCATCTATCTATCCATCCATGTCTATCAATTATCCATCCATCAATCCATCCATCCATCCATCCATTTATATCTATCCATCCATGTCTATCAATTATCCATCCATCCATCCATCCATCCATTTGTCCATCCATGTCTATCCATCCATTTCTATCTATCCATCCATGTCTATCAATTATCCATCCATCCATCTATCCATCCATGTCTATCCATCCATTTCTATCTATCCATTCATGTCTATCAATTATCCATCCATCTATCCATCCATGTCTATCAATTATCCATCCATCTATCCATCCATGTCTATCAATTATCCAATTGACTCAATCTCCAACGTTGGACAGACGTTGTATTGCGATTGAAAATGAAAATCGGTTTCTGGCGTCAACCCTACCTTAAAGGGTTAGTTCACCCAAAAATGAAAATTATGTCATTAATGACTCACCCTCATGTCGTTCCAAGCCCGTAAGACCTCCGTTCATCTTCGGAACACAGTTTAAGATATTTTAGATTCAGTCCGAGAGCTTTTTGTCCCTCCATTGAAAATCTATGTGCGGTATACTGTCCTTGTACAGAAAGGCAATAAAGACATCATCAAAGTAGTCCACGTGACCTCAGTGGGTTAGTTAGAATTTTTTTGAAGCATCGAAAATACATTTTGTTCCAAAAATAACAAAAACAACGACTTTATTCAGCATTGTATTCTCTTCCGGTTCTGTTTTCAATCCGCTTTCATGAGTCAGCTGGCGTAAGACGAGCTGACGTGTGTCTGGTGCGTCCGAGCTTCGTTTACAGTCTGAGGGAGAGGCACGCTGGAAACAAAACAATCTTCACAAACATGTCTAAGGATTTCCACACAGAGGAAGACTTGCATTTTTTTTAACCATGTTTATTTGAACCCGAATACACAGATGCACC
The DNA here is from genome assembly GCF_051911475.1 of Siphateles boraxobius. NCBI lineage: Eukaryota > Metazoa > Chordata > Actinopteri > Cypriniformes > Leuciscidae > Siphateles > Siphateles boraxobius. Next base: position 15,919,693 of record NW_027508866.1, read on the forward strand.
AGATAACACGTCAGCAGCGTCTTACGTCAGCAGCGTCACTGGCCTCGTGAACGCGGACTGACAACAGAACCGGAAGAGAATACAATGCTGAATAAAGTCATCGTTTTTGTTATTTTTGGAACAAAATGTATTTTCGATGCTTCAAAAAATTCTAACTAACCCACTGAGGTCACATGGACTACTTTGATGATGTCTTTATTGCCTTTCTGGACAAGGACAGTATACCATAGATTTTCAATGGAGGGACAAAAAGCTCTCGGACTGAATCTAAAATATCTTAAACTGTGTTCCGAAGATGAACGGTGGTCTTACGGGCTTGGAACGACATGAGGGTGAGTCATTAATGACATAATTTTCATTTTTGGGTTAACTAACCCTTTAATTTCCAACCAAAATCAGACGTCTGTCCGACGTTGGATGTTGACGTCAATCTGACGTCGGGTTCTGACATCAACCAAACTTTTGTTTCCAACAAAATGCAACCCCTGGAACCGAAATCATCCCTGACTGACGTTACTAATTTCTACTCAAGGACCTTGACAGAAATGAAGTGAAGTAAAAAGAATGATATTTGACTTTCAAATGTAGCGAAGTTAAAGTAAAAAGTTTCCAGAAAAAATAATAGGCTACTCAAGTAAACTAGAGATACTAAAAAAGCGTATTTAAGTACAGTAATCAAGTAAATGTACTTTGTTACTGTCCACCTCTGTCAATCCATCCATGTCTGTCTACTGTATCTATCCATCCATCCATCCATTCATGTCTGTCTATCTTTCTGTCAGTCAGTGGAAAAGTTAGCGTTAGTCGTGCATGAGAAGCTCAGGCAGGTCTACAGGGCATCCCCAGCTGCATGACGACAAGTCATGTCCAGCTCACACACACACACACACACACACACACACGGGGCGTCTGTAACGTTCATAATGTGTCAGCGATGGCAGGTTTCATATTGCAGTGCTGGTGGGAGGCGGTGAAGCGCGTGAACTGGTTCAAAAGTGTAGCAGGAGACAGACAGAACCAGCGCTGCTGCTGCACCAGATCCAGATCCAGCTGCAGCTGCGTGTGTAACTGGGCAGAGTTTCTTCACTACAACAAAGTTTGTCCAAAGGTAAGTTAAGGCGCCAACCAGAAATTCTACTTAGTAGCCTATTTAAAAATTTATTTACCACTGAATCGAATTCTGTTTTAAACTTCAAATGCTGCTATCGAAGTTGTTTTGGATGTCTTTATTAGGCTAATAACGAAATGTGATTATGATATCTGATATAGCCATGACTGGAATTATTTTAACCCCAATAATCGTTACAATAAAATGAACAATCGTTACAAATTTACAGTCATGCTCTTAGAAATGTAGCCTACTCGTTGTTCATGTTGGTTTCGGCATAGACTTTTGAAAATGCTTGTAATTCATGTAGGCTATGATTATAAAATTCTTAAGAGTAATCATCAAGTGATGAGGTAGGCCTTCTACAACTTTCCTTGCGCCTCAAATACAAATTATGAAAGCCTGTATGCATTTCCCCCCCAAAAATTTTTTTTTCAAAAATCAACAATGTTTTAGCTAAAAAGATCAAATCTCATTATTAGCTAAATTGCTTTAAAGCTTAGAAATATAAATAATGACACACACTAAAAATAGTCATAGTCAACAACGTTTTAACAATGATGTCATGAATCTAAGTGTGTTTTCCTGCTGCAGCGTGCTCACTGAAACGGCTGAGGCTGCATTGTTTGGACAGTGATTGACATCAGGTTACCGTAGTCTCTTTAAATTAATAAAGTGACTCAAAGCAGCCTTTACTCAATTATTTGGGAACAGAATCCCTAAGGGAATAAGTCAGAAAATGGGATATTGTGTTACGGGTAATTGTCCTGCTGGGTGGACTGATGAGGAGTGTGCTAAACTTTAATTCAGCCACTCATCTTAACATCATATCATGAAGATAAAAGGGAAACGCTTCCTTTTACAGTACGTTAACTTACGTGTACTTACAGTGTACTTACCTAAGAAAGTACTGGGTAATAATGCTTAATTTTACAGTGCGTTAACTTACTTGTACTTACCTAAGAAAGTACTGGGTAATATAAGGTAAGTACATGGGTTAGGATTAGGTTTAGGGGTAGGTTCAGGGTTAGTACCTAGTTATTACCCTGTTATTGTAATTACTATAATAAGTACATAGTATGTACATGGGGAACAGGACTGTAAAAGGAAGCATTACCGATAAAAGTTTAGTTAGCTTACTTCACACAAAGTGATACATGTATGGGAGTACACATATACACATATTGACTGTAGATGTCTATACTTCTATGACAATGCCCACTGTGGTTTTGTCAGTTTGATGTGTATGAATGAAGGAGGTTGTAATGCCATATGTGCTGTTGTCTCTAGAAACTAGAAACTTCCTGGAAACCATTTGGCATAGTTCTTGTTTGAATACTGAGCTGTCTTTTTTCAGTTCAGAATTAATGTGCATATACTGTATACTTTTAATGCAGTACATGCATTCCTTTGTTAGACATCAATAATGTCTGAATTATAGGTCTTATTCATACAAATTAAACCTCTAACTGACAGAGACGATTGGGATTTGGGATGATTGATGGAAAAGGTAGACACTAGACATCTGTCTGCTATAGCCTCAGGATTTGGGGAAGGGTGGACTGACATTGAGACAGAGTTCAGCATCGTCATACACATGCTCTGCATTAGTTAAGAAAAGACCTTTACCTCCCTTGTAGCCATTCATCCAATCAGTTTTTGTGGTCATTATACACTGAATTGAGTCTGCTGATATCCAGTTCACCAAATTAATCTGTCATGAATAATGTCCCAAATTGGTTCAGTAAATAAGGTTATTTTATTTTACATTGTTTGTGCTTTTTAATGCTCTCACAGGTCTCTGTGGAAGTTTAGCCATGGTGGTTTCTTCTGCATTGTACATCTTTAATCTGTTGGTCCTGGTTCAGACCCAATCTGAATCCCAGCAACCCAACATTCAACTCCGCCTAGCCGGTGATAAACGCAAGCATTACGAAGGTCGTCTAGAGGTCTTCTACAACAATGAATGGGGGACTGTCTGTGATGATGACTTCTCAATCGAAGCGGCTCATGTTGCGTGCAGGCAGCTTGGCTTCCTGGGCGCTGTGGCTTGGTCTCCATCTGCAAAGTTCGGACAAGGAGAAGGTAGGCAAGAATTACTCCAAAAACTCAGTCTGATCGCATATTATAAACGTATGGTCCATTGAAAGATCCACTACTTGCATATATTCTTGGATTACATTAGTAATCCATCATTTTTTAGTCATTAGTAGTAATTGATACCAATCAGACGAAAAAGTATGGAAACAAGATTCAACGTCAAGAGCAGACATAATCTCATCTCTCTGTCTAAAGAAACATGATTTGTTTCAATAAATCTGTCCAAAGATTGTAAATCAAACTCCAGAGTTCAGTGGGTGGTTATGATTGAGCCCTATGGAAGAATAACCACTGGCCTTCCACTTTTATTTCATTTTCCACTGAGTATGCAAAATCATATGCAGCATTTAATGCACAGTAAGAGGAAATCCTGGAAGGATAACTTTATATTGAAGCAATGGAAAATAGCTAAATCTAGACTGATTAGGTCGGTTAAAGATGGTTTACGAAGGAGGTTTTGCTGTGTCACTAGCAGCCTTTTTAAATTCATCATTTACTTAAAAGGTGCATGACATTTTTGAGAAATTTTAAAGAATGAATGGATACTGGGGCTTTTAAGCTTAAAAAAGCACCATAAAGGCATCATAAAAGTATTCATCTCAAGAACCCAATAAGTCCATTTCATGATGGAGTCATTCAGACTAGTTTTGTGAATCAGCAGATTCATTGAAAAGATCTAATTTAAAATAACTATTAATTTATCTTAGGCAGATGTCAAGATTTTAAGTGAACTTTTTAATGATTTTGGTCTGTTCATTGAACAAAGACTTTCAGAACACTTTAACAATATAGCACACAAGTTGTGTGAAGCACAACAAATGATTCCGTAATGGGGCTTTTTAATGATATTGTTTAAAAACTCACGTTTTGTGAAAGTCATACAGGTTTATAATTAGATCAGGTAGAATAAGAGAGTGAACTGTTCCTTTTAATGAATAGTTCACCAAAAAATGAACATTTTCCCTTAATCTACTCACCCTCATGCCATCCTAGGTGTATATGACTTTCTTCTTTCAGCTGAACACAATCATATCTATATTAAATAATATCCTGGCTCTTCCCAGCTTTGTAATGGCATTTAATAGTGTCCTAGTTTTGAAGCTCCAAAAAGCATCCATCCATCATAAAAGTAACCCATACGACTCCAGGGGGTTAATAAATAACTGAAGTGAAGCGATGGGTTTTTGTTTTTTATAGTCGGTGGTTTCCAGCAACGGCCACATGTGCGTTCAAGAGAGAGTCGAGTTCCGGTGGAAGGGTGACCTCTGACCCGATGTAGGACGTAGGCGCATCGTAAGCTTAGGAGAGAATTGATGAACGCGGAAGTGCGAAGTATAGAGCAGAGCAAAACAAAACGCTGGTCACGAATTAGTAGTCTAAAATGAGAAGTTTTAAAGAAAAACGTCTGAGGATTTCGATTTTAGAGAAGAGAAGCTATGTCATCATACGTCAGGTCAGAGATCACCCTTCCGCCAGAACTCGACTCTCTCATGAACGTGCGAACGGCCGTTGCCGAATGCCATTGATTATAGTTTATAAAGTTTTAAATATGGATAGTTTTCTTACAAAAACCGATCGCTTCGCTTCAGAAGGCCTTTATTAACCCACTGGAGTCGAATGGATTTTGAACATTTGCTGGTGATTGACAAAACCAACAATTGTTCTTTGTTCCACAGGTCGCATTTGGCTAGACAATGTCCATTGCACAGGAAGAGAAAAATCTTTAGCCGAATGCTCCTCGAATGGCTTTGGGATGTCGGACTGCAGGCACAGTGAGGATGTTGGGGTGGTGTGCAATCAGAAGCGCATTCCTGGCCACCGGTTCATCAGTACCATGAACAACAATGTTGAGGTACGTCGAATCCCTCTGGGCTCATGGAACATTATAATCATGGTACGGTAGTTTATTTACCTAACTGATGTTGACAGTGCTGAATCACTTGGATTTTACTGAAATGCAGTGCAGGTGTGAGTTCAGAGCTAATAAACTAAGCCTGTGGTAATTAGATTTGAAACAGACCAGATATGCCTTTGAAATGCCTTTTTAGGATGACAATATGCACCAAAGACCAAACTGTATCAACAAAACCACACTGTTTCCCATCAGAAGAATCAAGAATCCGTCCCAGAACCTTCCTCAAAAGCATTATTTCTTGGAGAAACAACCGTTGGCATATCCGGATATTCAGTTGAGTGGAGGTTCTGCTTCCCCCACTTTCCCTCATCATTTTATCTCTTGGATAAAGGGAAGTGAAGGTCTGCTACTACTGGTCACACATTCCTCTCCAAAGTTTGACGCGCTAGAATAGTTTTTTAGCATTCAATTCTCCTTTTATGACGTGCCAGCTGTCCACACACCCGTTTTCTTTGATGCAAAGGTCTGTGCCAGAATCATGATATTTGTATATTTGCCATGTTACTGTGGCAACCACAGTAAGCAGGTTTAAAGATGGACCTTTGAGAGCGATCAAAGAGCTCATGGTGTGCTTTTCCATTTCCACAACCCTGAGGTTTAATGACATTACCACATTGTGTGTCTCTCCCCTGATCCTTCCTGTCCCCGTGCCTCTCCCCCACTCTTTCGATGCCTTCTTTGGGAATGGCTGACTGATGGAAGGAATGAAAATAAAACAGAATCCCACCCGTCAAACTTGAATTCTTTAATTATGAGAAGCAAAAAGACTGCGTTGGTTAATAGTTTTCAATGAGGGACATTGTTGTTCTTGTCTGGCATTAAAAACACCAGCCGTCAGGTAGGGAACCTTCTCATATTTCCGGCTTTCAGAAGTCGTCATAGTTGGGTAAACTTATATAGTGGTGAATGGGATACGGCAACAAATATAACTTTTGTATTCCCATTTTCTCCAATAGCAACGACTTTCCAAAAGAGGGAAAAATTAAGGAAGATTGATTACAGCAGTCAGAAGAGAGAATGTCAAATTTGTCGTCACTCCCTCAGCTGTTGTATTAGAAAAATACAAAAATACTAATACTGGCCCACATCAGGACCATGTGGAATCCACATGTACCAGATGTGGGCCGGATCTGGGCCGGCACTATGTTGCTGTCTGGGGTGTTGTTAATCTGTTTTGTAATTTACCGCAAAGGTAATACATATAACACAAAGTGTGGCATTATAAATGTAAATAATTTTTTTTTTAGAATGAAAATATGAAAAACTTTGAGATGTTGATAACTGTGGAATCGTGTTTGTGAAAAAGGTTCCACTGGTGGTCACCTCAAATTTCTGTGATGTGACCAGTCAGGAGACAGTCTGTGAATGAATGTGAGAATTGGTAGGGGCTATCGTGACTTTTCCTGCGTCACATACCAGAACTCTGAGACACAGGCAGTCTCTGTGAACCTTGTATGAGTGGATTCTCAAACAGGGTGAACTGAACTGAGACAGACGCCCAGATTCCTCAGGCTTCCTTTCACAGCCAATGTTTTCATAAGCAAGAGTCCATCTTTTTGTGTATTTATTCTCATCAATGGACAATTTGATGTCAGAAATGACAAACAGTAGCAAAAACCTGCAGCCAAACAGTGCTAAATTCTTAGCGTGTCATGAGCAGTGGATTACGAGATCCTTCCACAAATATTATCCTTTGCCAAAACTGGAAAATTGCTAAATAAGGGTTTTTCTGTCAAATACATACAAACAACACTGTTTGAAAGTCTGTTTGCTTGTTTTATTTACCTTTCCTGGGTGTCAGCACAGCTAGCCAGTGTGTGCTCCACCCAGCAAGCATTACCTCTTAAAGGCCTTGTTTAAAGATCTAGGAGAAGATGACAGATAGAGAGTTTTACTCCGTTGCATCCAGCATGCTGCTATGATCATATTGGGTTATTATTTACATGTAAGGAGACACTCCATTACCCTAAAAACATGTATTGGTTAGCGTTAAACATGTAATGGTTTACCTTAAACATCAGTGTTAGCGTTATTTCAGAGCCCTAAGTGCAGTTCAGACAATATAGTTTACTAGCTGGGTTTAATGGCTTGTGAAACAGTTTAGAAAAGTCATTTAAAGACTGTTTAATTGGATGACCTCTAGCAAAAGCACAAAATACTTGATTTAATGAATGTCTTTCCAAGCTCATAGATTTATATTTTTCCTCAGAAGCACAGATATTTTTCACATTCACATTTTTGTGTTAATAAAGGCATTGGCTGAAATACTTCTCTAAAGACAACCACCCATAACAGTTTAAGAACATAGAAACATGCTAACAATCACTACTCGAGTGCGATCATTTCTTTTGGAATGATAAATCAAATATGTAACTGTTTATATCGTTTTCTTTTTCACAGTTTTCCCACTTGCCTCTGAAACATAAACAGATTTTATACTTACGACCACACGCTGCTGGACACTAATTTATTGTCTAAACTAATAAGAAAGACAAAAGGCAGGCTCTCAGAACAGACAGCAGGGGTAAAGGAATGAGTGAATGGTTTGTTTTGTATTCTTGTAAACATTTAGTGGAACAGAAGAACAGCTTATCGTAATCAAATGAATCGCCACCACACACAATCTGCCACAACACATGGAAACAATCGGGGTCCACAGAATGGTCACCAAAAGTTCAGAGCATGAAAGCTGTTTGCTTAGTTTGAGTAAATGGATTTGTTGCAATTAATCAGCTAATGATTATATAATTTATTTCCATGTTTGTCTATAGCAGATGTTTCCTACCAATACAAATTCACGTCCATGGCATATGCAGGACTAGCAGATGAAACCTCAGACAAAATTATGCAAACTATTCAAATTCATTAGATATTGAGTAGTACCTACTTTATTTTGTGGGGACAGTCAGCAGATGTTTAGCAGTCTTCAGGATAGAACATTGTAAGGTCATGTTCATAAGGCAAAAAGACAGGTCAGGACCTGAAGAAGATTTAATGCTTGTAATGGATTGCACTCTTCTTGTCATGGTGATTGATTTAAAAATATATAGGTCTATATATTCACCTACAGACAAAGCATGCTCTTAAGTCAACAAACCAGTGTTGATCTCAACCAGTTGTCTCAAGTACCTATAGTGAATCTACATGCTAAATGTAGCCTGAAGAGGTCAAAGTTCAGGATTTTCCACCAGGCTAAGAGGTGTTGGCTTTCTCTCACATTCCATTTTCAAACAAGAGTAGGAAACTCAAGCTTCTTCATGATTTCTAGACAATAAAAGCTGTGATATTCAAAACCAGGAAACCAGGATGTATAGGGAGGGTAGGTCAGTTGTGAGGTTAGGATGCCTTTAACATCAATTCTTTTGGAATAGCAAGCATAAGATGTACTGATTTAACTGAAATGGGTATCTTGAGAAAATCCTGAAACACACACCCTGAAAGCTCCTTACCAATGGTGTGTATTTGGGACCAGACTACATGTTTATCCAAACAAGGAATTTTGAATGATGTCAATTCACAATCTGACTTGCGATGCAGTCATAAATCACACCATGTGTGTTCATTTGCCCAGAGGAAAACTTGCCCCTTGACTGATCCTGATTTCTCCAAAGTTTATTTCTCCATATCTCACCTGATGGGGTTTGGGTTCCTTGCATGCCTTTGGCTCACTTGGCTGGGGTTTAAAAGACACTTTATTCAGAAATGTTATCAAATTGGCTGCACTGACATTGGATGAAAACAAAACTTGAACTGAATTGTGTTTTCTGCAGAGCAGCTTTATAGCTAAATTGACTTTGAATCGATGAATTTTTGCTACATTGATACTGCTATTGAACTGAGTTGAATCAACGTTGAACTGACTCAAGGTGAATCACAGCACTAATTGTCTTCGGTAAAGCCTCTTATAGCTGAACTGATGAACTTTACACAGTTTTTGAACTGAACTGAACCAACAACGCTGAATTGGCTTGAGTTGAATCACTACACAATTGTCTATTTAGAGCTATTTACAACAGAATTAGAATTTGTCTAATATTTGATGAAGTTTGCATCACTGCTTCTTGTATAAAGCACTATATAAATAAAGGTGACTTGACCTGACAATGGTAAGATTGGTGATTTTTGGAAAAAGTCATTATTTTGGCAATTCCATTTAGTGCCACTAGTGGCAAAGAAAATAGTCAAGACTCAAGAACGAGTCCAAATGCTCCTGAATCCATGACAAGACCATAAAAATATGGTTTTGGACTTGGAATTGAGTTATTTCAAGTCAAATCGATATTTCATGTATATTTATTTATTTATTTATTTGGTTAGTAGCAGTGTTGTAGTACTCAATATAGAAAGGGGAAACAACCAGTTAAATGATTGGTTTTCAGAGACATTAGTCAAATATACAGTTTATGGGTCATTCAAAAGTTTAAACAAAAATATTTGACCACAGAATATTGTCCAGTCAGAATTATGTACTCTATATAGTGACAAGATGTCTTGATGCATTGACTTTTAAGTGCATTTAGTTGTATTGCTGCCTTTAGTTTGTAATGTAAATGCTCATGCATTCTTCCTAAAACTCTTGTTGTCCCAGAACCCAATACTTTTTCTGACCAGTGTCTTTGTCCACAAACGGTTTAGATTTTCTCCCGTTTTTTTTGTGAAAAACCACCCTTGTGGGAAGGCTAAGCGAAGGTTGAACGTAAATATGCGTTTAGGGATCATGTTAAAATGGAGCGTTTCCTTGGAACCGACGTGTTCATGGGACCCCTTTGACCCTTTACTGCTCCCAAGAGTTCACCATTAGTTCTGTCATACTTTGTTTCTTGGTCACCCTCTCTTTTCTTTCATGCACAGATTCGTAAGTGGTGTCCTGACACAAAAATGACCCTGAAGACAAAAGACTGTCTGAAAATGGCATTCCTCGCAGACAGTTGTAGACAGGCTGGCTTTGCAGTGGTGGTGTGAATATGCGTTATGTGTTTGAGAGCGTCACTGATGACACATTGAGCTGTAGGAACTTCCTGCCTTTTTTTGGGGGGGGGGGGGGGGGGATTGTGTGTACATATGCTTGTCTTGTAACAGTAGAGAAAATCAAGATGTGTTTCATGTATCCCCTTTCTCTGGAATTACTTCAGCAAAACTCAATATATCAGCTGAATCCATCCATCCCTCACATTTTTCCCCCTTTATCCCTTTACTTCCTCAAAATGTGCCTAAATTCCTCTGTCCCCTTAAACGTTCACCACAAACCTGCACAATCAACAAGTATTTTCACTCCCAGTCCCTGGAACAGGCACGTGGAGGACCAACGTGAAACACGAGGCAGGAAGTGAATTAGAGAGGAGATTTTGACTACACGTCTGCACCAGACACCGTCACCTCTCTCTCGCCCACCTCGAGAAACCCTGCGGAGGAACATTAATGGCATGTAAATATTTTGATGTCTGGATTCCATTAATGTAAAAAGAAGGTGGTTCTGTCCCAGCTGGCACCTCAGTAACTGAGGAATGTCTGGATGACAAGGGGCTTCCTCCTCCTCATTTAGTCTTGCTGCTACCGTTTCCATCGCTTACATATGCTCTTATACGCAGTCAGATGTGGGAATGGTTTCTCACTTATTTGAATGACTGTAAGTGCGTATGTCTCAGACATACCGCTGTATATGAGCTGACAGACAGCATTTACAATCTCAAAGACCTCTTTGTTGGGTCTTATTACTACCAAAAAGCCACATGCCACGAAGGAAAGGTGACGTGATTTAATGAAATCTGTTTAGTCGTACACTTACTTTTAGATTATTAGCAGTGGGTTAGTCACTTCACAGTTCATTTAATCACTGTTGCATAAGCACTGTAGATGGCGAGGGGTTCGCTTCCCAAAGGAATGTACATATTGACAGAAAACGTATGCCTGTTTTGTTGTGTATAAAAGCACCTGTCAAATGTGAGAATGTAGATATCTGTAATGAGTCATGTTATTTGTGCATCTAATGAACATCTTTAAAAGGGGGTAGAACATTCGATAATCACCTTTAAAAGGTAGTGCTGTAGTGACATTTCAGAATAGGAAAAAATGCTTTGTATAAAAACACATTAGCTGCATCTGAAATCACATTCTGTCTAGTAGGTACTACATTTGATGAGCAACTTCCTTCACAGCTGTATGAAAAAAAAAGTTCTATATAATATGAATGTATGGAATGAATGAAATTTGGACCCACTACATTCGCCATGTTGTCATTGTCATGTGACTTAGTTCTTCAGTTGTGTCGTTTCACTGCCATTCACAAATCATCTTATGAATACTATGTATTCAGGCATACTACTCTTTTCAGATACTGTTTCTCACATACTATGTAGAGAAGTAGGCATAGTCAGATGCAGGGATTGAACAAATAGATTTGCTTTGACCTGAACTACAATGTTGATAGCTAATGGGTGTCTGGCACTAAATCAGTATTTTATTTATACTGTAATGTTTTTATTTATACAGTTTATTTATAAAGACATTTCATGTAAATTCAGTGTTTTACGGTGAAGGTCAAAGGGGGCAGTTTTCCTTTGAAACCTTAGATTTGAAGCCTTGATGGCTCCTGTCAAACTTGTCATGCTATCAGTCAGGGAGATTATAACATTGCCTTCATTGTTAGTCACTGCATGTCGGGCTTGGACCAGACATTCTTCAAGCTTCACAAGGCGCAAACTGTTGGTTCAAATGTTATGTACAGAGAAAATTCCCTGTTAGCTGATATTTTATCCCTTAAAAGGTGCTTGATATATCACCAAACTCCTGCATGGCATTTTGATTGGTAGGTTTACTACAGCTGGCGAAGGATTGTATATCTATATATAGATTTATAAACATTCCAACTGTATTTTTTTTATCAGTATGTTGAAAAAAACACAAATGTACCTGTCCTTCCATCGTAGATCAACCTCTGAAGTTTGACAAAGCCTGAGATTGATTAAGCAGGGCGTCTCTTTGGTGTAACAATGTGCTGTGGAAGGGTCTGGTTTATTTAGGCGGAGGTCACGCTATCGGGCAACAGGCGTGGACTCTTCCTCACATACGGCTGGATGACCCCGTCCCACACCCTCAGCTTCAACAGTCAGCTCTTTAGTTTCCTCCAGACTTCCAGGGCTTAAGAAAACAGGGATGTGTCTGACTTGAGAGCCCACTTCAACTCAACCCATTGGTCTGGCCTTTATATAGTAATATTTACATTTAACTCAGTTCTGCTCACTCTGCGTCTAGAGCATTTAAGTACATGTGAGGCCGCCACATTCCTTTGGTTTAATCCCGCTGGCCAACTTTCTCTCTCTCTTTTCTTTCATGCATACACATGCACATCAACACAAGCCTCAGTCTTCATCTTATATTTACTGTGGTCAGTTCAACATCCTGTAACCACCTCCTTGTTAATAGTACAACATTGCTGGTGGTTTTACACATCTAAAACATTCCTTTTAGTTGATATCACGGCAAACAGCCCTTGTGAGAACACGTGAGCTAGACAACACTGTAAAAAGTGATCACTTGACTTAAAGGGTTAGTTCACCCAAAAATGAAAATGATGTCATTAATGACTCACCCTCATGTCGCTCCAAGCCCGTAAGACCTCCGTTCATCTTCATCTAAGATATTTTAGATTTAGTCCGAGAGCTTTCTGTCCCTCCATTGAAAATGTATGAACGGTATACTGTCCTTGTCCAGAAAGGAAATAAAGACATCATCATAGTAGTCCATGTGACATCAGTGGGTTAGTTAGAATGTTTTGAAGCATCGGAAATACATTTTGGTCCAAAAATAACCAAAACTACGACTTTATTCAGCATTGTATTCTCTTCCGGTTCTGTTGTGAATCCGCGTTCACGAGTCCGCAATGACGCTGATGACGTAAGACACTGCTGACGTGTATCTGGTGCGTCCGTGTATTCGGGTTCAAATAAATATGGCTGGGCAAAAAAATGCAAGTCTTCCTCTGTGTGGAAATCCTTAGACATGTTTGTGAAGATTGTTTTGTTTCCAGCATGCGTCTCCCTCAGACTGTAAACGAAGCTCGGGCGCACCAGACACACGTCAGCAGCGTCTTACGTCAGCAGCGTCACTGAACGCGGATCCACAACAGAATCGGAAGACAATACAATGCTGAATAAAGTCCTAGTTTTTGTTATTTTTGGACCAAAATGTATTTCCGATGCTTCAAAACATTCTAACTAACCCACTGATGTCACATGGACTACTTTGATGATGTCTTTATTTCCTTTCTGGACAAGGACAGTATACCATAGATTTTCAATGGAGGGACAGAAAGCTCTCGGACTGAATCTAAAATATCTTAAACTGTGTTCTGAAGATGAACAGAGGTCTTACGGACTTTGAGCGACTTGGAGCGACATTTCATTTTTGGGTGAACTAACCCTTTAAGTAAATAAACTTCACCTGTAATTGAAAAGATTAAGTTATGTGGAATTGTCAAGTTCACATAATTAAATTTTTTCAATTACACATAATAATTTTAAGGCAACGGGTTTCCTCACTTTTTGTAAGTCAACTGATCACAGTGAAGGATGCTTTTGAATTATTATTTCTCCAAGCTATAACATTCCTGTAAATGAATGGATTGGATGATGGATGGATTGTTTCTTACTCTTCAGACTCTTGAAGAACGGGTGGAAGAAATCCGTATAAGACCTATATCGTCTCACCTCAAGCGCATCCCAGTCACAGAAGGCTATGTGGAACTGAAAGAACGGGGGAAATGGAGGCAGATCTGCGATGAGGAGTGGACCCCCTTTAACAGCCGAGTCGTCTGTGGAATGTACGGATTCCCCGGAGAGAAGAACTACAACAACAAAGTCTATAAGTAAGGATAAGTCCCCTCTGTTTTTGCTTTGTGTGTAAAATGGGCTTGAGCCAAACATGAATTAGAGGACATAATGAGAATTAAGTTTCATCTCCCTGTGAAAAAATATGAAAAGATTATTATGATACGAAAGAAGGTAAACACACAATTTCAAAAACATTGCTTGGAGAATTTAAGGTTTCCCCTAAAGTAACATTAACTTTGTAAAGTTACCATGCAAACATGCGCCAAGAGTTATTTCGTCCTCAGATGTGTGTGAACCCCTCCCGAAGTGAATCATGGCCAGATTGTTTCCCAACATAATTCTTGGCCATTTCCCATCTAGCAGAGAACATTGTGTTTCCTCTGTAACTCTGTGAAGAACATTTAACTGTAAAACTCCCTAAATTATAGTTTTGGTACCACATCTGTACACTAAAATACACTATTACATAAAAGTTTATAGCTAATGTCCTTATTTTTGTATACGTTTCCAAAAATGGAGCATTCCAGGAAATAAGCGTGTTCTGAATTTTTTTATTTTTATGTTTTCATGGGTTTATTTCTAAACTAAGCCATATACTAAAGAAAGTAATGACATGTGATATTTAAAGGTGAGGTATGTCTATGTTTGTTTGTTTTGGAATATTTCATAAAGATGCTGTGGTTAAGCCACTGGCAATGTGACCTCACTTTTCCTCAGTGGCAGTCCATGTATTTTAAGTAGGCCTATAATGTTATTCATGCCGTTGAGAAACCTATTTCACAATGAATAGGACACCCTATGGACATCATAAATTGCATTGCCTTACATCAGTCAGCGTATAGAACCAAAAAGAATATTGACACTTCAAAAAACACAAAAACAAAAGATTCTCACAAATTAAGCACTCTTGTGTTGAACCCAGAACATGCTGTACTCATTAAATGAATATTTAATGGCTTCCTAATCTGGAGGAAAGGAAACCTGCAGGCTTCACAGCTTGTTTGAATCCAGATTGCCTGATTTAGGATTTTCTCTGGACTGAAGAATCATGGGAAATGTCCTATTTTCTTGGGTTAGCACAACATTACTGCTACAGGCAATGTCTGATCACTATAATAATCCTAACAGATGTTCCTCTGAGTCATTGTTGTGATATCCTCCTAAACAAGAATGAATCACTGAAATATGTTTAATACTCCATAATTAATGATTATTTTATAGCACAAGTGAGGTTTCTCTGTGGCTTTGTTTTACAGATCACTGTCCATGCGTAAAAGAAAGAACTACTGGGGTTTCTCAGTGAACTGCACAGGAAATGAAGCCCACCTGTCCAGCTGTAAACTGGGAAAACCCCTGGGGCCCAAGAAGAATGGCACTTGTGGACGTGGCTTGCCTGTGGTGGTCAGCTGTGTGCCTGGAAGGGCTTTTGCCCCCTCATCCTCCACTGGGTTCCGCAAGGCCTACAGACCAGAGGTTGGTAGTGTAAAATTTGCATTTGCAGCTTTATGGTTTGAGAGGTTGTAGCTATTAGCACTGCTTGGCGCCAAAATAAGAAGTGATACATCTACAGAATCTTCTACAAATCTACAGTGTCATCAGCAATGGAAAAGTCATTTTTTAAAATGTATAATTTAGCGATCTCGTGTTTTGAGTGGCTGTACTAACTAGCACTGCTTTGCAACAAAGTAAGGAGTTATGCTGGAATAAAAATAGCTATAATCTACACTGTCATCATTAATAAGATCATGATTTTTTTTTTATTGTCTTTCATAAGGTGTTCTGGTAGCATTATTGAACTACTTTATAGTAGGCCTACTGTATATTACAGCCTTAGTGTTTGTAGAACATATCCAACCTGGAAAATAGTTATTCAATAGCTATGTTTCCATCTACCTATTTTTATGCAAATTTAACTCAGATATGCTCACTCTGCGTCTAGAGCATTTAGGTCCATGTGACGCCGCTGGCCAACTTTCTCTCTCTTTTCTTTCATGCACACACATGCACATCAACACATGCCAAAATTTAATTAGAAGCCTCAGTCTTCGTCTTATGTTTACTGCGGTCAGTTGAAACATATCAATTGAGGCGGATCATTTTTTATCTTATAAAAAAACATGCGCTTAAACTACGATGGAAACACATTTACCGAATAAATTCCTCAATGCGCATCAAAAAAGTCATGTGACTGCACGATAGGACATCATAACTGGACTAGACCAATCCCGTAGCACAGCATCTGAAATGCCTTTGCAAAGTCTGTCGTCAAAGTGGTTCGGTATAATTACATCCCATTACTGTCTTACACAACTTCGTTCCCAAACCGCAGCCATCCACCACTGAAAGCAAGATGATACAACCAGGTTTATTGCGTTTCATCTGCATAAGTAATTTATACGAAAAAGACCCACAGTGGCTTTTCCTACTGCAGTAAATTAAAAATTTCTTAGTGATATTTTGGCACCAGTTAATCAGGAAGGGACAATTTTGTTTTCTTCGTCTCACTGCATGGAAACGGTGCTTTATTCGCAAATGCTTTATGAGATATTCCAGTTTAGCGGATAAGTTAAATTCACAACTTTAGATGGAAACATAGCTATTGGCATGAACAACATTCAGAGCATAAAGTCAACATTAGCAGGCTCATGATTGTGGTGATAGCTATAGCGCTGTTTAGCAGTAAAGTAAGGAGTAAAAAATAGCTTTCCTAAGAATTTACACAGCATTGATATTATGAAGAAAAATTCACTTTGGAATCGGATTGTCTTCCATCAGCTGTTTCCCTGTAGCATTTTGTTCACAGACTTTTTGTTTGTACTTTTGCACACATGCAAATTAAATTAATTTTCCACTTTTTCCTTCTGTCTGTCTGTAGATGATTGTATGTTGAACTCTAGGGTTACACTCCCTCAGAGATGACTTGTGGTTGTGGAATGTTTGGCGAGTCTGTTTTTTCTCATCTATCGGCCTCTTGCTCACATTCCTGGAAAGAATCGCTTCTTCTTCCAATATCTTCCTGTGGATTATTATGTTCATTTAGCCTGGATGTCATAGAGACATTTGAAAAGTCATAATGTAGTACATTAAATCACGTTTCCTTTTGAATTAAAAGGAAATTACATAACATTCAAGCACGGCACCAGAGAGCTGAAGTGAGTGTGTTTATACTGGGGATGGGAAAAAAAATCAGGCTGAATCACGTGCATCAGATCCGTAGACGGAGAGAGCTAGACTGAACAAACACTGGTCACTGAGGTTGTCTGGATTGATCACCCCGCTAATTTACTCCCCGTCTGATTTCCCAGCAACCCCTGGTTCGTTTGCGGGGAGGTGCGAATATCGGTGAAGGGCGAGTGGAGGTGCTGAAGAATGGTATTTGGGGAACGGTCTGTGACGATAACTGGAACCTGAGGGCCGCTACAATCGTGTGTAGAGAGCTGGGCTTCGGGAGCGCCAAGGAGGCTCTCACTGGAGCGAAGTTAGGGCAAGGTTAGTATGTCTTCTCTTCCATAATATTATATCAGTGGTTCTAAAATGGTGGATCACGTGGAGGATTGGGAGTCGATCCTAAAACAAGCAGATTTTAGATTCCAAAGCATTTCGAATCAAAAGTCGAGTCCCATTACCTTGATTTCCAAACTACTACATGTCCCAGGAGAGCCTTAAGAATTAGTTGAGGGAATTTTTATTCATTCCATTGTCTCGATTGATTCAGTTCACCAAAATGACTCAGATTCGTTCACTGATTCATTTGGTGATTTTTTTACACCATTACACTAATAGGTGGTGATGAGTAAGTATCTTTTTGAGTATAATGTGTGATTCCTTTAATCATTCACTCAATAGATTCATTCAAAACCAGATTTGTTCAAATTTAAAATACAGAATGTATTCTTGGAATCTCCAAAAATTCTGAAAATCCGGATATAAATATAATGCATATATAATATAATGCATTCATAGCTTATATTTCACAACAGGCTCTCAGAAATCTCTAATATCTAAATTTTGGAAAGAAAATAATGATGTAAACCCATTAAGCAGGAAGCAACTATCAGTCAGTCACGCATTGTTATTTTCAAAACAACAGCATCTACGGCAGTCTCTGGCATTTACCAGAAATTCGTGGATCACCGTCCTTTATTACAGTGTCTTTGATCAGACGCTTGAGAGGCAGATGTGAAAATTTTTTGGCCAGGAGACTCATGCATAATGTAACATCTGTTCTCCAACTGCATGTGCAGATAGCTGCTCCTCAGCTGATGTTTGTATAGGTCCTTAGTTGATTTTAAAATCCATTTTCAGTGAATTTGCTGAGAGATAACATGAAATATTTACATGCAAGTTTGTTCACTTTTATTCCTATGCATATGCAAACACTGTAATTAAAGGGTTAGGTCAGCCAAAAATTCAGTCATTAATTACTCACCTTCTTGTTGTTCTAAACCCGTAAGACCTTCATTCATCTTCTGAACACAAATGAAGATATTTTTGATGAAATTCAAGAGATTTTTTACCACCCCATCGACTGCAACGTTATTACCACTTTCAAGGCCCAGAAAGTATGAGTATCACACCGACGTATGCGTGTGATGCTGAAGCAGGAGCCGGTCAATACCGAGCCTGCATTCTGACGTAGAAAGTTGCAGTGTGTTTACAATGTGAACAGCGTCAGAGACTTGAAACTCTGTAGGAAACATCCAACAGGGACAATATTTAGTGATGTATGGCAAAAATATCATTGAGAAAAGAATTCCAAGATGAGAACAATGCATTATTATTTGTCAAAGAGGGTTGTTTCAGGATTTATTGAATAATGCAGCCTACAAATTGTCAATCTTCAAATTTACTTCAGCCTTCATCTATGAAAACTACTTTAAAAAGGGTTCCCAAACTGTTTTGATTCTCGTTAAAATACATACTTCCCGATCAAATGTCTTTGTGTGGTATTTTAAGGCTGCATTTAGTCATGTTTTCAGAAATTGACAGTGAAGTTAACAACTCTTTGCTTATTCTAGTCTAAACAAATACAAAACTTCTGCAGCTATCCCAAAACATAATCTTAAAATCCATTTATGCACAGTTATTACTGTCATCAGATGTGGTCGGAAGAGAACATCAGATAAACAAAATTGTTTGCTTCATCTAATGAAAAAAAAAAAGTTTCATGTGACTCCAATGAGTGGCATTTGGTTCATAATTTTCAAGCTCCAAAGGGTGCTTTTGAGCAAGTCAATTCACCCTAGGTTACTTAAAGAATTGATTTGCATGAGTGCAATACATTTTTGTATTAAATGTGCAATATGTGTATCTGCTTGATTCTGCTTGGTCAGTAATTGTACCATTTAGTGGTCAAGTCTCAAGTCTAAAATGACTACCAAAAAATATATATATATGCTTTTTGTTATCTGTTGTTATGGACTATTTTAGCTGAAACTTTATCAAATTTTCCTTGTGCTTTTGACATATCATACTATAAAAATTATCCCGTAGGTTTCAGAACTCAAAACTTCCTTGTTAGTCCAAAAAAGCTTTTATTGTAATCAAGCCCAGCCCAGAGAACGACTCATTGTGGAATGTGCCTATAGATAGGTGAAAGACCGCCTCTGCAGAAGAAAATCATTGCATCTTTGGCCCCGCCCACTGGTGTGTTAGTGAGATGACGAGGAGAGAACAAAGATACAGGATCACTGGACTAAAAATAACATTAATTCCAAAGATCCTAATGCTAGGAATGTGTTTATTTATTTTTAACTATGTGAATGTCTCAGTTGAGCATTATTTATTTGTATTCAGTACATTTCACTGTGGATATTTGGTAAATCAGTCACAATTTCGGCACAGACTTTTTCAAAATGGACTCGATAGTAATGCGACAACATGTAAGTAAGTGTGTTCATTCTAATTCCTGATCTGTGACCAGTGATTTCTAATATGTAATGATTCATGTACAGTCAGATGGTCTTTGTCTATGTGTCAGTAAATCAAACCAGTGACTTAACGGTCAACTTCACATTGATGCTCTTAGTAGGTAAACTGTGATTAAATGATATGAAAGCGATCAAAGAGTGCGTCTTTACAATAGCTGGAGCTGTCAATCAAACAGCACAAGTTTATCAGTGTCTGAGTTCTGTACTCTTGCCACCGTTACAATCAATAAATCTCTTTTTTACATCATGTTTGCACTTTCTCACAGCAGACATGCCCCTTCAAACAGAGCGTTCAAATCGGAGGGCTAAAATCAGGGTTGGAAAAATGCCTCTTATTTCTAAATTGTGACAATTTTTGATGTAAAACAAATCATACTAACATTATAAATGCACCCCAGGAAACATTATAAAACAATAAAACAGTGCAGTTCATGTCCCCTTAAGATGATCCACAGATAAGACAATAAAATAATTTAAACTCAAATGTCCTGTCCATTAACACCCTATTTCATGTTTTCTTAGGAATGGGTCCGGTCCACATGAACGAGGTGGAGTGCTCTGGATTTGAGAAATCTCTCACTGACTGCTACTTCAATAATGATGCGCTGGGCTGCAGTCATGAGGAAGACGCTGCTGTACGCTGCAATTTACCTGCCATGGGTTTCCAGAAGAGGGTGAGGACTCTTAAACGTTTACTTCATATTCCGTCAATGTTCTAACAATAGTTAGAAATTCATGAATCAGAAAGGTTTTAAAGTGATGGATATTTTTGACTACAACAGATACGTCTAAGCGGAGGAAGAAACCCCTTAGAGGGACGTGTGGAAGTTCTCGCTGAGAAGAACGGTTCTCTTGTTTGGGGTACCGTTTGTAGTGAAAACTGGGGGATTATAGAGGCCATGGTGGTCTGCAGACAGCTGGGATTAGGCTTCGCCAACCATGCGTTTCAGGTAAATCTACATCACTCTCAAACCAAGCAGCTTTCTGTTGGTCAACACTTCAAAGTGTATGACAAACTTGAATCCATTGAATCCGTACACAAAATTCATGTTCACATGGAGTCCTTTCAAATTGTCCAGATTTCACACAAGAGAATTCATTGAACAATGGTAAATGTGACCGCAATTTGAGAGTTTTCCACACTCCAACCTTCTCATGAAGGTCCACCTTCAATAGTGTTTAACCATCAATATCCACACGGCATCGTTTGAGTCATCATGATTGGGTTCCATTGCATATGAGACTATTTTAGAGTGTTTGGTGTAGATGAAGAACTTTAATAAAGTCACACACCATGGCATGGAGCCAGTATGGCGTCCCCATTTCATCCACCAAAAGTTTGCTGGATGCCATAATCCTATTAAATCACATGTATTTAAAATCATAATTGAATGTGCATGTTAGATCACACAGACTTTCAAGATCTGAAATGGCAGGACTGGAGACAGATCATTAACAGCCCAGTGACAAACTCATGGTGATACAGGTCTGGAAACTATTATTGCATTAGAAACGCTATGGAAGGAATAGTTTGATGGGTGGTTTTATGAGTGGAAATTGGAAAACGCTTCTGCAGGGTAATGCCATGATTAAGTGTTATTATGATGATTGACTGAAATTTGCCACTAGCTGATGCATATGGCCGCATGTCAAGACATTATGGCCGTAATGGCTTCGACCTAGGGACACAAAGCAGTTAAATCTAATGTCACGCATTATCGTTCTTAGAGCATTCTAAAAAAAGGCTAGCGTTAATGATCAATGCAAGTTTATGCTTGTGTGGTGTTGATTTAACTGTTGCCCTGCTTAAAAATAAAAACCTTAAAGTAACACCAGGTAACTTTTGCTCTCGGGGTCCCCCTACAGTTGGGAAACAGTATTGTCCTCTACTACTGTCGTAAACTCTGTCATCGTGCATTTGTTGACAACCATGATAGCCCTAAACACTGTAGGAGGAGGTCACATGCAGGTGTTCTGCTTGCGTCGCGTGTGAAATGTCTTCATCCCAGGTACAGTGGCATATATTTCAGCATGTCATATGAATATAATTTCATGGGTTTTATTTTTTTTCAAACGACAAATGATCGCGATGATCACGTGCACAAGCCAGTGTCATTATAGTAGCCTAGTCTATTGGTTACCGTTTTACTGAATATATATGATACTTCAATGCAATGTTTGAGTGGTAGATAATAACCATATCGTCAATATTATAATATCAAGCTACCATAAATAAATCTGCAAATTTTACAAATCGATTGGCATTATAGCTTGAGGCAAGACAAATAATCATTACCTGATTCATGAAGATAAACGGAGGATAAGATAGCTTCCGTAACATAGTCAGGCAGACAAAAAAACACCCCAGACTACGGGGTGTCATTGGTTGTTGCGTTAAATGTTACCCAGATACAATAGTGCTATTTTCTGATTGGCTAACAACACCAGACGAACAACACCAGAGGTGACGCGCTTGAATTCATGCCTGTTCCACAGCGAGAGCGGCGTGGCCAGAGTTTTGGGCACTGCGGCATATTAAATATATTACAAATAGTTTTTCAGCGTGAGAAATACGTGTGGCGGGAGAGCATGACAAAAGACCGAAATTAGTGACTGTCACGCTCAATGCGTGACACTTGACAGCCCTGCGATTTTAAGGAAGTGGAGGTGGTGGTGGAAGTGCCATATATGCCGTAAAGCAGTAGAGTTTTGTAGTTCTCTTTGTTCGCCGGTTACTACCCGAAACCCGAAGTTTAAAAGTACGATTAAAAACGCTACAGACCAAGTTGTCATTCAACCTATTGTAAGTCGATGTACCATCACAAGAGACTTGGAAATATATTATGAAGGTTGAAAAGTTAGCTGGTGTTACTTTAAAGGGGTGGTTCAGAATTTTGAACATCGGACCTCATTTCCTAGTTCGCCTGGGTGTTATCCATCATTGAAGACAGTTTTCAAAAATGTTCATCCATTCCTTACAGTTGCATAGTTCGCCGGTGCTAGGCTTGCGTGAGTCAACGGTATCTGCTAGCCTGCCATTAAAAATAGTTTTACCCACTCCACAGTACACCAAAAGATAATACATTATAACGCCAGACTATCGATGTAAATGTCTGTTAAGAGAATAATGTTAGAAATCAAACTACTCTTTCATCTCAATGATCGCATTACATTACAGGAACTTGTTTCTCAGCAGCGGCGGAATTTTACTTGCTCCGGTTACTTGTACTGCACCGAAAAAACAGTTTTTAATGGCAGGCTAGCAGATACCATTGACTCGCGCTAGCCTAGCACCGGCAAACTATGCAACTGGAAGGACTGGATGAAAATTTTTGAAAACTGTCTCCACTGATAAATAACACCCAGGCTAACTTGGAAATGAGGTCCGATGTCCAAAATCCTAAACCACCCCTTTAAACCAGTTTAAACATTTTACTGGTCTTATTTGGTCTCCCAATCCAGTCAGACAGTCTATTTGCGGGTTCTAAAGGGTTTTTAGGCACATTTCAGTTGGGAGAACCCATCTAAATTAGCTAAGACCAGCTTAAACCAGCTTAGGCTGGTATAATTTTTTTATTTTGTAGCTAAATGTACTAGGTGAAGTTTGTCAACTACATACCTGCAAACTTAATCGCCGTTTTCTTGGTCAATTGGGTCATACGTGAATCGTGTAGAACCTGGGAGTTTTTTTTTTAGGGGGGGGGGGGTCTGGGGGGGGTGGTAGGCAAACGTAATGCAAGCGGAACGAAACTGCTCGTTATTAGTGAGATCTAGTGAGAAACATTCACATTTCTCCGTTATTAACGGATCAAACAGTACTGATGTGGAAACCAGGAAGAAACATTGTGCCATGAATTAACTATCCAGTGTCCACAGATCAGCAACATTCACCATGGATTAACTGTAGTAACACTAACTGCAACCATGGAAGTTTGGCAGGGATAGTAGGCTATAATGCCTTCAAGTAACATTATGTCGGTTTTATTTTGACATTATGAATACAATTGCTGCCCTCAAACTAATCTGAACTAAAATAAACATTTGTTTATAATTACTACAATATTACATTTCATTTTTTCCAAGGAGCTGTTTTGTTTTATATGCTCCTAAGAGTCAATTAGCTCCAGAATTGCTCAAAGTAAAAAAAATATCATACTTTATGATGTTAGTTTTAATTTAAAAAAAGAATGAAAAAAATGAAATCAAGGAAATGACCAAAAACCTAAAACCTGGTAAACAGTAATTTCTAACAACATAGGGCTATTTAGATAATCTGGTGAGCATGTTGTTTTAGGCTAATACACCTACAGCAAATTTCTGTTTAATAAAGCGCTCAGAAATGTGTCGTTTGCATATTAAAATCTCAAAAATTAAGATTTTTGGACCCCAATTAAGGATCATGTGACACTGAAGACTGGAGTAATGAGGCTGAAAATGCAGCTTTGATATCACAGGAAGAAATTACATTTTAAAATATATTAAAATAAAAAACATATTTTTAAATTGTAATAATATTTCACAATATTGCTGTTTTACTGTATTTTTGATCAAATAAATGCTGCTTTGATGAGCATACGAGACTTAAAAGCATACAAAAGAGATTTAAATTATGCATTAACTTAATAGTGAGGTTTGTACACTTTGACATGGTGTTGGTCACGTTTCCAGACTGTTACCAAAGCTCAGAAAGTGCAAGATACAACTTCCAGATGTCTGAGTGGCTATTAAACATGATTTGTCTGACAGTCTGTGACCGGTGGGTCTTTCCAGACAGCATGTGTGGAAGGTTTTCAACAATGCACATGGAAAGTCTGACAGAATGTGCCCACATTCCCCCTGCCCACGCTGGGAGTCCTGTAGGCTTATCTATCAGAGGAGGCTGTGACTCAGCCCTGGTCAGCCTAGGACACAACACATGGAAAACAGAACATAACACTGGATGATTTACTCATCACGAACATATGTTTGTGCAGTCATGAACACTGACAAAGACTTTCCCGATCTTGTGGGGTACGGGACGTCTTGTGTTTCAAACCTCTAAACTTATGCAACAGCTCTAATGAACAGCAATCTTGAGAGCAGATGCTCAGGAACATGCAGTCGTTCTGTAAAACGTGACTGAACAGCCCTCGTTTGGTGAGAAGGTGTAATTACACCCAGATATCCATCTTCAATATTCCGTTTCAAAACACTATCACGTTTCTTTCCGATGTCTTTTAAAAACAAAAAAATGCCTGAATCAATGACCAAATCAATTGTTTGTCAGTTCTTTTCAGTAAACTGATTGATTTGCCTCACAAACCGAACTGATTCTTTAACAAATTGCTTTCTTCCCTATTGTGACGTCATATCCGAGTGAAATGACTTCTCGAACAAGAAAAAATGTAGAGCGGGACTTGATTTTGTCCATGTTGAATTGATTGGATGGTCGGATGGTTGTGGTTTGCTATTGGTCAATATCATGTGAGTGACAGGTTGATCCCGCCCTTGCACCTGTAAACACATCATCAGAGAAGAGAAGAGATGCCATTGCAAGAGTAAGGGGAAGTTATTGTCATTGAAGATTATGAGGACACGAACATTCTTTTTTAATGTGATTTCATTGTGACTTTAAAATGAGAATGTGAATATATTGTGTGACTTAAATTTCCGCTATAATTCCTTTGATAATCTTACCGACTAATATTTATCACTTGTTTGTATAGGAGACGTGGTACTGGGCTGGAGATGCAAATGCAGACAATGTTGTGATGAGTGGGGTCAGATGCTCAGGAACTGAGATGAGTCTTCCTCAGTGTCTTCATCACGGCAAACACATCAACTGCCCGAAAGGAGGAGGACGCTTCGCCGCAGGGGTCTCCTGCTCTGATAGTGAGACAATCACTTCTTATTTTATTATCATTCTCTTAAGAATAGTGATTTAACTCCGTCTGTGTCGAGCTTGATGTAATAGTAGACTAAAAAGCAGCTCCAAAAGTAATTGTAGTTTCCCACAATGCAATGCACTCCACTTAACCTTTCATTTCCACTGTGAAAATTAATATTCAGTAATAAATTATTTGAAAATTGATGTTTAACACTTTCCCTGACACAGTTGCCAGCCACCACCAGCATTTTTCATAGTATAAAAAAATAATAATCATGGCCTCCAGAATATTTTGTTTTATGAATATCAGAACATATATCAAAAGAAATAAGTCTTTGATTTTAAACAAAAAAACATTTTATTATAGCTTCGTGCAGTATTTTTTATCAACACTTAAATGTGGGTAAGTTTCTTAAAAAATACTTCTGAGAGTGTAGCAGAAGAGAACACAAGCTTTAGGACATACTATCACGTCATACATCTTTAACAGTTGCTCCCCGATTGCTTACACGCATCCTGTCACACAAACTGCCCTGTCAATCATCCTGTCAAAGATAAAATCCTCCACATTTCATTTCCTACCGTATCGGAGAGAAATGCAGGAGCACTTTGATCTGCAGTCGCGGTCTTTCATGTGGAGAACTCCCCTTATATTAGGCTAATAATGATGTCAATGGCCAAACGGATCTTTATAAAAGTCCACATTGTTATTGCAGATAAAATATAACACGGATAACAATAAATAAATATTTTTCTATCAGGTTAAACTTTGTTTAGTCACTCAAACCTTCGCGCATATCCGCCATGTTTTGTAGTTTTTAACACTTTTTATTCATGTTTGTAGTTCCTCCTCCAAAGCGCAATGGGTTGTGGGCAATATTAGCCTTTAGAGTGAGCACGGATCCACACTTCGAAAATCCACCGGAAGTAGTCGACCATCTGGGGACTTATGGCATACTCTTTTCAACATACTATGCTTTGGGACACACTTATTTTAATCTTACATACTGTTTAGTATGGATAGTATGGACAGACGCAGGGTACTATGTGCATAAGCTTGTTTCTGCTTCTTCTCCTGTGTTTTGATCTGGAGATTAAGCACTCTTTCAAAAGTCAAAGTCAACAATGTGTTATAGCGCACCCAACAGTGAAAACACAGAAAGCAGTCAATGGCGGGGAAGTGTTGTTCTCATAAATGACAGAAAATTGCGTCAATGGTGGCATTTTTAAAAAATGTAATTTTGCTTTCATTTGTTCAAAATTTGTTGGTTGGTAAGATAAAAAAAAAAAAAAGAAATTAGTACTTTTATTCATCAAACATGCATTCAATTAATCAAAAGTGACAGTAAAGACATTTATGATCTTCCAAAAGATTTCTATTTCCAATAAATACTGTTATTCTGAACTTTCTAAAAAACAAAATTAGCTTTTTAAGAATAATCAAATAAATCCAGTCTTGGTGAGCATAAACGAAATCTTAAAAACCCCAATCTAAAAACATCTTACCGACCACAGACTTTTGAAAAGTAGTGTACTAACACTAAAATAGTGTACTACTGTGCCATATGTATTAAGCAGTATGCTAGTGTTCCATTCTGAACATGGCTAAACAGCTTTAATATGACAACTAAACAGCTTATATTTTGTGAAACTAAACATAAGATGCTAGATCTTCAGGACCAACTAAGCCCATCTGACCTGGTTGTCTAGACTGGTATGCATGTGGAATTTGCTCTGTCTGACCTCTGATCTCATCGCTCACAGCGGCTCCTGACCTGGTTCTAAATGCTCAGCTGGTGGAGCAGACCACCTATCTGGAGGACCGGCCCATGTACGCTCTAGAGTGCGCCCTAGAGGAGAACTGCCTGTCCAGCACAGCCAAAAAGAACGACCACAGCTCCTACCGCCGCCTGCTCCGATTCTCCTCCCAGATCCACAACGTCGGCCAAGCTGACTTCAGACCCAAAATGGGTTACCATGCCTGGACCTGGCACGAGTGTCACAGGCAAGTCCATAAACACCTTAGTAACCGACAAAGATACACACTAAGACTTCAACACATGATGCCAATACGGCGACGTTTAAAACTTCTAATCATTGTTTTGTTGTGTCTCTGCGTTCAGGCATTATCACAGCATGGAGGTTTTTACACATTATGACCTGCTGAGTCTGAACGGCACCAAGGTGGCGGAGGGTCACAAGGCCAGTTTCTGTCTAGAGGACACTCAATGTGACGAAGGTGAGAACTTCTTACGAGATGGTCCAAAAGCGCTAAAGTTACTCAGCACTAGTACAAAGGTGTGTTCACACCATGTCGTGATTACGGTAATTACAAGATTCTGACTTGTAAAAAGCGTTCACGTCCTCGTAGAACTGGTAATTACAACTTGTAAACTCTGAATTTTCAGAGAGTCTCTGACTTGTATCACATGACCACTGCAGATTGATAGTGTTGTAATAGAAAAACTTCAGTCTGAGTCCGAGGATGTGAACTGTTCTGAGTAGTCATGTGTTGTCGTCTCGTAATTACGTTTAATACAACATGGCGTGAATGCACCACAAGGCTTTTTTTTGATCCATCTGTTTTTATGAAATATCAAGTCGAGCCACATTTATTTATAGAGTAGGGGAGCACGGGGCACAACCTAACGCGAGGTTAAATGTAACGCGGACCTTTTACATAATTAGTCAGGATCAAGCGGGGTGTGTTTCCGCTCTTTTTCTCCTGCTGCCAGAAGACGATCTCCCGCGAATTTGTGGAAAGTTTTGATAAGATTTCGTGAAGATACTGGACAAAGAGTGTTTTGACACCATGCAAGTACATTTTTTCATCATAGGATTTTTTCGGTTTCTGAGTGTGGTGTGTACGTCACCAAATCTAACTTTATCTGACATTAATCACGGTCTTGTTGGCAATAACATGTAATTCAATTGCAATTACAATATTGATGATTTTATTTATTTATTTATTTATTTATTTATTTATTTATTTATTTATTGCAAAACTGTGCAGCCCTTTCCTATATCTCTATCCATGATATTGATCCATAACAGAATGATGATTGGATTAGGGATGGATGTATGGATATCTATCTATACAGATGCACAAACAATATCAAACTATACAGATACAATAGTACTGAATGATGTGTGTTTCACACAAGTGTTACAACTAACCCCTCTGTCTGTTACAATTAACCCCGCATACGGGGTAAGTTGTAACATTTCGACTTCTGTCACTTTTAGTGCAACTGTACGAAAATGGTAGGTCCTAGAAAAAGACTTTAAGTGTTCATTTGTAGCAGAGATGTGTATGTTGCTTGTGTAAAAAGAAAGATGAATCAAACTTAATTATTTTTTTAATAATTGAGCCAAAACCAAAATGTGTTAGGTTGTGCCCCGCTCTCCCCTACTTTATACATTACAGATTGTTTCAAAGCAGCTTCACAGCAATAAACAGAATCAATGATGCAAACGTCATCAAATTCAAATTCTGCTTTAAAGCTGCTCTAAAAAAGACAACAGTGTCATAAAGACAATTAAGGCGGTGTGTCCACCAAAGGCGGTGTGTCCACGCTAGACGCTCTGCTGAAAACGCCTAGCTGTGGGCGCTTGAGAGCGTTTTGGAAGCGCTGCGTTTTTTCAATTGAGACGCTTCGTTGCTATGATACAGAATATCCGCTGCACAGTTTACTTGTAACTGATTTCGTAGATAATTTGTTTCAAACTACAAATTTATTTTTCATCCATTTTGTTCGGTTAGCTCTGCTGTTGATGTCGTTGTTCAGAAAGAATGTTGTGACAGTTGGTCGTGTTGTATTTGTCCCGTCCCTCCTCCACTGTGATTGGACGGCTGTGTAAAAAGTAACAGTGATGAGCGCTGCGTTTTACCAAAAGTTGAACATTCTTCAACTCTGCGACCAGTAGAAAACGCAGAGTGCTCTGTGCTTCAGAGCAAAAACGCTCAGCACCTAGTTATGCTCATGGCGTTTAAAAAACGTGGCGCTCCCATTGAAAACAATTTGAAAAATACGCCAGCTGCGTGAAAAAACGCTTTGGTGGACACACGGCCTAGGTCAGTTCAGTGTTGATTCAGTTCAGTTCAATAACTGAAAAGTTCATCAATTATGAAACGAGTTCTATTCAGCCATAAACGGCTCTACAGAAGACGATAGTGTCGTTATTCAGCTTGAAGATCTAATTGGTTGTTTTCTTTGATCCAGGTATTCAGAAACGGTATCTTTGTGCCAACTTTGGTGAACAGGGCATCACTGTTGGCTGCTGGGACACCTACAGACATGACATTGATTGTCAGTGGATCGATATCACAGATGTGAAACCAGGAGACTATATTTTACAGGTACCGGTTTAACTGAAGTGAACTAAAAGTAAAAATCAGTTTTTTTTTTAACTAATATGACTCTGTCACACAGGTCGTAATCAATCCTAACTATGATGTAGCGGAATCGGATTATACCAACAATGTCATGAAGTGCAAGTGCCGCTATGATGGATACAGGATATGGACGTACAACTGTCATATAGGTGAGTTGGTTAGAAAAATACTGTATTGAATGTCTGCCAGAACAGTTTAACTCTTTCCCCGCCGTCGATGGAAATTTCCGTCATTTGTGAGACAACGCTACCCGCCATTGACGTAATTTTCCCGTTTTCACTGTTATACAGTAGGGGATGCTGACACATCTTCTGAAAGGGCACAGAATCTCCTGATCAAAACACTTGCGAAGAAGATGCATAAACAAGCGATATCGTATGTAATCATATGCATTTGTAAAATAATGCGATCACCAACATTAAACAGCATATAAATCAAAACGGCCTAATGTTACTGACTGAAATGTCGACCCAGGACGGGCTGCAGGACTGTGAAGCTGTGGGGGTGTTGATGGACTCGATCTACTCCATCTATGTTTAGATCAACGTTCTGAATCCCATCCAGATGTGCTTTGACAAAAACATGATTTTCTCAGCTTTTTTCTCAAAATGTTTTATTTTTATGAAACTTACCCATAATCAAGTGTTGATAAAAAAAAAGAATGCATGATATTTGATAATATTGCATGCTCAGATATTCAAACAACAAAAGTTTTCTGGGCGCCATCAAATTTTTGTGAAAATGGCGGTAGCTGGCAACTTTTTTTTTTATAAAAGCTTACGGGGAAAGAGTTAAAAGACGTTACAAGTTGTGATGGATGCTTTCGAACCAGTGACAAATCCAATTTCAGTCAACAAGGCTTGGTTACATCACCAGTTCCGACTTTGCCGCTAGAGTATGATGATCTCTGCGACCCCATAAACAGTGTCTGTATGGTTTTATCCTGATCTCGGATGAGTTTTATCTCTTATTATCTCTTATATAAGTCTCTTATTGGCCTGTTTAGCCAAGCCCTCCATAAAACAAGCAAAACAAGCCATGCAAATTAATAAAAGTACACATATCATACAGAATATTCCTATTTAATGGTATTAGATTATTTGTTAATTGCATTAATAGATTACACTTTCAATAAAACATTTGCATTTGTGTTTTTATGCATGTTTTTGTTACATTTACACTCGAAACAGTGAATTCATTTGCAAAGCAATCGGTTTAATTGATTCAAAGTTTCAAAAAGGTTTGTTTCTCCCATCAATAGTTAAAAGTAAATAATAATACCAGCTCCACCACTTTCCAGGTGGCTCGCGGAGTTCAGACATGGACGAATACCCTGGAATGAGCAACCAGTTGCACCTCAGATAGGAGACAGTGCGGAACGACAAAGGCTCTCATTGGAGGATGCTGCAGGCTGTCACTCAAGACTATTCAAATATGACTGACCACTAGAGAGACTCCAGTAGGCAGAGACCGCTGCTCTGTTACCCACCTCCAAATATAGACGCAGTCGCTAGGTTGAAGTACAGCTCATATATATCAATCTTGCTTTGTACAGAAACTATTTAAATTCTTAAAATGTACTGTACTTTTTTGCATTTCTGTGTTTAAGATGCTAGTTAAGTGTTGTAGTGGCTACAAACTTGTGCTTTAATGTTCGAACTTGGATCCTCCATAACGTTTTGATTCTTTGTGCATTACAACTTAAGGTAATCACAAAGCCTGCAGTTTCATGAACCTAACGCCACTTGCGGCTGTCAGACTCTTGTGGTTAATTCATCAAGCATGTCAAATAATTTATTGTGTTCAGTCAGGGATTATATTTTGTCAACTTTTATGTATGCAATGTGAAACTGTAAGAATTTATTGCAAATTTGTGAAACATCTACCCTCCGTTTTACGAGGGTACCTATGACCAGTTCAATGGTTTCCAAATATACTATGTGTTTATGGCTGAACAACACATTTGGTCAAACCATTGCATTGTTTTCTATAATTAAAGCAATTCATGTTTGTTACTTGGAGGATGGTGTTTTTTTATGTTAACCTGACAACCCATGTATTTCCAGTGCTAAAGTGTGGAAACAATTAGACTTGACACCAATCAAAAACCGTAACAACAAACATTTAATCAATATGTAAAAAACACGTTGAAGTATCAAACCATTTTAAAACATCATAGTGCAAATACAAATATAGTAACTGTAGAAACAAAATAACATGTAAATACAATTATTGATACACAGTGTGAATTTCTAATGATAACAGTCTGTTTGGACGTTATTTACAGTAATCATTAGATTCAATATTTTCAGGAAATCCAATCAAAACGCACTGATACTGATTCTGTCACATTCAACTCACCCTAAACAGCAACAGCATTTCACAAAAATAGCAAAAGAGCCTATTGGTAATTAAAATACGATTTAATGGGGGGGAAAAAATACTAAATTTTTTAAGCCTGGACTTGATGCTAAAAGATGCCAGACTTGTTACTATGGAGAAACAGAGCAAGAGAAAGCAAACAAGGCTGTTTTCCTGCTAAAAAAAAAAAAAAAAAAGAAAGGAAAAAAAAAGTAATTTGGGGAAAAACACTCACAAATGATCATTGAACTATTTCACTAAAATAGTAGAGAACTAAAAAAAAAAAAAAACACCTGGCAACTTGGAGACAACATATTTCATGCGTTTTAGTAGTAGTTGACAATGTCAGGAACATTTGTCATTTGAATGAATAAAAACAAGCCAGGAACTGGGGTAGATTTCTTCAGTTGAGGTCATTTCTTCAAGCCTCTGCTCAACCCCAGCGCTCTGGTCACCATCCTGCGAGCCACCTCTGTGTCAGTGCGGGGCCTTTCCTTCACCGGCTGAATGAACTCTAAGGGGACACAACATCATCATACTTGATAGTAATATACTGATTTTAACCATGCTCATTATGCGGATCAGTGTCATGATGTTTGTATCTATTCATTTTTAAAATACATACACGTTCAAAAAAAGCACAAGCGACATCTTTTATGATGAGATTATTTTTTTATTTCCAGATTAAAATTCATAGGTTTTTTTGTACCATGAAATGCAAGTCTGATGCAACCCATTTAAAAAAAGGCATTTTTCCCCCAAAAAATTCAGTTCTTTTGAAGTTTCTATTAATCAGAAAATCCTGAAAAAAATCATGGTTTTCCCAAAAATATTAGGCTGTATTCAACATTGATAATAATCAGAAATGTTTCTTGAACTGCAAATCATCATAATTATTAGACTGATCTCTGAAGGATCATGTGACACTGAAGACTGGAGAAATCATGCTGAAGATACAGCTTTGCATCACAGGAATAAATTACATTTTAATATACTGCATATTAAAATAGAAAACAATAATATTTCAAACATTACTGTTGATTTGTATTTTTGATTAAATAAATACATGGTCTTGGTGAGCATAAGAGACTTTCAAAATATAACAAATCATACCGACCCCAAACTTTTGAACAATTTTGTGTTTCACAACATAAAGGACAATTCCGGCCAAAAAAGAACCTGGGGTAAATAACACGGGTACCGAGTCGATCGTTCTCCGGGATGCGTTTTCGTGATAATCGAATGTACCCAGTTTTAACGTTAGTTTTAGTTTAACCAAAGATTAGCTCATAACGCTAGTGTATGGGGCATCGAATAAGTAAAAATAAAAATCGCTAGTTAATACCACTAACAAGGCTCAAAATAGCCCTACAGTAACATAGAAGCATAATGAGGGTCTCTACCTGCAAACCGAAGCATTGAGAACTTTGTAAGTGTACAGACAGTTTAATAAGGAGATACTTTATAAAGACAGTAAACTTCACATATACAGGCAGGAGCCAACTTTGGAAACCACGAACGGCGTGCTACGTGCTGGTCGATAGCTATGGTCACTTTGCTATGGTCGATAGTCACAGTTCAGCTCACGTAGCACGACGTTCCTGGTTCGACTGGTCGAGACATCCCAGCGAACGGTCGACTCGGTAACCATGTGTTATTTACTGTAGCCCTAGGTTCATTTTTGGCCGGAGTTGTCCTTAAAAATTAAAATTTCGTGAAATAGGTACAAAGGTTTTTTGTTTGTTTTTCTTGATCATGGACACACTAATATCTTCTAGCATAAAAATCACCATATTTCTGAAAGTTGTTTATTCAGTCTCTTAGCTTTCATACCTGCTCGTCTGGCTGCTTTCCACTTCGCTTTCTGACTCCCCTCTAGTAGCACGCGGGTTTTCAGAATCGGATGCTTAAGAGTGAGTGCCTGTGTGGCTGAAAAGAACCAAAAATGTGTCACTCAAACATAACAATACAAAGGATAATAATTCTTGACATATGAATGGAAAAAATACAGCCGAATGAAACAACACCTGCTGACTGACTGGAAAATATACCGAGAGCATGAGTGTTATCCACCCACTTGATCTTCATCCCCCCTTCACTGGAAACAGAAGTAGACCAGTGTCACATTTATGGATTTGTATTATTATTTCTCTCACATTATAAGGGTGACATATCACCTATAATCAGCAAAGGCATTAAGAAGGTCATCTGTTTTAAACAAGGCAGGGAAGTTGTAGATCTCAATGACGTGGCCGAACTCCTCTGGATCAAGCCAGATGTTTGTATAGGCTGGGAAATCATTGCAGGTGTTCAGTATGGTGATGTCCTCGCATTTGAGTTTGGCTTTGATCTGACCAAGACAGAATGAATGACAAAATGTGTGAAAACAAACAGAATAAAGATGATGGTAATTATGGTGAGAGATGCATTGGGTCTTTATGCAAATGACAAACCTCAAAGGGCCTGTTTACACCTGGTCACGTCATGTGTTGTTACTGATCGGATAGTTATCTGATTTGCTAAAACGGTTGCATTTACACTTGGTCACATAAATCGGTCCGCAAAACGAATATAAATCCAATACATTGAGTTCACTTCAATGTAAGAAACAGATATGAGCTGGATTTCAGACCGCAATAGGAGAGAAAGCGGCATCATATCTGTTCGCAATGCGTGTTGCAGTAGCGCTGTCAAATCTGGCTAACGGGAGCCCTATAACACTCTAACATGATTTTTTAAATATCTGGCTAACGGGAAGTTGTAGATCTCAATGACGTGGCCGAACTCCTCTGGATCAAGCCATATGTTTGCATAGGTGAGGAAATCATTGCAGGTGTTCAGTATGGTGATGTCCTCGCATTTGAGTTTGGCTTTGATCTGACCAAGAAATAGTAAAATTGAAAAAAATAATAAAAATAATAATAATAATAATAATAAAATATATATTTTTTTTTACTATTTTGGTAAAAGTATACATACAGTACTGGTCAAAAGTTTGTAAACATTCCTATTTTTAATGGTTTTGAAATATGTCTTTTATGCTTTTAAGCCTGCATTTATTTGATATAAAATACAGAAAAAAACAGTAATATTGTGAAATATTATTACAATTTAAAATAGTTAATGGTTTATAATTTCAATATACTTTAAAATAAAATGTATTTATGTGATGCAAAGCTGAATTATCATCAGCCAGTCTTGAGTGCAACATGATCCTTCAGAAATCATTCTAATATGCTGATTTATTATCAATGCTAGAAACAGTTGTGCTGCTTAATGTTTTTTTTGATAACCTGTGATTCTTTTTTCAGGATTCTTTGATGAATTAAATTTACAAAAAGAACAGAATTTGAATACACTACCGTTCAAAAGTTTGCGGTCAGTAATTTTTTTTTTTAAAGAAATGTATACTTTTCTTCAGCAAGGATGTGTAAAATTGATAAAAACTGATAATAAAGATCTATATAGTTAGAAAATATTTCTATTTTGAACTTTTTAACTTGTTTACACTTGTCCAGTTTCATCTGGAATGCATCTCAAGCCACCACTTGAAGTGGTTTGAGAGATATACAGTTTACATCTGATTGCATTAACATTAGAATGGGGCTAACAAATTCATGCAAGTACACACATGTTGTGAATTAGGTGGACATTTTTCATGAGAATTTGTGCTTTTAAATATGAATAATCCAAACAAGTATTAGTGTACGAGACGCATTAAGTTACAATACCTCAGAGAGCAAATATTCATCAAAGTGCTGTAGCTGGAGTGTCGCATCAGTGCGAAGGCCCGTGTTGTTGGCACAGTATTCATCTGCTTGGTCATCTAATGTTAAAGACGTGAAGAAAGACACAGTCTGGTCCCAGGCTGGAGGCCATGGAGAAGGCCCGGACCTTGAAAGCTGCACAAACTCCTGATCAGCCAGTGATTGGTCAGTGCTGTCCGCCTCTGTCTCCTTATTGGATGCAACAGCTTCCTTAGCAACGTCAGAGCTAGAATCCTCAGATGATTCCTCCAGATTCACCTTATGTCTCCTAGCGAGTGGAACATAAATAGCCTTTTCTGGCCGCCTGGCTCTTCTTCTGTTGCATTCGTCCTCCATTTCCCTGCCCCGACCGCTTGCTCGTTCATGGAAACTGCTCTCTGTATATCTATGATCCTCTTCTGGCAATCTGTCAGATGCACCACAATGATGAGACACCAAATCTCTGTGTGCACGTCACGTGACATTAGGTCTGGCAGCTTTACCTGAGGTCGGAATAGCATACTACGACTCTGCGGGCGCAGCCCTCACCCACAGAGAAGGTGCTGAGGTCGGGGAGATTGCCAGTGGTTTGGTGAATCAGGAAGCGAAGTCGGCTCGGGATAGGCGGGAAGAGTAGAACGCTACAATTGGGAAACATTAAAAGATAACAATATGGCAGATGTCTGTCTATAGATAGATAGATAAGACAGACAGACAGATAAGATAGATAGATAAATAGATAGATATGCACACAGTACTCTAATCATTACACCGATGATAAAATGTGTAGCCCATCTGAATTACATAGAAAATTGACTAACATACAATGCTATGTAGAAAGTCAGTCATCTAAAACAGCCACACAAACTAAGACTGATGAGAAAAAAAGGGAGACAACACAGACATGCACCAACATAAATTAGAAGGCTTATTAAAATACTCATGACCAGCCTTACAAGAATTAATAACATTTTATTTTAGTAACATGTTGTAGGTACTTTTCATAGAAAGTACTAGGTCTACAGATTGTACATTGGCGTAAAAGCATGGTATTGAAGAGCCATTAATGGTCTTAACTGTAAATATAGTGTTAACAAATGGCACAATTACAAGAATTATTATTATCATTATTAATAATAATTAATAATAGGACAAATACACATCTAGAGCTTTAACGTATGGACCTTCATGAACTATGGACCAAGCTAGCTAGTAAATTGAGAAGCACCTGACTGCAGCCTGCAGATTTGGGCGGGGGTGCACTTGGGGCCACAATGCATTTCATTGGTTAATGGCAAAGTGATGACGTCGATCGAGGCGGGGCCGCACCTGGCGCGGGGCTGCACGTCTCTACCCGTCAACATCTCTTCGTATTGGTTAGTTGCGCGAGATCATGATGTTGATTCTAGCGTGTTTTCATTTCCGCAGTTTATCGCTGCATGGTGAGTACAGGCAAGCTACTCTTTTTTTGTTCTAATTTTATTTACAATTTTTAATTCTGAAGTGGCGTTTAGTGTGATGTTAAAATGAAGTGGTGTAAAAATAAGATTGTGTAATTTTACTCACCATATCACACAAAATCATCGTAGGCCTAAGTACATATGTGTGTGTGTCCATATATAGTGTGGTTTTGGTGGGATTAGGGTATAGTGTTAAAACAAGGCCCTTAAAAAGAGATAGTGGCAAAACTGAACCAAGAGAAGAAAAATAGAATTTAAGAGTTAATAGTAACAATATACAAAGTTATATTGTAGGACATGAATAAATTGATTAAATGTATGTAAACCATTTTGTAATTATTGTTATTAATAAGTTATCATTTATTTAATTGAACATGAAACTACATTCAATAGTAATACAAATCCAACAAAACTCCTTGAAAGTAGGGCTTGTTTTATATATTGCATACTGTTGCTTATACTTATGCTGCTATACATTATACGCACTGTCCAATCCTTCTGCTGGAGGGGAACGGTCCTGTAGAGTTTAGCTCCAGCGCCAGTTAAACACACTTGAACCAGCCAATCAAGGTCTTACTAGACATAACTAGACACTTCCAGGCAGGTGTGTGGAGTCAAGTTGATCTAAACTCTGCAGGACAGTGGCCCTTCAGGAGTGAATTTGGACACCCCTGCACTAGAGTAATAAAATAATAAAACATGTTATACTAATTCTGATGTTCTATACTTCCTTCTCTTTGCAGATCATTGGCATTGTCATCCCCATTTATATTCCCTGTGTACCACTTTTGCTATTTTACTTTATACGATTTTTGTTTTGCTGTGTTAATTATTCTCTAACTCTTACTCTAGTCCTCCATCTCTCTCACCTATTTGTTGTTGTTGTTTACTTTATAACTCAGAGGCTCTTTTAAAAATGCACACAACTGTGTTAAGCAAGGGGGAGTGTGAGCAGAATTATGACGGCAGTAGTAAGTGCCCATTCTGCCAGTACACCAGCATGCCACAGCTGATGTATTACCACATCAAAAATCATTTTCTATCCTATCCTAATCTATTTATCCATCTATCTCTGTCTGCCTATCTATCTCTACCCGTCTGTCTGTGTCTGATAAACTGTATTACCTTCAAAACTTTCAGCTTGAAAACTACTTTGATCTTCAAACTGAAAACCTTCAAACTTCAAGCTTTTAAAACTATTTCAAACTTTTAGTATAGGCTTTGTCAAGCCAAATTAAAGTTTGTCTTGCAAGTTTATGTTGTTCATAAACAAAGTAAGTCTCTTAGGTACTTTACAGACAAAGCCAATAACACTCAAGCATATCTTGTCTAACATTTTGCTATAATATGTTTAAAATGTATAAAAAAGATATTCCTTGTATTCCTGTACATTCCTGGTGTTGTGAACTGGAGTGCATTTTCCAGACAATCTAGGCAAGAGTTCCAGGTGCCCTACTCGGTGACACTGTGCTTGCTCTGCACTGAAATATACAAGAGGAGTCCTGCATGGATTTTATTCCGAGAAGGAGGTTGAGTGCTATTTTTTCAATGATGGAGGGGAATTTCAGGCTGAGTAGAGTGTGTGTGAGTGTACGTGTGTGTGTGTGTGAGTGTACGTGTGTGTGTGTGTGTGTGTGTGTGTGTGTGTGTGTACGCGCGTGTATGTACGTACATGTGTGTGAGTGTACGTGTGTGTGTACGTGTGTGTGTGTGTATGTATGTACGGGTGTACAAATGTGTGTGTACGTACGCGCGCGCGCGTGTGTGTGTGTATGCATGTACGTATGTGTGTGTGCGTGCGCATGTACGTGCACGTACGTGTGTGTCTGTGTCGTGATTATCTATATGTGTGCACATCTCTTTACACATTTACTCTTGTTTTCAAATAAAAGTTATCACTGGTATGAGTTTGTTTTTTGAGTTGACATGCATTATATGGGATTGACAATGTACTGTATGTATTTGGTTTAACTTCAAATTCCTTTATTGGCATAAATGTTTTATAATAGCCTATATAATGTTTGTTTTATAATAGCCTACATAATGTATAACATTACTGTGCCACTAACCAATGAGAAGCGTGCAGCCCCGCCCTGATCGACGTCATCACTTTGCCACTAACCAATGAGAAGTGTTATGGGCGGGGCTGCGTAACCCCGCCCCGATCTGCAGGCTGCAGTCAGGTGCACTTGAGTAAATCAAGGTAGTTCATTTATGAACAAAATCTGTTCTGTTCTAAAGAAGATTGATATTAAGAAAAACCTGGCTTTCTGGCATTCAAAAAGACAACATAAATCATTAAGATCCTGGTGAAACGAAAACAACATCTGTAGAAGCATTTTCAATAGAAGAAAATGTAAGTTTGAAGTAAAGTTAAACAAATAAATAAATAAAACCTGAAAATGCTCCAGATATTTATAATATTAAATACTTAATATCCGTGTATGCTATGCAAGCAAAGAAATATGTTAATAAATAAATAATTGTAGTATTCAACTTTGCACGTGTGGGTTATAGGCAAGCTACCGAAATAATAAAATATCACGAGGGAAAATGTCCCAAGACCCTCCTAAAACCTAAAAAACTGCTTTCCTAATAATGTTGGTGAATATCATTCCCTTCATCAGATGTGTGATGAAGTTACCTTTTCAGCTCATTTTTCTGTTGAAATACGTCCAGCTCCTCAAGGACAGTATGGATAAACGCAGTCTCTTGTTTGGGGAGGAAACAGCCACTGGCGCCAGGAAGAGCCAGGGTGATGGAGGACGATCTCTATCCACAGAGACTAGATGCTTTCAGTCCGGATTTCATTACACTTAAGAAAAAAGAAACATAATAAAGAGCGGATCAGTTACTTAACGTTAAGTTACAGGTCAAACATCATGTAGCAGCTAACTTATAAGGTCGCTTACGTTCGTTGAGTCAAACTAAAGAGATCATTAATTCACCTAACGTTAAGTTACAACTGTACAGATCAAACTTAAAATGAAGGCACTTTAAACGTTATTGTATTGCTACTGGCTCAAGTATACGTAAAATACAAAAAAAACCTAAGTGTATTAGGGAAAGAGAATGATATAAACATCTGCTCGTGAATCTAACCGCGAAATTAAACTCATTTAACATTAGCAACTAGCTTAGCACACCAATCTCCTCCAATAATAACTAAGCGTTTCAAGACGAGACTGACTAATAACAAATAACAGTATGCCACCATTTAAAGAGACCTTTAAACACTATTAAATCCCAGTTAAAAACGACATCACAGGTCAGCCACAAACAGCCAAGTAATATGTAACACTGAATTCAACGGACACCTCTGACGTCATTAAGATTTTCGGTGTGAAGGCTTTTCGTCCCCTCTAGCGGTCAGGGGTGCAAAAACAATAGAGTTAATTTTTAAGTTACTATGAAATCAATTATTTTATAATGAAATATTGCAGTATTATTTTAAATGATTTTTTAAGTTCATGCACCCTCGTAATTTTTAAAGAAAATATCTTCCCTGATGACATGTTTACTGGCGTGAGGGCAGGGCAACCTTTCACTCACATGACATCACAGCAATAGCTAATCACAACCATCCAATCAATTCCCGATGGACAAAATCAAGTCCAGCTTAAGACTTTTTCTTGTTTTGTTTTTTTTCCAATTGAGAATATTATATAAACAAATAAGGAAGCAGTCACAGTAAAGAACAAATAAACAAAACAAAAAAAAGGTACAAAACAGGGGTATATATCAGAATAGATCACATATCAAAGGAAGAGATTGTTTTTAAAGCCTTCTTGTTACATGAGTTAAAGATAGTCCTGGACCTGCTTATGAAAGATCATTTAGCTGGGGTTTTGTTTTCAACATAATAATTGCAAAGTAATTAAAAAAATAATTTGAAGAAAACAATGTGGAATTAAGTTCCAGACAGAGGTTGGAATTTTGAGGTGTTTGACCTAATTCATTTTAAGAGTATTATTAAATGTACAAAAATCTAACATCGAGACCACAATTATGTTAAACAACTGATTTCTTGATATAATGTATTTCCCATACGATTGTCAATATTTATGATAACGTTTTCAAACATGGAGTTACTGAGCAGCGTATGACATGGCATTTTTTAATCAAAAGTAGTTCACATCTAAACATAAAAAATACATACTTTTCTTGTCCGAGAAGCAGTTTCACTCGGATATACGTCACTATAGAGAAGCCTTTCTTTATGCTAACTAACAAGGAATGTACCTCTGAATATAAAATAAATACAACTAAAATAAGTATTTGCAGACAATGGAATTTGTTCAAGAAAACACTATTTATTGTACGATACACAGTTTAAATAAGTGTCAAAAGATTTTCAAAAAAGACTATGATACAACACTGATAAAAAGATTTGCGCAAGAAACAGTTAGAGCTGACAGCAGTCTGAAATACAAGCTGGATATGCAATATTAAATGCAAACCATGCCTCTTAAGGATTTTATGGCATTTGTGTGTAATAAGGATTACATTGCAGACCCAAATAAAAGTACAGTAGTTCATTGGTAAATATAGTAAAATGTAGTGTTACAAAAGAAAACTATTTTTTTCAGAGGGGAATGGAACAATGTTATAAACTAAACTGATTATTACTTAAAATCATTAAATACAACAAATTGTAAATATCAGTCTCAAATATTCATGTACACATAACCAAAGTTTCTTCATGAATGTATTGACAGTTTTGACAAGCACATATTTGATCAGATTTCTCAATCAATTTTTTACTATGAGAACGCAGAGTCAACAACAATCCTAATAATCAAGATGCAACTGTTTTGAGACAGAACATTGTGCACTTAATCTATACTTCCCATTCAAGACAAGTATATACAGAAAACAGGAGACGGGAACAATGCAGAGAAATCAAATGCTGCAACAACAACAAAAAATTACATGGCACAACAGATTTAAAATAACTCAGATTAAGTAACACATTGGAAAGCTGCTAACTGAGGGAAAGCTGAATTGGAGAGTTTAAGATACATTATATAATCAGTCTCTCCCTCTGTCAAAAAAAAAAAAAAAAATTTTATGAATGATTCAACGGTCTGAAAATAAAGTTTTACTATCTACATTTAAAGCAATAGGGTTGTGATATCATGAGATGGAGAAGCAGGTTCTGAGTCCAGCAGGCCAATGATCTCGTTCCAAACATGATCCTGCAAGAAGAAATATAACATTGCATTATTTTAAGATTAACCAATGCACTTCCAAAAAATGGGATATCATAAAACAGAGTCCAGAAAAAAAAGTCTTAGTTCAGGTCAAAAAAGGACTTACCTTTGGTGTGTTTTATCTTGAACCAATACTTCTATCCTCAAAAATAGTGATCTCCACCTTTAAAAACTCAAGTTGAGGAAATAAAGTGCTGTAAAACTCTGAAAGGGTTTTTTTTCCCTGTGATACAGACATGGAAGTTGACTGGCTGCTCAGAAAATCGATGAAATATTCAGTTTTAGCAGCAAAAGACGTATAACTAAACTAAGGTTTTCCATGCCAAATAGTATTTGCATCAAACATTTCATTTCTTTTCCTCAAGCAAGACATCTTTATCTGATGTACACTACTGTTCAAAAGTTTGGGGTCAGTAAGATTTCGTAAAAGTCTCATGTTCACCATTTATTTGATCAAAAATACAATAAATACCGGAAAATTGTGAAATATTATTAATGTTTAAAATAACTGTTTTCTCTTTTAATATATTTTAAAATGTAATTTATTCAGTAGCCATCGTCACATGATCCTTCAGAAATCATTCTAATATGCTGATTTATTGCTCAAGAGTTCATATTTTGGTGGAAACGGTGATACTTTTTTCAAGATTCCTTGATAAATAAAAATTCCTTGTTTATTTGAAATTGAAATCTTTTGCAACATTATTAGTCCAAGGCAGTCACTTTTGATCAAACTAATCCATCCTTGCTAAATAAAAGTATTCATTTCTTACTGACCTCAAAATTTGAATGGTAGAGCAAGTTGCTAAATATTAAATGCTACCAGAATTCAATGACAATCCCACCAGGAAACAGAAAGACCTGCATGATGTTTCGATGTAGGAAAGGATACAA
Source organism: Siphateles boraxobius (assembly GCF_051911475.1). Lineage (NCBI taxonomy): Eukaryota > Metazoa > Chordata > Actinopteri > Cypriniformes > Leuciscidae > Siphateles > Siphateles boraxobius. The sequence continues at coordinate 15,963,510 of NW_027508866.1, forward strand.
CCCTGAGTCCCCTCTCTATAGGGTCAGTCAGGAGAAGCCCAAGGGGAGCAAAGATCTTCTCGTTCTGCTCCTGGATGTACTTGGCAATCTTTTTCAGCACCTGAACGAATTAGCATATTGTTGAAATCCATATCGACAATGTGATATTGATGATATCTACAGCCTACAAATCTATCGACTGACTTTCTCATAGTGGGTCTCCATGCAGAGGAAGATTGTGTACGCAGTGAGGCAGGCCAGACAGCCCTCCAGATATGACCGGCCGCCCAGCTTCTCCGCCTCTGCATAGAGATTATTCAGGGTCTGCATGGTCTCCTCAAACTGCTGCTTGTCAATCTGAGACGACAAAACAATGATCAGCATTCACACTCTGTGAGAGGTGTGAACAAGAAGTACAATCACAGCAGAACATTCAAATCTGCATTGAGAGAGCAGTTGTCATGTATAGTTAGGGAACAGCTTTTCAACCACACTGTATCATTATTTCTGGCTTACAATAACTCATATTATCACATAAGTACTGGGATAAAAGTTTGGATATAAACACTGATGTTTACGGTAGTGATCAAAAATAGAGTAAATCACATTTTGAAAGCAACTTGATGCTTCAAATAAAGATCAAATACATTGTTACACCAGTAGGTGGCGACAAGTGACTTAATGTATTTGTCAGTAGCTATGTTTCCATCCATCCATTTTTTTAATGTACATCTTAGGATATCGCATAATAATAAATAAAAAAAATGCTGGAGGGAAACGGCAAGATGCGCATAAATTCTGAAAAATGGGCATAAAACAATTATGCACTCAATGGAGGTGGATAAATGTTTTATTCGATAAGACGACAAGCTCATAAGCTACAATGCAAACCTAATAACCGAATAAATTCCTCAATGCAAAACAACAAAAACTCACGCAACTTTGCCTCAGTAGTGGATGTGATTGGATAACTAGTCTAAATAGTGGACTAATTTCATTGCACAGCATGTTGGTTTGGTCTGTTAAAATCATGTAGATTCACAAGGAGACTGTCTACATTAGTATTACACTGCCCATCGGCAAACCTCAAAAACAACTCATTTGAAGATTGGAGATGGTGGATTACAGTTGTCAGAATCAATCTGCCAATGCTTTGATATCATGATCTGTAAATACAGATTAATGGTTCCTTGTGTTTTGCTATGGATCTCTACACACCCTGCTCTCCAGCTCTGACGGGAACTTGGTCTGAAACTTGCAGATAGTGCCGGAAGCGTAGTCTCTCTGGATGAAAACCTTGGAAGCGACGGCTGCTTGCCGCAGGTCCTGCAAGCTGTGCGTCTGGACAGAAAACAAGAGGGTGGGTTGTTAAAAACACAGGAACTATTACATTTTAGCAGCCAAAGCTGAAAACTAAACTTACCTTTTCCATGTCAAAAGAATATGATTTCAATTTTATTTGTAAATATAGGTAAACTTTTTTCACCGAAGACATAGTTATCTTTAAAATACCATTTAAACGTTTTTGAAAGATATCTCTTATGCTCATCAAGCCTGCGTTTATTTGATCAAAAATACAGTAAAACATTAGTATTGTTTATTATTATTACAATTTCAGTTTTCTATTTGAATATATTTAAAAATGTAATTTATTCCTGTGATGACAAAGCTGAACTTTTTAGCATCATTACTCCAGTGGCACATGATCCTTCAGAAATTCTAATTTGATGCTAAAAATAACAATTCTTATTATTATCAAATTAATGAGCAATTAAAACCAGGAAATCATATCCATATACACAGAAACTACACACACAACGCCCTTATAGCACCATATTAAAATATGTTCAAATAACACGACTGAAATCTGACGACAACACGAAGCTCGCTATCAACATGACACCTGGTTTTATTTTTAAACGTGTATAGTGACAGTGAAACTGAGAATTTGAATTTTACGAAAGTTAATGATCGACGTAGAAATTGTCTTTGACGACCACTAGAGAAGCACTAACGTATCAAATAATGACGGTTTACAAAGACACGAATGTATTATCCGATTAGTCGGATGATAAAACGTTTATTATAACGTGTTATTTAAGACGTTAATCCTTGTTAGTGGACAAGAGGAAATTATAATAAAATATTGTTTTTATTAACATACCTCCGCCATGGTAGCTGCTGCTGCTCCTCTTCCTGTTACTCAACCTCCTGTCCTCCTCAAAATACAGTCCGGTAGGAACCTTTTGCTTTATTAATCAGTTCCGCTGCCACACCAATTCCCAACTAAGGGAGAGTTCCCCAAAAGTTTTGTTGCAATAAAAATATTATTAGCTCGTGTAGCAAAAGTAACACATTTTTTTTCATTCAAATTGGTCTACCTGCGCCTAGGATTTGAATTTGAGATCAATATAAAATGTTCAAATATAATTGTACAATAAAATTTTCAAATAGCTTTTATTTTATAATTTCTAAGACTGGAGTGATTTCTGACAGTGTTGTTAAAAAATAAGTATAGACCTAAATACATAACCATGAACCAACCTAAGATATAAGTTTAAAAGGCTACTTGATTGTTTACTTTTCTATAATATAAGCTATGATCCTCCTTTTATAAAAAATGTCTTTGTAATTTAGTTTTGCATGTAATTTAAATGTAAAACAGATGTTAGCTATCTCATCTAATGTTGTATTTGTTTGCCAGCAGGACACGTCCGAACATTTTGGAGAAGGGGACATTGTGTTCCTAAATAAGAAAGGAAACAGCCCAGTCCATCTTATTAAAAGTGAGCTGATGTTAATTCACGATAACACTCACTTTTATCACATTCATTTGTGATACTGAGCTATAGTAGAAAACTATATTAATGGCTAAAACAGTTATTTCCTTGTCTCCATCTGTCTTTTTACAACAGAGAAAAGTCTTTATGATTGAGAATACAAAGAATCACTCTTATTTTACAGCAGTGGTTCAGTCATCCTTGCATGATAAATGATTCATAAGGATCATTTATTCCTAAAGGTTCCCTTGGGACACCTGGGCCATTTTTCACCATCACTCAGTTCCTTTGAGACAGTATTGGATCATCTCACTTGTTGGAAATAAAAAAGCATGTGGCCTTAGAAAGTCTGTGAGATCTGTAAAACAATTTGTCAGATCATATTAGTAAAAATAGCATGTTGCCCATCTGAGGTTTTAATCTTATCAAGTTTATTGTATTGCACTTTATCTGCAGTTTATCAGCCAGGCAAAGGTGTTTGTTTAAAAGGTCGTTCGATTCACACGTGAGCTTTCTGAATTTAAAATGAGGGAACTCCAGCACATTAAGACCAGATTTGAAAAAAACATAAACTGTGTAGCATTTTGTTTTAAATCTATTTTGAATCTATCTATTTTGTTTTGGAATTCTTGCACCTCTATGTTATTTTAATTTAGTTAATTACAAGCTAGCATATTGCAAGTGATTGTCCTGTCCTATTTTGTCATAAATCCTTTAATCAGTGTGTAATTAATTTAATAATACGTTCAATATTAATTAAATATTAATTTATTTATGCTTTTATAATGTTACAAAAATCAACATTTACAGTATACACATCAAATTAATCAGGGTCAGTGTTATTTGAGTATAATCTATCTTTTAGTTTTTGTTAATATTTTTAATTATATTTTATATTTTCTGTTTTAATTTTAATTAACATGACTAAATAGTTTTGATTAAGTTTTAGTTTATTAGTTTTAGTTATTTTAATACATATTTTAAATGAAAATGAGAAATGTTGCTGTCATGATCACAGTGAATAAAGTCCACAGAAAAGAAGGTCAGATGAAGATTAATTAAAAAATAAAAGTATTTAATCAAACAAGCTCAGATAATCCGCAGGGTATGTACCAGTGTGTTCTAGTACAAACTCCAAACACAAATAATAACAACTCAGGCAGAGAAATAAGGGGCTAAAACTACTAGCAGGCTCTGTGCTATAATTACCATATAGTAACAGAGAGAGGTAAACATGAACAAAACACAGTAAATTAAGAATTTCAAACCAAAAGTCCATGATAGTGTTGCTTGACAAATAGTTGAATTGAAATAAGTTTATATCTATATATATATTTCAGTTAATGTTTGTTTATTTTATTTTATTCCAAGTAATGAAAATGTTTATGTTTTTAGTTATAACCCTGATCTGGATAAAATAATTTAGTTATTGGGTATTAACCAAATTTAAATGAGACAATACATCATCAATTCTACTTTCAAAGCGTGTTTTTGTTCTACCCTGATTCACTATGGTAAGCCTATTAAAAGTGAAAACATTATCATTTATGAATATTATCATTTATGAATAAAGCGTTTTCATCCAGTTAGTTGAAGAAAACAAAATCGTCACTTCCTGACAAACTGATCTCATGAAATGTCTCTCTATAGCAAGCATTGTAAAATGGAAGTTGTTACAATAGGAGAAGCCACGGCTATATTAATTTTTGTATAGCCTATAATAAATTACTTGGGTCTCAGGGTGTGGGGACGTTAGTATTAGTTAGTATTATACGAAACGCAATAAACCCGGTATTGCTTTCAATAAACATCTTGCTTTCAAAGGTGGATGCCTGCAACTAGATCGGTCCGCTGGTGGGTCTAGTTATGCCATCTCATCCACAAAGTCACATTAATTTTTTTTATGCGCATAGAGGAATTTATTTGGTAAATGTGTTTCCATCGTAGTTTATTCACACGTTTTCGTATCGGACAAAAAATGATCCGACTCACAGCTTGTGTCCCGTTATATCCGTAATAGAGAAAAGTTGCTCCAGCTACTTTAACACGTGTATGGTGTGGGAGTGGCATAGGTTAGTTGTCACAACGAGCCAGAACTGTTGACATGAAGCCAGCATGAAGCAGCTAAATCTCGAACCTCCGGGAATCGCCTGTTTAAAAAAAAAACAAAAAAAAAACGCTGAACACGGAGAGTCTGCTGACAAAAAGAGAAAGCGACATTCGTAATAAAACAAAAATCAACATCGGCTTGTCTTTTAACAGATGATGGCCAGATCTGAGGGATTTGAAATGTTGTGAACGCGACACGGAGATGGCGTTTTTTTTAGGCCTACTCAACAGTAAAGTTATTTTTTATTTCGAATTATTATTTAATAACCGGCTTTCGGTGCTGTGAAGTGAGCAGGTGTTTGCCACGTTTAACTAAATTGGAGAAATAACAGTTTTAAAATTGGATTTATCGACTACCATTCTGAACAAAAGTGTTAGCCCAAAACTATATGTAAGCCTATATCAAACTACAAATTAACACAATTCAGTCCTCAATCATTTCCTAGTGCTCTGCAACTTTATTTATCTTTCACCAATTCATTTTTCATGGGAACAGAAAATATGTTTATCTAGAGTGCTGTCTAAAATATCAGGAAAATATCTGATTCCTGCCAAGTCATGAGTGGAGACTTTCATAAATCTCTGAATGACTCCTATTTCTCCTTGCAATCTCTGAGATTCTTCCAACAGGTGGTCTCATTGGAGGGATATGTGGTCTGATACCACCAAAGATCTTCTCATGTGGAGTTTAGAGAGAAAAAAGGTGGGTGAACACATCCTAATGATAGATGTATTTTGGTGTAATTAAAACATCTTAACCCTCTGATCTTCTTGGGCTGACACTAGTGTTCTTTGGGGTCTCCAGAGTTCAGTTTACTCAACAAATGTTGAGTAAAGACATTAATAAACAGGGTAAAATTACATTTTAAAGTAAAAACAACAACAACTATTATTCTGTTACAAAATTACATGTTATTGTCTACCCCAGGCAACTAGGAATATGTGATTCATGCTTTTATCTCAACTCGTCTAGACTACTGTAATGCACTCTACGTTGGCGTTAACCAAACCTCCCTCACGCTTACAGTTAGTACAAAACTTGGCCGCTCGTCCTTTAACCGGAACTTGCAAGCATGAACACATTACACCAGTGCTGGCCTCGCTCCACTGGCTCCCGGTCCATTATAGAATACATTTTAAGATCTTATTGTTTGTTTTTAAGTCACTGAATGGGTTGGCACCTCATTGCATTTCAGACCTCTTAAAAGTCTACATAGACAGAAATGAAGTGGGTTGAGAGCCGTACAAAGTTTCATGCAGAGGTGGAAAGAGTAATAAAATATTCTACTCAAGTAAAAGTACTACTACTTCAATGAAATTTTACTTAAGTACAAGTAAAAGTACCGGTCTAAAAATCTACTCAAGTAAAAGTAAAAAGTAGCTCATTTAAAATTGACTCAGAGTAAAAGTTACTGAGTTACTTTTTTAACAGCGGGGGTGGGGTGGGGGACCCTCCCGTGTAGGGTTGTAATGGTATAAGATTTTCACAGTATGGTAACGTCTCAGAAAATATCACGGTTTACAGTATTAATCAATTGTTAAATAAACTGTATTATTAAATTATGGGTATTATTATTATTATCATCAGTTAAAATGACAGTTAAATTAATGAAAACAGGATTTTTTTTTGGTTGAACAAATGCTTTTATTATAACAAACTTGAAATAATTTGTTTGTTTATTAAAATTTCAATAAAACATGTCTAATCAATTAAATTTGATAATTAATAATGAATTAGATTAACAACTTATTTTTAACATTAATAATTTATTAAAATGTTTAAGAATAATATTGTCCTATGAAATGTATTTTATTCAGAAAATTAATGTTTCTTTTTATTAGGGGTGTAACGATATTCGAACCAAACCGAAGAACCGCGATACAGAACCCACGATTCGAATGGCGATACTCTCATGGCGTAGCGAACAAGCCCCGCCCTGCAAGCTACCCCGGCCCCGCCCAGCCCGGCTCATTGATTGGACCTGGAATCAGTGTTGCCAAGTCCGCTTATTATAAGCGTCTTTGGGCTTGTTTTTCTGTAAAGTCGCTTACAAATATTGGTAGTCGCGGGTCGCGTTTTTTTTTTGGGCTTGTTTCTAAAGTGTAGTTGCTTATTTGGGCTTGTTCTCAGCTCGTTGTCAAGCAGATATTTTCTATATGTTATTTAAACGTAGGAGTTTGTCTTGCCTGTTCCCTCTGTCTCTCCCCTTTCCCTATACACAGAGTTTTTTCCCCACCCACATCCTGCTTCTAATTGGCTCTGACCCAGATGGCAATAAGTACTGGCCAATCAGAGGCAGAGCAGGGCAATCGGTTTTTTTTCTGGTTAGGAAAACGTCAGTGAGTGACGTTTAAATGAAAATACGTGCGAGTCGCGACTGTCGCGACTGATGATGACTGGACTGTAGGAGAGTTTTTATATATAAATTATATTTTAGATATTATAGATATAGATATTATAGTTTAATATTGTTTAACCCTTTAACTGTCACTCCCCCTTTTATCGCATAGACATGAAAATCACTATTCAAACTTAAATGGTTGTAATTCAAGAATGCTTTCGAATATAGACCTATGGTTGGTCTTGTTTTAAAGAAGACATTTGCCAGATTAATGTTGAAATGAAGTATTATGAAGTTATGAAAGTGAAACAGAAAAAAAGTTATACAAGTTTGAGTTTATGAAAATGAACAATGTAAAAATATCATTATTTATATTTTATATAAAATATATATATTACAAAATATATTTTACTCTAAAACTGCCAGAAAATGTAAGCCAAAAATCTGAAGAAGTTGTGTTCCAAATTTTAGGTTGATATCTCAAAAAATGAGCTTTCAGTAAGATTTTATTTGGCCGCAGTACCAACATTTTTCACTAAATGGACAGCCAAGCTTCATCACAGAAGAAAAATAAACTACCGTGTGCACAGTTTTACAAAACTAGGCACAGTTTACCAATCTGTCCACATGGATGTAAATTGACAATCTGTACCCACAGTTTAAAACTATCTGTCACCACGGATTGTAACAGTAGCGGTAGCGCGGAGTAAACGCGAGTAAACGCGATCATCTCTTCCTCAGTTACAGAATAAACATGAATGGACACCTGAAGATATGTTGAAAAATACAGTATACTTACTGAAAGGCATCATAACTCGTGTAATCGCTCAATCAGTGTTTCATCAGCGCAAAGACGTCAATAAAACTGCATAGCTTGTCACTAGCATTATATTTACCTCAGCAGGCAAGTGATTAAGTGTCCACAACTTGTTGGTTCCTAGAGAAATGAACTCTTGCACTAAATAAATGCACAATATTATCCTATATATTATATTTTACTTAACCTGTTAATTATATCTTGATTATTTAAAGTACGTTTAAAATATCTTTAATGAAAATGTAAATTATTATATTTCAATAACAAATTAGAGTAAAGTTAATGCAAAAACTGACAAAGACACAATTTTCTCATTAAACCACTGTTTAATTTTTTTTTAGCTTTCTAAACCGAACCGAACCGAGACATCAAAACCGTGGGAAAACCGAACCGTCAGTTTTGTGTATCGTTACACCCCTACTTTTTATGATTTAATCCAAATATATTATCAAAAACGGTGGTAGGCTAATCAAATGTAAATTTAAACTTGTGTCCTTTTATTTTTTGGGGAAGCGCTGCAAAAAAAAGATTTACTAAATTAAACCATGGACAAAAAAAAATATTCCTATAAATAATGTTCAAATAAAATGTATTATTATTGTTATTATTATTATTATTTTGAGAAGTAGGCTACGTTCTACTGTATGCCTACAATAGTAATATATTTCTGTCATAATTTCTCCTAGTAAAACCGAACTTCTATTTTGACGGTTTGTGAAGACCTGTAATAGTGTATTTGACAATGGATTTTCTCAAATAAAATTATGAAAATGCTCATTAGGCGTTCTCTCAGAGCAGCTCTGGAAATGTTCATGTATTCATATCCTCAAATTGTTTGTGAGACGCTGAAAACACCATGAACGTCACGAGTACTTGAGTATGTAGTAGACAAACGCAGCTCAGCAGAACAAATAGGGTTAACTTATATATTTACTTGCAGTATTTTTGTGCTTAGCTTAATTATCCACAGATCATGTCGCGATTGGGTTTATTGCACAGTTCTACTTTCCATGTATTCATCCATCCATTATTTTGTATGTTTTACGTGACATCTGCATTAAGTGAATTCCATTTTCATGACTGGATTCTGGGATTCCCTTTGCATCACGTAAATCGGGACATACCTTTATCTGCAGGAGGGATGGTGTCCTATATCCTCTTTTTGCAGCCACTTTGCGTCCACATTTTTTGCAAATTGGATATCTATCCTCGAGGACAACCACGCTTTTTTTCTACTTTTCATACTGGCCATAATTCGCTTGGCGCTTAGCTTTCAGCTTCAGCTGGGTCTGCGTCACCTTTTTTGCGCGTTTGTTCGGGTTTGTTCTCCCGCCCTTCAATCAATTCAGTAGTTTCCGGAGTGTGTGATCCCCCCCCTTGTATTATTATTTTTTACTCAGTAACGGATATGATTTCAAATGTAGCGAAGTACAATACTTCAAAGAAAACGTACTTAAGTAAAAGTAAAAGTACAGATTTTAAAAACTACTTTAAAAAGTAGAAGTACACAAAAAAACTACTCAATTACGTAACGCGAGTAAATGTAATTCGTTACTTTCCACCTCTGGTTTCATGCCATTTGAACAAAGAGAATTATTTTTTTTTAAATCAGCAAACGTCTTTTGTGGGTAAAAAAAACCCCAATTACTAATTTGGCATCCCATAATAGCATGTCTGTTTTTATTCAACTATCACTTCATTATGTAGATTGTGAAATAATTCTGCTCTGTGTGGTTATGATAGCCACATGTAACTGCAGCAATGTGATAGAGAAAATGCACACACTGATGTTTGCAATGGCTGAAGTTAGTATTTGAGTAGAAATTCAGCATTAAAAGCAAACTAGATTCATTTCGAAAGCATCTGCATCCCAGTCCCAGAAACCGAGCCAAAAGTTGCAGATGCTTCATTGTAAACTTGTGTCTTTGTAGAAGAGGAGCCATCCAGCTTGCTTGGACCAACTTGACAAACACTTATAAATCAGGCTGTTGAACTTTTATAGAATTAGATCAGACATTTTACAGATGCACCACTGACACAGTCCATATACAGCCATCTTCACTTTCATTGTATTTGCCTGTTACACAAGAGCTTTTCAACCCAAACTGTTCGGATATCAGTTTTGCCATTGTTTCTTTTATAAATATATCTGACTGTATAGATTTGATTCATTTTTATTTCAGTTTTAGTTGTAGCTATTTTATCAGGGTAAATGGAAATGAGAAAGGCAACTGACTGAGATAAAGTAACTTTTTAAAATATTTTATTAAAGTAGCCTAAACTTTATTTTAATTTCAATACAAAATGCGTTTGTCTAGTTAGGCTACCCATAATAACCCTTTCACTCACACAACATATGAAGCAACAAAAATAAGATGAATAAATTTTGATTCATGCGCGTTTTAAGTGCGAAGAAGCTATAGCCATAACCTGCTCATTAAAAAGATTCGATTCAATAGAACGATTCGTTCGTGAATTGGGACAGTGATATTCAAGTTCTTTATATATAATAGGCTACTGGTATTAAGAGGGTGATCTATTGGCTATCTATTGCATTAAAACGACAAGCTAACTGTTGTATAATTTTGTTAATTCCGTTAGTCTGTTTTAGACGTTATAAGGGGTTAATAAAATAATTTATTTTCCTCTTGCCTGAAAAAAAATTGTCAGGCACGTTGAGCAATCTTCGCATTATGCTAAGCCGGCTGCATTCCTATTGGTTGTTTCGCCTTTCGCATTCATAACTGCTCTCCCGCTTCGCAAACGAACGGCAGCGCGCAACACTTCCATCAGGACTGAGGAGAACGAGGACGTCAAAGGAACCAGTTCATGCATAGATACTAGTGCAAATACATTCTTCTGAAATCTGAACAGTGGAACGCAGGTGGATATAATTGTTATCGATATTATACTTCTCCCTTGAGCCATGAAGAACCTTCTCCCCAAGCTGTGGGTCTTCATCGCTGCAGGTCTCTTCCTCCCTTTGCTCAATGCTGCCGAGTATGAGTACTACATCTCTACTACATCGGAAAGTTACCAGTGCATGGACATTCCCGAGGACCTGAGGTTGTGTTTTAACGTGGGTTACAATCAGATGCTGCTTCCAAATTTGCTGGAGCATGAAACTATAGCAGAGGTGAAGCAGCAAGCGGGCAGCTGGGTTCCTCTGGTGCACAAAGCCTGTCACCCCGGCACGCAAGTGTTCCTCTGCTCGCTCTTCGCCCCCGTGTGCCTCGAAAGACCCATATATCCGTGCCGCTGGCTTTGCGAGGCTGTCAGAGACAGTTGTACCCCTATTATGCAGTCGTTTGGGTTCCCTTGGCCTAAAATGCTCAACTGTGACAATTTTCCCGAGAGCGAGGTGTGCATCTCCATGAACAACACCAGCAGCGATGATATGAACAAATCCTCAGGTGTGCATTATACGTAGGCCTATTTGAATATATGTATATAGCCTATATATTTTGTCTAATATTCTTCCGAAACTATTGGGAATTTCTTTTGGCAGTGATGTTCCACAAAGAACCTCAGTGAGCAGTTTTTAAAAGAACATTTTAAAAAGCTACAGAACCTCTTTTATCACTATAAAGAACCTTTTGTGGAGTGTAACGATTATTGCATGAATGTTCAATTTTCTTCACGGAACCACAGATGCCAATGAAAAGAGCATACGATTTTTTTTTTATTTTTTTTTACATTTTGTTATTTTTCTACAACTATTCTAACATTTTAAAAAAATAGTATTATTAGAGAATCATGCTTCTGATGTGTTTGTGATGCATTTTAAACAAATACAGTTTCTAAAATGAGATTAATTTAGTAAGTTCTCACTCAACATACAATTAACATAGACTAAACTTAACATAGGATCATTTGAAAATGCTATATATATATATATAAAGAAATTGGCCAATACCACATCAATAATTATTTAAAGCCAATAACCGATATATTGGCTGATAAATCTAAATCCAAATTGTTAAATAATTTGAGGGCTGATTAAAAAATTAAAGTCTCACCATTAAAAGCCATTTCTTAAGCACAAAATAACAATGTTGTCATTATAATTTGATGTAGCCTATGACAGACCTGCACATGTTGCACTTATCTGTATTTTCCTTATTTAAAGTGATTTCAATCGATTCAAAACCGTCATGGTGAACAGTGTACATCTGAAGTGTCTCAGCTGAACGAAAAAATCCATTATTCATCGGCTTTATTATATCGGCCAAATTTTCTTATCGGCCGATACCATAACATTAAAAATGGACATGTCGGCAGATACGATATGGTGGCTGATATATCATGCATCCCTATTTTTAAGAGGTGTCAAAATCATAAGCTGCAGTGATAAAGAGGTTAATTGGATGGAAACAAAGAGGCTGATTTCTCTTGGTTTGTTATTTGGTCATTTGGAGACTCATAGTTCTTTTTCTCAAACTTATACACTTATAAACATAAACAAACTAACACATTGATGACGATGAATGTTTTTATTAAATGTTGTTAGGTTTCTGGTGTAAGATACTTTTACATTTACAAGCATTATTGCTTGCATATGGCAGGACATTTAGATTGAATCGTTTTTTTCTCCTTTTCTAGGTGTATGTCCACCATGTGACAATGAGATGAACTCAGACGCAATTCTGGAACACATGTGTGCCAGTGAATTTGGTAAAGAATCATTTATGTGTTGTATTAGTGTATAAAAAAGTTATGTAAAAAATATGAATACAATACATTCAAGATAAATAACATCTAAATGATAACCTCAATCAGTAAGATTTTCCTGTCAATTTGCTATAGTTAAAACATGAATTTATTGCCTTTGACTAGGAAAAACACCATGCAAGTAATATATGTTGTCTTTACCGACAAAAGAGAAATGAGAAAGTGGATGTGGCTGTATATTTTTCCTAACTACTATCAAGATGCTGATCTTACGGTTGAAAACAGACTACAAAGTCAAAAACTACTACTGTATGTTCATAACATTTTTGAAAATGAGGTATTTTATAGACTATCATGGAAATCTGGCTAAAACATATTGAAATACTTTTCAGATGTGAAGAGTTTTGGCATAGATCTTTACTAACATAACATGCACTGAAAACCAAATCTTTCTCCAAACACTTTAAAGCAGGCTGCTACTAATGCAAGTGATTTCAAAACACTTTATTGGCAAGAGCCTAATGACTTCAAGACACAAAATCTGATCGCCTGATTCCCACCATTGTGATTCCGTTCAGGTCCAGGGTTTTAGCCCACACATTTGTTTCCAATAATATTGTTGCCTGAAAAAAGTTTTTTTTCTAATATTACTGTCTGGATTTGCACTCTTTAAATCTATTTCTGAAACTTCTCTTGAAACTATTGTGTGTCCGGTATTGTTTACAGCTGAATTGGTCTTTTTTTGTTATTCCATTCCCGTTGTTTTGTTTTTAAATGCAACTTGACATGGTTAAACCTTCTTGTATATTTCATGTCTAGATTTTTTGTCGAACCACATATCCTTGACAGTGGATTATTAGATTTCGACCGCAAATGGAGATATTTTGGATTTATAAAAAGCATGTGATGTGGTCAGAATCCAGCAAGTCTCTTTTTTCAGGGTCTGAGATGTTGTCAAAGACAGGAAGCTTGCCGTTGGCAAGAATTTCACGGGACCTTTTATTTTTATGGCAAGCTATCAAGCACCGACCCAACAAAGGCTTTTTTCTAGTCATTATAGGATGACTGTATTTCAAGCCATGTGTCTCAACGCTGTAAAATGTGAAAATGAAAATGTGCAGCTGTTACCTTATTCAGGTAGCTATTTCTATCTGATCTGAAACTTAGCCTAAAAGTTACTTTTATTGTTTATAACCACATAAAGCACCTTTTTTAAAGTTTGTAAAGCACATTTTTACGTTACCTGTTTTTTTTTTCTACAGTGTGCTTGCGTTAAATGAATGCTTGTTTTATGTTGAAGGAATAACTGCAACACATAAATAACATTTGGAGAGATATCAATAGAAAACTTTATGTAGTTTGTATCGCTGGCTGTCTATTTTCTTTTTCCATCCACCGTACCAATGTGTTTAATGAAGTACATTCTCATTGATGAAAGTACACCATACAATGTGTTTTGTCAAAATAGAGCTCCAGGGAATAAGAACATTTCACAACTCACTGGATAATGGAGTGCCACACTCCTGCAGAGTTTATTTCTAAACCTGCTCCAACACATTCCTGTATACCTATAGTTTTCAAATAATCCTAAAGGACTTGATCCTGAAAGACAGGAGCTGAGTTTGACACCCTTGTTGTAGAGTTTAATAATTAGTACTTTAATATGATTCTGTTAGCCTGATTATGTGTTTGATTATGTTTAGTAGATGTTCTGTGTTTTTGGTAATGCTAAACATTTTTATCCACAATACATAAATGCAGAATGGGCAAATTCTGTCATAATGCCGTGTTTGAATAGCCAGTGATTTGAGGAGTGCCTCAGGGATCGGTTATACGACCCATTTAGTTTTAAAATTACTAACTGTAAAAGTTTAGGAGAAATTGTGCCATCTCTTTATTGATCTTGGTTGGATTTAAAATTTGATTCATACCCAAGAATCGTATCCTCACACATCCTGAACGATATTGCGATCACATGAACACATTGCACCATCCAGCTTTGCACAATTAGCACAGAATAGCATCTGAAAGACATAAACTAGAGAGTTCTTGGCTTAAAAACAGATGATGAAAAACAGCCAAGTGTTCAGCATCTCCATGGCAAAGAAATACAACAACGACCTTAAGCAAAAATACTTACAATTTTTCTATTTTCCATCAGTACTTGAATGTTTTAAATAAAGGTTTAAACTTGCTTAAGTGTTTTAGACATTACATAAATCTTAGATTTATTGATTATGCATTTAAACCTCCATAAACATTAATCACTTTTCTTTTTGTAGCAATCAAGGCGAAGATTAAGGAAGTCAAAATAGAGAACTTGGACCGAAAAATCATTCTACAGAAAAAGAGGAAGCATGTGAAGCTTGGAACTCTGACAAAGCAGGAACTAAAGAAGCTTGTTCTTTACCTGAAAAATGGAGCAGACTGTCCGTGTCAACAACTGGAAAACTTAGGGAGCACCTACTTAATCATGGGTCGTAGGGTGGGCACACAGTATATTTTGACAGGCATTCACAAGTGGGACAAATCTAGCAAAGAATTTAAGAAGGCCCTTAAAAAACTTAAAAGCCATAAATGTCCAACTTATGAGGCAGTGTTCAAGTGATTTTTGATAATTTGGTAACTAACCTTGTCATTATAGTATTAAAATACATTTTGCCTTACAGTATAGAAAGAAACCATTCCAACTAGTCAGTTTTATAAGAGTTTGCCTAATAAATGTCTGAATACATGCAAACAAGTGTAATTTAGTTCAAATTCAAAATGTTCTTGACCATTTCTAATCAATGCAAAATACAAAACAATATTCACAGTTATTTACATTTCATTATGCTGCAAGTCAGTTGAGTTTTGCTTTTGCAAACACTGCATTTCAATATATCTTGGCATTTTCAAGTTGGATTAATATCTATTCATACAATCTGTTAATAATGTTTGTGTTTTATAATATTCATCACAACTGTCAGTTATTACTAGCCTATTCAGTAAAATACATTATACATGCACCTTAAACAATAAAGCACTTTAAACTTTTTTGACAGTTTGTTTGGCTTGCATAGGATGCCAAAGTTAATCATGAAGTGTAAGGTATAGCATTTCTGAGGACTTGCACAATGCACTGTAATCATTCAACATTAAAACAGAAAATATTTTTAATATATTTGACTGCACTGGATTCTTTCTTAGATATTGTGCATTAGTGACTGCTGCTTTAAGGAGATATAAATCATTAATATATTAAAAAGACAAGTAGCAGTTGTGACCTGCCAAGTAGTCCAGATTTATAACAAAGCACATGCTGTGAAATAACTGCGTCATATTCACAACGAACTGAGATCAGATTATAGAAATATCAGACACCGCAAGTGTCCTGTTGTAAGCAAACAGCCAAAGTGTTTATCTTGTATAGACAGATCAGAGATATTTGTTTTGGATGGAGGGAGAGATTTAGAAATGTTTATCTCCCAGCTCTCCTGATGAAAGCTGGTATGAGCATTCGTACCATATGTGGACAGTTAATCATATATTTTTATGTCAAGGCCAAAATATATTGCAAATTATAAACGATAATAAATGATCTAAGAGGATTTTCTATAAATAAACAAACAAATAAATACTGTAAAAAAACAATGCTCTTGGAATTTAAACAATTTATGTAACCAAATTTTCACAGGCAACAACCTCCTTGTGCTTTCTGGAAAGAAAGTCAATCTAGACAGTTATTCCCAATTAATGGCTTAGAAAAGCAAAATAGAATATGCAAATCAAATGAAATCAAAAATTAAATGTTTTAGTCCATATTTTTTAAGGTCATCTATGCTAATGTAATTACTTCTGACAACTTTGACTTACACATTTCAAATTCACAGTCTTCATGGAAATTGGACCAAACATATTGATGACTCGTCTTGTACTACACAGTTTGGCCAATCAAATGCTTTCCAGAGAGAGAATGTCACTCCCCCTGATGACTAGCATGCCTACAAGTATACAAATCATGGTTAATGGCTGTGACGCAATCATGGTTATTCAAAGCTTTTTGATATACGTCAACTCAAGAAAAGAAAACTGCATGGTTTTTGACTGAGGACTTTTTCCCTGAGAAAACATTTGTGTTGTAATGCGTACCAATCAGTGTTCACCTTGATATGGTTTGAGAGCCCTTATTTGCTGCAGCTGAGCTGTGAAGCAGTAAGATCTGTTATCTACTATCATGGTCTAACATGCCTGGACTTCAAATAACCTAACTTTGCAGTAATGATGCATACTGCTCTTAAACAGTATCAAAATGCTCACTCACTTACATTCATCTGATTTCAGTTTACATTATTTCAGTAAAGCACTGCATATGTTATCAGAGGCATGCAGGATTCTAAGAAATTCAATGTCAGCAAATCAGAGCCGTTGAAAGATGTTGACCGGATACCTCTTGTAAGTGTAAGAGCACATTACTCTCAGTGATGCCATTGTGTAAATGTGTGCGTTTCATATTGCCTTTGGCACTACACTTGTTTACATTCCCAGCATCATAAAGTGTGCAACAGAGATAGCATTCAGATAGTGCAGGTGTTGACAACGTGCCTATGCCAATTAATCTGCCATGAAATCATTCTAGTCTGAACACACAGGTGCTGCTTTTAAAAAGCATAACACGGACATGTTTACGTGTGAAAAAATAAAGAGTGAAAAGCTTTTTAACTCGTAATTTCGCATATAATTATGCCTTTCTCATCATTTCACTTTTTATGTCATAATTATTACTTTTTTTTCTCAATTTACATAATTTCAATTTATGTCAATTACTTTTACGTTTTAATTAAGTTTTATCTCATTATTTTAACTTTTTGCCATAATTTAAATTTTTTAATCTCATAACTATGCCATCATTTTTGCATGACTTTTATGTGATGGAAATTGGCTTCTCAAAGAGTAAAATAAACTATTCAAAATTTTCAATTTTTATTGTGTGAACAATAAATAAATAAATAAATAAATAAATAAATAAATAAATAAATACAGTTGTAATCAAAATTATTTAACCCGCATTGCAAATCAGGTTTATTGGCAAAATGTACAGATATTCAGCTGTTTGCTATTAACAAATCAAACAATTATTTGAAATAGCTCAACACAACAAATGTTTCAAATGGTTCCCAAATTCAACAGCAGGTTCAGAAAAACCTTCGAGCGACTGGAAAAGACCTGCAGCAAGACTTGGTGGCAACTGACACTGAGGTTTCAGCTTGCACAGTAAGGCGCGTACTAAACGCATGCGGTTTCCATGCGTACACCACAACTGACCCAAAAATTTGGTCCCAATTTGCTCAAAGATCATATAAATAAGTCACTAGCGTTTTGGTATTTTGAGCGATGGAACAAAACTGGAACTTTTAAGCCCTGTGGATCAGCGGTATGTCTGGAGGAAGAAGAATGAAGCATTTGCTCGGTGATGCTCTGCAGCTGCTTTGCATCCTCTGGCACTGGAAACCTGCTGCGTGTGGAAGGCAAGATGGATTCATTGAAGTCTAAGGGAATTGTAGGAGAAAACGTATGCCGTCAGTGAGGAAGCTGAAGCTTGGGCGTCATTGGACCTTCCAACAGGACAATAATCATAAGCATATCTCAAAGGCTTGGTAGCAGAAGGTCTGGAAGATTCTACATTGGCCATGGCCCCATAAAAAATCTCTGGTGGGATTTGAAGAAGGCGGTTGGAGCACGCAAACCCAAGAATGTTACAGAACTGGTGGCCATTGCTCATGAGGAATAGGCTAAGATTCCTCTGAAACGCTGCCAGAAGCTGGTGCCTGGTCATACATCTCGTTTGCTGCAGGTCATAACAGCAAAGGGTGTTCTACTAAATACCAAAGATGCTTGTCATGAAGGGGTTGAATGACTTTGACTGCAGTAGTCATTAAAAGTTGCATTTTCAGTTGAATTTGGGGAATTTTAAACATTTGTTGTGTTGAGCTTAGCCAATTATTTTGTTTGATTTGTTCATTGCAAACAGCTGAATGTCTGTAAATTTTGCCAATAAACCTGATTTGCAATGGGGGTTGAATAATTTTGATTACAACTGTAAATAAAAAGTAATTTCCAATCAAGCTCTTTTTGTCAAATTATGCAAAAAAGGTGATTTTTTGGGGGGGTGTGTGTGTGTATCTGTGTATGTGTATTTAGGAGACATAAAATGCTTCAAACGGAGCTGACAAAAAATATATATATATATGTAATTTCTACCAAAATAATTTAAATCACAGAATGCTACATAATTTGAAATGAGTTTTTTCATGATTTAAAAAAAAAAAGACAATTCTCCAGTGATGGTTGTATATACCCTCTTGAATATTGTTACAAATGAATATAATAGTATTAATAACTTAAGTTAAATACAAGTTTTTGGACCTTCTAGAATGTCGTGTCCCATAGACTTGTAAGTGCCTTTTTGTGTGATTTTGTCTAAATTATTGTCTGTGGTAATCGACAGCATGCCAGAGATGTTGTCCATAGATCTTAACTTGCACTGAACCAGGAACATTCCTTTAAAACTGTTTAGTTACATTTGAGACCCCCACAACCTCGAGTTGAGTCAACCCATTATGAAATCATCTGCAGGGAACACGTTTCGAAAGAAAATCCATACATGGCAAGTGGCAAAAACCCGAGTGCGTGTAACCCCCAGGAGAAGTCGACCAATTCCAGCTCATGAAAAAGCATAGTGATGGTTTATCCAGGTTAAGCAAATAGCTGTGCTTTGTGCTCTGGGATGACATTGACTGCCAGACTCTATGGGATGATCATTAGAAGCAGCTGTTGGCTTTGCTGCTGCATATTTCCCAGCTTTATTGAATGAAAAAGACTTGCTCCTTTGCCTCCAGCCTTTAGAGGAGAAAAGAAGACTATTAAAAGCCATAAATAATATGATGCTCTCACAGGATAGCAACTAAGGTAAGATGGGCTCTACGGTAAACATACTTCCACATGGGGTTTGGGGGGAAGTTCTCAAACATACCAACTGCGAATTCTGCCAGATGGGATGCGTAGACTCTGAATATTGGTGCCATCATTGTTTCCAATTCAAAGTCCGCCAGTGTTATTGCGTGTTTATTTTAAGCAAGAATATTAGCATAAAAGTATCCAAACTGTGATCTGTTCGAGCAAAACCTCATCCATACAGATAAATCTGACTCACTTTGTTCAACTTCTCACAATTTTATCCAGGGCCGGCCAGAGGCATAAGCGAACTATAGCTGCATGCTTGGGGCCCCCTGGTACAATCGAGTTTAAATTCATATTATTATTATTTTTTTAGATGACTTAAACAAGTAAATGACATAAATGAAACATAAATGAAAGAATGAATATGAATTAATTAATGAATAATTCAAGACAAGAAAATTCTGATTTAATGATCAATATACCTGCCAACAACTGCTGCTGTGTCTGCCAGCGTTTAGGTCATGCGCATAATCTAGACACCTCGCGAGTGCATAGACAATTCGTGCGCAACTGCGCATAGTCACAGTATCGGTTTAAGTTGGAGAAAATAGCCGCAGGGGAACTTAACCTTCTAGGTGTAAGGGTAGCAGTTTGAATAAATAAAAAACATAGCAGTTTGAACTCTTCTCCACTTTATTATACCACACATCAGATCACTAACTCCAAAAACCCGCGACACTACAGTACCAAGTGCGCACGACCCAATCCTATCTACGGCAAGCCCCGAGGGGAAAAATAGATTGCATACACACATACAACGAGCGCCAGTACATCATTACCGGTATTATAGTAACAGACTTTGTTGGATTCTGTCATCTACAATCCAACAAAGTCTGTTACAATAATAATAATAAAAAAGATTTTGAGGACAGTTACACTGTATTGAGACAGTTGAGAAATAATAATAATATTTTTACAGTTTTCAACAATAATTGTCATCGTTGAACCCTTGCTCTTATTATGTTTCTGATTTCTCAGTTTTGTCATCATTTTAGCAAATAATTTATTTGATATGTTTTGAGACAGTTTGTTTTAAGAAGTCTCAAAGAGTGAGTAAAAGAGTAAAGTAAAAGTTAAAACTTTTTTAAGTAGGCATCTTTTTTTAAAGTATTTATTTTGTATTAATACATAACCTCACTGTATTCATTTATAAAGTATAATTATTGCATGACATTTGTGTCAATAATCGTCAAGCACAGGTGACTTTGCGTAGTGGGAGGGGGCCCCCAAATCAAATTCTGCTTAGGGCCCCCAAAAGGCTCGGACCGGCTCTGATTTTATCAAACAAATGGCCTTCCCGAGTTCTCCGGGTGGGAGTGAAGGAATGCTGTCTGATGTAGTATTTCTCAAAACTTTGGGTCCAAGAAATGTCCTAATAGAAGTAAATGACTCAAGAAGGGTTTATTTAGACATCTTCAAGAACATGATGTATCGATATTTGGTATTACTTCCCGATAATGTTCAGGGCTCAGACACACTCTCCCAGTTTAAATCTAGACTAAAGACACATCTGCAATTAGTTATAACAACTAAAAAATTGTTGAGATAACTTAAAGGAGCATTGCTTAGGTTCTGAAATTTCTAACCGTTACTGACATCAGTGGCCGTTAAAGAAACTGCAGCCAGTCTCATGCTCGTTCCCGGTGCGCACACTCGTAAACAATAAAAACAAAAACCACAAAAACAATAAAATAATATATTGCAAAATGGCCTGTAACTATGTCTTACCTTTGCAGTAAAAAGAAAGCCATCTCGGGTCTGTTTTTATACCCAGCGCTGACCGGAGCTCCCTCCAAGAATCCAAGAATCAAAAGCTGCTCCAATGTTGACTCTTGTCTTTGCCCGACGCCGGTCACTCTTCATCTTGGCCGCACTAGAAGAGGCTTTTTTTTTTTTAAATTACGAGGAGTTGCCGTGGGTGTCTGGATTGTACTGGAGGCTGGTCGCTTCTTTCCGTTCGCAGAGTCCATTTGATTCACGATACTGCTAGCGATTGCCGGATGTAAGCCCAAGTAGACGAGAACGCGCATGATGTCACATTTTGTGAATTTTCCCGCCAATTCGGACCCGACTCCTCCGCACACAATTGAGCCTACAGGCTGATAGAGGCAACCGTGGTTGACATTAAGGTGTCATTCTTTCTATTACATTATGGTTGGCTCATAAATGTACAAATGAAAACTCTATCTTAAAGATTTTTTTAAGTAAAAAGCTACGCAATGCTCCTTTAAATATCCAACTTAACTAACTAAAGTTAACCTCACTTAATATTTTAAGTCAAGCATGAACACATTTTTTTTAAAGTTGAAACAACACATTATTTATTTTTTAATGTTGAATTTTTAGTTGTGATAAATAATCACAGCAATTTTTTTTTTTTTTACAGTGTAGCCATTCACATGCATCTCATAACCTTGTACTCCAATTATATTAGATCAAATGCACATGGTTATCTTTGCTTCTTTTTGAACAGCCACAAATTCAATGCTGAATCAGATGCATTTAAATCTGGACAGCATGCATTTCAGTTTTAACATAACCAGGACAGATGATAACTGGCTTGGGTGTCATGGATCATGGATTTGGCAGAGATGGGAGTTGTAGACTTGATTTGCTCTTGCAAGTCTCGAGATACAGACCTGACCCCTACTGTGAGGGGAGAGCAGATTTTGGCAGGAGGGAAGGATTTCATAAATCAGCTGATGGCCTCTCATACCTCCGGGATATAAACACATCTTTTTCATATGTTTCGTTTATGACATTGACAAATTGAGAAAGGGTAAATCTGTGGAGTTGTATTACATTTAGCCACTAACAAGAGAAGTATAGATTTTCAGTTGAATACTTCATCTATTATTTTATTTCTTGCATTATTAGATTTGGTTTGGAGCCTGTCTGAGGAAAAGCTTCCTCCAGGATTTTTGCCCCCTCCTGATTTACCCATACTACAGTTTTGGCACTGCAAACTCCCTGATGATTGAGAGAGAAAAAAATACGGCTCTAAATCTCAAGTCCGTTCTTTCAACATGAGAAAATTATGAAAAACAGTTTGTTAACATTTATGACTGTCACTCAATAGGCACTCTTTTTTCCACAATCAAGGTCTGACCTTTATACTGAGACAGTTAGTGACTGTGATGCCTGTAGAAAGTATTATAAACATATCAACGCCTCAGAAGCGTCATATGACGTACGACAGCCGAATGTTTATCCAATGATAGGGTATATGTAAAACAATCAACTGATTTATGAAATACTCCACAGCTGCGTCCATCATCTCAATCCATGCACTTACACCAGATACCCAACAGAGGGAAGCACCTACTTTAATTTATTATTTTTTATGCAGCCTACCTGTTGAACTCTGCGACTTTGCAAAATGATGCTTTGTCAAATGTAAGGAAATGTTTTTGTATGAAGGTCTATAACAGATTTTGAGAAACAGGCTATTTTCAGGCTTATGCACTTGAACTTTATCATTTATATAATCTAATTATTGTAACGGGCATCTAAACAGGGTAAAAATAAAGAGGTAATATTGATCTATCTTTAAAAACGTGAGTTTATTTCAATATATTAAGACATACATATTCGATGGAGACATGAAGATGCTGCATATTAATGACCCTGATAAGAGACACTTCCAATCTGTTAATAGTCAAGCCTGCACATCTAATGAATCAATTCAATAAAGATACATTTATTTTCCTAATATGTCTGTGTTTAAAATTATTTAGATCACAGCCGTACTTTTTGCCAACTCTTTTACTGTGAATTCGGATATACTTCATTTGTTACATAGCCTACTGTTTTTTGCCTAAGTATGCGATTTCGGATGCAGTCCTAGAATAAATTAAAAGTAACGGTGGTTTTGGATTTTATACTGACACCTGTTGGCCTGGATGCATGAAGTTTGTTTGCAAACTGCCGCCCGTCTCAAACCGAAACTGTTTGTTTATATTTTGTTGTGTTACTTTTTTATCCGTTTTATCCTTCCATCTCCCTACATAATGAACATTGTTGGATTCAATCTCAACAGCACAATCAATAACAACTTGCTACAGAACATAAGCTTTGTAACGCATTTTAAATAACTCACGCGTTCTTCAAATGGTCAGCTCCTCACGGATTAACTGAATGACATTTCATTTTCTTTATTTGCACGTTGCCGATGTCTAGGGGAAGCAGCAGCCAATGAGCGCTCCGGGGGGCGGAGACTGAGCAGTCGACGAACATGGAGCTCACCGACACACAAAACACACACACACACACACACAGCACGCGCAGCATCACTTCACACACACTCTATGGACTGTATCAGCCCTCATCTGACCGTC
Organism: Siphateles boraxobius; assembly: GCF_051911475.1. Classification (NCBI taxonomy): domain Eukaryota; kingdom Metazoa; phylum Chordata; class Actinopteri; order Cypriniformes; family Leuciscidae; genus Siphateles; species Siphateles boraxobius. Next base: position 15,987,544 of record NW_027508866.1, read on the forward strand.
TGTTCCGATCACCTGCATCGAGGATACAGTTTGGAATTACAAGTAAGCTTTAGTTCATTATGTTCATTATTTCTCATTCATCAAAATGCATGAACTTGCACAGGCGCAACTTTCTTAAATTTTTTTTAGTTTGAGTTTATTATTATCGTACTAGCCTCATACTAGCCTACTACTACGACTGCCATAATTACTACTAGCCTACTACAACTACTACTTACTATATACTAAATACGTTTTTAATGCTACTAAATCTAGAATGTCCTTATAAAGCTAAGCATTATTTTAACACCATAAATGTCAAGAAACTGATAAGGGGTCTTTATCTATATTGGATCACAAGTGTTGTTATTTTAAACAAATATGGTTTTATAAAATAATGTTTTTGGTTGCCTACATTAGGCTGTGTCAAATTGCTGAGTTCATATTTAAGTTGTAATTTTTAAGACATTAAGGCTACATGACCAAAAGTTCTGAATAATACAGGAATATACCTTTCATGTATAGAAACTAGAATATTGGTTTAATCTGGTTATTATGGCAATCATGTTTATGGTGCTTGCATAATCAGAATATGACCATATGTTTTCATTAATATCAGAATATTCTTGTTGATATAGCCTAAGTACAGTCACTGTCATCAATAGCATCATGATGCTGGTAATTTATCAACTGTCTTCTCCTCATCTCAGAAATGGTGGGTTTTGTAGGAATAATAAGAAAGCACCTGCTCTCCTGTGCCTCCTCTCAATTCTATATTTTTTCTCCTCACTTCATTCTCCATTATAATGTTCCAAATAATGGAAATTGCATTTTTTTCTCCCCTAACTTAAGGGAAATCAATATGTGGTTGTGGGGTACGCAAGGCAGGCAATCACTTTTCCACACTTGAAAGAAGAGCGTTATGCTCATCTGCTCAGGTCTTTGTTAGACGGAGCTTTTATTGACGTGATTAACTTTGACAGGAGAGACTCTGATAAGATCCATCTTTTCAGAAAACCACATCTGGCCAAATCATTCTTTCTAAAAAATTCTTATTAAATCTTATTCTTATCATTCTTATTAAAAAGCAAAATGCTTGCCTACTTTTTTCCTCTTGATCTTTTTTTTTTGTGTGTATTATATGTAGAATTAGAGTTATGTCAAGATCATTTGTAAGACATCTTTTAAGTTAGATTTCGGACATTTGGATTTCTAGACCGTCTTTGGAGTGACACCTGATGGATAGCTATGTATTGAGCAAGTTATTCACAGTTAGGTAAAGTCTCAAATACAGTATCTGATCAATCATGGTATATATACTTCCCAATTGATTTCTTAGCTGTTGTAATCCTAGTTGTAATCCTTCTAAATTAAAGGTTGAATTTCGGAGAAATTGCCAGTTGCTATTCTGAACTCCTTTTGACCCGCTGATTATCATTTAGAAGGGCTTTTGTAGTAACAGTTACTTCAGTTCAACCCATAATTCAGTGCTTTACTTTTGAGGAAGCAGATTATTATACAAATCTTTACTACAAAAATTCAATGCATAAGTGGGAATACATTTGTTTGCTTTTGAGAGAGGATAGATGGCTTTTTTGGGAAGTAATGATTGTGGAATATTGAGTGTAAAGTCATGGACTGCAGAATGCTGCAGGGTGTTATTTAGTTTTTGGGGGGCATCAGAGGGTCACAGACTTGCTTTCTGCCTGCAAACAATTTGTCTGTAATAGTTATGGGATACATAGTTGGTTTGAAGTTACCCCTAGGGTCAGGAAAAAGGGTTTGAAAACAACCATTATTTTATTTTTTATTCTTTTATCATTATTCAAATTTCAGTTGGCAATGCCCTTGAATCACAAATGAGCCCTAAGCAGTTGTTTGCTCAGATCTGGCCCCCCGAAGTTGAATCTAGAGCACCATAATATCTCCCATGACAACAATCTCAAAATGGATGTGAAGGAGTAAAGAGGCATCAGAGCATGTGAAAAACATGTAAACTGCAGAATTATAGGGTTGTTTGTTTTTTTAAAGCTGATTTTAAAGTAGGCCATTTTGTATGCCTTATTGTCTGTGTTCATACTTTTTTTTTATTATACAGTCTTAAAAATAAGGGTTCTTTATTGGCATCTGGTTCCATGAAGAACCTTTGAAGGTATCATGACATGGTTTTTCTTTGGGGTTCACTTATGTTAATATTTAACCCCTCTGTCTAATAATGATCCAGCTCCTTTAAGGCTGATCGCCAGTGGTGCAATAATATAAAACTATTTGTCAATGTTTTGCTCAAGAGGCAGTCATATGAAAATGTATTTGCCTGTGTGATGTCACCAATCCCACAAAATCCAAATGAGCTGTTTTTTGGTGCTCGGTTACAATGCTTTTTCTTATTATGAGGTGGGTGTTTTAATGAAACTTGCCGATGTTTTAATACAAAGATGTCAAAAGATCAAGAAAAATGTGATGATCCCTTTAACACGCAGGGAAACTTTTTATTGCACAAAAGGAACTTCAGACTAGAACATCAACAGCCTTTTGGAACCTTTATTTGTAAGAGTGTAGATACTTTCTAATTAATAAAAAATACACCTGCTGAATTTGTTAGTTCATCCAAAAAATGGAAAATTTGATCATCTTTCACTCACCCTCCAAACCTGAATGACTTTCTTTATTCTGCTCAACACAAAAGAAGATAGTTTAAAAATTTCTTTGTTCATTCAATGAAATTTAATGGGGTCCAATGTTATGCTGTTGGACCCCATTAAAGGGATAGATTTTTTTTCACCCAAAAATGAAAATTTGCTGTTAATTTACTCATCCTCAGGCCATCCAAGATGTAGGTGTGTTTTTGTCTTCAGTAGGTCAGTAAGGAAGATTTTTAGCTGAAACCGTAGTCCTTGGTGATTTACAAAATGTAAATCGATGGCTACCGTCACTTTAAGAGTAAAAAAAACCTATACAGGCAAAACAAAATTAATACAGGTGGCTCCTGATGATTCATTGAGGTCTTATGAAGTGCACAGATCAGTCTGTGCAAGAAACTGAACATTATTTACAACATTATTACCTGTCATCCACAGCCTCTGCACGTTCATGGGATAGTTCTCCCAAAAATGAAAATTTGCTGTTAATTACTGGCAAACGGTCCTGAGCGCGTTCACAGCAGTCTAGAGCGCAATCTTCCTGTTGCATAATGACGTATGCATGGAAGCTCAAACGTTGGGAATCTGTAAAAAGTCAATCTTCCCAATTGAGATCATGCAAGCGAACGCAATCACAATTTTTAATACAGGTTGCGGCATCCAGGATAAGCACAAGTACGTACCACTTTGATGAACAATACAACACGCTCATTGGGTGAACTATCCTTTTAACAAAACTAGCAGGAACACTCTTCAAAATATCTACTTTTGTGTTTCACAGAAGAAAGAAAGTAATAGAGGTTTGAATTTGAAATTATACAAGGATGAGTAAATGATGACATTTTGGATGAACTATCCCTTTAAGATCCCTGTCAGGTGCCAGGAGCTTTCCAAACGAGAGCATGGTTCAAATGGATGACCTCACCTCCTTGTGTCATTAAAATCTCTCCTTATTATGACCTACAATCATTTTGCAGTGTCTAGATTATTAAAGGTCAGTATTAAGTTGGCGTCAGATGGTCCCAGATCAGCACTAAAAAGATATCTTCTACAGTATGCCACTGCTTTCTCCTCCAGGCGTATATAGTTGTGAGTTGTTGCCTCTTTTGACATGGAGCAGTGCCAGATTTATCTCTTCTTTTGTCTGTCTCATTATACACCCCTCCTCTCCAACCTCCCTCTCCTTTTTCCAAAATCAAAATGTCACAGAATTCATCAGTTTGCACAAAGAATGTCACTCTACGATAAACCCAAAATGTCACAGCGATGAAATCTTGAATGATTGATGTCGGTGAGGTTATGAGTGTACACCGAATATTGTTTTATTATCCAATTAAGTGTTTATTTTCTCACTGTGATACTATTCAAAAGTTTGTGATAATGAGTTTAGGAAAGCAGAGATGGTCTCGCAAGACCTCAGACCTCATCTAGTTTGGAGTATTCCTAATGAATGTGTGAAACCAATAAAAATACTCACACTGATATTCCTCTACAGATGAAGTCTACGGAAGTGGATCCGGGGTTATTCACTGACAGCTACTGCAAAGTGTGCAGCGCTCAGCTTATCTCTGAGTCACAGAGAGTCGCCCACTATGAGGTGAGTAACACACACACTCACATTCACACAAAGCATAAACATTTACTGATAGCTGTTAATTTGATCCGCTGTCAATAGTTTTCTACGGTCTGCTGCGCACTTTCTAAAAGAGGGCAGATAAGTAGGCTAATTAGATTTTTGTAGCTAATATTCATATGCAATTAAAAAAGGGAATTTCAACCGCCATCAATCATAGTATGTAAATAAATTTTGTTTTTGATAATATCAAGCTAGAAATGTGAGGAGATTGATATAAAGCCCAGTGATGCCCCCATATGAAAAATCATAAATGAGATCAAAAGTGCATCTATATCTCAATTATTTCTCCCAGATAACAATGAGATTAAATGACAATCGACTGGAGATTTTGGTGCAAGTCTCCTCTTGATTTTTCTCTTGAGAAGTAGACTCTGGTAAGTTTGAATGGTAGTGTATATTTACATTTATACATAGAAATTAATTTGGTGGTCATTATTTATTTGCTAGGCTATGTTTAAATTATTTTAAATTTAAAGCACATTTAAATTAGTTATAGATCAACTGTGCTTTGGTAATAACCCCAATAAATCCACTTGAACCAGTACTGATGCAAGTCACGTGACAACCCAAATTGCCCTTTTTGCGTAAGCATATTAGTACATTTAAAAAGAAGTAATTGCTTTAGTTTATTTGCATCAGTTAACGCTTCGCTGATGCATAAACCACAGTGGGATGAGCCATTATCGGGACGCAAATGGATCACTAGAAGCTTTCTTTCTTCATAAAACTCTCCAGTTTTTTCCTCAGCAGCTCGCTATGGAGCCACATTATTGCTGGCAATTTCAGAGCTATTTCCAAGTCAGATAATTACATAGAATTGAATATCTGCATTTGTGATTTGTCAGCGGTTTGTCAGTGGTCAGTGAAATCTCAGTGGTTCTCTGAAACACCCAGCTGTTCCTCATTCGCTCCTTTCACCCAACACCATTTCACCAAACAACCTGAGGAATTAAATGTATAATGGCCTTTATATTGCACACCAATCATCCAGGCCCATGGGCCAGCTGGGGCTCCCTAATCTTGATATTTGATATGATATAGTTGTTTTCCCAAAATAGAGACTATTCTGCTTGAATACTAGCCCAGTGGTTTTTGTCTTTGCAGTCTTATCGGGTGCATCGGCCTGATTTGAAACCCAGAGAGTGGTTGATTTAGATGCATCATATTCTTTTTGCATCATATGTCATTACCTCAGCCATGAACAGATATTTCTTAATTATTGCCTCTTAAATTTGCATGTCGCTCTGGTCTCCTGAGGGAATGCAGCCATGTGGTCGACACTTGGGCTGGCTGAGAACCAGCTGTTAGCTTGTTATCCCAATCTAGAGTCTGGTCTCGTCTGTAATATAATGTCTCTCATGTTTAAATGATGAGGCTTTCAACATGAGAAGTTCAGGTTTTATCTGACCTTCTTGTTGCTTGGCTAGGTCATGCAGGACTGCTGTTGATTCATGGATCGGGGATGTTCTTGACTGAATGAAAGATTTCTAAAAGATATTTAGAGATTGCTATCACACTGGGTCACAGTTGTACAGGTAGATGAGGAATATGTTTCTTCAAACAAAGAGTTTGCGATTTTTATAACTTATTATCAGCATGATTAATAGGAGGTGACAGCAGTGACCACTCATTGTTTAAGTGGCTTTGGTTCTGAAAGAATTTTTTCCATTTATTTTCTCTTGCTGGTTTTACAGCTGCCAAAAAGATAGTTGCAACAAGACGGAAACCTTCACATACTCTAAATAAGCAACAATGGGTGCTTACTTATATAGAGGTTGTTTTTCTTGAATTTCCACAGCACACATTCATGGGGCAAAAGAAGAAACCATAAGACTTTGGGCTCAAACTTTGGAGTAGCTTAAATATCTATTGGTTTGATTTAATTTGAGGAGAACCAATTACCCACCCACCCTTTTCTCTCTCTCTACCTCTCTCTCTGTTCTTGTGGCTGTCTTTTCTTTTGTTCTATCTGTTTCATTGTTCACTGTTTGGGATTTTTAATCTGTTGTTTTCTAACTGACGTAGACTTCTTTTCAGCGTTATACCACTGTGTAACAAAGTTAGAAGTTGTGGGAAGGAGGATGCGGGAACCGGCGAACACTCAACAGACTTTGATACAAAAAATGAAACAAATACAAAACGAAAGTAAAAGACAGCAGCCCATCACAGACTGCTGTCACATATAACAAAATAAAACACAACATAAATCCTGGCGTCTCTCGTTCTTCACAGTCGTCGCTCCTCCTTTTATGCTTCCGCTCCTCCGTGAGAGACGAGACCGGTGCGTCGCCCAGGTGTCACTCATTATCAATCTCGCGCCATTCTCTCACGGCCCTCGGCCTCGTCCTGCTCGCCACACGCTGGTTTAAGTGTCAAGTGCAGCAAATGCGGCTCCACCAATCAGCATCAAGGACCGGAAATATCCTTTTTATAAATATCATTTGTATATAGTCTACTGTTCATAGTCATTTGTATACTTTGCTGCATTTTATTATGTCTTATTTGTTTGTTTTGTGTAGATCTGTCATATTATTTCATATGCTTCCTCATAAACTTGTTAAAAAAAGTATCAGTAAAATGTTTCAATTTCCTTATTATTTATGGGGCAATATGCAGTTTTTTATGGTAAAATATTGTTAAAATATGACAATAAGAAGTTTTTGTACAGGGAAAACTATGAAATATAAATTATAGAGGTATATTGGTTTAAAAATATTCAATTAACCAATACTCAATTCAATATTCAAATGTTCAATTAACCAAAAAATACAAATAAATAATAACTCAAATAGGCTGATATATATTAACTTTACATAATTTAATGGCATAAACAATTAGGTATGGAAAGTGCCATTCCAAAAAGAAAAGTTTGCAACAACTGTTTTTTACAGTATTTTTCCTTAAATTTCATTTTTACATTGTTACAGTGCTTATAAGCTGTTTTAGGTGGTAAGGAAGCTTGATAATGTCATTAGCAATGTTTTTATTTGAGTGTACAGTCACTGCTGGCATTTTTTTCTGACTTTTCTGATTGGTGCATCTTTCTTTGTGATTACTGTAATTTTTCAACTAAGCACATTCTACAAAAGCCTCGTGTTAGGTCTGTATTGGAAGGTTTGTATGTTATTGATAAAATTAATAAAAATGAGATAGAGTTACACTTACAAAACCCTTCACTTGTGCTCTAGCCATCAAATGTATCGTAGAACGTACTGCATGTTCCCCATTACGCCAGAGTAACACATCTGCTCAACAGCGCTTTTGCTTTTCTGTCTTTTTCCTCACAGAATTCAGAAAACAAACCCCTGAGTTGTAGGCTTGTTATTGTCAGCCGGTTGGTGCTATAATGAGGACGGTAGAAGTTTGCTGGAGACGAACGATGAGGCCGTGTGGTCATGCATTTAATGAGACTGATCCCAGTGTCGCCACCACCCCGCTGAGAAGAGCCTAGCTTACAAGAACAAACAAAGTCAACGCTATAGCCTTAGCAGCTTCGCTTATTATAAGAGAACAAACAGTTAGGATCAATGCCAAACATTTGTCAGAACCACCTAACTGGGGATGCTGTGGCATCTTTATGCAACCCGGGTAAATGCAGACACAATGTAAGTGATTCAGTTGATGTATTCAGTGTCAGATACCTAAAGCATTGCATCAAAGGGCTGAAATGATCAGATAAGCAAGAGGAGAAGGAACAGGTGGGGGAACGACTCAGGGCTGACTGATGGGATCAAGAGTATCCCAGGTCAATTAGCACCTCGCTGCTCTACATTGAAGCACCTCACAGTGGTGAAAATGTGCTCTAGCGAATGAGAACAGTGGAATATCAATGGATCAGACACAAGGTCTGCTTGACTAAATGCATAAAGTAGCATTTGCATAATGACTGAAACAGTTACTTTGAGGTTTAAATGGAACAGTGCAACCTAAAAAGTCATCATTTATTCCCCTCATGTCATTCTAAACCTGTATAAGCTTATTTCTTCTGTGGAACATAAATGGAGAAGTTAGCAGAAGATTCAAGCTGGTGTTATCCATAAAATCAAAATTAATATGAGTCTAAAAAGGTAACATTAAAGCATGTTGCGTCTTGAAGAAATGAACTGCTTATCTCAAGAAGCGTTTCAAATTACGTAATCAAATTGAAAATGTTACTAAATTTACTAAAAGTGTAAGTACAAAACACCATACATTTGAGGATACAAATATATACAGCTAAAAAAAATGAAAGGAAAAGAAAACATTTAGCAGAATGTTGTTTTCCATACAATTAAGTTGAATATGATCCAAAAAAGCATCATATTAGGGTTTTTCGAACTGGGATCTGGAGGAAATTTGAGGGGAAAAAGACTAAATGTTTTTTTTTAGGGCTCACAGTTTTTAGTTTCTAATAGACAATTCTTTAATTTCGTAAACAACACATTAAGTGGGTCTTTATACATGAGAACATACAGTGTATTTTATTTTATGAAGATATATCGAGTATGAGTTAATTGGACTACATTTATGATACTTTTATGCTGTTATTTTTGTCATTTACATTCATAAAAATTTCTTTAATGTCTGATGATTCATCTTTTTGCCTTTTAAATTTCCAAAAGTCCTTTGTCTTGCAGGCAACCTTACTGCAACAAACCGTTTTAGTTTATGGTGGCTTTTATGGAGATTCACTATTTTGGGGCAGATATCTCCCTGCTTGATAATGGATTGAAGAACCCTCTGTGAGAATGTCTCCTCTGGTGCCTTTTCACTGCTCATATGGTTGGGCATTCATCTGCTACACAACAATCAATACGGACCTTTATCCACCCACCAGAGTGATCATTCAGAGGGGCAGATCAAGCTTTGAGAAATGAAAGCAGTAGTCCATAATTTTGGTCCTGTAGCTCTGATGAGAATCGTTTGGGTCAGGTCTGACATTGCTTAGCTTGATAATCATTGGTGAGCTGTTTTTTGTCAACACTGGAATGAAACTGGCTACTTGTGAAACACTCTCTATCTCATTTTCTTGCAGAGTCGAAAGCATGCAAACAAAGTTCGCCTGTATTACATGTTACACCCAGTGGATGGTGGCTGCCCTGCAAAGAAACTTCGGACAGACAATGTAAGTGAAGAAATATGCCTACATATGGCTTTTTAATGTACATGCATTGGCACTTTGTTGCTATTTATGCTATTTGAATTTGTTAGATTGCAGGACAAAAAAGATACTAGCACCAATTCCAAGCCACTTTCCTTCAAAAAAATTGAAGTGGGCAGTTTCATTACTCCATTGAGGAACCCAGATGTAGCTACCAGGAAAACCAGTTTTATGTCCACAACATATTGATTGACATGGATGACCTGCTCGTCTAAGCCTATTACTTCTGCCCAGTCCCGCATTTCTCACATTTCAGGCTATCATTGGGGTTTAGTGATGTAGTGGATCTTTTAGAAGTACGAAGAATTACCCAATCCATTTTGTTACAACTTTCACATGACAAGCTGTCACTTCATGTCACACATGGCTTGTGAATGTCTGTGATTTGGACTGCTGAAGGTCTAGAGGTTTCATGACTGGTACAAACTAGTTGAGGTTTTGCTCATTTTGAATGGATATATTAGGCATATTTTTGCTAAATATGCAAAAAAAAAAATTTGTTCTTGAGTGACTTTTGAAGTGAATTACATTAAAAAAAAACATGCACAAATCTGTGACAGACTTACATGATTTGTTTCCTCTACAATACAATTAATTTTATTTTAAATAAAGACTTATTTTACAAAATTGTATTTATTTGTTGACAGGAACTTTTGCTTGTAGAACAAAGTCTGTTTCAGATTATAGTTTATTCAGGCCAACTCTGATTGACCTGAATATTGTTAATATAATATAATATAATATAATAATCTTAAACAATATTTGAGTCATGTCACACGAGTAGCCGTTCGATATCGCTCTATATAAGGATGGCTGTGATTCAGGCAGAGTGTCGTATGTAATCACAGCGTGCTGATATACAGCAATGTCGCATGGCTATGAGTGTTATATTGCGTTTATACAACGGCAGCACAAGTGTGTAAATTAAAAAGAAACTAGAGTGTCTTTAAAACCCTCCTTTGTACAGAACTACTTCCTTCAGCCACAGATTCAAATCTCAAGTTTACAGTTAGACATCAGTTAGAGCCTCCATTACTAATTCTAAAACGTCACTTTAGAGCTAGTAACGATGGAACACTGAGTCGCTTCATTGAAGCTCATTGTATTATGTAAAATAGAGTGTTATGAGAGAGAGAGATTAGGCCAATTCACACCACAAAGACATATGCCAACAAACAAGTTGGCCGTTTGATTTAGAATGTTATGAAATATAACTGTCATGTTCACACTGCCCCAGCAAACCCTAACCAACGCCGACAGGGGTAACACACTGATCTGACAAAACCCAACAAACGAGTTTGTTGCTGTTGGGCTGTGCGGTGTGAATTGGTATATAGACTAAGCTAGTGCATTACCTGCATCTAGCTGATATTTTTCAAGTCAATCTTATATTCATAATCACAAGATCAGTTTGAAAGTCTGCTGAGGAAAGCGATATCTTTGTCTTTTTCCTTTTAACTGTTAAGGGGATTTCCTACGACAGCGCTAGTCAATGCATTTGTAAGTTGCGTCTTATTGTTTACAACCTTGTTTCAGTCCCTTTTAAGTCTTTTGTTACTGATTCACTCATAAAGACAGTCTTGCTGCCATCTGATGGTGTAATAATGTAACTTTCACTGAAGTCGAAATCACAATCACTAACGGACCCTTTTTCAATACCAAATGCGGCATGCTATTTATATAAAATAATATTTATTGAAAAATAATACTTAACTAAACAACATTAGCCATCAAGTATAAGACATTTGTACAATAGGAAATAAACAAGCAACAGTTCAGTCAAAAGTACAAATGCAGCGCTAGTTATAGTACAAGATTTCAGTTAAAGGGGCATTCGGCAACTCTAGATATTTCTCCGCTGATTTTCACTTTTGTTGTCGCATGTTTTCTCAACGAGCTCCTCCTACAGCTGTGGGGCTTATATTTCACAACAATGTCGTAAAAAAAAACTCACTTGCGGCACCCTTCTCCCCCTTTCTACCGCTGCTCATGTGCATTTGTTATTATCGGAGCCGGCCAACTTTATCGTGTGGAGCTATGTCTACCGAGGTGGGTAGTACATCATACACATTGAGGGCAGCGTGTGTGTTTATGTCGAATTAAAATAAAGCAGTTCGTGTTTCTCGCTTGTTCTCGCTTCTCAAGAGACTTCCTTTTTCTAATATACCGGGACGTTAATCCACATGTTGCAAGGTTGGTTTTCCACCTAGGAACATTAGGGGGAGCGGGGAAAGTCACCATTCTCACCAGATCAGGTTATTAAACCATCCAAATGATTTCTAAACGGTTTTATTAAGCTGAAATAGTTGCCGAATGCCCCTTTAAATTAAAAATATAATGTTATGAAACGTAACTTTGCCCCTAATGAATTATATCTCATGTTTAAACACTATCTACATAAGAGCCAGCAGCATCTTCCCGAAGGCAGACCGAGATGACGCTGTTGTCTGCGTGTACATCAGCGCTGAGCGGCGGCTGACGGCCTGGAGCTCAATCTCCGAAAGCGTCTAAACAGATTGTAAAATAGGCACTATGATCTAAATGAGTTACATATTTGAGGTCTAAATAACTACATTCTCAGTTCTCACCTAAAATGACAACCGCCATGACAGTCGCCACAAGCAAGTGATACAAATGGTGAAACTGTTAAGGTGATACACAGGGCAACTTTTTGATCAATGTTGCTAGGCAATCTTGCCGAGCGATTGTTGCTTGGGATATATTACTCTCTGGATTGCCCAGCAACATTGCCCAAAAAGTTGCCCTGTGTATCATCACCTTTAAAGTGCTATTAGGAAAATATCGCACGACTGGAAAAGGCTCTCAGCCAATCAGATTCAAGAACCAGAAAGAACTGTTGTATAAAATATAATATAATATGACATAATATAAATGTAATATTTCATACGATTGACATACAGTCAGTCATTATTGGAGGACCACCATTATCAACCACTGTTATGGCATTTGAATTGGTCATATAGTTGAGATTAATATTCAAGAGACACAGTCATGGAGATCAGTTCAGAAAATATTACAAGCATTTTGAGGTAATGTTGGAAGCTGCTCCACATGGAAAAAGGGGTGTTGTAGGGTGCAGATGGCAAGACAGATTTTTCTTTTTTGTTTTGTAAAATGTAATCGTTGCTTGCACCTGTGTTTTACCCTAGTTCTTTCACCTTTTTTCATGTACTTAGCTCGACACTGTGACACATCCCCTGTGTGTGGTTGAATCAAGCTCAAGCTCAAGCCTAACTGTGTAGCTCTGGAAAACATTTGTGGTGACCTTTTCTTGAGATATATAAGCATAGCATTTTAACCTTGCTTACACTGAATTAGCATTAGATAAGAAGACTATTTTAATTCAAAATAACAAAATAAAGTGACACACTTATAAAGCTTCTATTGTATTTCTTTGGTTTATCTCACTCTAACTCATAATGTGAGTTAGAGACAGGTTTGTTTTCTCTTGTCACTGCCAGCAATATTAAAGAATTAGCTTGAAATTAAAAGAGATGCTTCTCTCCTGTGCAGACGTGATGAATGTTTCCAATCAAGGTCAATATCTAAATGGACATTGACGGTTTGAGCTGGAGATTGGTGAGGTCTTTTCCCTCGGGAGAGTAAATAAAGACATTATGGCGTGTCAGGAGAGGAATAACAAGAACAGAATGAGTGGACACCGATCAATGCCCCGTGAAGGGAAGACAGACCTCAGTTCAAGCTCAAGGGCTATAGAACAATTAAAGCTCAGAAAGTCAATCAGGTTCTCATTATTTAATGCTTAATGGAAAATTTCATGAAAGAAAAAAATTGCAGTTCACTCACCATCATGTCATTTTTCCGTGGAATAAAGGAAAAAATTTAGATTTAGATTTTTTTACCACAAATGACAGCTTATGGATTGTTTTAAGATACTTTTATGGTGCTTTTGGTATTTGTTGTTTTTTGGGGTCCTTTTTTAAGTTTGACAGACATGGTCACTATAAACTGTTGTTATATTGCAAAAATTGCATACCGATTCTTCAAACACTACTTTTGTATTATAAAAAATAACAGTATACAGGTTTGAAATGACATGATTGTTTGTAAAAATTACATAAATATTCCGTAAAGACTGGAATATTTCTTTACTAACCTCTGCTCTTAGTTTTTTATTTATTGCACGTCATTGACCAAGCAATTCCACTTTCTTAGTGCCCAGGATATTGACCATTGATTTATATATTGATCTGAAGAGCAGATGTACCTGTAAACAGTGAATAAAGCAATAGCTCAGCAGTAATGCTGGAGAGTAGCTAACGAAACTTATTGTGACACCAATTTTGATTTAGTGTGATTTAGGCTTATGTATGAAACAAAATTCACCGAATCGAGTCACTGTGAAGAAAATAAATGGCATTTTAGATGTTGTTTTTATTACAAAACATTTAGCTGCTGTCTACTGCTATGTTTTTTCTTGTATAATCACACACACACACACGCGTACACACACACACACACACGCGCACACACACACACACACACACACACACACACACACACACACACACACACACACACACACACACACACACACACACACACACACACACACACACACACACACACACACACACACACAGACAGACAGACAGACAGACAGACAGATAGATAGATAGATAGATAGATAGACAGACAGACAGACAGACAGACAGACAGACAGACAGACAGACAGACAGACAGACAAATAGATAGATAGATGGATAGATAGATAGATAGATAGATAGATAGATAGATAGATAGATAGATAGATAGATAGATAGATAGATAGATAGATAGATAGATAGATAGATAGATAGATAGATAGATAGATAGATACTTTTTCAAATAGTACTTTGACTGTACTTTAAACAACAATGAGCTTTTACCGAAAGTTTCAAAAATGTCAAATGTTAAGAGCCAAATTTCAGTCAAGATGAGAAACTCAGAGTGGTTACATCAGTGCAGGAATTCGAATATATGCTATACCGTTTTTAGAAGTTTTTAAATTACTTCTCCACAGCGCGACCCACATCTGCCAATTTGACAGACAAATTTCATATCTTCCTCTTAAAGTTATGATATAACACATTTGCTTCATAAATCATTCTGTTCTCCAGTATTATTAGCTGAAGATGATAAATGGTCCTGGTTAAAGGATATCAGAGTACATGTCTGTCTCTGTGTCGTCCCAGGGCAGTGCGGAGGGAGACGTGGACAAGAACAAGTGCTGCACGCTGTGCAATATGTCATTCACTTCAGCGGTGGTGGCCCAGTCACACTACCAGGGCAAGATCCATGCCAAGAGACTGAGGCTACTGCTGGGGGAACCACCTGCCATCACATCTAAAGGTAGGAGCTGGGGGTCTAAGATCAGCTCCACACTGACTAGATCACCATATTTATGAAGGCCAAGCTGTTCCTGGATCAGTATTCATGTTCAAATGAGTTTTACACCCATATGACGTCTTAAGCAGTCAGCGGGGAAGTGGCCTGTTTAGCCATGGACAGACTCTGAATATTAGATAATGAGGCAATTTGTTCTTGAGAATGAGTTCATTATTATTAATGCTCAAGTTATTATGCAAAACCCCCTTGTAATCGCAACGCAGTGCACTGAAAGCTACTTAGAAACCTTAACAACTGTTTAACAGTCTCACAGAGCCATTAATCGAACCCAACTGCATAGTAACGCACAGTTTCACAGAAGACCTTAGCAAGTGTATAGCAACCACCCACAACACCCCAGCAACAACATATCAATACAAAGTTTCTCAGATCTTAGCAACCGCATAGCAATACACTAAAAACTAATAGAGTGCAACAGTCGGGTTCCGGAAGTAAAAACTCCATTCATTTTCTCCATAAGGAAACTGATTTTGAATGATAACTTTTAAACCCTTAAAGACAGCCTTACTCTGAGCTACGAGGTTGCTCAGATGGTTATCCATGGTATTTGGCTGTCAGCCCGTATTATTTCAGCTTATTTTTTAAAATAATCGTGTTTAACAGTAGAATTGTTTTTAACAGTAAAAAACTACATTACCCATGATACTGTACAGAAAGTTGCACCAATCAGTGAGTCGAAAAAAGCAACATGTAGACAACAAGACTGATAGATAGATAGATAGATAGATAGATAGATAGATAGATAGATAGATAGATAGATAGATAGATAGATAGATAGACAGATATATAGATAGACATACAGACAGACAGACAAAAAGATAGACAGACAAAAAAGCAAGTAAAAAAAAAAAGCAGCGTGTGCCAAAAGGTCTCTTTAGCTCCGCCCACTCTCATGAAGCACTGCGAATGACAATCAAAAGTTTGTGGGGAAAAAAATGAATAATAATACAAGAATACTTCTGGATCTAGCACACACATTTTCAGAAAATGTAACAATAACTAAATTAATATTAAAGTTGACAAGTGAGTTTCACAAGTTTGCAGTATATCAGGACTCGGATGTCCTATTTTCCATTCACCCAAATGTGAGGGCATTAGGCATATCAGAGGTTTGTGTTCTCGAGACTGTTGCTTGTAGCATGTTTATGATAAGAGCAGGGACTTTAGCAGGAACAACACATCACTGACTCACTTAGCATGCATAATTTCGCGTGGCCAAGATACCTGAGGGTGCGAAATGACCCAAAAAAGAAAAAAATGGAAAGAGCTCAGAAAACAATCCAGAATGACTGCTGGATATGCAGAAACAGATGAAGTAGGAGTGTACTGCCATTTCTCATTGATAAAAGACAGGAATCTCTTGATGTTGTTGTGTTTTATCCAAAGTGTCCATCCCATGCAACACAGTATATCAGGTTAAATCCATTCACAAGACTTGATTTGACATTTTCTGCACAAAAAGTGAGCTTTGCCTGTTTAATCATCCACATCAGGTGGCAATCCTATGTCCAATCTCTTAGAAAGTAATAGTGCACCTCTCATCAACAAGTCTCATGATTTAATGTGATTTTATGTCCACAGCACAAATGGTGCGGGACGAGTTACGTGCATGCTGACTTTTTAAAGTGTTTGTTCAAATAGCAAGCCTCACTAAGCAACACCATTAAAAACTATTAGTACATAATAGGGTTCATGAAACTGTCCTTTTGTTGTTTGTTCAGCAGTTATAGTAGAGGCTCAGCATTATTCAGTTACATTTGGGCGGTTGCTATACGGCTGCTTCCGCCGTCATAAAGGTCTTACTACATGATGATGATTTTTCTGGTCGGAATTTGTTATGTTTTACATATGTGGCGAAAAATGCAAATTTTGAGGCAGTTATGTTTATTTTTGAAAACATGTTTCTAATAAGTAACTAGCATTTGGGGTTTGACTGTGTGGAGTTGACGTTGCATGACAAAACGTCCAAGTATATTTAACACAGACCTTACACTGAAACCCCCCATTTTAAAACCCTGTAGGAAAATCTCGAGGGAACCAGTGGAGAATTAGACTTCCGGGTTTTGACGTCACTCCTGCACCACTCTATAATGATAAGGTGTAGATGAAATGGTCATTGTCAAGGATGAGGATATCATTTTATTAAATTACCATTGAGCGTCATTGCCATTATCAAACCGGTCCACTGCAGATCTACACAATGTAGATCTGCAGTTAATTACTGTAACGCTAGTTTGAACAAGATATTATCAAAGCTACAAATGGTAACACATAAAATTGTTGATCTTTTGCACCTGCACCCCTTTCCCATAAACAGACATAATGTCATAAGAAACAGGTACAAAACCGTTCAAAAGCCAATAAGATTTTGCAATTGCGAGTTATAAAGTCTGAAGTGTGAGATATAAACTTGCAATTGCAAGTGAAAAAAATCAGAATTGCATGTTTTTTCTCGCAATTGCGAGTTTACATCTCGCAAATCTGACTTTTTTTCTTGCAATTCTGACTTTATTTCTTGCAATTGCGAGTTTACATCTCGCAAATCTGACTTTATTTCTTGCAATTCTGACTTTATTTCTTGCAATTGCGAGTTTGTATCACGCAATTCTGGGAAAAAAGTCAGAATTGTGAGATAAAAAGTCACAATTATCTTTCAAATTGTTTAATTCCATGGCGGAAACAAGCTTCCATACTGTTCTCTATTTGAATAATTTTAATGAATTTTCAGGATTATTACTCCAGTCTTCAGTGTCACATGATCCTTCAGATATCAGTCTAACTGATTTGCTGCTCAAGAAACATTTCTGACTATTATCAACGTTGGAAACAGTTGTGCTGCTTCATGAAACAGTGATGCATTTTTTCCCCCATGATTTTTGGATTTAAAATAGAAATGTCAAAAGAACAGCATTGAAGTTGAAATCTTTTGTAACATTATGTCTTTACTGTCGCATTTGATCAATACAATGTATAATTGCTGTATACATTTTTTAATTAGTTTGATTAGTACATCCAGAAAACATGTAAATGGCAGAGAAATGTTTAAATAATACGAAATTCTGCAGTTCTCATTCTCCATTTGTTATGCCGATAACATAATTAGCAATTTAAACATTTGTATATTAAATTGTGAAAAATTTAATTTTTCACTTGTGGTCTCAGACCACTGTTCATTGTCACTGTAGCGTTTCATATCACACTCTGATTATGTGTTATAATGAAAACAACCTTCCATTCAAACACCTCAGGGAACCTGAGACGGAAAGAAGAAGAAAAAAAGGGAAAAGAGTTATTTTGACACCTTCTATAAATACACCTGTAGAGCTGCCAGAATCTACCCAGATATCCATTTGAAAAACAGGAGAAGAGCCAAGACACCCCATTTGTGCCATCCACCGTTCCTATTTTCTACATGTTATGACACGGGATAGCTGTCAGTGTAGTCTTATGTTTACCGTTTACTATAACTGAGCATAATTAGCATCTTCTTAGCTTTTTAATAAAAATGCACTTCTTTAAAACAAACAGAGAAAACAGAAGCTTACACCTGCTAGTGCGAGACAAATGACCGCCCGTATGTTCATGAAACAAATTCATCATATTAGTGTCATGCGATTCAGAATGCACCTTATTAAGTTGCAGCCAGAGGGGACATTCTGTGTTTCTAATTTGCGGCCTTTACCCATGAAATATTTCAAACTGACATGAGACTGTGCCCTATGTCTTGACAGGTGAGACAGACCGCAAGCAAAAAATGTCAATAGAATCACATATGCATGTCTCCGAAATTCTAATATGCGTTATTAATGCTATCACACACCTGCTGTTGTTGCTCCGATATTAGTAAATAAAATGAGAAATGGATTTAACATTTTTAACTGTAATGCTGGCTGTTATCTTGTGTTGGTATGTTGCAAATGATTTAAACTACAAATATGTTTTGTTTATTTTTCTTTTGTTGCAAAAATGTCATCCCTGCAGGACTCTATTAATAAATAGTTTTATCAACAAATATACAGTATGTATATGTTATGTATATATACACAGTTGTGGTCACAGTATTGGCACCCCTGGTAAATGATCAAAGATGGCTATAAACATAAAACTGCATTGTTTATCCTTTTGATCTTGCATTCAAAAAATTGGCAAAAATCTAACCTTTCATTGAAGTAAAATAATTGATAGTAGGGGGGGAAATATAAAAACTATTAAAAAAATTAATGTTTTTCTTCAAAACACTTTGGCCATAATTATTGGCACCCTTTTATTAAATACTTTTTACAAACTCCTTTTGCCAAGATAACAGCTCTGAGTTTTCTCCTATAATGCCTGATGAGTTTGGAGATCAGAGACTATTCCTCCATACAGAATCTCTAATTATTATTAATAATTATTGCCCTGATGATGGAAATGGGGATTTTCAAATCTTGAACTATTTTCTTAAATACACTTTCTATTTTGTGATGCTCAACAATCTTTTGCTGCACATCAGAACTATATTCTTTGGTTTTACTCATTGTGATGGATGATTAAGGGAATTTGGCTTTTGTGTTTCCTCATATTTATACTCCTGTGAAACAAAAAGTCACAGCTAGACAATTTCATGTTTCTAGTCACCCTGGTGTGCTACACATTTTTAAATTTTAATGGTAATATACTTCAGAGATATTTTATAAATGTTCATAAATATTCTAGGGCTGTCAAAATTGTGGCCAGTGTGTTTTGGAGATTTTTTAAAATTTCTTATTGTGACTTACCCCGCAATTTCAATTCTTTTACTTCAATTAAAGGTTAGATTTTTGCTATTTTTTTTATATAAAAGATCATAAGGATAAACAATGCAGATTTATTTTTACAGCCATCTTTGATCATATTTACCAGGGATGCCAATAATTCTGACCACAATTGTGTATCTCCTGTATGAGTGCTAAGGCTCAGTTTCTCTCTCACTCATGGAGTTTTGTTAAAGGACAAGTTCGGTATTTTACACTTAAAGCCCTCTTTTAAGATCGTTTCTGATTAAATAGAACGGTTAAGATTGAAATGTGGATAAATGCTGCTGTCCCGAGAATTTTCAGTTTCTTTGGCACTGGAACAATCATTCATAAAACGCATTAAACTTTAGTTTACAAAGACGTGAAACTCACCGAGTGGTCTGGGGTGTTCACTGATATGCTCACACAGAAATCGCTGCAGATGCTTTCCAACAGGTTTTATCGTAGTTTTTGTCCAACTCCATTGACTTGTATTGGATGTTCTGTGAGGTACATTATTACGCCGCTGCTGGAAATGGAAATAGGGTTGTTTGTATTCTTTCTGTAGTTATGTAGTCGCGGTATCGTAGGCTACGCTATCCAAACATTGGCAAAGGTGCATTATCGCCACCAACTGGGCTGGAGTGGAAATGGGTCCACAGTTTTACAACGAATGGTAAAACACCTGTTGGAAAGCATCATTGGTAGCGATTTTTGTGTGAGCATATCAGTGAACACCCCAGTAAAATACCGAACTTGTCCTTTAACATAAATAGTCTTTATCTGTAGCCTGTTATTGAACAGAGCGCCAAGTATACTAAGTCTGTTTTGCCCTCTTGCAGAGGTGACAGCCAGTTCAGATCATATGGTGACTGAAGATTCCCCGGGAAGTCCTTCCGTACACGGCAGGCTCTCACACCGCTACTGCCAGATGTGCAAGGCCTGGTTCAACAACCCCGGCATGGCTAGACAGCACTATGAAGGCAAGAAGCACAAAAAAAATGCAGCCCAAGCTAACCTCCTCGCACAGCTGGGTAAAAGTCTGGAGGATGGAGATGAACTGAACGGTATGTTCTGAGAGGAACAGACAAAGCATGGATTTAAAGGGATCGTTCACCCAAAAGTGAAAATTCTGTCATCAGTTATTGTCCCTCATGTTGTTCCAAACATGGTTTTCTTCTATGGAACACAAAAGAATCTGGAGCTTTAAAAAGGATACAAAATACCATTCAACTATTTAAAAAGTGGCCTATGCCACTTTGTGTGCGCTATATTCCAAGTCTTTTGAAGCAATTCAATAGCTTTGTGTAATGAACCAATCAAAACAAAGGTTTTTTTAGTTGGATCTTTTTTTTTGTAAATCGTTGGGCTTAATTATTCGTTTACTGACTTACCTGGTCGGTAAATTTCCAGTTGAATTTTCAAAATTTCAGTCTGTTCATCACACAAAGCTATCGTATTACTTCAGAAGACTTGGAACATAGCGTGCAAGTCATATGCACCAGTTTTATGATTTGCACTCTTTTTAAGCTTAAAAGCTGAAATTGTATTTCATGTAAGGGTGACTTATTTTATTTTTCTGTGGAAGAATGAAATCCAACATTTTCATTCTGGGCTGAACTGTCTCTTTAAAAAAGTACATTCAACTGTAATGATGTTTGTTTTCATCAGTCTGTTGTAATGGCTCATGAATAACCCCGTCGTAAATGCCAACATTTAAGCACAGATATCATCTTAGCATTGACCATCCACTGTTTTACAGGTCTCAGTAGAGGCATTTTAATGGTCTTAGAGTCTTTTACCAAGCAGGCATTTCATTAACGATTTGCATTATTCAGCAGATAGCTAAAGAGTTTTCGTACGAGGCAGTTATCAATAGGTAATTAATGGCACGGCAAAGAGTCTCCCCGAGCACAAGATCTTTGCTCGCCAAACAAACCGTCAATGGCTGAAGTTGCAGACAGCAAAGCCACCTCGTTGGTGAGTTGACGCGCAGAGGGACGAGAACCATTTCGTGGGAGGTGTTTACCAGCTGCCATTTAGCCAAATGTTGGATTTAGATTCATATTGAAGTGTCCTGTCCCTCACGTCACGCTTGTGACTCATAAATATGACTCATTGCTGCAGTTTTCATTAAGGCTTCCCAGTACTGCACTCTCGGGATTGAAAACACTATTTTTGTGGCGTGCTTGTTATAGTGTGGTGAGTTTAAAATATTAGTCTTCTATAAACGTAGACTAGAATAGTATTTGACATGCTAGTTCTACTCACAAGCAATTGTCTGTTTTAAAGCCGTTAGTGGTGCTAACAGCAGGGGCCTGAATCAATACTAAATAATAACGGAATCCCATTTTATAGCGTTTCAATCTGACTTCCCACCTCACAGGAAGCCAGCAACTGATTTTTCGAGCTTCACATAAGCTTATAATTTACTGGTCTGTCCTAGTTAGAGGCGGAGAACAGATTTGGTGTAGGAAGACAGAGCTGTGGGAGGATACGGCTTATCAGTGTATTTCACGGCCCCTTCTGTTATGTTTTTAATCATTGCAAATCTGGACAATGCCGAAGAAAAGCTGAGGCAGTTTGGTTCCAAAGATGAGGGCAACGTAATCTACGGCTTTGATTGAATATAGATCTGTGGTAAATGGTATTGATGAGGCTCCTAGATGAGCCTCCATTCATTATCTGGCCTGATCGCTCAGATACTCGGATAAAGAAGATTCCTCTTGTTTAAACAGAGGAGGTTATTGCTTTGTGGCATGTGCAAGGGTCATGTGGCACATGCAAGGGTCATTTAACACCACCCATCTCCCCATAGTAAATCGCATCACGTGCTAAATGTTTCCACGTGTATAGGCATGCTCTTTAAATATATGAGTCATGTTTGGACATAAGCTTATTTTCATGTGTGATGGAGGCATATATATATATGATTTCATGCATAACCTGTTTACTGGAGCATGGATGCCTTCATTTTGTGCCTTTATATATGAATGAATGTCACAGAAACAAGTCCACGTGATATTTTATACCAAAAAACAAAAGAAATGGTTGTATATTTTATTATTACATTAATATTATATTTTCCATAAAGAAATGTATATCTATTTGTAGAACCATTAGGAATTTCTTTGCATTCTAACATTATTACTTTGATAATTAAGCATTTTTGTTTTAGTCTCATTAGTTGCAATGGTTATTTTCAATAGTATATATTGTAAGGATCTATAATTTAGGGTACATTTCAGATCATCCAAAAAGTGTAAATACAATATGCTTTCTCAATAAAACAATGATTGGTTTCAGTTTATATGTTTTATCAGTGTAACTTATCTGCTAGTTGGCAAGCTAAATCATAAAAAAAATCCCCATTTAAATATAATTACAAAGAAAAACTGTTTTAAATTGTTTAAAAATGATATGTTTCTGATATGTAAATAGTGTGAAAATGTCTTATTTTCTTTAATTTTAGAGTGAAATTTTACCAAGACCATTATGGTATTGCATTATGGTAATATATATATATATATTTTTTTTTAATTAATACCAATGTGCTTTATTCGGGCTGTATGCTAAGTTACCTCATGTAATTCATGTACTGTGAAGAGATGGCCATATGCTCATGATTCGAGCTGTCTGTTGGCGTTTGTCTAAATAAGTTATTATATTTACCCTGAGAGAAGGTCATTTGCTGTTGGTTTGTATGAAACAGCATAGTTAGTTCTAGTCTAATAGATGTGTATGTATTTATGTATGCTCTTAGGCCCGAAGCGGAGTCACACATGTGAGGTTTGCAGTGTTACGCTCAACTCCGTGGCACAATATCACGCACATCTGCAGGGCTCCAAACACCAGAACAAGTGAGTTTCAGCCATTGCATCTCATCTTGAACAAAAAAAAAAAAAAGACAAGAATCAAAGGTAAACCTGCAGTGAACCTCATAATGTTAATGTGACAGAAAATACATCTCTACAGTAATATCAAAACGCACATTTTATTAAAGCATAATAAGACTAGGCGAATAAGCTCGGCTAATGATTCAGTGACTCACTCATAACACTCAAAAAGACAATCACTGTAGCCAATCTGATGCCTCGATTGTAGTCTTGAGGTTTCTTCTGAGAACAAACATGTCACAATATTCTACATTTAAATAATTACTGAAATTACTGAGATGAAAGAATTTTTATCTCACAATTCAGACTTTTTTCTCAGAATTGTATGATATAAATTTGCAATTGCAAGTTATAAAGTAAACATTTCGATATATAAACTAACAATTGCGAGTTATAAAGTCAGAATTGCGTGATATAAAAAATTGAGTAATATAAACTCAGTCTTTTTTATCATAACTGGACATTATAACTCGCAATTGCGAGTTTATATCCTAATTATGAGAAAAAAGTCAGAATTGCAAGAAAAGAAGTCAGAATTGCGAGAAAAAAGTCAGAATTGCGAATTCTGAGAAGTAACCTCGCAATTGTAAGAAAAAAAAAGTGAGATAAAAAGTCCCAATTATCTTTTGTTTTATTATTTGATGGAAACAAGCTTCCATACCCGACACGTACACACAAAAAAAGGGACGAGGCCTAGCTGAGTTGCAATAGTAGTGTGTTGAAACTGGCGGTTATGGTAAGGGACGTGACATTTCTGAAAGACTCTCGAATGAGTTGATCAATTACAACACACTGTTCCAGCCAACCAATCAGAGCACCTTTTCGGATGGAGGGGCTTCATAGAGACGGGAACTAAACAGAGTGTTACAGACAGACTGGGAAAAGAGATGCTGCAATAATTCCTATTAGTATACCCCAAAAACAAAATCAAGACTTTGTAAAAGGGCATAATACTGTCAGTCCTCTTCAATTGCTGAGAAGCAAAATCTCCACCACGGAAAATGTTCAGCATTCAGAGACGTCATAATATTTGCATTACTGAATTGTGATTTTGGTCTTGGCTTGTATATATGTAACCATTTATAATACTGTTATTTTATTGTAGTACAAGCACTAGTATTCAAATCTAGTTACTATTGTTATTAATTATACTGACATGTATTCGTTGTAATGCGGACACTGTAAAATGCTACAATATGGAAGTGCTCGAAACCAGTACTCATAACAGCAGACACAAGGTGTTAACTTGCATTGTGTTCATGCGAGAGAAGTTAATGGAGTGTTGTATACACGATCAATATCTGCTCTGAATCAATATTCCGCCTGACTGGACCATGTCCTCGCGGTACCGTACAGGCCACAGTTTCCATGGGAAGGCTGCATCGGAGCAGGCAAGGCAAGGTCAGCGCATAGCGTGCTGGGATCCGTGGAATGTTAATTAGGTAGAGATGAAGGAGAAGGAACGTGAGATGCATGATGGGAACTGGCAGGCGTGTCCAAGCTGTCACAGAGTGGCACGCAGCGGAATTTTTCCACCCTCTCTCCTTGCGTGATGTGTTCATAAGCATGCAGAAGAAGAAGCTGCGATGAGCGTACACAAGGACGGCCCTCAACAAATGGGACCCTGAGGCACATTAAAGGAGCTAATGTTTTAATGCGGCTGAATCTTGAGAGAGAGGCTTTAGGGGAAAATAATACTTATCATCAACACTAATACTACTAAACTTTTTTATGTAGCTTCAGTCTTCATGTCGGTTACATTGTACTTAATGATTTGATCCATTGTAATTAAAATCATACACCCTATTGGTGTCCCTCAGGGTTCAATTTTAGGCCCCATTTTTTAGCATTTATATATTTCCCCTTGGATTGCTCTTAAGATCACTCAGGCTTAATTATCGATTCTATGCAGATAGTCAGATATATATATATATATATATATATATATATATATATATTTACTCTAAGTCTGGTAAAAACTTGGATATTATTATTATAAACAAACAAAAATAACCATGTCAACTGTTGTAGATTCATCTCAAAGACTCAAATCTTTTGAATCAATTCACACAAAAATGTATTGTTGGTTTAGTTATCTTTCTGCAGGTTAAACAGTCATGCTAGTTCATATTAGGGGACAAGTGACTGTTTTTCCATGTTATGATCGAGTCATTGAAACAATTCACCTGATTTGTTAAAACCGACTTTAAACATACACTATTGGTCAAATGTTTAGAAGAATTAAGATTTTTTCTGTTTGAAAAAAAGTCACTTATGCTGAACAAGGCTGCATTAATCTGATCAAAAATACAGTAAAAACAGTAGTATTTAATATATTAAAAATGCATTTTTTTCTGTGATGCAAAGGTGAATTTTCAGCATCATTACTCCAGTCTTCAGTGTCACACGATCCTTCAGAAATCATTCTAATATGATGATTTGCTGCTCAAAGAACATTTATTATTCTCAATGTTGAAAACAGTTGTAGTGTACGTTTCCACAAAAATGTTAAGCAGCAAAAACTGTTACAATATTTTATTAAAATGTTATCACATTACTTTTTAAGCATTACATTTTTCCTTGGATGTTGTCTCTTATACTTTATATATCTCTTATTTGTGACTACGGTTGGGAAAGCGATCACTCGTGCACGCAGGGCTTGAAATGGAAGCTTATGCGTATGTTCAGTAAGCATGTTTAGTCATGGGTGCTTAGACACTCCCTTTGAACTACTCACCTCAGTAAACACTGCTAAACAGATCAGGGGATTTGGTTGTTCGCCACCAACATTTCATGCTTTTTGTGTTGTCCCAGTTTGTTCATCTTTGAATCCCCATTCCATTAACCTTACAAACACATTTAAACTAATCATTTGACTGGGTGCAAGGAGTCACAAAAGGTCCGGAGGCCGGTGTCCGAATCTCTGGAACTCGGCTCAATTGAGCGTTTGCTGCCGGATTTGGAAATTCATTGGCGGATCAATGCGAGAACAATGAGTGTCGCTGCTGGAGTTCTGTTTGGGTCACTAATCACACACCCTTAATCAGTGTTAATGAAATTACTAATGAATGAAACTACTAATGAAAGTGTTTTTTTTTAGTTCACACAAAGCACATAAAAATACTGCAAGATGTTAACGTACAAACTATGCAAAACATAACTATTTTATGAGGTAGTGATTTTCTATGAATTTGTGGTTTGTACGGAAACTTATGATTTTTTAATTGGCCACCATTTCGCAAAACGTATAATAATTACTAATTGCCATGAGAGTGCATTGCTTAAACTGAAGCGTTTTTGTATAGCGGGTCAATTAGCTAAACAAAGCGAATCCAAGATTAAGCAGGTACACAAAATAATTTTTATCTTCACAAAATTATACACTGTAAAAAATTATATGATAAATAAGTTATGACTACATGTTTTTATATTACTTTAACTTATCACAATAACTTATAAGTTATACAAGATTCAACTCAAAGTCAGTTTAATGCAATCTAAGTTGAAATGACTTAAACATACAAGTTGATTGTACTTAATTTAAGGCAGCAACTTTTTTTTACAGTTTACAAACGCACAAGTGAACTTGAACTAAGTACTAGTCAGAATGTCACATTGTAAATATGCTAATAAATAAAATGTTAAGATTTTACAATATTATATTACATTAGTGTACTTAATGTATTTGATTGATGCATTGGTACATATTTAAATGTATAAAGCCTATAATGTTTAAATATTTGCTTACATTTTAAACTTTCTTGTACTCTAAAATGTTATTTTTGTTTACTAAAATTATCGGCTTTTGTTTAACCATTCTCGCCGAACGGTAAGGAATGGTTCCAGTTATATTTTTGAGCTTGGTTCAGGATGGCACGATTACAAAACATTCTCACCTATAGGCCGGATCGCCACAGAATGGAACGGTTAAAACCCCTTAACTGTCACGATCCCGTATACGGGATATCTAACTTTACTTCGCTATATTACTATTAAATCCTAATCTAATTACGACAAACTATGTATCGTTGGAAAGGTCTAAGACTTCTAAATAGATATTTTAGCGCTGTTTTTTTCTTACAAATTATGTTTGAACAGTAATATATGAATTTATGACAAGAGTGCGCCTCAAAAAATCGACGTCATTACAGGAGTTTCGGACCTTTGTCACAAAAAGTCGACGCACAGACTTTTAATAATTGAAACTTTGTTTTTTAATGCTAAAAGTTCATAATAAAACATAATCTAGTATTTGTCAATAAAAAAAGATAAAATTATATTTTAAAAAGTAAAGTAAGAAGTCCTCTAAAAAGTATAATATATATTATATATATATAGGTATCATTTGAAAGCTTACGAACTCAGAATTCCTCCTGTGAAAACCGTTTTGAAATTGGATGTTGCGTTACCATAGAAACGGTATTTTTTTATTAGGCCCCTCCCCTTTTGGGCATCATCTTTCATAATTTATTATCAAAACCTTTTCTAATATTGACAAAACACATATTGTCAGAAAGGTCTGAGTCTCAAGGTTCCATATTTAGTGACAGAAGTGATATTTGGATAGAAATTTATGAATTTGTTACAGCAGATTGCCATACAATTAAATTCAATGGAATGCAATGGCACCCGGTGGCTATTTTTGGTACTACGCCTAAACAAAATCTCATGGGAACTTCAATTTTTGTGATATCAACTTGAAATTTGGAACACAACTTGGTTAGATATATAGCTTTCATTTTATAGTAATTTTATAGTACAATTTTTTTTGTAAAATATTTATTTTAGATTAAAAATATATATTAATAAAGTATATTTGATTTACTGTAAATGATAACTTCCATAACTTTTTCATACTTTAATTTATTGAAGTGCTTTCACTTCAGTAATAATCTGCTGATTGTTTTCTTTAAAAAAAGACCAAACTTAGGTCTGTATTCCAAAGCATTCTTGAATTACCACCATTTAAGTTTGTATAGTGCATTTTAATGTCAATTATTAAAAGGGGGGTGACAGCTAAGATTAAGCAACAAAAAAACATTTTGGACCGACGGTAGAAAAGTGACTTTAGAAGGCTATTTAGCCAGTAAATTGGACTAAAAGTAATGATGAAAAATGTAATGCATGTCAAGGCGATAAATAAAAAATACAAATGACTAAAATGAAAAAGAATATATACATATATATAAAAAAACATTAAGTAAAGCAAAGGCATGACAGGCAAATCTGTTTCGATTTCCCTCTTAGCATGAAGAACAAATGAAGTTTTATGGAGCATCTCTACTCCTGAAACTGAGGATCATTCTGTGGAAGTCAAGGCAGGTTCTGCCCCTCCGTCTCAGACGAATGACAGCGATATCTGCTCATATTCTCTTGATCCATTGTGTTTATGACAGTGGTATGGACACTACCAGTGCAGATAGAGACATGTTGATAATGGATTACTATGAACCACAGTGCATTTTGCTAAATTAATAAAGGCATGTAGAATGGGCACAATTTTTGTTTTATTTAAATGTGTTGTGTTAAATAAATTATTTTGATTGTTATATTGTGTTTATATTTTAATTTAAATGTACATGTAAGAAATATACATTTTGTATTAGAGTGAAAATGTCAATCAAATATCCACTGAAGATGTATTATATTTCCTTGTTTTATTTTGTACATAAAATCTGAGGGAATTGTTATCTAATGATATTAAAATGAGACATTTTGAAGCTGAATTTAATCAGATTCACAAACGTAATGGACCGAAGTACAGTTTTAAGTCATCTTTCTTTGAAATCTTCATTATTTCAACAAGACTTTACAGTGATTTGTGTTGCTCTAAATGTTCAGCAAAAGCTTTTTCTTCTCAAAATGGATTGGAAATAAACTATTTACCCAAGAGATCTCTACAGGCATTATTGAGATGAAAAGGGTGATATTATATGCTGTCATGCTATACTTTACTGAGATGTTAGTGCTTTTCACAAAGGACTGATTTCCATTTGTGCACTGTTCCAATTAAAAGAGACACAATCTAATTAAATGACAACAACTTGAAAAAAGCATTATTTATTAAAATATTGCATCCTAGAGAATAAAACAGTTCTGACACAAATAAGTTGAGTGATTCTGTTTATTATGTTACAACATGAAGCTTGAATTCAAACATTATCAAGTTGAATGCTCGACTTAAGAGTGTTGTGATGCTAATTCACACTTATTTAGGAAGTGTTGTTTTTGTACTGGAATGACAGGCAAACAACAGAAGCCATGAAACTCCTATAAATCACAGCTCAGTGTTCCCCAAAGGCCTTTTTTCTTACAATGCTTTTCATTCTGCAAATGATGTATGTGTGGTAAGAAACCCCATAGGGCTTTAAAGATAAAAGGACCGACGTTTCATTCTTTAAAAATGAAATGGATTGCAAGTGATTCCCAACAGACAGTGGCTGGATCTCTGAAGGGCCCGGAGGATTTCCTTTGTATTACAGATCCGATGACTGTTCCCTGATTTCCTACTGTTGATGCTCAAAAAGCATCTCAAAATAACCATTTTAGCAGGTTTTATCATGCGATGAGGTAATCAGTTACTTAAATATTAAAACATGCAGCTTTGGTTAACAAAATAAGCCAGTTTAAACATTGTGGTTTAATGAAGTTGTTCTGTTGCAAACATATACAACGCAACTGTTCCATTTCTGTGCTCAGCTCATTATGCATCTCTGCACTACCATGATTGATTATTCAAATATATGCAAATAGCACAGCAAGGGCCACTGATAATGTATTCATAACTTTTACCTTTTAAATAATAGCATATAGAGTGGGTTTGCAAGAGAAAAATGTCATGTGACAGAAGCCAAAATTGTTCTGTCATATATGAATGAGCAATGGAATTGTGTAATTTTGCTGTAAACATGTTCTGTAATTGCGATTAAGAACAGTAGAGTAATCTTGCTGATTCCAGCACTTTTGCTCTTGCGATGTAAATAGTTTGTTCGGTTTCAGTGTTTACTCACATGACAGGAAGTCCAAACATCATCAAGCACCGTGTCGCATGATAATCAGATAATCCCAAAGGATTCATGTTTGTTCTGCTGCTTTTTCAAGTGTGTCTAGCTTTGATTTCTTGAGATGAACTGGCTGCCTCTTCAATTTCACCATTGCAAATTGCAATGGTAAAAAAACAAGTCACTAAATAGAGGGCCACTGTGTCATCATTTGTTACAAAGATCCGAGGGCACGCTTGTAAATTTGTTTGTTTTTACTCATTCCCGGAGAATTCCAGAGTTCTTTGAGGGTAAAATTCTTCCATATGTTGGCAGCTGTAAGCTGGACCGTTTCATTGGTTTGAGGGCTGTGGTTACTTTGTTTTCATTGGCTCTGAGTCAATTCAAAAGCTGAACTAGACTAACTGAAGAACGGACTGAAACAAAACGCCCATCAGGACTGATGGATGGAGGACGTTTTCACATATAAGGGACAGCTCACCCAAAAATAGTTTATTCACCCATGTGTTGTTCCAAACCTGAATGACTTTCTTTTCTCTGTGGAACATAAAAGAGGATACTGTATTTGGTGAGAATTTTTTGCATTGTTTCAGTGTTTTTTTATCCATACAGTGGAGGTAAAAAAAGAAAAAAGTCTGATTACAAACATCTTTCTTTTGTGTTCTGCAGAAGAAGGAATGTCAGGTTTGGAGCAACACAAGTGCGAGTAAAAGAATTTTAATTGTGGGTGAACAATCCCTTTAAAGAATTACAGACAGACAGACAGACAGATAGATAGACACACAGACAGACAGACAGACACAGACAGATAGATAGACAGACAGATAGATGTACAGATAGATAGTACAGACAGATATAGATAGACAGATAGATAGATATACACATACAGACAGATAGATAGATAGATAGAAAGATAGACGTACAGATAGATAAACAGACAGATAAATAGATAGACAAATAAATAGAGACGTAGATAAATAGATAAACAGATAGATAGATAGATAGATAGATAGATGTACAGACAGATATTTTATTATAAAAGCTTTTCATTAAAAAGGTACATTACATGAATACATAACATAACATACTACAGGTACTTTAAAACACAAAAGGTGCAATTCCTTTATTGTCCAGAAGGGGGAGTCACCTGCACAGTTTTGTACAAAATGACCTTGATATAGAGTCAATCTGCTTGATCTGTTTTACTTGACTGTACTAACATTACTGACATTTAAGTATACTTTAGATCTAACTATGAGAATATACTTGAAGGAAACTAGTCCCCAGGAATTACTTCATATTATCTCTGGAATATTTATTGTGATTTTTACCTTTCTAAAATGTGGTGTCATGAGCACACAAGTATGTAGCCTATGCAGCTTTACATTTTCATAAGTATTGATTTTCAATTACAAAAGGTGAAAAATAAGTTTGTAAGCAGCACTTTAAATATGATATGAGGACAGCACACCAGCTTCAGACTGAACTTTAATCAGCAGAACACATGACACAGTTTCAGTGTTTATCACGGCCTGGTGTGACCTACAGAGATCCATGCTGAGAGTAAACACAAGGGAGGGACACTTTTACCACAACATGCCTGTGTAAATGAAAACATTTAAAGAGGTTGTGAATTTTTTTTAAAGGACACCAGGTAATAGTTACTGAACAGAACTCAACAGTTATCATCAAGCAGCCTAAATATATTATTTATAAATATATTTTATTTCATAAACAGAACTAAGTAAATCAGACAGGATTAAGAGGATGAATAATATTCCCTCAAAGTCTATCTCTGAGGCATTTTTCCATCTTATACTGAAACACGTCAACATTTGGTCTGACATTTGATTTCCGAGGAATAGTTTAGTCCTCATGTGCATTGAGGACAGTCTGACCCCATGAAAGGATCTACTGTATTATATTTCTGTATCTACTGTATTATATTTCTGTATTATTGCATTTTATAAGTTTATATTTTGATAATATTGTGTCATTTGTGTCAGTCTATTGAAAATGTGATTAACCAGATTATTTATTTTAAATGAATTGGTCATACTTTATAATAGGCGTCTTTTATGTGCTTACATTAAAATGTATTTCATAAAACATGTACACTAGTTACACAATAAGTGCATTATATAAAATGATTAAATGTTATTGTAGTTAAAGACACTTAATATAAAATGGGACTGATGAATTTGAGTGTGTGAGTGTTCACTGTGACTCACACTGAACAGCACAGCCCACACACTGATGAAAAGATCACTAATAAATGACACAACTCTTGGCTGAAATTGAACTTCCCCTCTCTTATAAATCCACAACTGTTCATCTGGAATCTCTACGATTGTTTGCAGCAAGCAACAAGAAGAAAATACCCACTAAAACAACAACATCATCATCATCAACATATATTTAATAATAATAATAATAATCATTATACATTTAATGTATTATATTTAATCAGGTTAAATATAAATACTATAATATTAGTACATTATACAATAATAATAAATGATTTTAACAATAATAAACAACTTTATTTCTATTAATAATTATAATCTATTATCATTATTAATATTAAATACATACTATAAATTACATTTGATGCATATCAAATGTGTAAATATATATGCAATAATAAATATTGTAAAATAATAGACATTTATTTCTATTAATAACAAACAACAACCATAATCAACATAATAATAATGATTTCCATTACACGAGACTAGGTGTTAAAACTTCATGCTGATTTGTACTCGGCTTTCGCCAAGATAATCACCAACTAAGACGTAGCTTTACAGTAACCTATGCTTCTCCATCCATTTACGCTTCTTTCCTTCTGGTGACGTGAATCTCCTTCTGTCTGGTGTTAATACAGTGTATTGCGCGTCAGCACACACAACGGCTGCAACCACAGTGCGGTCCCCCCATAACAACCCTCTGGATTGAGCGGAGTAGGGAACATCTCTAGGGTCTTCAAGTGGGCACCTTCCGTCCTCAGTGTTTCGTCGACTAGCCCACGACACCTCAAGAGGGCTCGACAGTGACTCTGGCGTCCCAGAGTCACCCCCCTCCGTCCCCCACTCAACTCTGCCCAGCTTACTGACCTCTACATCCCTCCTGCTGCTGAGACCTAACCACAATCTCACAATCTCTCCGCAACCCAACCATACGCGCCAACCCGTTTGACTAAGGCTGTCGAGCCCCACTGGTGCGTAAATATGCAGTTTCAGTGGCAACGGTTCCGTATGGCATACCACCTACCGCAAAACACAATATCTGCCCAACCACCCGTCATTCACGCAATATACACAGGAACGTAATGACTGTAAATACTATACAACCTATACAAATAAACCAACAGACTCTTCAAGTTTTCAAGTAATCTACAAAACCGTAGCATGGCGGCCTGTACACAGCCGGCTAGAATCTTTCCGTCTCAACCACAGCCAGTTGCTGCTCCTTTCTGCTGCTTCAAAGAAGTTCTTTACTGTGCGACGCAACTCTTGACCACTGAATCCGACGTCTCTGAGGAACCGGGTTGTAGAGTGTGCCACAAAACCTTGACAACCCACTTCCACTGGATAAACCCGGACTCTCCATCCTCGCTGTTCTGCTTCAATGGCCAGATGAGCATACCGCAGTTTCTTCCTCTCATATGCCTCATCTACCGCATCCTCCCATGGCACTGTTAACTCTATCAGTTGAACACTGCGTGCTGATCCAGACCACAAAACAATACCTGGTCGTAGGTTAGTGGTGGCAATCTCAGGTGGAAAAATAAGCCGTTGATCAAGATCAGCCAGTATTTTCCAGTCCCTAGCAGCTTCCAGTTGTCCTGGGCGAGAATTGGTGTTAGCACCTTTTCTTGGTGGTTGCTCGCCTGGGCGGAGGAATATTTTCTTCTGTGTGTAATGTTTTGCTAGAACAGGCGGCAACTTATTGGTCATACTACGCTTGCCTTCCAATGCTAAAGCCAAACATCGCAATACTTGTTCATGGCGCCAAGTAAACCGACCTTGGCTAAGAGCCACCTTACATCCTGTCAAAATGTGCCTTAATGTGGCAGGTGATGAACACAAAGGACAAGAGGGATCCTCTCCATCCCAGAGGTTGAGGTTCTGCGGTGATGGGAGAACATCATATGTTGACCTAATAAGGAAACTGATCCTACTCTCTTCCATTGACCAAAGGTCTTGCCAGCCCATTTTGCGTTGTTCCACACTCTCCCATCTCATCCACTCTCCCTGCTTGGCCTGGGAAATGGCCTTTATACATCTCATTCTCTCCTCCTGCTTTCGCACCTCGTTGACTACCAGCTTCCTCCTTTGAGCTGGGCCTGCCTTGTGCCATTTAGGAGGAGCTAAACTCAGCCCAAAACCCCCTCTTCCATGCTGTACCTGTCCCACGATATCCCCAATTTGAAGGTCAGCCTTTGCCTCTACTACAGATTTCTTTGCTGACCACTTTCTACCAGTTTTTACCACAGGTTCTGCCTCCCTTACACATTTGTCTCGTGACTCTGCTAAAGTCATTTCCAGTCTGACCTTGGCGCACTTAAACTCCTCGGTTAAAGCAGAGACTGGCAGCTGCAATACTCCTGGAGCAGGGCTCGAATTTCGGTGCGGGATTGCGGGTATTGCGCATCATTTTAATCATTCCCGCAGGTCTTGTGTTTATAATGCGGGAAATTCCCGCAAACATTCATTCAATCTAGCATGTAGGCCTATGAGTGAATTTAACCTAACAGATTATAAGATCAAATCAGTCATTTTAAAACTTTCTGCGAGACGCATTTTCACAAACAGCGTGAGTGATTCTGCAAATGCCGCGTCTTCTCTCCCTCTCAAAATGTGTTGCACAAGGCAAGCCAATCGCGCTGCAGCTGCAGGCGGTGATTCTAGACTCTCGCGTTTCAGGAGTCGGGACATTTGATGGAAAGGTCACTTCAAATTCAAATTCAAAGTTTTATTGCCATTTGCACAGGTACGTTACAGTACAGGTACATTGGAATTCTTGTGCGTTTCTCAGAGTCAGGTTTTAGATTTAAAAAGAATACATATATACATATACACACACACACATCCTAAGGTAGAGCAAAGAGCAACAAAACATTTTAAAAAAAATGCAAAAACTGGATATAAATAACCTTCCTAAATAGATACACATTGTAATAAATAGTAATAATATTGCACGTAAAAAAGAGATACTCTGAATAGAATTAAATACTCTTACACTAATCATTACAGTGTTTAAAAACATGGAATGGGGTACTTTTTGCCCTCCTTAATGTCCTGTGCCACTAGCCTAACAGTGGCCGGAAAGAAGCTGTTAAACAGACGGGCCTTGTGGGTACTAAAGCTCACAGGCCTGCGGTGTCTCAGGTTATAGCCCGAGTCCACCCAATTAAACAAAGGATAAGCTGGGTGGTGTTTGTCCTTAAGGATGCTCTGTGCTTTCCTTCTACAGCGCTGGGTGTATATAGTGTCCATGGAGGGGAGGTTAGAGCCGATGACCCTCTCTGCAGTTTTAATGACCCGTTGCAGTGATTTCCTCTCAGCCAGGGTGGTGTTACCACACCACACTGTGATACCACTGGTGAGGATACTTTCAACAAGGCTTCTGTAGACATGGGTTAAAGGTTGACATTTAAGTCCGGCCTTCTTCAGTACTCTGATAAAATACAGCCTCTGCTGGGCTCTTTTCACTGTTGCCACAGTGTTTTTAGTCCAGCTGAGGTTTTCTGAAATATGAAGTCGAAGGAACTTATAGCTGTCAGTCCGCTCCACCTCAATCCCCTTAATGGTGAGAGGCTGTAGGAGGGGGGCTCTCCTCCTAAAATCCAGAATGAGTTCCTTTGTTTTATTGATGTTCAGAACGAGATCATTGTCCTCTCCATAGACAGTGACCTTGTGAACCATGTCCCTGTATGATGACTCATCACCCTCTCTGATGAGACCAAGGACAGTCGTATCATCTGCATACTTAATGATGATATTATTATTGTCCGAGTTGTTAACACAGTCATATGTGTACAGTGAAAAGAGTGTAGGGCTGAGGCAGCAGCCCTGTGGGGCTCCTGTGCTCACTGTAAGCTCAGCTGAGACATTCTTTCCCATCCTCACCACCTGTGGCCTGTCTGTGAGGAAATCTGTTATCCAATTACAAGTAGTCGTTGGTACTCCCAGTTCTGTCAGCTTACCGGTCAGCTTCATCGGCCGGATCGTATTAAAGGCGGAGCTGTAATCCAGAAACAATAGCCGTACATATGTGTTATGAGTGTCCAGGTGCTGCAGAATATAGTGAAGTGCCAGTGCCACCGCATCATCCACTGACCTATTCGAGCGGTAGGCAAACTGAAGAGGGTCTACTGTGTCTGGAACCACAGAATTGATATGTTGAAGGACCAGCCTCTCCATACACTTCATGGCAACCGATGTGAGCGCCACTGGTCTAAAATCATTCATTGTCATTGTGTTTGTTATTTTCGGAACCGGCACTATAATAGAGGACTTAAAAATACGTGGGACTGTTTCTTGGAGGAGTGTTAAAAATGTCCGTATACACCTCCGCCAGCTGTTCAGCACAAACTTTAAGAACTCTTGGGGCCACACCATCGGGTCCCACAGCCTTACGGGGGTTCACCTTCCTCAGAGCTTTAAGGACCTGTGAGTGCGTCACCTGCAGTACAGTCTCCTCTGAGTTATAGGGGACTTTTAAGGGTGTGTCTCTGTTGTTTTGGTCGAATCTGGCATAGAACTTGTTAAGGTTGTCAGGTAGAGAGGGATCTTGAGTCACAGTTCTATTTGCATCTTTCCTGTAATTGGTGACTGACTGGATTCCTTGCCACATCCTTCTGGTGTTATTTTCCCTATAACAGTTCTCGAGTCTCTGGGTATATGCCCTCTTGGCGGCCCTGATGGATTTTTGGAGCTCATATCTGGCATGCTTATACTCCATAATGTCTCCTGATTTAAAGCATGCCAGATATGAGCTTGAACTTGCACAATCGGGCCATTTCATCGTCACTAATGTTTATAATTTGTGCGTCTTTTTAAGTCTTACCCATTTAAACATTTAAGCGATTTTAAACCGTATAACAAACAGCTCGTGAGTAACAAAACTGAGTTATTTTTCGCGAATTATAGCGCATTAACGGTCAAAAGCACACAACATTGTCTTAATTCCGGTCTTGGGGAGTATCCTCTCAAACACAATCGGTTATGTCTTAAAAAAATAATACAAAAAGAAAATGCATGTGACACTATAATGAAAACAGTATGGGCCGTTCACGTTACGTCTTTTGCGCGCTCATCCTTTACTGAAACATCTTCGTCTTCATGGAGAACATGGCTCATGATTGCTTAGCAACAGGGAGCCCTTTTTAAAAGAGGAGAAAGTGGCGCGGACTGCGCTTTACACGCAACATGTGAACGTGGATCCATGCACTAGCTCTTAAAGTGAGAGTAGCCTAAAATGTGTCTGTCATTATTGTATATAAAGCAACAAAAGATATCATTAATTTTAAAGAATCAGGATTAATATCCTATGTATTCAAATTATACAGGACTAAAAGACTATTCCGTGTTATTTTACATTTGATTACTTTTTTCCGTTTCTGTAGTATTTCTGAATACTAGTGTTATTAGACCTAAACTTTTCTCTTTATTTCATGTATTTATTTGTGCTACTTTTTTCAATTTAATTCAAAGATTGAAATCAAGCTTTCTTTTGTTGTGTAAACTATAAAAAAATGACCCCAAAAACACAAATACAATGAGTGAGCAAACATTTAGCAAATCCCCCCAATAAGAATAACCTAAAGGGGGATTTCCCCTCTATTTTCCAAAACGAAATTCAGGCCCTGCTCCTTTACTATAAAGTCCCACTCTGCTGAGGCAGCGTGGAACTCCCAACCATTTCCTGATGTATGAACTTATTAATGCTTCCAGCTTATCCACTGTTGTCAAAGAAACCTCATACACAGTCAGTGGCCACAGCAACCTTGGCAGTAGACCAAACTGAAAGCACCAGAGTTTCAGTTTGCCTGGTAGAGCACAGCTGTTTATGCTCTTCAACCCTTCCACTGCTTGTCATCTAACTTCTCCCACTCGAACTGTGTCCTTTAGATCCCATCATACCATCTCCCTAGACTCTTCACTGGCTTCTGAGAAACTGTTGGTATTGCCTCACCATTAATGAAGAATGTTTTATCTACTACCTTGCCTTTAATTATTGAGATGCTCCTTGATTTAATAATAATCATAGTAATAACAATTATGCCTAAATATATTATATATTAATGTATTATATTTAATGAATGTTAAATATACATATATTAAATGTTTAAATATAAATACTATAATATTAATACATAATACTAATTTAACAATAATAAAACAACTTAATTTCTATTAATAATAATGATGTATTACATACTGATTTAGTAC
This sequence comes from Siphateles boraxobius, assembly GCF_051911475.1. Lineage (NCBI taxonomy): Eukaryota > Metazoa > Chordata > Actinopteri > Cypriniformes > Leuciscidae > Siphateles > Siphateles boraxobius. The sequence continues at coordinate 16,026,478 of NW_027508866.1, forward strand.
GTTATTAAATATATATCAAATGTGTAAATATAAACACAACAACAATAATAATAAATAAATAAACCTGTATTGTTGTTTACACAAGACTTTACTGCCCCAGTCACTGATGCTATACCTGAAAGCTTCCTTAGCTTCAAAACACTTCAATGTTGTTCAGTCTGTAAAAAAAAAAAAAAAATAAAGAAAAAAAAAAAGAAGCATTTTGAGTCAGACTCAATGAGACAGTTGGATTAGATTCAGGGTAATGTGATCCTTTGTTTGACCATAAATAAACCGCCATTGTTGTGATAATAGAGAGAGAAAAAAATCTGAGCTTTTAACTTCATTGAGTCCGCCCTTCAGTAAATATTAGTTTTGGTCCCTACACATAGTAAAACAGTGTTGCATTAGTGTCATAAAATAAAACACGATTGTGATGTGAGAAGTGTCCACTGTATACCAACAGACTTCTTGAAACCCGGTTAAAATTGGTATTTTTAGCTCATCTGATATTTATCCCTTTGCAAAAACAACTTCATATTTCTGACCCATAATGACATCCGCCTTTCAGAGCGCACAAACTGGATCAAACTAGAAGAAACTGGCTCTTACTGATGGATAACGGACTGTCAACATCAGAAAACACCCTTATCTCAGTGAACAGACATAATTAGTTCCATGACATCTGTGACTGCTGATTTAGCGTGAATCATTGGCTGAAACGATTTCTAGCATCAAAAAGTTTACTCACCATAAAACATTACTATCTCTTCGGGCCTAAGACTATTGTTAATATTTAATCTGGATTTAAGCCGTGTAATGAGTGGATCAGAATCATTCTTTCTTTTCATAAAGTCTTTTGAACAGTATACCAGCACATGATGTTTTGATGGTGGGGCAATCTGAATTTTATGCATATGAAATTTGGATTTTTAATGTTTATTGTTTCATGTTAGTTCACAGGGCATTAACTAATGTTATCAAATAAAACTTTATATATATATATATATTTATATAAAGTTATATATATATATAAACATTTTAGGTGCACAGTGCATCCTGTGTTGATGACGTCAAATTGTCGTGAGCTACTGGCGCTACCTGTTGCTATTTTTACCACAACACAACTCGGAAAATAAAATACTGATACGATTCCACATTGTGTGGTTTTCGGTTGTAATTTTCAGTCGAAGGGCAACAAGAGAAGCAATGTCTTCACTGCTATGCCATCCTGGCAGGATGTAAACATGCTGACGCTTGTCATGACAATGCAGCCACTGAAGGAGAAAGTTAAAGCTTATTCGCGGAGGAACCTGACGATTCGTCAGTTTCAATGCAGTCTGTAAAAGTGAGCCGTACCATGCAGTGGAAAAGCGGCATAAGTGTACAGTTATTGATGCAGCAACACAGACAATCGTCAGGTTCCTCCCCGAATAAGCTTGAAAGCAGCGAAGACTTAAATTGTTTCAGATGTTGCCCTTCAACTGAAAATTATACAAACTGTAATCTCTAACTTCCGCTAACTGTTTTACGCGCGTTCACGACAGACTGGCGTTCCAGCATATGGCGTAGGACGCAGGCATAGCGCAAATTCTGGTAACGAACACGGAAGTGCAGGGGATAGAGCAAAACAAAACACTGGTTGCTATATTAGAACTCTAAGGGGCCTTTCAGGGCGTTTTCACACCTGAAAGTCCGCACCAAGGTCCGAACCAAAGTCTTTGTATCTTGCTGCCGCAGTTTCTTTATCTTCAGGTGCAGGCATTGCTCTCCCGTCCTCTCATACCCTCTCTCTCTCTCATCCTCTCTGAAAATATTTGGAAACTGTCTGCATTTTTGTGCGTTTTTTCCAGTTGACTTCTTATGTCATCAGACCATAAAACCTCTTCTCCTCCTCTCCCCATGTGCTACCACGGCTCATTTTTCCTGCCACCACCTTTTTTTTCGGCTATGAGGGAACCACCGGAACTTCCTGTAAAAGGTCTGAAAGTCCGAACCATACAGAAATGCTTTCACACTAACCAAACCTTTGTTCAGTTTGATCCGGACCGAGACCTCTTTTCATCAGACCAAATTTCATCTGTTTGGTCCGGACCGTGAAAGGGCCCTCACACCTACCTTGTTTGGTCTGGATTTTCTGACTTTTCAGTTTGATCCAAATCAAAATTACAGGTGTGAAACCTCCCCCAGACCACGGTCCGGACCAAACAGACGGAATTTGGTCCTGTGAAAAGAGGTAGTCTCGGCCCGGATGAAACTGAACAAAAGTTTGGTTCGTTTCTAGTGTGAAAGCATTTTCTGTATGGTTCGACTTTCAGACCATTTACAGGAAGTTCCGGTGGATCTCGCGGGATTGCTTGCAGTCTTCTGCTTTCTTGCCGGCGACGATAAAATGTTCGCACAACGAGGACGTTCATTTGGCGAATTTGAACTAGCCTCGAGTATAGTTGGTGCTGCAGGTAGTAATGCTGTAATAATAACAGTATAGTGGCAATGATATGCGTCTGTTCATTCATTCTTGTCAAAGTTTTTTTGATTTTTTATTCTTGTCAAAGTTACCCGCTGAAATGACAACAGGCTGACGTCAGACGCACGTCCGTTTACAAACCAATCAATGTCTAGATGCAGCCCACATAGATGATGACGACAGGACGCAAGTATGTCATTAGTGCGCTTACATAATTGCAATATGAAACCAAACTAAAACTTACCGAATGTATAAAATGTATCAAAACATGAACTTCGGACCATGGTGCGGACTTTCAGGTGTGAAAACGCCCTCAAACGAACTTGGTTCTCACGAGAACTAGCATATTCTCTCCGGAGCGTCCTACTCTGGAACGCCAGTCTCTCGTAACGCACATACGACAGTTAGCGGAAGTTAGAGAATACAGTTTGTAAAGTTTTAAGTATGGATATTTTTCTTACACAAACACATCGCTTTGCTTCAGAAGGCCTTTATTAACCCCCCGGAGCCTTGTGGAGCACTTTTATGGACTTCAAACACGAAACGGCCATATACTGCCATTATAAAGCTTGGAAGAGCCAGGACATATTTTAATATAACTCTGATTGTATTTGTCTGAAAGAAGCATGTCATACCGACTTGAGGGTGAGTAAATCATGCGCTAATTTTCTTTTCTTTCTTTTTTTTTAACTATCCCTTTAACTCTACAATGAGTAAACCCACTTCATCAGCTAATTACTCTTCAACAGCGATGCCATATAAATAGAAAATATAGAAATATAGCTTAGCAAAAACTGAAGTTCAAACACAAAATTCTAAAGATGGATGCAGCTATCTGGCGCTTTAGGTCTTCTTTATGGAAGTCCACACTACACACATTTATTTTATTTACCAGAGCTTGACCAAAATTATTTTTCAAATGTTTTACATCACCCTATCATGATTAGCCTGAAACTGTTAAAAACTGAGTTTGATTTTCTACATTTAATGACATCCAAAAGGCTCCGAAAACCAATTACCCTGAAATGAGTGGATTTTGCCTGCGAATTTTCAAAGAGCAAGGGCATGCCACAGCACCTTATAGTTTTATAAGATTATAACTCAATACTTAATATAGACTGAAAAATAGGCTATGACCTACTTCAATGCTATTATAGGCTATTTTTGACATTTAATGTGATGTCACAAACTTCATCCTGAAGATAGGCCTACTCGTTCCATATTATAGGCTATGCTGTGAGATAATCTTCTTTCAATAATTGATTATAGTAGGCCAGCTACTGAGCTATTTTCTATAAACAAGTTGTGTACGGCTTTAACATGGAGTTAATGCATGACAAAATAGCCTACAGTCCTTTTGTTTAACTTACACTAAATTTAAAAGATGGAGCTAAACACTATTTTGAAACCACCCATTCACTGAACTAAATGCTCGTTTTAGCAATATAATAGACAGGCATATTTACACATTTACCTGACAGTGTTGACTCATAAAGTGGCAAGGGAAATAAATTTAAAAAAGGAATACTCATGAGATTATCAAAACAATTTTATTAAAACAATTTTTTTTAAAGTAGACTGTAACATCGCAATAGACATTGCTGACACAATCTCTTCATAATCAAATTTCGCCCGTGGCATCAGTCCATACTTCAGATGTTCTGCATGGTGCGTCAAGAAGGGTGTCTTCAGGCTCAAACTTCGTCGCTCTGGATCAGTTCTTTATTTTCACAGCACACCAACATGACTCTGGCAGGAGGACACCATCTCAAGTTCAGCACTAACTTACACCAGACTCCAGCATGTGTGCCGAGTCCTCACGGTCTTTTCATCTGTGCACACATGCACAGCTTCCCGAAGAAAACTTCCCTCAACGAAACTTCAACGACTGACGCGTCAGTCCAGTAATAAGCATAAATTTGTCCTTCTTGTCCTGCTGAAGAGCCATAAGCGCTTTGGAGATTCCCTCAGGATCCTGGTACAGCGTGAGGATGCTCCTGGCTCTCTCCATCGCCTTCAGGTCTCCTGCTTTCTCGAAGAGTTTCACCAAAACGTCCTGGTTGATGTTCTCGAAGATGTTCGGCGACGCTTTCTTGCGGTGCGCCGTGTCGAATTTGACGTCTCTGGCGGGACTGACGCGACGCGAGTCTGAAGACGCGTATAAAGACATGTTGTTGGATAGAAAAGACAGTTTTCGAGATGTCCTGTGTCTGTTAGCAGCGTTTATGCTCTCAGTGACTCCAGCATTGAACAGCCTTTTTTATAGGGGACTGACTGACTGAGCCAGAATTCCCTTTAGAGGTGACGTCACATGGACGGTTAGTGAACGCCCAACTTTAGCCTCTGTTCTCAGCTGGCGACGCGGTGAGGGAAACTGCTCTGAAGCAAAGATTAGCTTAAGAAGAACTCATTAACTGGCTTACTGTAAGCGAAATATTTCTTTTCATTTCAGCTCAACTTTGTTTAACAGATTTTCTATAGGCCTAGCTAAATTGGTTTATGACAGTAGGCTAAATTCTGCTACAGCCACAATGGAATAGCAATGTAGCCTATTTCCTCACAAGGATAACGTTAGTGCCACCAATGATGACATGCAGTTATTTATTTATTTGCAAGAATTTATAGTAGTATAATTCGGCCTACATATTAATATATCCTACTATAATTGTGTTATAATTTGTGTTGCTGCTGGGTAGATTTACTAACCAATTTAATTGTAGTCGGTTACGGAATCCAAATTATAGGCTTACATGACAAAAATTGTAGTTAGTAACGTAATCCATTACATTACAGGTTTAAAGTAATATATTTAATAGGAATATTGATGTAGGCCTTAAAATACAAAGAGAAGTCAAATATATTCCTTTTTTATATATATCATCAACAACATGAAGTGCATTAAATATTACATTGTCAGGGTTTCCCAAACTGGCATTCATGAAGGAACTGTAGGGGATTCGGGAGTTTAATGAAAAGCTATTAAGTAGCCTAGCCTATAATTAAATCATTAAAATGTAAAATTTAAATAATAGCCTACATTTTAAAATAAAAACAGATCAAAACAAAACACTACCCTACTAAAAAAGATAGAAAAATGTTATTTGTTATTAACCAACATTAGAGAACGTGAACCTAATTTTATTGATTATTATTATTTTTAATGACCTTTTATTACTGAGTGTCTATTTAGCTACATCAAATAGAGGTGCAGGTATGACATCAATTTGTAGGCCAAAACTCACGAGTTAGCATTTTAGCACTTCCTCCCGAAGTCTATGGGTTTTTTAAAATGGGATTTTGGCTAAATGGCTGAAATAAGGTCTGTGGTCAACACAAGCTCAAGACACTTTCACATTTTATTCTACAACACAAAATACATCACTTACCCAATTTTTTATGGTGTAATGTGTCTTGAAAAAGGCGGTAGCTAACAAATGGCAAAATGGGACTATAAAGACTGTCGAGGAGATTAAACGTCATCACAGCGAACAGGTAAACTCAGTCCACATCATTATGCGTATAATTGTGCTCTTATAAATTATTCTAACTCAAACGTTCTGGGAAAATGTTTTTTTAGATAAAAGAGTTGTCGGTATTAGTGATGGTGATGGTTGAAGTCGAGCGACCGTGGTGTAGTTATAGTTTATAGCAGGGGCGTCACTAGGATTTTTATTTTAGGGGGGCTAAGCCCCCAATGATGGTAGGCTATGTTTTTTTTTTATTATAAAAAAAAGGTAACACTTTAGTTTAGGATCTGATGCTTTAGGTAGGGTTTTATAATCACTGTGGTCCCAAATGTGAGGTAGGGCAGATAGGGGGGTTCTGGGTTTCCCCGAATACATTTTGATTTCTCTGATCTACATATTTTAAGATGTTTTTGAAGACCAAAAAAAATGGATAACAGGCAGCTGATTATTTTTCTCTCCTCATCAGCATCACACTCTTTTTCTCTTTGTTTTTCTCTTTTCCTGTCTCTTCCCCTCCTAAAGCTGAGCTTTGACTGATATAGGCTTTTCATTTTTTTCTGTCAGTGAAGAAAGTAACATAGGGTCAACTGATAGGTTGATTTTGCCTATGAATCATTTTCTCATTTATTTACTGAAAGCTACTAAAGCTAGGTAACTAAGTTTATTAAATGCATTCACAATATGTAGGCTACACATTCATTATTGCTCGTATATGCCTCAGGGCTCTAGACGGGGCTTTATAATCAAAGAGGTCCTAAATTTGAGGTTGGTAGGTAAAAAATTTTTTATTTCTCTGATATGTGCATTTCAAAACGTTTTTAATACCAAAAAAAGGATAAGAAATAGCTTTAAAACCATGTCAGTGGGCAGTAGATTATTTGTCAATACCTGCTCTTTCCTCATCTCCATCACTCTTTCTTTTTTTCTCAGTCTCTTCATCCCTTTCTCCTCCCCCCCTAAAGCTAAGCTTTTTTAATTTACTAAAGGCTACAATTTGTATTATATTCTCAATATGTACACATTCACTTTTAATCTTGTGCCTAACATGATGAAAACGGCTTTGTTAATGTTTCTTGTCCCCTCAGTAAATTATTACATTAGTCACGTATTTTTGAACTGAAAATAGGCCTAACTTATGTAACGTTATATATAGGCCTATTTTACGTTCAAAATGGCGGAATTAGACAAAACTACAGGTCCTTCTCAAAAAATTAGAATATTGTGATAAAGTTCATTATTTTCCATAATGTAATGATAAAAATTAAACTTTCATATATTTTAGATTGATTGAACACCAACTGAAATATTTCAGGTCTTTTATTGTTTTAATACTGATGATTTTGGCATACAGCTCATGAAAACCCAAAATTCCTATCTCAAAAAATTAGCATTAATGGTATTAAACATTAATTAATTTTTTTTTTTTTAGAAATGATCATTTAAAAGTGAAAAATTAGTTATGGAGAATCAATTATGAATAACTTATCGCCATTGTGAGAATAACATGTAATATAAAAAAAAATAGCAATAAAAAAGTAATATAATATAATTACAAGTACTAATTTTTTAAATCAGACTACGTAATCCAGATTACATGATGTAATCAATTACCAGCACAGTTTATATCTTAATATTATATAGGCTTCCTATTGTAAAAAAAAAGGAAAGATTAATAATGTCTAAACTGTAAACGATGAGAGTTATTATAATTATTAATGATTATCTAAATTATGGATAGGTTATGGAATACTCTAAAGAATATAAGCATAACTCAAGTTTTTACTTTTGAGAAGTTGTAAGCATCTCCAGTGTATTTTGTCATACTATCTGTTTTATTGATGATGAGGGGACACAGAGGGTGAGACCACTTGCGTAGTTCAGATGATTTCATCTGTACAAGTAACATTTAAATGTTTTATGTCATCTGGGAAGTACCTGCATGACATTCACCTTCAATTTTTTTGAAAATGACAAGTGTTGTTTAAAATTTCAGTGAAAACTTTAAATATTTTAGCACTTGTCTTCCTCCTGTAGGACATTACGTAGTAAACAAGCTGTTTCATTGGGCAGAATGCTAGATCTCATCGACGGTGCTGGTTTGGGAATGAAGAACAACATGCAACTCTCTCATTTTATGAGATAATGTTCAGAAATAAGAACTGATTGTTCTTTCCGCATGACAGTACTTGTTCCATGCGTGCATTATAGTGCATGTGCCATGAAACGAGTACACCATGCCATGAACGCATTTTAAGAAAGGCTTATATGAATTTAGGACCTTATAAATTAAAAAAAGTGTTAAAATGTATCAATTTGTAGTTAACAAAATAAAAATACAGTAAAAACCTGCTAATTGTAAGTGAAAAATTCTATATTTCAATTAGGCCTATACTTAATTTAACAATTAATTTGGGAGTATATCAAAGTGTAAAAAATGTTATTTTAAAAGACTTGTATGGTAAAAAACAAAATATATATGGCTGAAATTGTATTTATAATAAGTAAAATCAATGACAGTGTACAGTCACCAAAATAACCCTATATGGTCACCATATATATATAAATATTGTTCACCAATATACTGCATACGTATAGATACTGTGTATATATTTATATATCATATATATTCATGGAATTAATCTTAATTACAGTTTTAGAGGATTAAAATGACAGAATACGGATAGATATCATTCAATGTCTAAATGTAGTCGTCTAAAAAACTTTGATTAAATTGCTAAGTCTAAAGGAAGTCTTAAATTAAAAAAGCATTCTTTATAGCCTTTATTGGGTTGTTTGTTTTCAGTTACTATAAATTAACAAAAAAAATCAATCGTTGCACAATATTATTCCAGTTATGAATTACACCCTAACCGATGGATAAAAGAACAGCCTATTCCTGAAAAAAAGCAAAACAGCCTGTACTTTTGCTAGCTAGTGTAATCAAATTCCATAATCAGTGTTTGTATTTAGCTCCCACAAGCCACCAGTCATTTCTCTATGATGGGAAAGGGAAGGGTCTACTATAAATACATGTACATGCATATTTCAATGGCAAATGTGTGCTCTTACGCTGATACTCAACATTTCTGAGGAAACAGAACACATGAAGCTATTTTTATTATAGACTAGTGTGGTGCTATCGTCAGAGGGGAACAGCTGGGAACACTATCTGGGATCAAAGAAGGCCATTAGGTTCTTTATAGTGTAGTCTATTGGCTCCAGTAGTACAACAGTAGTGTAACATCCGGCGCTGAATGCACGTGCAAACTCAAAATTTTATATTCAAAGCAAAACTACATGATTAAAGTCATCTAAATTGTACTGCTCCTTCAATGAAAGGAAGGATCACGTCACATTGACTTCCCATTTGCACATACGCAACTGATTGTATTGTTAGAGGCTCTTATGTTGATTACAGTCTCAGTTATTCGCTGCTTATAATGTGGCTGACAACCATCAACAGGAGGACTCTGTTATGAAGCACGACAACAGTAACTAACAGTGACTCTCTGTTCTCTTCCTTTACATGCCTTTCCTCTACAGTCACCCATTAAGAAGTAGTCCTGGCTGGAAAAACTGTTTCTATGTCCATACCACATCCATTCTATTTTCAGACTTTTTTTGTATTCTTTTTTACTTTTAATTTAATTTTTATGCCCTCTTAGAAATAATAGCCTACATTTTGTGTCTACCTCACTTGGTTTAGCATAATTAAACACTGTCACAACACGGTCTGACTCATTCGAACTCGATGCGCACACAGGTAGTGGTTTGAGAACAGCGCTCTCTAGTGGCTGAAAATAGAGGGGTCACATTTACTGATATTTGTAGGTGATCGTCTCCTCTGACCGGGACTACTATCAAGTTTGTCTTTGACTTTTCAGACAATAAAGATAAGAATGAAACGGTCTCTTCTTTACTCCAGTTGATGCGTTTTCCAATCATCCTTTAGCATTTTCTCAGTACAAACGGGAGGTTTGCGAGCCTATGCAGCTCTCTTACGGTCTCTAGAATACGTTGGCATACAGAGGAGTTAATCGTCGACTCAGTGACTGCAAGGTGCCCCGGTCCTGTGGCTGCAAAACAAGACGCAAGTCAAGTAGTTTGGAAATGGCCATATAACCCTTCCCAGATTGATGGCAGCAACATAGCGTCTTTAAGATCATTGCTGGTGTCTTTCCTCCATGGCAGTGTTTTAACACACACCTGAAGGCTCCAGACCAGCAAAAACCTCTGCTTTTGTAGAGTTGATCACACTTGCTGATGATCAATAAATCGAAGACATTTGCTAATCAGCTCCTGACTGCTACTTATCCTCGTAATTCCTATGGAAGCTGTAAGGGTGCTAGTTTGTTGCACATAGCTTCTCCATTTTGGCCTAGTTTTTGTTAAAAAAAAAAAGAAAGAAAACGAGACACTGTGTAAATATGTCGTGTGTTGTTGTTCATTTGAAGTTATATTTTCCTAATTTTAAATCAGTCAAGAACCATGTGATTTTTTTTATGTCCTGATCCTATAGAATTGTCTATATTTTCACATGATTGTATATTTGAGTGAAACGGCTTCCCGGACATGAAAATAAAAGACCGGCACTTGATTATGACGTCATTTCCATCCAGAACTGCCGGGGGTCAAACACAAACAACGTAAACTCTATGCTCACTATGCGGAGACAGAACGCCAGTTTGCCAAGCAAATTATTTATGTATTATCGTGTGTTCTTGACGTGGGAGATGTGACTCACGCCATACAGTTTGGTTTTGCAACATCCATTCTCCAGATAATGCAGAAGCAGTACAGGCGAGTAACTTGAGCATGGGAAACTGCAGTCACGTGAGGACATGATCAATGTAAATAGGATTATTAATGCGATATTGCCATTAAAAAATTAAAAAACGTCTTGACAAATTACTTGTCCATGGAAAATCATGCTTTGTCTCTGGACACAAATACGAGAACACAAGTATATAAAAATTTATTTTTGCCTTCAGTTGAATCGACAAATGACTCGAACACTATAGTGAACAACAGTTTCTAAATAGAGTTGAATAAAAAAGAAAAACAAAAAGAAAAGAAAAAAGAAAAGAGAACACATTTGATAGGATTCTTTCAGCTGCTGTTGTTGCCATGGATTCCTGCTACGACTCAATATAAGAGGAACACAATGGAAAAGGAAAACGCAGGGTTTTGTGCTGATCAAGGTTAGGCTACTTCATCAAGAAAAGTCAGAATTAACCTTATCTACAAGCCCTGGCAAAAATTATGGAATCACCACACTTAGATGATGTACATCAACCTTTTTTAAAACTTTATAGCAAATAAATCAAAGATAAGACAAAATAAGTTTTGTTCAGTAGCTTAACATTCTGGCTTCATTAAACATACCTCACACATATTCAATTACATTTTTGGTAAAACTATTTTACAGAGTCATTGTTACGTCACATGTACCCACTACAGTATTAACAGTAAATTATGCATAATTAAGCAATTAACCCTAATCCTAAACCTATAGTAGGCTACATGTTGCTAATTAGCATTAGTCAGTACTTGATTGTTTAATTAAACTGTAACAAGGACACTATAAAATAAATTGTAACCAATTTTTTATTAATGGTATGGGGGTTCCACTAGAGGAAAAAAGTATGGAATCACTCAACGTTGAGGAAAAAATTAGATTCAAAGTTTTTGAAAACGATACTGTTATCGTCTCTGTGTAAACCACAAAAACACGAATTTGTGAAAACGGTTAGGCAACCTCATAAGGTCTATAGGCACATTGTTTCTTTACAAGGTGACATCGCCATGTCCTGGCCTGTCATGAATAATACAGCTTTTTTAAGTGGTTTTCGCGGATCCGTGTGACCGGGATCATTTTGACAATGTCTCAGTGCACACAAAAAACAGGAAGAAAAAACTTTTATCGTTTTTAGTACATCATTGTCATGTAAATGTAATAAAAGTGCTAATTACTTAGCAGTTAAAAGAACAGAAGAAAACAAGGTTAGAGTGGGCTAAATGAAACAAAGATGACTGCCTGAAGAAATCTAAATTTCCTGCTCATTATGAAATGGGGTTGCATGTCAGCAGTGACCTAATGGAAAGTTCGGATCATTTAACTGGATCTTTGAAAATAATCAAATCATATAATTTCATCAGAATATAATTAAAATGTTACATCTTAATAGCCAAATCCCCCAACACATCAACTTACGCTACGTGGATCACATTTAGAATACAAAAGAAAAGAAAAAAACTGCAAGACCAAGGCCACATAATGAGAAACAGAACTGACTAAGGCACTGCGTATCTGGGTCTTCAGGCTTTGTAGTCTTTTCGTTTACCTCACCTCCCGATCTGAGTCGATCGTTTGTCCCGTGACATCTTCATAAGATGAGCTATGCAGTCGGTACCGGATACAGAAATGATTAGTTCACCTCTCGAGTCTTCGTGTTCGGTCTTTTCTGTCACGTATCTGTATGTTGTTGTTATATGAAGATATCTTTGCATTATCAAAGTTATTTTCCTCATCATATGTATAAGGTTTGACGCATTACCAACTCTTAATTACCACATTTAATGTTATGGAAAAAATAACCTTAACCTCCTGAGACCCTGCGACCTCATATGAGGACATCACATTTTTGGTTGTGTGCAGCATAATACTTAATTCTGTGTAACTGAAACATGTTTTTCACAAACGAGACTTACACTGCCAGCTGGTGGGGTCAGAAGAGAAAAAAATTTCACATAAATAATTTAAAGATGGCGGAGAACACAGGTCACATGTCACGCAGCCACTCCAGACCAAAACGTCCGCAAGATAAAAAATCTAAAAACATTTCATTGTTGATTCTTGTTAAGTTATGCATAGAAGAGTTGTATGATTAAAATGGCATTCACATTTGACAAACTTTTGTAACAATAAAGATTTACTATGCTGCTAAAGTTGATGTCCACATATGAGGACAATGGGACTTAGCTTTGTTGAAATTGTATAAGATGTTAGCAAAAAAAAAAAAAAATTGTAGTTGCATTGAGCTTCGTGACGCACACTGGCTCACTCACTCGAGCGCGCGCACACACACACTCAACGGGGCTTCAGTTCACTCACGATCGCGCGCGCGCGCACACACACAGACACACACACATACACACACACACACTCTCTGTCTCTCTCTCTCTTGCTCGTCGCTCGCTCGCGACACACACACACACACAAACACACACACACACACACACACACACACACACACACACACACACACACACACACTCACTTTGCTCACTCACACACACACACACACACTCTCTCTCGCTCATTCACTCGCGATCGCGCGCGCACACACACACTCTCTCTTGCTCGATCGCGATCACACACACACACAGGATATGAATTGTTGATATCAACAATTCAATTGTTGATATCAACAATTACATTTTTGATATCAGCAATTTAATTATTGAAATCAACAATAGAATTCTTGATATCAACAATTGAATTATTGATATCAACAATTGAATTGATGATATCAAGAATTGATTTCTTACTAGTACAAATATAATTTTTGATATCAATAATTACATTGTTAGGCTACTAGTAAAAATGCGAATTCCTGATTTCAATAATTCAATTGTCACTAGTTTATGGCAAGCCGTTTTAGCTTAAATTGTACACAGCCTTACTCATCGTAATTACGTTTTTACTGGTAAGAATTCAATTAGAGAGCTCTACAATTCAATTCTTACTAGTAACAATTACGATTAGAGAGCTCTCTAATTCGATTTTTACTAGTAAGAATGTAATTGCAGAGCTCTTTAATTCAATTACAGAGCTCTGCAATTGCATTCTTACTAGTAAGAATTCAATTAGAGAGCTCTTTAATGCAATTCTTACTAGTAGGAATTCAATTAGAGAGCTCTACAATTCAATTCTTACTAGTAACAATTACAATTAGAGAGCTCTTTAATGCAATTATTACTAGTAAAAACTCATATTCATTAGATGCAAAACGGATTACACCCATTTCCTACTTTTCAAAATAAAAGTCATATTAGGCGTGGTTAGAAGTTTTATACATACATACATATAGGCCTTTGCATTCATATATATATATATATATATATTGCATTCGGCTACTGTTACATTATGAAGACTGTAACTAGGGTGACCAGACGTCACGAAAAATTCGGGACAAACCCGAAATCTATGCTGTTGCCCAGTCCGGCCCTAATTATCCCGCAAATTATATGGGATAAGCAGTGGCGTAACTTTGCTTTGAAAAGTGGTGGGGACACCGCACAACTCGTTTTGCTATTTTGTTTATTTAATTAATAACCGAATTTACTAGGGGACTGAGTTCACTCTTAAAAATAAAGGTTCCAAAATAGGGGTCATAGAAGAACCATTTTGGTTCCCAAGAAACCTTTTAGTGAATCGTTCTAAAAAAAAACATTTTTTGAGATGATTTGGCCGATCATTCCACCTAGTGTCAGTTCAGAAATTCAAAAGTAAATTTTTTATTAACTTTGAGAAAGGTTTGTGTAAGATAAATAATCATTCTGTTAAATTTAATGTAATGGTTCTTTATCTGCATCATTGACTCCATAAAGAACCATTTTGTTCAACAAAAGTTTATTTATAGTGGAAAAAGGTTCTTTAGATTATTAATATGTTCAAAAAATGGTTCTTTTTAGAACGATTCACTAAAAGGTTTTTTGGGAACCAAAATGGTTCTTCTATGACCCCTATTTTGGAATCTTTATTTTTAAGAGTGTTCAGAGTTGGAAATACACTTAATTTTCACTTTGATGTAGGCCTACATACATGCATGTATCACATTCACAAATATGTCTATAAGCAAAACGTAACATTCAAAACACATCTTTGGTACCATTAGCCTAATAAATATATCAAAATACGCAAGATCAATATATACGCCAGATGAATAAACATGAGGCACGATTATCATAATGAGATGGCACTGAATAGTGAGCTCTCTTTTCCAATTATTACTTGTAAGAATTACAATTAGAGAGCTCTACAATTGAATTGTTACTAGTAAGAATTACAATTAGAGAGCTCTCTAATCGAATTGTTACTAGTAAGAACACAATTACAGAGCTCTCTAATTGTAATTCTTACTAGTAACAATTCAATTAGAGAGCTCTGCAATTGAGTTGTTACTAGTAAGAATTGGATTAGAGAGCTCTCTAATTCAGTTTTTACTAGTAACAATTGCATTAGAGAGCTCTCTAATTGAATTCTTACTAGTAAGAATGCAATTGCAGAGCTCTGTAATTGAATTAAAGAGCTCTGCAATTACATTCTTACTAGTAAAATTGAATTAGAGAGCTCTCTAATTGTAATTGTTACTAGTAAAATTGAATTAGAGAGCTCTCTAATTGAATTCTTACTAGTAAAAACGTAATTACGACGAGTAAGGCGGTGTACAATTTAAGCTAAAACGGCTTGCCATATTGCAGAGCTCTCTAATTTAATTACAGAGCTCTGCAATTATACATATCTTTAATTTGTTTTTTTACTAGTAACAATTCAATTATAGAGCTCTGTAATTAAAAATGAATGGAAGTCAATGGAGACATATGACTAGTAATAATTGAATTAGAGAGCTCTCCAATTGTATTTTTACTAGTAAAAATGTAATTACGACGAGTAAGGCTGTGTACAATTTAAGCTAAAACGGCTTGCCATAGTTTTTACTATAAGAATTGTATTTCTGATATGTGAAATTGGAATTTCAACTAGTAAAAAATCAATTCTTGATATCAACAATTGATTTTGAATGGCAGCCTATGGAGACTTTTCACAAGTGAAAATACAATTACAGATATCAAGAATTATAGTTTTTACTAGTTGAAATTCAGTTGCTGATATCAAGAATTATAATTTTAACTAGTGAAAATTTAATTGTGGATATCAAGAATTAGCATTGTTACTAGTGGAAATGTAATTTCTGATATCAAAAATTGCCATTGTTACTAGTGGAAATCTAATTCCTGATATCAATAACTATTATTTTAACTAGTGAAAATTGAATTGTTGATATCAAGAATTCATATCCTGAAAATGAATAAAAGTTAAAACGGCTTGCCATAAACCCCAAAAAGCTAGAATAAATTTAAATGTACGCCAAACCAAAACTCAGGTCTCAGGAGGATAAAGTTAAGATAGACCCACTGTCCTTTCATGAGGACATCATTTTATGCAAAAACTACTTCCTGTACAAAAACAAATTTTAGTTATTATACTTATTAGGTCCTACTTATACCAAATAGCAAGAAAAATTATAAAATGCACACCAGGCAAACTCTAGGGTCTCAGGAGGTTAATGACAGGAATTTAAAAAAGTATAAATTGTAAGAAATAAAAAATGACTTGAAACCAGAAACGCATAATGTGAACTGTAAGAGTTGACTACGCGCTTGTTTGGAAAAAGTTTGGGAATTATTTCTGTTTTCAATTCAGCGGTCATATCACGTGACAAAAGACCGAACGACTCTTGGGAGGTGAACTACCGGTAATCATTTCTACACTAATGCAAGTGAGACAGCAGGTGGAGCTGTTTACACGTTTTTCTCGTATGAAATGCTCAGATCAGGCTTGATTGTTTGAAGTACTGTAAATTACACCATGCTTTTTCTGCTAAGCATTTTTTGGACTCTTTATTAATTAAATGTAATTGTGTGCGCACCATATAATCTGCATGAAACAGCAACAGTGTGACGATATTCTAAAAATTTGCACACAAAAGCATGATCTCATTCTTAAAACATTTTTAAAAGCTTCATCAAAGTCAAGCTACAGCCTTAAAATTAAAGTACACCTTTAAAATTTGTTCAGTAATAGTCAAATAAAAAAGTCGGGCACTAGATAATGCAGAGGGATGGAATTTAATGCTACATTTAATGCTATACAAGTCAAACTCTTAGAATATGGTTCTATTGTAAGATACACCAGAAACAAACAGCCATGCTGTAGGATGAGCTTTCAGAAGGATTCTTAAGACAACAGCCTTGACAAAGACAGTCCAAGATAAAGAGAATTAAATCACAAAGAACAGCCAAAAGTAGCCACGCCAGTATGTGTGGGTGGTCAATAATGCTCTGCAAACCCTTTACGCCACAATGGGCAATTGCAAGAATCCAACTGTTTAGCTGCTGAGCACACACACACACACACATATCAAATAGAAACCAACCTTCTTTTGACAAAAAGTAACGTGCACAGAATCCAGTCATTCAAAAATAAAAACAGGAAAATATATATATTTACACTGTCGTTCTAAAGTTTGGGGCCAGTGTGATTGTTATTTTATTTAGCAAAGATGCATTAAATTGATCAAAAGGGACGGTAAACACATATATGTTACAAAAGATTTCTAATAAATGCTGTTGTACAAGAACTTTATATATCGTCGAAGAATCCTAAAAGATGATGCATCATGGTTTCCACAAAAATATTAAGCAGCACAACCGTTTTCAACATTAATGCTCAAGAAACATTTATTTTTATCATCAAAGCAGCATATTAAACGGATTTTTGAAGGATCACGTGACACTGAAGAAATATTGCGGAAAATTCAGCTTTGAAACGCAGGAATGAATTACAAATCTTAAAATAAAGAGTTATTTTCAATTGTAATGTTACAATATTACTGTATTTTCATCAAATAAATGCAGTCTAAAAGAGACTTCTTTTAAAACATTAAAAAGTCTTACTGCAAGCTTTTGAACAGTAGTATATTTATATACTGTATCCCATATGTGCTTTCAAATGATAAACTTCCTGCAGTTATTATACACTCACAGGATGAATTATTTAAAGGTGCGGTCAGCAATTTCAGAAAGGGTAGCAATAGCGAGCTAGCTTTGAAAGCATAAGCTCCCACCCTCCCTTCAGAGCGTCTCCAAAGCCACACCTCCTCCAAAACATGAAGAACTGTAAAAGGCAGCGGCTGTTTGTGGCTCTCGGTGATTGTCTGTCTACAACTCTGCATAGCCTTATGAAATGAGTATGACGTGTGCGTGGAGGTATGGAAATGCAAGGTGACAGGCAGACCGAATGCAATGATTGGACATCTTTTGGTCCTCCTGACACTTCAACTTCTATTATTGATTGCTATCAGGATGTGAAGAGAGTTTCAACCAGTATAACAAAAATTAAAAAAAAATGCCTACCCTACCTATAAGATGCTTAAGTTGTACATACAGTAAACAAAGATCAGTTGAATAACATTGGAAAGCACAGAACATCCTTAGGGACACACACCACCCAGCTTATGCTCTGTTTAAGTGGGTGGACACAGAGTACAATCTGAGACACCGCAGGCCTGTGAGCATCAGCACTCACAAGGCCCGTCTGTTTAATAGCTACTTTCCAGCCACTGTTAGATTAGTGGCACAGGACATTAAGGAGGGTAAGAAGTACCCCAATTCCATGTTTTTAATCCAGGTGCATTATCATTGTTATAACTTGTGCAATATTCTTAATCTATTTTATCTTTTAATAAGTGTACTTATTTAAATTATAAAGTATTTGTACATAGTTTCTTTTTTTTGTTGCACTTTTAAAATGTTTGCTGCACCTTACTCTCCCTTAAAATTTTATTTAAAAAAAGCTGACTCTGAGAAACGCACAAGAATTCCAATGTACCTGTACTGTAACGTACCTGCAAATGGCAATAAACTTAAACTTAATGTACACTGAACAAAATTATAAATGCTACACTTTTGTTTTTGCCCCCATTTTTCATGAGCTGAACTCAAAGATCTAAGACTTTTTCTATGTACAAAAAGGCCTATTTCTCTCAAATATTGTTCACAAATCTGTGTTAGTGAGCACTCCTCCTTTGCCGAGATAATCCATCCACCTCACAGGTGTGGCATATCAAGATGCTGATTAGACAGCATTATTATTGCACAGGTGTGCTTTAGGCTGGCCACAATTAAAGACCACTCTAAAATGTGCAGTTTTATCACACAGCACAATGCCACAGATGTCACTAGTTTTGAGGGAGCGTGCAATTTGCATACTGACTGCAGGAATGTCCAACAGAGCTGTTTTCCCGTTAATTAAATGTTCATTTCTCTACCATAAGCTGTCTCCAAAGAGAATTTGGCAGTACATCCAAACGGCCTCACAACCGCAGACCACGTGTAACCACACCAACCCAGGATCTCCACATCCAGTATCTTCACCTCCAAGATCATCTGAGACCAGCCACCCTGACAGCTGCTGCAACAATCGGTTTGCATAACCAAAGAAATTCTGCACAAACTCTCAGAAACCGTCTCAGGGAAGCTCATCTGCATGCTCGTCGTCCTCATCGGGGTCTCGACCTGACTGTAGTTCGTCGTCGTAAACCGACTGGAGTGGGCAAATGCTCACATTCGATGGTGTCTGGCACTTTGGAGAGGTGTTCTCTTCGCGGATGAATGGTATGGGCAGGCGTATATGGTCAACGAACACAGGTGCATTTTATTGATGGCATTTTGAATGTACACAATTCCCGAAAGCTGAAAACATCCCAGTTCTTGCATGGCCAGGATACTCACCGGACATGTCAGCCATTGAGCATGTTTGGGATGCTCTGGATCGGCGAATACGACAGCGTGTTCCAGGTCCTGCCAATATCCAGCAACTTCGCACAGCCATTGAAGAGGAGTGGACCAACATTCCACAGGCCACAATCAACAACCTAATCAGATGCAAAGGAGATGTGTTGCACTGCGTGAGGCAAATGGTGGTCACAATGAATGGTTGACTGACTGACTGACTGGTTTTCGGACCCCCCAATACAGTAAAAACTACACATTTTAGAGTGGCCTTTTATTGTGGCCAGCCTAAGGCGCACCTGTGCAATAATCATGCTGTCTAATCAGCATCTTGATATGCCACACCTGTGAGGTGGATGGATTATCTCGGTAGGCCTTTTGTGTACATTGAAAAAGTCTTAGATCTTTGAGGTCAGCTCATGAAAAATGGAGGCAAAAACAAAAGTGTTGCGGTTATAATTTTGTTAAGTGTAGATTGAATGTAACCAGTTTTTAATAATATCGCTCTAATATGTGGACGTCTTCTCTCACTTCCTGAAATGTTTCTTCTATTCAATTCTTCTACTAGCTTACCACCATTGTGGGTTGTATTGTTTTACTCATCTTCCTGTAAATTGGGGGAACTAATGTGGGCAGTATTGAATGTTACCACATTACATGACCATGTCCTTTACAGTAGCAAAAGAGAAAATGTTTGTGTTTACTTTTTCTTGATTTACTGAAGAGAACACAAGTGATGCTCGCCTCCACAATGCTAGGGAGAACTGTGGACAGACATGAAAGCTGGAAAAGATTTTTAAAAGCATCCGTTGTCATCAGATTACAAAGGCATTATTACAGATAAATGATCCCTCAGATTAAATACTGCACATGATGACTGTATTTCATCTATTGGATTAGATAATCTCATTTCTCATTGAGCATAATGGATGAGACTGGCTTATATTAAATAAGCCAGTTTGTTGTTAGTACAATAGCATCTATACAGGGACAATGTGCTTTCAGAGGATTATTAAAAAATGAGCTTGTGAAGCCAATCACATCAACGACAAAAACAAAAACAAACAAAAAAACAGCAATCCTGATAGTAACTAGCTTGGATAACCACTCCAATCCAACTACATACAGAAAGCGATTTAGGGCCCAAGCCTTGAAAAGTCGGCTATCGCGCGATAGTCTTGCTTTTTTCTTATCAGTGCAAAAGAAACTCAAAATACTCTGTTAATTTTGATCTTACATATTAAGTGTTGTACATCATTAGATCCTGATAAGTGTCTTTTTTTTGTGGATACTCACAATAAAAACAAAGTGTTGTGCTTTTCGCAAAATAAAGAAAAATAAACATGATGCGCGTTTTGCTTTTACTCTGTGAGTGAAGTCCATTCTGAAACGCGTCCGAAGATTAACTGTAACTTAGGGGTTACTTGTCATACAGGCACGAGTGTTTTTCCATAATGAAGCTTGAACTCTCTTCTTTTAAATGAATTAATTTATATAAAAAAAACAAATATTCTCAGTTTATGTAATCTGTATGAAAAGAGAAAGATGTCAGTATTTTTCTTTCCAGCTCATTATACTGTGAAGTGTGACCCTGCCCCTGCAACACCTCACAATTTAATAAGAGGGCGCTCTCCACTTGAGATACTCGCTTGAGTTTCTTACAGTCCCCCCGCAGTAGCAGTTCTGACTTATTTGGGGCCCTAGGTGAAATAAGACATTCTGATTGGTTGATAACTTCTGGCAACATTAAATCCTGTATCCATCTTATTTTGGAACACTGAATGAACCTATTTTATCTGAATGTGCAAGACTTTCAATTCATTAACTGCTATAGACAAACAACTTGAAGAAAAACAAAAGGCATTAAAAGGTAAAACTATTTGTGCTACAAGCCAGTGCGTTTCATTATAATAAATAATAATACTATAAAAAATAAGACTACAAATAACAGTTTGCAATATCAAACAGTATAACAGACTTTCATCAATGCACAAATCAGTTGTGGTAAACAGAAGCTCAAGCATTTTTGTTTAATGTGCGAGAACTAATGAGGTTCATTCTCGTGTTACACAGCATGTTTGAGCTTCCGCAAGAACCAATAAGGTTCTCGCATGTCAAGCAGGTTCGGTTGAGCTTCTGTTTATGTTCACTGATCATCAATGTTTATGTGAATAGAAGACTAAATTCAATCTGTTCATCATATAAAGCGAACGAGTCTCTTCAGAAAATTTGGACTAAACCACTCAATTCATATGATTAGTTTTACAAACTTTTTGAAGCGTCAAAGTGGTAATTGCATGGCTGCCAATGGAGGAACAATCACTCAGATTTAATTAAAAAGTCTTGAATAAGTTTAAACTATCCCTTTAAAACTCATCTTTGATAATCCAAGACATACATTTTTTTTTTTTAAACAACTGAAAATTTCTTCATCCCTTAAAATAGCCTCGCTTCATTTAGTATACGCGGACCATGAATATGCAAACTAGTCCCTGCCTCCACTCACTCACACCACCTGATCCACCTGGCCGACAGTAGTAAACGCTACACAATGCCTAGCAAATGGAAATATTGGTTTAATTCAATTATATATTTTTGAACCAGAAATTAAAGCATTTTAAAACATCACAATAAAAACTTGATTTCACCCCAGGGGGCCTTTAAATAACGCTCATATTCACAAGCATTTAAGAGAAATCAACAGGATGGATGTACAGATCAATGTCACTCACCCTTTGTAATAAAGAATAAATTCAACTGCTACATCAGGATCATCATCATTATACATCATCGATGATGATCTCACCCTCCTGATGCTATGCAAATGAAGGAAAGAGGAAAATGACCTAATTAACTGAATTTCTTTATACTAGAAACTGCTCAAATGAAGGTCAAAAAGGTCTGTGAAGAAAACTTGCTGTATGAATGACTGTAATTGTGTAATCCTTCAGAGAGAGTAACGGGAAAGCTCGTTTTTGACAGGACTGCTGAACAAATAGACTGGATTGCATAATATTAAGCAATCCAGTAAAAATGTATCTGATAACCTCCCCACATTCAGCAGCAGACTCCGTCTACGTACATTTTCGATCCAGAAAGGTGTGGTAGTACTTTATAGGCTCAGTTACACTTAAATAATACATTATCATATTTATGTTGGTTTTCAACCTCACATGAAGAGAGCTTTATTAAGTACTAATTAAAAACTGTGTATAATTACAATCATATTTGGGTTGAGCAGTTACAACTAATAACTAGTTATCTAATTTATTGTAAAGTCATGCGAGTGGTTTGTTTTTCCTGCAGGATTTTCAATGTATGCTCCACGTGATCTGCTGACTGATAATGGAAAACTGACATTCATCCCTTTAGCACTTCTTGAAATTATTCAGGTTGGTCGGGAACGAGCAGGCTTTAAAATGGCATTGAATATGTGAATAGAAATATTCTGTGGTGCAACAAATACTATTTCAAGGGCCTGCTTCAGTTCAAGGCCCTTCAATAAAACAAAAGCATGCTTTTATTTTGTGTTCAGCTGCATCCTTCACATGAATCTAGTCTAAAAACACCATTCAACAAGACCTTCGGATTTGAAAACTGAGGTTTTCAAATAACAAAACCCATGTTCAGGGTATAACACAACATGGACGGACTATTTTATGTTGCTGCCGATGATTAATATTAATGCATAGATGTATTATCAAGCTTTTCGATATTTTATTAACTACGACTAAATATAAATGTTTTCAAAAAATACATCTTACTGCACTGTAAAAAGCGATCAGTTGACAACTTAAAAAAGAGGGGAAACCAGTTGCAATAAAATTAAGTAAAAAAACTTTATGCGTAATTGAACAAATTAAGTTATGTGAACTTGACAATTCCACAACTTATTTTTTTCAATTGCGCATGGTTTATTTACTAAATTAAGGTTACCGGTTTCCTCACTTTTTTAAGGCAAGTCAACTTACCACTTTTTACATTTATATACCAATAACATTAATATTTTGAATTAGCATTTATATTTTCAATTTTAATTCTTGTGTCAATTGCTTGTCAATTATTCGTTTTATAAATCTATATTTTTATTTAGCTTCATTTTTATTCCAGTTTTAGTTATTTTAGTGCTTCAACTTAAACCATTTTTTTATTTTAGTTAAGTGCCAAGGCAACACTTATTTTATTATTACTTGAGCAAGTTTTTCATCTAATGTTTATATTTTAGCTTTATTTCAATTAACGAAAAAGGATTTCGTTTGGAAAAAAGTTTTAGCCAACAATGTCTTAGTGTGCATTCAAGTTTTACACAATCTCAGCCTTAATCGGCATGTGCTTGTGTGTTGGCTGTGTTCAGACAGGTAACTGCACCTCAAGCAGAGAATGTTGAAAATGTGAGTGTCGTAATCATAGGAAACCTTGACGAGCACAGACATGGATAAAGAAGAGAAAATGACAAAGGGAGTCTCACAAAACACTAGTTTGCCATCAATCAGGAGCTCAAATTGTAAAAGCAGATGCAGTAAGAAGAATCTGGAAAGACAATTCAACGCAGACAAATAAAGAAACAACACCAGGTTTTTTTCCCCCAACATTTTTTGTATTTCATTTTACTTTCATTTTTAATGGAGCGATACATCAACATAATTCGAGATTTATAGAGGCCTCGCAATACAAGTACTTGACACAAACTCCTCCTTGCCCTCTTTTAATAGCTATTAAGAAAAAAAAGATCTTAAACATTTTTAGTAGATTCTGCAAGATATGTTTGGAATTTGCAACAGAAGCCCTCCTATAACGGGGTCAGTGGTCCGAACGCCCCAATTCCTCTCCCGTATGAAACAAAACCCTGCCCCTTCCACCCCAAACCCCTGACTGTCTCACACCAGACATCCCCTTTTAAATTAAACATGAAGGAAACTAAAACTAAATAGTTTGCAGAGGCTCATAACATAAAACAAAGACTTGAAGAGACAAACACTTAAAAAGAGGACTCGAAAAGGTGGTCATGGGGTCATGATGATCTTTTGGTACCTGTTTAAGGATGTAGGCCTCCCTCATATCGGTTTTATGTCGCAAAGAGTAAAGCGTTAACAGGTGTTTTTTTTGTCTTTTCTTTACATGACTGCATCGCCGATTTGAGCACCCACCTCTTAAGCGAATGCATAGGCAATGATCATATACAATCAGCAGTAGTTTTTTGTCAATGATCAAAAGCCATATATTACATTAAAACACTGATTTTTCTTTGGATGAAATTTACTTTAAATACAGTTATGTTAACATGTAGGTTTACGCTAGTCAAGTCTCGTATTACGATGCGCCATGAAAACGGAGTATTGCGCAAGGCATACAGAACCTGAACTGCTTGCAGCGTTAAATTAAGCAAAAAATGTGCGAGCGACTGCCTCAATGCCTGCACATAGAACTCTCGCTATAATTATTAGCATGGCACATGACCTCAAACGTTTAGCGTACAGGAAGTCAGAGTCTTTGCGCAGCGAAATCTCCATTCGCCGGATTTTATGCAATGATAACGGTACAGTGTAGAAAAGGAAAAAAAAAAGCAGAAAACAAAAGGTCTGAAAAGACGATGTGGTAAACAGTTCTTGCAAAACCTGTCCTTCTCAAAACACTCAGTATAGTAAAAGCAATCAAAATAACATTGTTTTACTTTAGGTAAAAGCAAAAGATGAGGCTTTAGTCAATCATATGCGTGGAAAATGGTCCACTAGAGAATACAGGCGTTTAGAAGAGCGTTCTGCTCAGCTCGCTGAAGATACTTACAAGTTTGTTGATGCAAACCTTTATAGGTACAAAAATTAGACAAATTGAAAAACAATTAAATAGGGTTTAATGTTAAAAACATCCAACTGGTGGGCTACAATGGTTTTGTAGAAACAGAAAATAAAAAAAGGCAAGCGAGACTTTTCGGTTTAACTTATTTCATTTAGCCGAAATGAGACAGGATGTAAGGCATGTATGCTCCTTTTTCTGAGATGCTTAACGTTTCACCTCATCCAATCACATTTAACATATACATTATGGGCGGCAAGAAAAATGTGTGTAAAATCATGGCAGTTAAACCGTGCCTTTTACCACTATGGTTCTAACAAAATGCATCTAAAAGTGTTCGAAATTATGGCAGAGGCCGATAAAAGCGTGACTGACTACGAATCGAAGGGAAAAACTAAAGAAAAAAAACAAGCTCCTCCAACCATCTTGCGAGATGGCTTTTGCTTTTTTCGCCTTATTGATTACAAATCAGTATAGTAATTTCAGTTATGAACAGGAAAAAGAAAACAAATGAAACGAAGTAAACATTACATTTGGTTGAGGGAACACTTGAATGTACATGTACATATAAATGTGTCAACACTTGTTATTAATGCACTCCCCATAGCTATAATTGGCATTATGAAGTTATTTTTTCACATCGTTTCAATAAAACTTTTTTTTTGTTTTGCATCAACAATTATCATACTTGCTTTGGGTATTCACAAATAAGCATTCTATAGAATTATGCCGGCCAAAAAATTCCTTTGCCAAGCGCACAAACAACGATAACGTAATTCTGCCGAGCAAGTCTTGGTTTAAAAAAAAAAGAAAAAAAAAAGTCTGTAATGTCTATAAATCTAATTTATAAACGTAAATTTACAAAATGGATTTTTTTTTGTGTTTGTTTTTTTTAAACTACTGAATCTAAGATGACCTTACACCACCCCAATGCTATGTCTATATATATATATTCTGTTTATGTACACATGTAATATTCATCACGTATGTATTCATTCATCTTAATTTTTCCACCATTACAGATCTTACATTTCTTATCATCTATATCAATAAATAAATAAGAACCATGGTTTGTTTTTCACTACGCCCTCTTCATGGTATTGTGCGAGTCTCCCCAAAATGGTCCTGGAGAGTTTTGCATGTAGGGGGCATCACCTCTACCAAAAAGAGAAAGAATGAGAGGAAAACAGAGGGAAAACGAAAAAAAAAGAGAGACAAAAAGGAAAGGATGAGGGAGAGCGCTAGGTAGCTTCTGGGTTACTACGCCTGTGCGTTGGTGCCGTTCTTGTCGGGGGAATTGGCTGCGTTGATGGAGTTGGCAGTGCCGTCTGGCTGCACGCTGTCCCTGCGCGGAGGCATTCGCTCGTTTATCCGGTCCAGTCCACGTGCTTCTTCGAAGCTTTGGATCTTGTGTTGAGGGTTGAAGCCTTGGATGGCTGGAAGTATGGAAGAACGAAGTTAGATAATGCTTATGAAGTGACATACAACAATGACAATGTGTGCTTTCGTTTTAGGCATTACTGGTATCCTTGTGCATATTACCGAGTCAGTTTACAGATTACACTAGCTTTAAGATTAAATAAGCTGCGTTCATACCCCATGTCGTCATTACATCATCAACACCATCAATGCCAAAATTAATCTTTAGGGGACTGGTGGTACAGCGATCATGTGGTACAAGTCGGATCTCTCAGAAAAAGAAAAAAGTCTACAAGTTGTAATTACAAGTTTTAAAATGACCTGAACACTTTTTACAAGTCGGCATCTCGTAATTACGGGAATTATGACATGGGGTGATTGCACCGTAAGATTTGAGACTAGATTTTCAAAACATCCCAAATGGGCTGTACAGTTATCTTTCAAACTGATAAAAATTATTGGAAATTAAACTGAAATTGCGATATGGGTTTTTAAAATGTAAATGCTGCGATTGAATTAAATAAATGTACGATGTGTTTCAGAGTGAAGTGTGTCTTTCACATGCAAACAGCTCAGTTCACAGGAAATGCCACACAAATTTGGCTCTGAGCTTGGGTTGCTTATAACGTGCATTTGGGAACGCAACATGCACCAGCCATCTTACCAAATTTGTAATGAGAAGCGCTTATAAACCAGCTATGCAGGCTTCCTACGGTTTTCCGCCAAAATAAAAGCTTGGTGGTTAAATGTTTGAAAATGAAGTAAGGGATAAATACTATTGTAATTTTACAGTGATAAATCACAATAGCAACATTCATTATTTTGGTTAAAAAAATTTTTTTGTAATAATAATAATAATAATAATTATTACTACTACTATTTTATATGCACAGCAAACCTGGAGCTTTAAAAAAAAAAAAACTTTGCAATTAATTGCAATTAGTCTAAGCATGCAGTCCTACATTAACTTATTAGACATGAACATTTCCAGTCACTAAAGTCGCATGACTACTAAGAGAGGGCTGTTCTTCCCCAAAAAGTACCCAAAAAAGGTTGATGAAAAAGCTAAAACCAAGCATGAAAAACGTTGAGGGCATACAGTAAGGATACGACTAGTTCAGATAGCATTCACCAGAAAAAAGCTGATGTACCCACGTCAAGCCTGACATTAAAGGCAAAAACAGGCCTAGATTTGAGTTGAGTTTATCTGTGAGTTCTTTGGTCAGGAAGTGAAACTGATAAAAACAAAGATTCAGTCTCATGCTGTGGTCTGCTCACACCCCTGCCTCTGGCTTCCCCCTTTAAACAGCTGTGACTGAAGCGCTGGCGTTCACAATTGAGAGACTTTTTGAAACGTCCTCTCTCAACGGGCAGATCTACCAAAGTTTATCCTGGGACAAAGAGATAGTTTACCCAAAAATAGAAATACAGTCATCATTTGTGTAATTTTTATCCGTTTTGTGGCGCAGAAATTACATGTCACCTTTAAATGCAAAAAAAGACGAAATGCAACAAAACAACACAAAGGAACAACAAACAAATATCTCAACGTGCAAATCAAACTAAATTGCTAGCTTTATAAGTAACAAGCATGTGAACTACATACTCACAAATAAATAATGATATTTGTGACTACAAAAGGACGAAATGCACACGAACGACAGACAGTAAATCACAGGGGGAGGGTAACAGACAGACAACACTAAGAAGGTTTCACAGATGTCTTGCATACCTTGTGCTTCCTCTGCTTCTATGGTGGCTGTGTAAGCATGAGTAGTAGTGCCATGCCCAAAACGAACGGGGAAAGAAAGTGAGTCAAGTTATCAATGCAATCACAAGTACATTCAAACCCCCTCCCTGTTGCCCATTCATTCATCTTCCCCTCCCAACATCAGCCCAAACGCTTCACATGCCAAAGGAAGAAACCTAAAAGCGGTTAGTTTAGCTGCGTCATCCAGAACATAAACAGATTTCAAAACTAGTTTTTACTTGGTGAGGTTTGTTTTTGAGAATCCATGCTTTTGAACCTGAGACGCAAGGCCTTCTGAACGACTCTTGACATGGACAGAGTCTATTTTTACAGCTGAAGGTATACAATAGCCAAACAAGGAGAGGCTTTCGCCGTAAATACGCCATGCACTGTCCTGTATATGTATGGAGACAGTTTATTTGTGGCCTTCACAGGAAGATGAGAGACGAGGCAGCTTTGAGCGATGTGTTGTTTTATTTCTATTTTCAGCTTCTGAAGAATCCTTTTATTTACATCCCCTCCCCCAGTGCACCATCTACACGTTACAATCACAAGGCGGTGTTGTATTATATTGTGCCTTGACGTTTGACCAATAGAGCAAGGCCTTTCAAAATGAAATGCCATAGACTCCTAAATATGAAGAGTCTTTCAGTGCATTTTCCACTAATAAATACCCTTTTATACTATGACTGCATGGAAAATATTTTTCTTTTTCTTTGATATATATTGTGAAATGAAATGAAAACAATTTCACCAGATGACTTGAATAGATCTATTTGAAAAGAACGAATCATTCAAAAATGATTTAGGTTATTTTGTAGGGGAGATGATAATCTGCATAGAAAATAAATTACATGTAGGGATGCGATGCAATATTCTGTTAGCCATGATGGTTTTGAATTGCTTTAAAATATGATTTAAATGACTTAAAGGAAAATACAGTTAAGTGCAAAATGTGCAGCGCAAGTCTGTCATATGGGCAACATAAAATTATAATGAGAACATTATAATTATGTGCTTGGGACATGGCTTTTAATGGCGAGACTTGTTTTTGTAATCAGGCTCTCAAAAATTAAATGCATTTGAATTTAGATTTATCGGCTTTCAAATATAAAGAATTATCGGTATCGGCCAAAATTTTAACATCTGTGCATCCCTAATTACATGCATAGATCAATACAACAGAACAAAAATACAAATGTTTTATATTTTTCAGTTAAGTCTAACTATTCATATACAGAAATTGAATCAAATGTAAATTACACTACATAGTCTAACAAATATTAATTATATTTAATTTATACATTGAGGCTACAAAAGTGATTTTCCCTGTCTTTGTTTGATTAACAGCAGCCGGTTTATTCGGATGCTGTCTTCAATATAATGGTACACTTCCGTTTTCTTTTTCAATTGTTTACGTTTACACTGCGTTTACAAGGACAGTCGCCAAGTAGGGTATTTTGACGTGTATGTGTCTGTTTAAGCACAAAAAGACGAGAAAGAGACCTGAATTCTGTGTTTGCATGCTGTCTGCGCACAGAAAACAATGCACAAGCTCCAAATTGAATTCTTTTTCACGTGTTCTTGTGCTTATTCGTTTTAAACTCATTTGAATGTATAAACTGAGGCCTTAAATAGCCTCATACTTTCACTCTGTGATGGTTAAACTTTAAAATTCATATGCAAATCACATACATTCTGAACCAGGCGGGGCTGGTGCGTACGGATCACGGATCAACTACGATCCCAACATACTTGACACCACACATCCTGCCATGTGACAGCACTTATTTGAAAAAATATTTTTTAAAGTCTATGCTTTAGAAAACAAAACCATTTAAAATGAGCAGTTTTGGCAGAAAGGTGGCCTAGGAGTTTCATAGGAGTGCAGTGCTCAGACATGTTAAGCTATTGTGCCCATATGGGAAGCAAGCCAATTTATTCACCCTAACAAACAAAAGTGTTTTGAGCATGTGAAATTAGTCACTGTGATATCAGTGTGTTTCCAAGTGAGTGAGTGGTGTTTAGCACATTGCTATGATGTTTCTAGGAAGGGCAACTAGTTTCATCAAAAATAAACCTGACCATGTTAATGTGGCTGTGAGTAGGAGGGCAGCAGGATGCAGCAGGCTGGTGAGTTTTTACATTAAAGGCCAGGAGAGGAAGCGTGGCACACCGACAGGCGCTGGCTAAATTGGGTCATATTGCGTCATAGTCATAAGCTCACAGGAGCCCCTCTCACTGTGAAAGCATCACCCGCAGCAGCTCCTTGGCACTCGCTATGATCTCAGCGGTGCTTGGAAGTTTTTTAGGTCCCTGTCAGGGCAGGAAATCTGAAACGTGTTGATTGAAATCCCCTTCACGACCAAACCCTTCTAAAATCTTCCCCCTCTCTAAACGATATCACTTTCGATGATGGGTGTGTTGCACCGTGAGAGAGGCAGAGCTGCCGGGCAAGGCGGTGACAGCAACAGGGTGAGAGAGAGTTATAGACAGAAAGACTGAGAAAGAAAGAGCGTAACAGGAGCAGGGGGTTGGTGGAGAGCCGGTTACACCCTCCACAACACCCCTCAATAAGGCCAGGAGCAAGACTTACCGCTCTGTAGAGTCTGTCTGCCTCCTGAAAGGACACCCAGAGGCAACGTCCCAGTAGGGGTCAAGCCCTTTAACTGCAACACACTCTCGTTCTCCTCTCTGAAAATACAGATTTTCTGTATTTACATCAATTACTAATAAAAGGGTTCACAAAGACAAAGGGTTTTGAAATGTGCAAAGCTCTCATTGTATTCACCAAGGTTTCATGTGGACTTTAATTATTTATTTATGAAAATTGTATAAGGTATTAATGGTATTAATTCATCGACTCGAAATTGTCATGTGGTCCAACCAGTAAAAATAAATAAATAAAAATTAAGACTTATTGACCATGACACAGTCATGAGTTTTTCCAAATAAATAAAAAAATTTCCCTAATTTTTACAGAACACACTGTAAAAATGCTACAGTAAAAACATGTTCATTGATCAAATGTAAGTTAGCTTACCATAAATAGTGAAAAACTGTAAACGGTTTAACATCGCATTATGCGTAATTTTAATGTAAAAAAAAAAGGATATTCTCTACTCAACTTTCAGAATTCTCTACTTAACATCACATTTGATGAAAGTGTTTTATAAATGATTTTGTTTCTGCTTATTTTTGTTGTCAGTAATCTACATTTAGTGTGCTTATGTACATTTATTTTAGATTTTATTACATACATTTTGTTATTTAGTTATTAAAGGGGTAGTTCACCCAAAAATGAAAATTCTGTCAGTATTTACTCGCCCTCATGTTGTTCCAACCCCGTAAGACCTTCGTTCATCTTCGGAACACGAATTAAGATATTTTTGATGAAATCTGAGAGCTGGATCACTCCCGTATAGACTTCTTAAGGGATTGAATCTTGCCAGCGCCGAAAAGTTATTAAAGACATTGTTAAAATAGTCAATCTTAAGTTTATCAAACGACGAGAGTACTTTTTGTGCGCAAAAACAAACAAAAATAACGACTTTATTTCAACTATTAATTTCCTTCTCTGTGGGCCTCGAGTCAGTTCACTAGTATAACAGGTTAAGCTTCTGTTGTTGTACGTCACACGCATCACCCACATGACCAGCGTCGGCCAATAGTGAGCCTACGTGTGACGTAGCTCTACGCTATTACACTACGTTAACTGACTATAGGCCCACAGAGAAGGAAATGAATAGTTGAAATAAAGTCGTTATTTTTGTTTGTTTTTGCGAACAAAAAGTATTCTCGTCGCTTGATAAACTTAAGATTGAGCCACTGTAGTCACTTGGACTAATTTAACGATGTCTTTAATAACTTTTCGGGGCTGGCAAGTTTCAATCCCTTAGAAGCCTATGGAGGAGTATGGAGGAGTGATCCAGCTCTCAGATTTCATCAAAAATATCTTAATTCATGTTCAGAAGATGAACGAAGGTCTTACGAGATTGGAACAACATGAGGGTGAGTAAATACTGACAGAATTTTCATTTTTGGGTGAACTATCCCTTTAATTGCATTATTTTATTTTACCGTTTTACTGCGTTTTACCCTGATGGTGTTTTGTCTTTGTGTGTGTGACCCTGTACAGCATCTACAGCACACCCCTCACATTTCAGCAAAAAATTTAGTATATCTTCTCAACGGACAATCCTATAGAAATTAAACTTGGATAGATTTTTAGAGTAGTCAATGTGCTGCTTGTATATTGTATATTTACTGTCCTCTGAAAATAACTCAACATACAGTCATTATTGTCAAAATAGCTGGCAACAAAAGAGAGTACACCTTAAGTGAACATGTCAAAACTGTCCAAAGTGTCAAATTTTGTGTGAGCACCATTTGTTATCTAGCACTGCCTTAATTCTCCTAGGCATGGAGTTCACCAGAGCTGCACAGGTTGTTGCTGGGATCCTCTTCCACTCCTCCATAATAACATCACGGAGTTGCTGGATGTTAGACACATGGTGCTTCTCCACCTTCAGCTTGAGGACGCCCCACAGGTGCTCAATAGGGTTCAGGTCTGGAGACATACTTGGCCACTCCATCACCTTCAGCTTCCTCAGCAAGGCAGTTGTCATCTTGGCGGTGTGTTTGGGGTCGTTATGCCGTTCGGCCCAATTTCTGAAGGGAGCGCATCATGTTCTGCTTCAGAATGTCACAGTATGTGTTGGAATCCATGTTTCCCTAATTGAAGTTTCCCCAGTACCAGCAGCACTCATGCAGCCCCAGACCATGATGCTACCACCACCATACTCGACTGTAGGCCAGACACAATGTTCTTGGTACTCCTTACCAGGGCATCGCCACACATTCTGGACACCATCTACGGCCATGCAAACCGACTTGTTGCAGTTTGCGGTGTATGGTCTGAGCACTAACAAGCTGACCTTCCACTTCTGCAACCTCTCAACTATGCTGGCAGCACTTATGTGTCTGTTTCTTGACGCCAGCTTCTGCACCTGACGCACAGCACGAGGACTCGACTTCTTTGATTGATCCTCGCGAGGCCTGTTCCGAGTGGAACCCGTATTGGAAAACCTCTGTATGACCCTGGCCTGTACTGTAACTTAATTTCAGGGTGTAATTAATCTTCTTATAGCGTAGGCCATCTTTGTGGAGAGCAACAATTCTAATTCTCAAACCCTTCGAGAGTTATTTGCCATGAGGTGCCATGTTGAAAATCCAGTGGTCAGTATGAGAGAATTGTACTCAAAGCACAAATTTTTAACTGCTCTAATAAAAGATACACAAATTAATATGGTCCTGTCAAGGAGACAAAAACATGAACATGATCAATAGGACATGTGGCTTTGCATGGTTAAACGACGTACAGCTATTATCACTTAGGGTGTACTCACTTTTATTGCCAGGTATTTTGACAATAATGACTGTATGTTGAGTTATTTTCAGAGGACAGTAAATATATACTACTATTTAAGAAGCACATTGACTACTCTAAAATATATCCAACTTTAATTTCCATAGTATTGTCCCTTGAGAAGATATACTAAAATGTTTGCTGAAATGTGAGGTATGATATTGAACTGACCATGTTTTATGGTCAGGTTGCTACAATGAACCAATTCATCATGAGGTTTTATATTGTGCCACCTGTATTATTGTTGTGGTTATCAGTGTTTTTTTAAGGCAAAAATACAGATTTTAGTAGTTAAAGTAGGTATGTATTAAATAATATATATATATATACAGGCATCATGTAAAGCTGGAAACAGTCACAGTATTTTTTTTTCTGGCAATCACAGCTGCAAGTTTTTTTTTTGCTGTTAGTATAACAGGATATATTTTACAGTGGGAAACATCTCTGTTGTGCAGAAAGGAGTGTGTCCGTGTCAAATTCCTGGCCATGAGGGATTTGTATGTGAAGTGTGTATATTCACCTAAGAACAGAGAAAACTCTGGCCATCTTGCCAATGGCACGAATCTTATTTCGGATCACCTCCTTGCGGACTGCCGGGGTGCCACCTGCCACAAACGGGGAGGGATAGAGGAAAACAAAAATAGAGAGAAAGAAGGTTAGAGTCCAGTTTCATTGATAGCACATGGGGACAAATTTGCTTTATATCCGTCTACTTAAAATTAGTTCATAAAATTTACAAGACAAAGTTTTATCCAGAAAAAAATTTATAAAGTAAAGAGGTAAATAAACATCATTACCTGCAAAGTGCAAGCTAGTCCTAAATTGATGGCTAGAGTCATAAATACTGCAGATAAAATGAGGCATTACAGCCTGAATCCCATTAGGAATAAATAAACCCCATTTCAAAACTCATAGGCTCACAGACACACAGAGGAAGTGTGTCAGGCCAAGTTAAAATTATGCACCATTCAAAAAAAAAAAAAAAAGGACAAATCAAATGGGCATCAAGAACAGTAAATGGGACACTGTATTCCTTCATGACAGCTCCTCGGATGTGTGCTCAGAATGGGTTCATCTGGTTTCATTACAGCAAGAGAGGCATCACTGTACTTCATGGGTCTTACATTAAAGGGTTAGTTCACCCAAAAATGAAAATTATGTCATTAATGACTCACCCTCATGTCGTTCCAAGCCCGTAAGACTTCCGTTCATCTTCGGAACACAGTTTAAGATATTTTAGATTCAGTCCGAGAGCTTTTTGTCCCTCCATTCAAAATCTATGTATGGTATACTGTCCTTGTCCAGAAAGGCAATAAAGACATCATCAAAGTAGTCCACGTGACCTCAGGGGGTTACTTAGAATTTTTTGAAGCATCGAAAATACATTTTGTTCCAAAAATAACAAAAACAATGACTTTATTCAGCATTGTATTCTCTTCCGGTTTTGTTGTCAATCCGCGTTCACGAGGCCAGTGACGCTGCTGACGTAAGACGCTGCTGACGTGTATCTGGTGCGTCCGTGTATTCAGGCTCAAATAAACATGTCTGGTTAAAAAAAATGCAAGTCTTCCCCTGTGTCGAAATCCTTAGACATGTTTGCAAAGATTGTTTTGTTTACAGCGTGCGTCTCCCTCAGACTGTAAACGAAGCTCGGACGCACCAGACACACGTCAGCAGCGTCTTACGCCAGCGGACTCATGAAAGCGGATTGACAACAGAACCGTAAGAGAATACAATGCTGAATAAAGTCGTCGTTTTTGTTATTTTTGGAACAAAATGTATTTTCGATGCTTCAAAAAATTATAAGTAACCCACTGAGGTCACATGGACTACTTTGATGATGTCTTTATTGCCTTTCTGGACAAGGACAGTATACCGTACATAGATTTTCAATAGAGGGACAAAAAGCTCTCGGACTGAATCTAAAATATCTTAAACTGTGTTCCGAAGATGAACGGAGGTCTTACGGGCTTGGAACGACATGAGGGTGAGTCATTAATGACATCATTTTAATTTTTGGGTGAACTAACCCTTTAAGAGCAGCATTTCATTTCGAATCACTGACATGATTGAATGGAGACCCAGTTGAGGTAGTTTTTGAAAACGTTTAGGGCGATGCATGTTTAGCTAGAAGGTTTGTAATAATTTTGATAATTTAAAAAATAAACAAAAAGAACATGCTTTGAAGGCATTCATGATGTACAAACTGAGCACAGTCTATGTACTTCCTGTCTCTGCAGTGTTATATGCATCAAACAGCTAAAACAATAAAGCAGGATGCCCATTTAATCACACAACGCAGAACACGAAGTTCATATTTAAAGCAACTTTCACACGAGAATATAGTGTCCTAAATAGAATATATGGGTTATTCACGGAGGACTAATGCACACTAATCAGAGAACTATTATTTGATGAGATGAGGGGCATGCGGATATATATTTAACAGAGCTGAAATCCATTTGAGGAGAAAAAAGAAAGGGAAGAAAGGAGACATTTTAATGCGAGAAGGCTAATGGGGCACACTTTTTGTTACATTTAAATTCAAGCAAATGTTGATTACATTATTATTGCTGAGTGGAAAGTAAAAAATCGTACTAAATATTTTTATGATATACAAAAATCTTTCAGTCTGGGGTGAGTAATTATTATTTTTTTTTAGCAAGGATGCATTAAATGATCAAAAGTGACAGACATTATTAATATTACAAAAGTTCATATTTTAAATAAATGTTGTTCTTTTGAACTTTCTGTTTTATATTAATGACATTAGGCAATCATTACAGTTTTCTTAAAGGAAAAACAGATAATTTTAGAATTAGCATTAAAAATAATTGTTTTTTACTTTGTTTGTCAAAATATTTAAACTTTATATTAGTTAAGGAGTCGTTTTTGCTGTGGTATCGAAATTGGAATCAATAATTGTTAAATTTCACTGGTATCTAAAATATTAAATAACCTTTTATGTATTTTGTGGAGGGGCAAGTAAAAATCTGAACCAGTTTTTAAAAATCTTTAGCAATCTTTGATCCCTGATCCCTCACCTCTAAAAAGAAGTGGTATTCATTTAAACTGAATTTATTTGGAGTAAAATAAATAAATAAAAAAGCTACAGTGCAGTAAAACAGCTTTACATGTTCTTACCTTCACATGTGTCGTCTCCCTCTGACATAAGCTCATCATCTGAGCAGATGTTTAACACGTTGACCAGCATCTCTGTTACTGAAGGCACATGAGAGAAGACATTACATAGACCAACATATGCTCTCTGAACCAAAAATTGGCATACTTCTATTTATTACACGCTTAGGCTCTAATACTACATACATGATATGATTCATAGTGTTCAACATAATGTCTATTGCCATTTTGTACAGATATGTATTTGCTTTATCCATCGCTTAGTTAGCAGATGTTTTGTCTAAATGTTTCCTTGAGGATCAATAAAGTAAACCATCAGAACTGAAAAATCGTATAACTCTTTTTTAAAACCACATCCCATAATTCTGCAAATGCACTTCTGATAAGTGTCAAAATCAAAGAGACTAAGCTGTTCCCATTTGCTATTTACCTTTCTCCCCGACGAAGGGCAGTGACCACGTGAACACATCCATGAAGTTGGGCAGCCAGTATGGGTGAGGGGAGCAATTGAACTGCCGAATGTTCATAACGTTGTTCTCGTATTTCAACACAGCAGCTTATGGGGTGAAAGGACAAAAAAATCTGAAAGTATGTTCTGATTTTGTGAGACTTAATTTTTAATTAATTTTGAAAAAGAGATTTTTTTTTTGTGACATTTTCATTTCAGCAAAACTGGCTTACCTTGAGAAATTGCATAAGGCTAGAAATTAAACTGCACACCATGATAGCACAGGCTCAAAAGCTTTCGAGTTCTTACCTTTATTGTTATACACATCTAAGTAGTTTGGTGCAGAGAAGATTGTGATTAATGAGGGGAAGCCTGTCGTCTGACTTTTTCTGTACATTCGATACCTAAGAAGGTCAGTGAAATGGGACCGAAATTGTCAGCAGTTCATTTAGAAAGAGCTGTTAAAATTGAATTGTAGCTCTTGCTGCAACTAGCCTGGTTTAAGAGTGTGCTGTGCAGTGGACTCACCCTGCATCTTGGGCTTCGTGTGCTCTTATAACTGACAACAAGTTATTATTCATCAAAAAGTCACATACTGCAGGGTAGCTGTTAGAGACGGAGAGAGGTGTAATTAGCGATTCCAGCAGTCCATCATTCAAAACGCCATGACTAACATTGAGAGGTGCGACTGTGAACAGGGACTGAGTAGGCAGCTATCGAACAAATGTGCATGTGGGTAGGCTGTCAGCTGGAGTACCTGTAGAAATAGGAACATCCTCTCACACTGTTGTGACAAAAGTGCTCGGAGCTCTTTTCGCTGCCGTAGTCCTCACCAGGGTCAGACCACAGCAGGTCGCACATCGGCCCGAAAGCTGGCGGCTCTTTAAACCGGTCTAACTGCAGAGCAAAGCAAACAATCAGACCATCCTATCCATCACTGCAACAATACAAGCTCAATCTGTTTGAATACGCTTAATCTACATGATCTGTGAGGGATAACTAAAAGAACAAATCACAAATCATCATCTTGTTCAGGCCAGCGCCAATTTCGTTGATGAATAATTTGTCATCAGTTGTCAACGACATTTTATCCCTGACGAAAACGAGATAAAATAAAATTCAGAATTGAATTACAGAAACTATGCCGAAAATCTATTTACATTTTTGTCAGATAAAAACAAGATGAAAATGTTGGGGAGGGACGATTTTGGGAAGAGATCCACTCAGAACTAATGTCAAACATTTGAATTGTAATGTGCTTATCAACCTGACGGGTTGACATAAGGTGGCATACACTTGCTGCATGTCTCATACAAAAAATTTAAATGTCTGGGAGAAAGAGAAGAGCAGATATATGGATAAATCTGAAAAAGGGTGATGATGTAAAAAAGAGCTCACACAGAAAGCCGCCTCTCAAAAGCCAGGGGCCAGCTTCACAAAGATAGACTTTGACTATGGCTTAGATATAGTGGATAGTCAGACTTCAGATAAGACATCTAAATGAATCACAAAGCACTTAAGACTCTGACTATCTTAAGTAGGACTACACCTGCAATGCATTCCGAGTAAAATAAGACACTTTTCAAAACAAAAAACATGGCGGATCAAGTAAGTGCTTTCAACTGCTCGGTGCAGTATACCCCAGCAGAAAATATGTGTTTGTTGGATGAGTATAACAGTTACAAGGACATTTTAGTGTGGAAATTTGTAAAGTGGAGAATGTAGTAACAAGAAGAAATGCTTAATTTGGAAAAAGATTGCTACGACAGTTAACAGCGTTAATCCGACCGTTGAGCGGAGCATTAAAGGCGTACAGAAAAGATACAAAACCATGGTACAAGTTGCCAAAAAATAAATATTTAAGAGGAAATATCCAAAATTGGGAGGAGCCATTTTCCCTTCTCTTTTGGCTGTTTGTAATGTAATTGATTGTTACTACTGGTTGCCATGGTAGCAGAGTCTTAGACCTAAGTTAGCCTGGGGGGTAAGGTGTCTAATTTTTTTGGTCTAAATTAAATTAGTCTATTTCTGTGAAACAGTCTAACGTGCATTAGACTAGTCTATGAGCAAATTTTAGACTTGTCTAACACTATAGACTGTATAACATAGCTTTGTGAAACCGGCCCTGTGCACGAGTACTGAATTGAGCTCTCCTTCGCATCTTTTAAAATGTCTCTGACTAATTGTAAACGACTAAAACTAAAAACATTTGTGTCAAAAAGGACTAAATCTAATTTTGCTGTCAAAATTAACACTGGTCAAGGTTGATAATAATAAATGGAGATGAGTCAGGGTGGTCGCTAGTTGTCCAACAACAATTTCAAATGAGGAAGACAAGTGAGTTAACCAAGTTTTTTTTTAATCTTTCTTATCTTAGAGGCAGTGCTTTAAATGGGATCCATTTAAAGATGCAACTTCTCAGAGAGGGTTATCATCACTACATGGATCAAAGCGCTGCCTTTGTAACATATTCACGATCATCTGGTACTGTCATTCCCAGGACACAGAATACCATAGGTACACGGGACACAAAGTGATGCTCCACATCTTACTTACTTTCCGGATGTCGTCGAGGCAGGTGACCTCGGGGGACAGGCCTCCGTGAACGCAAAGGAACTGCTGGTTGAGCAAAGCGGCCAGGGGAAGGCAGTCAAAGGCCTCCATACAGGCATCATACACCAGCTCAGAGTACTTAATCTTGCCTGCAATGAGAGAACCACAATAAAAACACTCATGTATCTCTGAACAGGCGCAAACGGGGTGAATGAGCTTTTCAAGCCAAGGCTGTCACGCTGTCCGTTTGACATATCACAGTAATGCTGGGTGGGTGAGGGCAGATGGGCTTGCCAACTTTCCAAGGCTGGAGGAATAGATGGAGGAGGAGGATGTTGCATGCCTTGTTAGGTGATGTTACAGCAGAACCGCGTGCTAATTGAGATGAACTGAAGAAACCAACATGGCGGGAGGCTGATTAAAGGAAGCTAGGGCCAGACACAGGTTACACGTGGAACAAGGGCCGCATACCGCCGTTAAATCCTGACATTTTAGAACGGGCCAACCGTGCAGCGTATTGTAAACAGCAGCACTGACAGATGAGAAACAGACTGCCTTGTGAAGAGCAAAGAACAACATTGCAACGCGCCGGCAATTGGTGAAGTAGCACATCATAATCAAAGGCTCTTTGATTAGCTCGATGGAGAAACAGCCAGGATTCTGCGGATACAAACTAGCGATATGCAGCATGATTTAATTTCCATAACTTATAAACAGACATTTTGTAACTGACTAGTAGTCTCTGTAAGTGGTCCATCTGAAATCGTCTACTTGAATTAATCAATCATTCAAACAAATCCCATACTGAATGCTGTAGAAAAATAGATCATATACATGTGATGTGCTTACCTCGCATTATAATTCTTCTCCCAATATAGCCAATTTATCACAAATCCATTGAATCAATAAGCAGTGCAGGACCAGTAAGTACAAACTCAATACTTTTAACAAAATGCCTCAAAAGTCAGTTAACAGACTATAAGTCAGAACATGTCAAGTTATTACTGTTCGTTAGCATGGCCAATGCTTGCGCGTCCGTTATTGAATGTGCTTTTCATGTATGAAAAGTATTTGTACAGAACAAGCAGCGAAAATCGCAACTATACCTTATTTAAGGGTATTCTATTTGTTAACTTAGGATATTGACATAGGATCTGTTGCTATCAAGTAAGTTTCATTAATAATGGTTCTGCTTTAAACCAGTAAAACATTTCATACTGGTATTGTCCATCATAACCGGTATAATAACTAGCCTAATTGTAATATTCCAGTTTGACATGAGTCAAAATACTCCATTACCCTAATTATCTTCTGAGTGGACATTTTTCTGAACCCGTCATGAGTGATGCAAAAGCATACAAGGTCGAAGGCAAAATGAAATGATTTTGCCTTCTGCTCTAGATATAGACTTTTTAACAAAAAAAAAAGAAAAAAGAGGGCTGAGAAAACTGCAGACTTGCTCAGCTGCTGGTGGAAGGGTTTCAGTTAGCTGTCAGAGTTTGTAATGACTGAAATGATGGCTGATGTAAATCTAAGTGGGGAGGGAAGAGCCCTGACGAGTGCTGAGGGATTGTGATTGAGCTCTGTGCCCGAGGCCCGTCATCCAATACTCTCAAGAAGACATGAGCTCTCTCGGGATGCCATGGAAAAAATTGCCACGACAGAGTTGAATGATAGGATGTGGTAAAATCTCATTTCGCTCTCTTTATAAAGTTTACACACAAACACACACACACACAGTGTTTCTAAAGAGCTGAGCTTACATTCTTGTTTAAAGGTGAAGTACTCAGTGAGATGCCGACACTCGTGGTTGCCCCTGAGGAGGAAGAGGGTGGTTGGGTGGTTGATCTTCAGGGTCCACAGATAGAGCACACACTGCAGACGCAAACAGAACACAAATCAACAAAATGAACCACATACACAAGCAATACTTTCATATATATGATAAAAACAGCTGATGATCGGAGCAGATTATATCCTTTTTAAAATCAATAATGGTGGCGGGAAAACATGTCAATCTGCAACTCGTACTGTGTGTGAAGTTAATGCGACAATGCATTAACAGTAAAAAACAAAACAACAACGTTAAAGTAGGCTCTATTTGAACCTATGAATACCCTGTGAAACAATAAATGGCATTTTGACGCTCTTAAATGTGAAGTGACAGATCGCAGCAACTCAGTTCAAGTAGCAGCGTTAGCCACCTCTTTCCCTAAATGCATGTTATAGCATGAAAAAACATGCATGAATATCAAGAGGTTATGTTGAAGGATGGGGTGGCACGATCTGCCTTTTTTACCTCCGTTACCGATACCTGGGATTCAGTATTGGCCGATACAGAGTACCGATCCAATACTAAAATAATAATATATATTTTATATATATATAATATATATGTATGTATATGCGAAATACCTAATAAACTGTATCTGTATGCCTCACTGTGGGGAAGAGACTGTGATTATTCTTTTGTTAAAGGCATTAAGCTTGACTTAAACATTAATTTCCTTACTTTGTAAAACAATATACAGACAAAATATATACTATATATTTAAAGGCAATTCTTTTAAAATTTTAAGCGCAACTTTTTAATGAAGCAGCAACATATGATAGATTGGACAGAATGGAGAATGACTGACTGCCACAGCGGAGGGAAGCACTTAGGAGAAGATTAATTTAACGATTTAAATCTGTACCTCACATTAAACTATGTAATGGCTTCAGAAAACTTGGAATATAGTACACAAAAACATTATGGTGTTTTATAATGTTTTTGTGCATTTGGTGTTGTATAACAATAACATACGCAGAATACCCGATCCGGCAAATATTAGTAGTATCGGAGTAATACCGATACTGAGTATCGGATCGGCGCACCTCTATTGAAGGATACAGTACAACTTACCGAAATGTATCATGACTTGTCTAATTGCTCAGTTTTTCAACCAATGAACGACGTCATTAAACCGCTTGTCACTTAACAGCTTGTGAACAATGTCACTTAGCGTTGCATGCACCTCAGGAAAGTTATTCGATGCTCGCAGTTTATTAGTTAGCTATAAAAACACTAGAGAGGAGCTTATTTAAATAAATAGTAGTTGAATATAATAATAAGAGGATTATACCTTCATTACTCCTGATATTTTATTAAAGGAATAGATCACAAAAATGAAAATCCTTCCATCATCATAACAGACCACTAGTATTCACAGTATCCAAATTTCCTTTTTCCAACGGCTGACTTTATTTGCCACAGACTAGTGCACTCTGTAAAGAATACTATATCCCATA
This sequence comes from Siphateles boraxobius, assembly GCF_051911475.1. Lineage (NCBI taxonomy): Eukaryota > Metazoa > Chordata > Actinopteri > Cypriniformes > Leuciscidae > Siphateles > Siphateles boraxobius. Next base: position 16,069,792 of record NW_027508866.1, read on the forward strand.
ATGCAATGGGGTTGACTTTTCCTTCAATTACAAATAATTCCATCAACAAATAAAATGTAAATTTCTTAACTCCAAGCACTCCACAATCAAATGAGTTAAGACATTTTTACACAAAACTGAATTGAATGCTATGTTTTCCCCATAAATAAATGTTATTTTATATCTAGGTTCAAGATTGTAACTGGACAACAACTTTTTTCTGTAATGAGCTGAACATTTTTGTTCAAAACTCAGCTTTGCATTACAGAAATAAATTCCATTTTAAAATATTATTAAAATAGAAAAGTGTCTTGATGAACAAACTTTTCAAAAACACTATTCAACAGTAGTGTTTCATTTATAGTTACTGTATGTTTAGAATAAGTAGTATGCTAGTATCCCCAACTTTAGACTACCGCTAGCAGACAAGAATTTCCGAAACCGAATCTCATGTACAGTCCAAACACACTGAACCACTAACACATCTGAGCCGACAAAGAACATTTTGCTACATTAAGCAAGACTATGATTTCAATCGTTTCACATTCGCTTCTAATATCATCTCTCTACTGGAAAGCACTGAAACGTCTACATTTCTCAATATTGTTTTTCTATCCTCTCAGGAAAGATACGCTGCGTTTAGGTTGCAGTTATCTTTACAAAGGCCAGGCCTATAGTGAAAGAAATACTCGGAATATAGCGTACTCCACACAGATCTGGATGTCAGGGCGAAGTCTGGTGGCCTAACCTACGAAACGTTTTATGACTGCAGTGTCTCAGTCAGAGGGCATTAGCAGGTGGTGTGGCGGATGACTGAAGTTCAGTCCTTTGTGGTCTGTGATGTCCAGGGAGGGAGTAGGAACTTAGCGTGGCCTTTATTGTGAAACACACATGCTCCCTTTCTATGCGTCTCAGGTGGCCCGCGACCCTGAACCCTCAACTGTGTTTGATGGTATTGAGCAGCGGTGTGTCCGCACTCTTACGCCGCCTCTTTTAACCATGACATTTCTCCCGTCCCTGAACTTTGCAACCAAAGCGAGATGCAGAGGTGGAAGCTTTTTGAGGACTCGCATTCGACGGCCCATTCAGAATAACATCAGACATCAAGGCCAACGATATAAAAGACCGCAGCTGATAAACTGGACCAGAATTTTTCTCAAACCAATTTACACATAACCTCGATGTTGAGAAACGCCTTCTCTGGCTGACAGGATCAATAATCCTTTATGCCATCTGCTTCATCATTGTGGTTGATTTACAATGATGATACAGTGCTACAGGCCGAGGCGACATGCTGATTGCATCATCACAATGCATCCTGGTACAACAGAGGCTGTTTGAAAAGCACAGCCACATGGCATCTTCTGAAGGCCAAGTTACATTAAATGTGAACATCTTAAATGTTTAAAATGTGCAAGATGTGTTCAAAAAGCCTTAAAATTACAAAAGACTTTTTATAGTGATTACAAAGTTGTTTAAAACACAAAGTAGCCTCATTTAATTAAAACAATATTCTGGATTTAAAATAGATTTGGCTATTGACAACATTTGCTGCATGCACTAAAATAAATTAACAAAAGTAAATTTTTAATTTAGACAAAATCTAAAACCAAAAATAAAGTCAGGGTAGTTAAATTTGGGTAACTGAACTGTTCAGGGTGTTATCTTTTCAGGTGATAGTAAAGTTTTTCGAATACTTTTTATATTCCGCCTCTCAAGGTTTCAGCCAAAGAAATGTTATACATTGCTACTTTAGCATCCTTTTTGATTACACTGATGACATGTTTACCTGTTGTAGCTTTTCCACGATGTGTACACAAAAATAAATGTTGACATGGTCCTAATTGGTCCTAATTGAACATCAAAAATTTAAATTTGATTTGTTTTGGCGTTTAGACAAAATACATTTGGTTGTCAAAATTTCAGTGCATCACTATGGCATGCTGTTGATTACCAGAGAAAATAAGGTTCTGTCCACCAGTTTAAAGGGGTGGTTTACTGCTTTTTTCTTAGCATGATTGTGTTTATGGGGTGCAATATAAAATGTCTTCGTGGTTTTTTTGGGGTTTTTTTAAGCCTTATTTTTCATAAATTTCACCTTTATTGTAAGCCGCTTTCTCCTCCGTCATTTGAACAACCGGTTGACTTCCTGACTCTATGAAACCACTCCCTCAGAAACAGGTAATGGGCTCAGATTGGTCAGTTGAGCCGGTGTGTTGTAATTGGCTAAACTGCGTAGCGCACGTCGTCCGGAAACTTCACGCCCATTACCTTTACAGGCGAAAGCTGTGTATGCTCCGGTCAAATGTAAATAATGGTGTCAATACTGCCGTATCAGTTTTAGCCAGAATCAGACCCAGAAAGCGGCAATGAAGAGAGTCAAGCAGAACCTCCCCAAACACAACCTTTTTTTATTATTATTATTCTATTCTACTATTATTAGGCTATATAAGAATTTCAATACGCTGTTACTTGAAAATGCTACTGCTGCTTGTTAGCTTTTTGAGATATGGTTTTCTCCAGATTAAACATTTAAAACTGAATAAATGACTGGGCAATGTTGCCGTAAACGGGCAACCAGATGAGACACAGGGCCCATGACCTATCTAAATTATCCAGATAAAAATGTATTGTCCATTTTCAATGGGAAAGTGCCCTAGCAACAATCGCTAGCCAAGATTGCCCAGCAACATTGCTCAAAAAGTTGCCCTGTGTATCATCACCTTTACAGGTTGTGGCCAGGGTCCGAAATTAACTTTTTGGCTCACCTGCCACGGGGACTGGTAGATGAAAAAATCCACCAGCCAAGCATATTTTTTACCGGCCAAAATAATAAACAGCCTTTTTGTGTCACATATACATTCATTTCAGTACATTTAATTGAGATAAGTATTATGTTGAATGAATAAGAGTACATAGAAGTCAAATCAGAGCAACAAATAGTAAGACATAGAAGATGTGAGCATGGAACTAGTGCTCATAACAGTACATTTGAAGGTTTTGTAAAACTATCAGATACTTTACCGAAAGTAAACATTTTTACCGATTAATACTATCTGTTAAACAGATTAAAAGTAAAAAAATAAAATAAATATATATATATATATATATATATATATATAATAAATATATATTTAACCATGCAGCAAACAAACAAAAAAGCTAAATATGTGTGTGTATATTTGCTGCATGGTTAAAAAAAACAGTATATAGCCTATATTTGTTAAATCATGGGGTGCGTCGACACGCGCAACCACACGCGCCTAAAGACATATTTCGCTGAGCAAGCACAATGAAGTGAGCGAAAAGAAGTAGCTACTGTGTGGGACCATTTCGACAGAAAGGGCGACGAAGTTACTTGCAAAATATGCTACGCGGTATTAAAATAGCAGTAGGCCTAGTGCAAGTACAATGCAATATCACTTCCGAAGCAAACATCCACAAGCAAATGAAAGGCGCTTTCCGAAGTTGGCCACTCTAGCGAGACGTTATCTCTGTATTCCCGGGACATCTGTGCCATCAGAGACCCAGACTCACCCCACATCATGTAGACATGTAACTTTTTTAAGTAAAAACTAGACAAGCTTTGGATTGAGGTAGGCCTGCTATTTTTATTTGACGAAAAAACGTGGTCTGATGAAAAAAAAAACGTTTTTTCAAAGCTTCAAACTGATTCAGTGTTTTCTTTTTGTCATCTTAATTTGTTAATTATTTAAGTTAAAAAAATATATTTAGTGTTGGTCTATTTTTGGTGTGAAGAAGGTTCACACACGCTTCTTGAGGCACACACACAAGGTCTCTCCCTCTCTGCAGTGCGCGCGCTACACGGTTTGGAGCACAGTATGATCGCGCTCTTTCTCGCTCGCTCTAGATTACTGGAGATTTGAACTAATTTGCGGGCATCAGGGAGCCGCTATCAATATGCGGGAGACTCCCGGAACTTCCGCAAGCCTTTGGATGTCTGGAACATTCACCCGCCAGTGTGGCGGATAGCCTTTTGAGATTTACTCGCCAAACGGAAAATCTACACGCATTTGGCGCTTGGCGGGTGTTAATTTCGGACCCTGGTTGTGGCCCAACAACTGCTGATTCTAGAGTTAAAGTTGGAATTGCTTCATGTTTGAGTAACAGTTTGTTGTTGAATCCTGCATTGAATTTGTGGAGATTCTGGAAGCTGTCTTCCGTAAAATGCGCAGCATAGAGAGCTAAATTACGATTGTAATTTTCTGGAACATAATCAAACATAAATTGTAGCCATTGTTGACGAACTACAGTCCGTAGGAAGCCCGAACACAGAAGACCTGACAGCTGGGTGAAAATAACACACTTTCGACGGCATGGCTACTGCTCTCCACTAGAACTCTTCCTCTTCGACAAAGCAGCAGAAATATGGCCATGCCCCCTTTTTTGCATATTCCGGAGGGAGGGTTGATGTAAATTTATGGATTAGTTACGTATAAAACTCGGGAAGTATCTCGTTGTAGTCCCATTCAAGTCGTTTTTGTAGGCATTAAACTTCCTGATTTCTAAAAGATGATATCTCTGCTTATGTTGAACTTTCAGCGCAGCAACTTTGCAGATACTGTTCATGCACCAACAGCAACATTACACACTATTTAAAATGAAAAAAGTAAAATCGCAATCAACCACCCCTCTAAAAAAAAAAAAACTTTGTACAGTTCAGCACTTATAATGGAAGACAAGACATTCTGGACATGTCAAATCATTTTTATTGTTAGCAGGAGAAGAACGTCTACAAATGTAACTTCTGCACACAGTTTTCCCCAAATAACCCTTGCGTTATATTTGTTCCAATGTGAAAATTACCATACATTTACCAGGGTTACATGCTATAGGGAGAAGTGTAAGATCAGAAAAAAAAAAACAGTCTCGTGTTAGCAGGTATACTATAAATATAAATTCTAGTGACTGTAATTTCAATAATGTGTATATTTTAACTTTTCTCCATGTATAATGCCTTGGCAAATAGACCTCATGCAAACAGAGAAGCAAGTTTAAATTAATTTTTATGGTATTCGACAGCATGCCACTGATGCTGCTGATAGAGCTTAATATGTTTTGAACCTGTAGCGTTCCTTTAAAAATGCTTATATAGGCATACTGTAAAAGTTGTTGACCACTCAACCCTATTTTACATAACGTGCGACCATTACAGAGTAACACTCACCTCAATACTGAAATAGCCTCGATCCACATAGTCTCCCAAAAATAGATAGCGTGTGTTTTGCGGGGAACCCCCCACCTCAAAAAGCTTCATCAGGTCAAAGAACTGCCCATGGACATCTCCACACACTGAAGATGGAGACAGAACACAGTAAGACAAACACTTGAAGTTGAAACTAAAACAGAGTGACATCATTTGAAGGATGTTGTCAAACCAGAAACATTGAAAAACCTTGTGAAACGAAGATATATCACATTGTGTATACATGCAAGGTCATCTTAAGGTGGTGGGAAAAAATTGGTAGCAGAAATGCTAAGATTTGAATAACTGATCTTAAAACCACTAGACGGAAGTATACAAATACTAGGCCCAGCCAAAACAGCAGAGTGAAAAATATTAATAGTGGTCACCCCAAACAGGATGTGGCCAAACCAACATCATTTCCTCTTAAACCTCCACAAGGTAAAAAGTCGTAGAAAACAGCAAGCAGAGACACCATCTCCAATATGCACGCATCCATTTTTTCTTTTCTCTTGTAGGCCAATTATGCACACAGTGTGTGTTATGAAAAACATGAGAGTGTGCAAAGGGGGGGGGGGTTAAGGGGGGATAGATGTGGATAGACATGCCCATTTATATCCACACACCTGTTTGTGTTTGCTCGAGTATATGGCGAGTGTTGGGGGTTTCCTGTGGCCTCTGCTGGGGAATTAAAGTGTGGGGGTGTGTGCGAGAGAGTCTAGGATGCAACTGTTTCTCTGACCTTTATAGAGCAGCCACATTAGGTTGCTGTGGAAGACTAGCTCCATATGAAAATACTCACGCTCTTCTCGCTGGCTTGAGGATAATGTTGGGGTCAAGACTAAACCTTAAAGATTAAGGATGACATCAGAGATGCCCTATCAAGTAACTGCAGAACCTTGAGGGTACTTTCAATGTTCTTCATGATAAGAACCATATCACTGTTAACCAGCAAACTAACTCTGATCTCACTTCACATCTACGCAAGCAGGCATTTGGGCGAGCACCATCAACAGTGGGCATCGTGTTTGTCTGTGATCGTATGGCATTAGGTGTACCGAAGAACCTGCGAGAACCACATCCTGGATGTGGATGCTGGTTGTGAATCACGACAGGTTTGTAGTGTCACCGCACAGTGAGTCATCAGAACAAGCAGCACATGGCTGAGTGCACAATAGCCTACCTGTGATGGGGGCCTCCACTTCCAGCATGCACTTCTCGTGACGGAGGATGTTGGCGCCGTCGTTGATGATGCGCAGGGCCAAGTCCTCCTCCAGGCGGCCCTCTTTCACCAGGTGGCTCTTCAAAAGCTCCACCTTGGGCTTGCCGTCCTCGTACAGCTCTTTCATGGTGAGCCGCGTCGTGGGAGGGTACGGCACCGCTGCGAGAAAGAGGAGAAAGGAAGACTCAATTCTTTACTCTTGTTAGTCACAGGGAGACCCTGCTGGCGAGCATTTGATACATTAGAAAAATACTAAGCAACTACAAGACGACATTATGTGTATTTTTGACTGTACAAAATGGATTACAGCTTTGTGCTTGAGCAATCCAGACCCTAAATTGATTTGGAGCTACCCGTTAGAACATTGTAACAAATGTCTAAATTTAAAGCAGCATGTTTACAGTCACGACCTTAACAGTGTGGTGAAGTCTCAGAGTCTCTCATAGCATCCGAGACCAGGGGTGTCTCCAAATTAAGGAAGTGCGGCTCCTTCACAAATTCAAAGCCAGATGGTGTGTGATAAAAGTGCTGAACCATACACACAAAGGTGTTACTCCAAATATAAATATTTCTGCCCAAGATTTTCTGATCCACTTTCAGACATCCATCAAAAGTAACTCAAAGCTTCTATCTATATTGTTCAAACAAGATTTTTCAATGTTCAGAACCTGAACCAGCCTAATTATTCAAGATTTTAAGACCAAGTGTTGGAAAAATATGCAGTTTTGCACATCACTATTGCTTGCCTATGCAAAACTCGACACAATGTTACTAGGGTGTTCTGGGTGGTTGCCATAGCATTGCTATGGTTGCTGTTCTGAGTAGCTGCTAAGGTGAACTGAAAAAGTCAACATGATTTATTTTATTCTGTTTTATTGTCCACCATCCAAAAACTGTACCTTAAGCCACACGATTTGAGGTATCATTCATTGTCACAGCACAAAGGGTGCGGTATGGGTTACATGCTAATGTTTAATACTAAAGCATTATGGATTTTGAAAACACCAAACCCTAAAAATATTTTTTTCCCCTAAATATCATGATGCAAGGGTGTTCTGGGTAGTAGCCATGCCATTGCTATACATTTTTTCATCTTTCGGCAAAAAACTTAAAGCTGCCATTTTCAGCCGATAGGCTAATTCTCTGCGGCCTAAATTTCGATGCACCCCTATTAAGCACTAACCTTAAATCTCAATATAGTGTTGGTAACACATTATGAAAGTTAGCATTACGGTTTGTCACAATCGGATCAATTTGTGAGTTTTCTGAACTCTGATTATGAAGTCTGAAATTTTCTTGATCGGTGACTGAATAAGTTGACCAATGACACTGGCTGAATGCCGTGATTTGCATTTAACTGGTTTGGGAGAAGAAGAAAAAAACTAACACAAAAACAATACTGGCACGTGATGCAACACTAACTAGCATTGCTTCAATTCTTTCCCTGAATACAGGCGAATTAAACTGATGTGTGAAACTTGGTTGCAAGACGACAATCTATTACTCAATTCATTACGATAACTGAAAACATACAGTTTGCAATGAGGTTGTCTGAAAAGTGCAATGCCAAGCTGCCTGTCAGATACTAAAAGTGAAACATATGAACGGTAATAACGGTTACAGTTATTGGTCTGAATTTGGGACTCTCCCACAAAGCTATGTGGGTTATCAGAACACATATGGCCACAGCTGGTCCCGTCCCTTCCCCCAACCAACGTGCACAGGCCTGGTTCAGAAGACATGAAGCCCTTGCAGTTGTGGAGAAGACAGCTTAAACAAACCCTTGACAATCTGGGGGCTGGGATTTTACACTCAGACACCGTGCGCATGGGCGAGCAGCATGCAAACAAATGCCTGCTGGAATTGCTCTGCAACCCCCCGAGCCTTAAGCTATTTTCAGTTGCAGGAATTCAGCAACATTCAAACCAGTTTAAGAGGAGTGGGGAAGTTACGTCCTGAAGTTAGGGTGGGGTAGAAGGCCAGCTGTTGGCATCGACAGGAATCCTCTTTGCTAGGGTCACAGGCCAGGTTGGCACGACTCGCTCTACAAAAGAATGTGGGTCTGGCCGACGGCCACGGATTTCAGCGCTGGGACCACAGGCATGATAGACCACAATAAAGCTTCAAGCTCAGATGACAGGAACCTTCCAGGGAATCCAATAGCAGAATTAGGATCAATTTGGGTTTACAAAATCACAATTTTTCGATGACTTCGGAGTCTGCTCAGGCAGAAAATTGTCAGGGGGTGTTGGTCTTGTTGCATGCCACTATGAGGAAGAGAAACAAGGTGAATCTTTCATGCTTGACAGAATAAAGGAAGGACACCTGCTCATTTGCCTATATTAACTAAAGCCGTAACAGGCCTATTATCTGGATCGAGGGTTGAGTTCACTCTTCTGCAGCAGTGGCAGCGAAAATGTGTAACCTCTTAGTGTTGTGCATTTGCATGTGAAAATTAAGCCCTCAGGACGGGAGGGGGATTTTACTATCAAAGTGCCAACATACTGCGTATGAGCTCAAAACCTAACCCAATGAAGGGCCACTTAAAAGGAGGTCAGTTTTCAAGAACAAAAACAGTGCTTTTAAAACTTGGTCATTTCAGCTCTCCAACCATAAAAAGTGTTTGCATATAAATATGCATTTGAAACTAAATTTATTTGGATTCTGTAATCTTAAAGGAATAGTTCAACCAAAAATGAAAATCCGGTCATCATTTACTCGCCCTCATATCATTCCAAAGTTGTATGAATAACTTTTTTCTGTAGAAGATAACATTTTGAAAAATATTTTCAATCTTTTTTAGGGATGCACGATATATCGATCACATATCGATATCGGCCGATAAATGGTCATTTTTGATGTTATCGTTATAGATCCAATAAGAAAATTAGGGCGATATATCAAAGCCGATAGATAATAGATTATTTACTTCAGTTGAGAGATGCGCCCTGTTCGCCATGGCTTTGAATGATTGGAATAACTTTGAAAAGGAAGATAGTTCAGTGCAGCACAAATCTGTCACAAGGCTTCATAACATTATAATAAGAGCACGCCTGTAGAAGCATGATGTGAATTCGTGTTCATCAGTGTTTTAGCATGTCGAGCGCGTTGTGGCGAAAAGAGCGCGTCTATGGAGTTAAGCCTTCATGACAAGAACACTACAGACAAGTTCTCTTGACTTGGGCATTCGCAGCATTTTGTGCCATTGTCATTGCCAATTTTGTGTGTATATATATCTGATTAATCTAATATAGGATGTGTTTGGTTGAGTTAATGAACGATGCAGTAAAGTGCTTAATTGTAGGCTACCGGTGATCATCTTTATCTTTAGCGTGCGCAGCTCAAACAGTAATGCACATTAATAACTATGATTGGGACTGTCACATACACGCCATGATTATAATGAGAATACTATTGTAATAAAACGTTGTGAATTCTCTGGGTTTAGTTGCCGTGTTTCAGTGCGTTGTTGTGGGAATTATTAGCGCGTCCAGGAACGGGGGTTACATGTTCTGACCAGCAGTCAAGTTCGCTTGTGCATTCATGTCATTTTGTGCAGATATATGATAAGTCGTAATATTAAGTAATATAAATATCTGGTTAATCTCGCATAGGGTGCGTTTCGTTGATTTTAACAACCTGATAGAAAAGTTCTTCCGTTTCCCAGTTCTCATTCTCTTCAGTGCGATCAAACAGCAATGCAAAACATTAAAAGCTATGATTGGGACTGTCATCTCATTATAATTGTATACACTATTGTAATCAAAAGTTGTTTGGGGTTCAGTTGCAGTCTTCAGCAACCGTTGAGTTGATAAACTGAATCGCTTTGCTAGAAGGATAAACGTTTGTTCTCTTCCGCTTCAGCATGCATAGTTCAAACAGCAATGATGATAAGCCTAATATTAAAGATCTTTACCATTACTGTATTATTAAAAATGTTTAATTTTTTTTTCAAAAACAACGATGCATTATTATTAACAACTCGTATTATTTTCATCAACAATATGGTTTGATTAAAATAATTTCCTTATTGTCCGTGCAAAGGCGATTCCATTTTATTTATCTATGGCACACATTTTGTTTCTTTATATGCAGCCCAATGTTATACAATGACTTGCATTTAGGTTTTTTTTTTGGCAATAGATTTTTTGGTAACACTTTACAATAAGGTATCATTTGTTAATGCATTAACTAACAAACTAACAGAGAGAAATAGCCTTTGTTAACGTTAGTTAATAAAATATTTGTGTTCATGTCAGTTCAAAGTGCATTAACTAAGGGTTAACTGATACAACTTTGGAACTTAATTTCTTATAAAATGTTGAACTTAACATTAACTAAGATTAATAAATGCTGTAGAATAATGCTTTAGTATCGTTCATTAGTTGTTGGTTCATGCTAACTAATACTAAGAAAATGAAACCTTATTATAAAGTGTTACCATTTTTTAATAAAGAAAGCTGGCCATAGGAGTGTAAAATTAATTTGAAAAGTTAAGGAATCTTACACAGGTTCAAACTAGGCTACTGTATTTTATATGTTTGATTTATGTTTAAGTGTTTGGGACATGGCTTTTAATGGTGAGCCTTTTGTTTTATGTATTCAGGCTATCAAAGTACATCAAAATTTGAATTTAGATTTATCGGCCAATATATTGGTCATTGGCTTTCAAATGTAAAGAATTATCGGTACTAGCCAAAAATTTTATATCGGTGCATGCTTACTTTTCGCTCATATAATGGAAGTCAGTGGGGTCTAACTTGGTTTTGGACCTCACTGGCTTATCGTTTAGACAAAAAGATTTGAAACATTACAGAAAATATATTTTTTATACATAAGCAAGTAAGTTAAAGTATAATATAAGTTGTATTTATAGATGGACTATCCCTTTAAGAATCATTTGGACCAGACCGCATGTATATTAATAAGGAAGCTAGAAAAGTCGTTACTTCCTGTGTCAGCCTGATCTGTGGTTTTATCACACAAACTGTTTTTTGACTGAATATTAGAGAACATTTTAGGTAATAAATCTCATGGACTTGTTCTGGGCAAGGATGACGAGAGCTCTCTTCGGAGGTACAAGCGAACCTAGAGAGACGCCGTTGTGTGAGACGGGCCCGGGGTCCGTTAATCATGTATGAGGACAGAATAATTACACAAGCAGGGTGACGTTGACCCTGACAGCTCTAGTTTCTATCTGTAAATAAGCCAAAAGGTCAAAACATCAAATTTACCAGCAACCTGACAGGAGTCCAAAACTTTATGGCATTAGCTGCAAACTAATGAAACCCCAATTTAAAAAAACAAAAACAAAAAAAAACACTGTACCAGGCAGATCAAGCTCAGGTCGTGGAAATATTGGGAGAAAAATATAAATATTAAATTGGAGGTGGGGGTTTATATGAATGCATCTCTGAAGGGAACTGACTGTCTTCACAAAAGTTGATGGAATTTTTTTCCTATTACCTCCATATAATGCCTATTAAAGTGTACAGCAGTAACAAGGAAATGCTATATCGCTGCTGTTCCATAAGCGCCACCTACAGCCAGATAGTGTATTAGCCTTTCCATTCAGTCCATCTGCTGGTTTTTTTTTGTGCATGTATGTTTTATGTAGCATAATTTCAAAAAGCTAAAGTCAGAACATTCCGTTTTTGCTTTGAATCTTGAAATTATATACTAATTTAAATTAAAAAAATGCCCATGCTACTTAATATAGCATCTTTTTTTGGATCGTGAGTAAAACGCAATGGTTGCCTCATTTCAAATGGATACAGAATTAAAGGCCAGTTTGTTGAGTGTGTATGTGAAGTTTTAGCTCAAAACACCCCACAGATATTTTTATATAGCATGTCAAAATTGTCGCTTTTTGAGGGGTGAGCAAAAAAGCACCTTTTGTGTCTGTTCCTTTAAATGCAAATGAGCTGCTACTCCCGTCACAGAGGGTGGAGCTTCAAGAGCTTGTATGTGTGTGTGTGGCTCCAATTACATCACACAGACATACTGAAAATTTCAAAAACTTTTAGCCTTTTAGGTTCCAACCAGAGATGAGAGACGTAGAACATGTAGAATGCAACAGGACATTTCTGAATGGTTAGTTGATGAATTTATATTGCTGATGTGGAGTTAAGTATCTTCTAGTCATTGATTAGCATATTCTGTCATGATAATCTATAAACCGCGTTCCCAGGGGCAGGGTTTATGTAAATTATAGGTTTGGTGATGTCACTAACCCGGGTGGAATGTCGTGTAGCCCCTACCAGCCATTTGTTGTAGTCCTTAAATTTCCATAAAAGCTTCCTTTGCTTTGAACTTTGAGCCCTGTAACTTTGCAGATGTTGTTCATGCTCAAACAGCAACATTACAAACTAACTAAAGTTAGAAAAGGGATATCATAATCAACCACCCCTTTAAAAAAAAAAAAAAGGCAACCAATTTCGGCCCATTTCCTTGTAACAAAAAAAAACAAAACGTGAAAAATCATGATTGTGCATCCCTAGTGTTGATGTCTCCCCACAACCACCAAAAAAAAAAAGCTACAAAAACAGTCAGCAACCCAACTTGAATTGCTCTTTCATGCCAACCTCACAAGCTTTCAACTGACTGCTGGTCCATGTTTAAATACACAGCACAACAACTGCTGCACTGTGTTTGCCATTTTCAGCAGTGGAAAGTGAGAAAAGAGTTGCGTGGAAACGTCTAGCAACTAATCAAAGCTTTTAAAGGCACTTAACCTCAGCTTTCCTCCGCCTCCGTGGTATTGTTCCAAGCAAGGCTCGGCTGATGAATGCGGAGTAGAAAAGTGCCGCTGCGATCCCTTGATTCCCCACGCTCCGTGCTTTAGCTGTGGGAGGACTCATCAAGACACGGCCTTGGCGAGAACCTCAACTCCCACTCAGCACTTCAATCATGCTGGAGTTCATTCTCACAAAGATTATAGTCCTTTTAAAGACCAGCTTTAGTTATTTTAGCTTCCAAACACAATATTTTCTGGACGAAACAACAGGCGAGCATGGAAATTTTTTCTTTTTACACTTGATCTGACCGAATTCACCTTTCATCGCTCAAAAAAAAAATGCTTACCCAGAACATCTCAAGGTGGTATCAGAATACAGTATATGACGGTATAACTTATAAACCTTTAAAGACAGATCTACTACTATGAGGTCCGAGGTTGTTAATCAATGGTATACGTTTTTGTTGAAGCCATCCATTCACATTATTTCAACGTACTCTTAAAATAACTGTTTAAAAGCGTTTAAAGACTTTTAAAAATCCCTGTGGGAAAAATGAATGGAAAAACACCACTGAAAACATGGGCTGGCACTAATGCACTCTATTAACACTTGCATCATTCCACAGACAATGTTCCCTCTCCGCTGTCTTGTTTCGTTGAATAAATCTCAAGTTCGAACCTTCCACAACATGGATGTCTGACCACCGAGGCCTACAAATAAAACAATTTTTCAGACAGCCTACAATTAAACATACGTGTAGCGTAAAATCCAGGTGTTGGAGTGCTTAAACTGAAAAGAAGCATTCAGTGAAACCTGGAACTAATTTGAAGCTGAAATGCTCCTGTTCCTGCAAAACAGGGATCACAGATTCAAGACAGAAACAGGCTTCGGCTCTTTTTAATGAGGGCGTTTTTTTTTGTCTGTGGCGATTTAGATCGCTGAATGGTCTGACTTGGGAAGGAAGATGCAAGTCATACGAATCCAGAACTAGACTACTAGAGAGCCCAGTGCTTTCAGCTCATTACAGAGACCGTCTAATTGAGCACCATCAGCCAAAACACATTGAGATGACAGCAGCACATAAAAGACTGGGAGGAGAGAACACACTATATATGTCAGCGGTCACACTAGTTTTAATCAAAAACAAGCCCAAGTTCCCCAGGTGCTTCTATACCCGTAAAGCTACGGACCAAATGATCCAATTAGCGCATTACTCTACTGTGTCTCACTCCTTTGATATAAGAAACTCCCACGAGCCGTTGATAGGGAGCTGATGCACAACGTAACCAGGGGTCAATCCTTTCTTGAGTTTAAAGATTATTTGTATGAGGTTAATTGGGATCACACGGATAACTTCAATTAGTTTAGTTTTATCTCAGTCAAGGGAGCAAGGTAAAGTAAGTGACACAGTTTTGAGCATAGGTCCATAAGGAGCCTAGCGTTTTCTGAACTAAACTGTCTCAAGATCACTGATGTCGCCTAAATCCCAAGGAAGGATGGAAGCAAGAGGATGAAAGCAAATGTACTACAATAATGTGAATTAATACTAGCAGAGTCAATGTTGTGAATGTAAGGCATGCAAACCTCTACAGTCCTACTGAAAAAGTAAGTGGCTTTTAACCTCACCAAAACATTTAAACATTAAAAAAGTTAGATGAATCTCTCACTTTAAGATTTATGTTTATTCAGTTATATATATATTACATATAAGAGTAAAAAAAGTAGCAATTTCTTATTTTAAGATTCATGTATATTAAGTGTAACCAGAAAGACCACCAAAATCTGTTTACATTTTAAAAAGTTAGATACATCTCTACATGCAGACAAAATCCTTTTATATTTTAAAAAGGTTGCTGTGAAATATATATATATATATATATATATATATATATATACACACACACATATAAATATTTTCCCTATATACACACACATATATATATATATATAAATTATTAAAAGAGAAAAAAACCTGCAATATGTAAAATGTTTTTTTCTTCTTCTTGACACGGCTTTGGCAGTTTCAATTTCATGAATCACCTTGGCTTTGCATATTCAGACCATTGAGTAACATGCATTCCCACTAATATCCTTACAATGGTCTAATTCACTAAGAGCTTTCCTTCTGCGTACTGTTTGCACACTGCAGCTTAAAACTTCATTGATCTCTTTTAATTCATGCCAGTCCATCCCATACAGCCTAAGCTAAACTCTCAAATTAGCCATCAACACATGTTGTCATTAGACTTTCTAAGTTATCCAAAAGTCAGTCAACACAACAGATGTCTCTACACTTGTTTATCTTTATATTACACATAAACTGAATGTCACCCATCAGCTACCAGAGCGGGTTAGCTAACACAAAACCAGCTAAACTGAATAAAAACGTACGGTTTCACATAGAAGATGTACCTTTTACGAGCCGTTCGGTGGTGGATTGTTTATTCTGTTCCTTCCCCGACATACTTCAGTGTTTCTCGGTGGAATAATTGTAATTCCTCCTTGTAGCTGAACCCAGCTAGTCGCCTTAGCCCGCTAGCTCGGCTAAGCTACTGACGTTTCAGTTCGCGAGGAAAGTCCTGACCGCTCCGCTATAAAAGCGGGTAAACGGAGTCAGCGCGCTCGTCCGGGTCGGCTTGTTGATATGTACGCTCAAACGGTGGGGGAAAGGGGAAGGGGGAGCCCACTGTAGCGGCAGAGTTTTATTTTCTGCCGTGTCTGTCCTTCGGGTTTGCTCACACAGGCGACCCAGCTGCTGTCAATTTCTCCGAGGGAGTAACGATGTCCGATTCGTGAACGAATCGTTCGGTTGAGTCGGATCTTTTCAGGGAATCGTTTGAACCTGTTCATGAATCATGTCTGAACGGCTCGTTGACGAATATGACTGAATCGGTTCTTGAGTCAACAATTCACCGACTCATCGACAGAACTGTGTCCCCTCCCTATATGTTTAAATTGTAATTTATTTTTAAAATGTAATTTAAATTAAACATAGCCTAAATAAAAAGACAAACCATTAAGACAGATAAAGACGTGCTGCCAGAGTAGGCTAACAAAATGGAAATAACTTATTACATTAGCCTACACAGGGCACAAAAGATTAATATATAAATACAGTTTTCGTTGCTATAGGACTAACAGGGCTTTGGATAGTTTCCTTATCTAGATCAATGAATAAAGAAAAGAGAGGTTTAGAGCCTGAAACATTTTTTTTACAGGCCTATATGTGAAATTTAGCTAGCATGGCATAATGTTATGTAATAATTGTAATATTTTCCTTCTCTTTTGGGTATTCAAACAATCCAAAGAAACATCTTTAAAATAGAAAGAAAAGTCACTTACAAAATGAAATAGGATAAACAGTAAAAAATTGACCACAATTTCTGTGCGTAGATAGGCTATATAGCCATAACAAGCGAATAACATTTCTCAGAACAGTGACAGAAAGAGCAATTATTAAGGCTATAGTTGGGGTAAACTTTATTAATCAATTTAAATTTGATTTATTTTTAATTAATTGGTAAGCAGATAGACTGAGGACCATATACCCCCAATACTCTCTACAATGTAAGGAATTGTTACTAGCCTAGTGATGTTACACTTTTTACATGTTTCACTATTACATTTTTTGTTGCTCGAAAAGCATTTGCTTCCAATCATTGTGTCAGTTAAGTTCAAAGAGATGGGCTACATGGCCATGGAAATGTAGAACCATGCAGCAATAAAGACACTCCAGAGGTAATGGCATGGAAAACAACAGCACGTTCATTAGCGGTAGAAATTTTGTATTTCTGTATAATTAAAAAAAAAAAATTCTAAACAGGTGAACTAAAGTAGGCCCCTACACTTGTTTTGAACCAGTTGTAAAGAAGAGAAAAATTCACTATTTTTGTAGACAATATTCTTATTGTTCCATAACTAATAGCATATCTGTGTTGAGAAAAGTTGTTTTTATATTAGAGTCCAAGCCAATTATAGCATCTAATGTAAATTAGAAAGTTTGATAGGGATGGTTGCAACATTATAACTACAAAATAGGAAAATATCCAGCCCATCAACTTTATAAAAAAATTATTAGGGATAATATTCCAAAGTGAAAAGGCCTTATTAAGGAAATTAGGAAAAGTTGTCAATAGCATAATAGCCCTATTCCTAATAAAATGTAGGCTACTGGAAAAATATTATGACTTAAATGTATGTATTTTATCAACTTTTTTTTATTAATTTGGATTAATTTTGAAAATCATTTTATTAAAACTCGTTGTAATTATCAACATGTCCTTACAAATGGCTTAATTTCAAGATTGGACAAGAACATAAATGCCACGCCGGTGACGCAATCACGTCACGACGTAAAAGAATTGCTAAATTGGTTGCTGAACCGGTTTTTTAAAATGAGCTCTTCAAAAGAACCGATTCCAGAAAATGGCTCAGACTTCATGAGGGAAAGGAGGCGGGGGGACAATAAAAAGGCTGTGCGCGAGATGTTGCCAGTTTTTGTCAAGCGACCACAGTGGCCTGTAAATAATAAATATGTATTCTGGTTTGGTTTTATTGTAACTCTCAAATTCCGTGCCTCACTGTTTTGTCTTTCTTATTTCTTGTTTGATCCACTGAGTCGTCCTGACTCCCTTCTAGCGGATTAAACTCTAATCCATAGTGCAAACGGATTTCCTACAACATGGCGACTTGTGCTCAGCATACATATTTGTGGGTAGTGTAGTTTTTAACATACATCTAGCGATGTGTGAAGTCATGTGCATCGCTATTAAATTATCTTGTACGTCCGATGATTTTGATTATCCTACATGGATAGCTATGTTAGGCAAGTACAATTATATTGAAACACATCGTGGAGGTTAGAATTATGAATGAGAGATAATTCATAAACTGCCTAATTCAGCATTGTCACCTAGTGGTCAAATAGAGAAAGGTCAGATTGTTTCATTGTTCAATGGTTTATAAACCTTATTTGAACGATAGGCTATATCATTTATGTATGTAGGCTATAATGTATGTAAATGGTAAATGTAAATACTGATTTTCACCAACTGTTCATGGCCACAGCAGATGTATAAGGGACCAGATTTATATTTTACTACCCCATAATAACACAAATGTTTTTTTCTTCTAATTTTTGGCTTTGGGGTCAGGCTCAGGCCTATTGTTTTTTCTGCACACTGTAAAAAAATATTTCATTTTGTTATCACAACTTTTTTTCTTTTGTCAAATCAACTCATTTGATCTAATATTTTGAGTTTCTGTTAATTAAACCACTCTCTTTCATTGTGTAACTCAAAATTTGTATTTCAATGAACTCAACATTTTAAGACAACCAGGTTACTTAGGCTACTTTTTTACGTGAAATATTTTAAAAAATTGAATTGTTTACAGTGCATTTATGAAACTGAATCAGAGAAACCATTAATGATTTTTGTTGTTTTAACATTGACTGTAACGATTATTATGGTATTACTATATCTATGGAGTACATTACAATATAAAGAGAGCATTTAACAGTCGAAGTCTATTGCAGTACTGATGAGGTGATTATCTAAATATATTTCTTAGCCTTATAGCTAATATGATGTAGTAGGCCTATATGAAAAGTTTTTGAAGCCAAGATTCATCCCCAGAGGGCGCGCTTCTACTACACAGAGAGTTATGCATGAGCATTAAAATATGAGTAAGGCGAGTGTTTGCTTTAATAAAATATAGCCAACCATCTGAATAAACAGTCTCAAATGTGTTATCATGTTGGAACATGGTGATTAAACATTTTTAATTTTATATCTAACACACTACAGACACAAAAAGGAGTGTTTCGGAATTTGATCATTATAGGCTACTGAATTAATTAAAACTGACCTAACTGCTCCTGAACAAGCAATAGGCTATTATTTTTATGTATCTGACTTATATTATCATAGCTTTCACAATAGGCCTAGATAGATCTAATATTTAATATTAATATTAATATAGAAAACTTGACGTTGCTTTGCAACAAAAATAATCCATAAGCATTTATATCAAAGCTATTATATTGTGAACCAGGACTGGAACATTGTATTGACCAATCAGAAGCCAGAATTTTTCTTAACGACGTAGGCTATAGCCTTCTTAAATTAGGATATCATAAAGTTATTTAATATCAATGTTCTTTTACCAACGGTTCGTTTAATTGGCGTTAATTGAAAGCATATTTTAATTTCAAAACTAATATTTTTTATTTTGTAAGTGTTATGCACTAGCGTGTGTCAGGGTTCACTGGCAGGTTCCCTATTCTTCACAGAGCGGCTCTCAGAACTACTTATTCTGCCCCTCAGAGGCCGAGAGTTCTCTGCGTTTCTCATCACTCTCCTCGGATGTAGGTTGTTTGGACCGCTGAAGCCGGACTCGGAAAGGTCGTGGGCACCATGACGTTCACTGTCCACTTCAGGCGCGCGGAAGTTTTATTCAAAATATCGATACAGTGATGTTCACGACACATGGGGCTGAACTGGTTTTGGGTTCCAGAAAGACCGAAATCGCTTTTTTCAACGGGACAACTGAATTTCCCCCCACTGAACTAATAACCACAGCGGACCCCAAAAGTAATGAGTCGTGTGGGGAGCAGCAGACTCTGGACCTGGACTTGACTAAGACTGTGGTCATTGGGATGATGCTGAGCACCATCACTGCGGTCACTGTGATGGGAAACACTCTGGTCGTTATTGCGGTGTGCGTCGTGAAGAAACTCAGACAACCGTCCAACTATCTGCTAGTATCTCTGGCTATAGCTGATCTTTCTGTGGCAGTAGCCGTGATGCCTTTTGTCATAGTGACTGACTTGACAGGGGGCGTCTGGCGGTTTGGGGAGGTTTTCTGCAATGTCTTTATTGGGATGGATGTCATGTGCTGCACGGCTTCAATAATGACATTGTGTGTGATCAGTGTGGACAGGTAAGATCAGAGTTCGAGATTCTTTAAAGGTTTAAGTTCTTTTAAAGAAATTGAATTCATATGCAGTTTAGGCAAATAATTTGACACTTTTTATTAACAAACGTTAATGTTATAATACTTAAC